>NC_067139.1:75432594-76138441 GCF_903995435.1 Acomys russatus
CATGTGCAGCTCATATGGTCACATACATCCACACAAAAAAGAATTCAAATCACATATGAATACCATACGCACGCACACACACATACACACACATGTGCACACCTGCAAACACACTCACACATGCATGCACACACACATGAAAATAAGAGGGGAAACTTGTTGTGGGGCCCTGTGGAAAGGGAGAGAGGAGAAGAGAATGAGAGTTTGTAAACAGATCCATATTCACCTAAGCCTGACTGGTGCTGAGTAAACAGAGCAGGAAGCTTGTTACAGTCCGGACTGTGACTTCTCACCATGGACGTGCGGCTTTGGACCAGTTTGCAGGGAGTCAAGTATCTGGGGTTTAAGTCCCTCTTTTAAGCCTTTGGGAGAGTGGCAATTAAGACATAACATTAAAAATAAAATAAAAATCATTTTCTTGATGCAGCCACTGCAAAATACAATCATCATATCACTAGATGGAATTGCACATAACCCAGCCTCTCCATTAGGTACCTGCTCCCAGAAGTTGGAAACCGGGACTAAAACTGATACCCATGTGTCAGTGTTCCTAGAAACGCTATTTACGATAACCAACAGACCGAGACCATGTAAATCTGTTAAGTGATGTGCAAACTAAAAAACATGCTCTACGCACACAGCCCAGTGTCACTCAGGTACAGGAAGGAATGAAGTGTAAGGCCAGAGTGGCAATAGGAATGCAGACAGAAAAGACTGCTTACCAGTTTTCAGATGGGCCCGGCACGGTGGCGCACGCCTTTAATCCCAGCACTTGGGAGGCAGAGGCAGGCGGATCGCTGTGAGTTCGAGGCCAGCCTGGTCTACAAAGTGAGTCTAGAACAGCCAGGTCTACACAGAGAAACCCTATTTCGAAAAACAAAACAAAACAAAACAACAACAAAAAAAGAGTTTTCAGATGGAACCAGGACACTATTTGGAACCAGACTAGAAGTTCTAACTGTATCACCCTGGCAAACAACTTGGCTATATTGTATCCCCACACTGAAATTGTAGCACGTTAAGTTGAAAGGTGATGGAATAGTTAATCTGGAGGAAGGAGATTTCCAGCCAACACAGGACGCTGACTGTGGCCTGGGAGCTGCCACCTAATTTTAGCCAGATGTACAGGGAGAACTGGGAGCATAAAAGAGAACAGAAAGATCCTAAATGCTTGCCTCTGACCCAAAATGAAACACAGAGTGGGCGGGGGGGGGGGGGGGGGGGGGCACGGGAGCCAGGGGACGGACCAAGGGGGACCGCGGCTGCTAAAGAGATTAGGGACATTAAAAGGAGCCAAACATTTTGCAATCTGACAGTAGGAAAGATGTCATGGGTGTACTTCAGGGACTGGCCAGATCCCACCCATCTCAGGTTTTAAATCATTTCCAAGATTTAGCTTTGAGAAGAGCACCTGGGGGCCACGGCAGGCGTGGGAGGGGGAGTGCCTCCATCACACAGGGCTAACTGCAGAAATGTTTCCTCACCTCTGTTGTCTGGGTTCTCAAAGGCCGCTCTGATCCCGGGGAGCCTGAGTACAGGTGCTGGTGCGGTCCACGGGATGCTGGTTTTGTACGGACACAGAATACTGGAGTTAATGTGGTCACAGTGGCTTCCGCCCAGGTTCCAAAGAAAGGACAGGGAAGCCTAAGAGTGTGTGTGAGAAAGAGTCAGGTGCCTCAGAGCAGCCGCAAGAGGAAGACGTGGACTATTGAGAAAAAGATGTTGGGGCAAAGTAGGCCATGTAGGCTGCAGCCATCAAGGCTGTGGGGCCTGCGCTGCGTAAGTAGGTCCTTTGGAACTCAGTGACACCAAGTGTCCTGAAGGTCAATAGGATTTAATACCAAGCCTGCGGGATCTCAGTTTTTGCTTCGGCCCCATGCCTGCTCTCCATGTCCACATAGCTCACCCTTGGACTGAAAATGTCTGCCCGGGTACCCTGTGCGCTACAAACACAAATTTGCTCTTGATTGTGTTGGGGCTCCCAGCTAAGAGCCTTGGATTTAACTTCTGAACAGTTAAGACTGTGGTGATAGTGGCCTCTCGGAGGTCCACAGTTCTTCCACTTTGTGAAATAGACATAAGCTTTTAGGGGCCAGGGTGGAAGATGAAGCATTCCCCATAACGTATGTTGGTCCCCAGCTGGCGGTGTTATTTTTGGAGATTTGGGAAACTTTAGAAGAGGAGATCTGGTTGAAGAAGACACGCCCTCGGAGGATGGATGCATCCGGGTCCTGGCCTCTTCTTGCAGTGTCTCTGCTTTCCCGTCCCTGTGAGGTGAGAAGCTTGTCACACTATGCCTTACCACAGACCAAAGCAAGGAGGCCAACTGACTGTGGAGTGAGGTGTCAGACACCCTAATAAACATAAAAGAAATGAAGTATTAACGTATGCTACAATTTAATGAACCCCCCCCCCAAAAAGACACAAAAGGTCACATGCCACATGATTCCACTTATGTGAAACACCAAGAAAGTCACATGTCACATGATTCTATTTATGTAAAAACGCCAAGAATCAGCAAACTAAGAGGATTCATGTTTTCAGAAGCCTTGTGGGAAAGAGAAGGAAATTTTGCTTAATGCATTTGTGTTCCCTTTCCGAGTGACGAAATGCTGTGTAACTAGACAGAAGTGGTGGTTGCACAAAGTCGTGGACAACTGGATGTCACCGGTGGTAAAAGTTATGACATGCACATTTTACTGCATAAAATGAGTCATATGCTGCAGGCATCCAAATGTCATGCTTCTATACCATAGAAAGCACCGTAAGAACTGGCAAAAAGATAAAATATTAATTATCATTTAAGATGCTTGTCATACGTGTAGCTAAAGAAAGCATAGTATCAAAAGTCATAAAAAGGATGTGAAGACCCCTGCACATGTGTAGCTTGATCTTCATATGGGTCCCCTAATAATCGAAGTGGGGGGTCGGGGGGCTGTCTCTGACCCTGTTCTCTGCTTTCGGACCCCTTTCTTATAGCCGGGCTGCCTTGTCTGGCCTCAGTGGAAGAGGATTCACTTAGTCCTGCTGCAACTTGGTGTGTCAGGGTGGGTAGGCACCCATGCAGTGGCCCCGCCCTCTCTGAGGAGAAGGGGGGAGGGGCTGTAAAATGGGACTGGGAAGAGAGAAGGGAGAGAGTGGGCTGCGATCAGGTGATCAGGTTTTAAAGTGAATAAACAAATTAGTTAATAAAAAAGAATGTCAATAAATCTTTGTGAAAATGCAAATGCTACAAAGGGGAAACAGTCTGAGG
This sequence comes from Acomys russatus, assembly GCF_903995435.1. Lineage (NCBI taxonomy): Eukaryota > Metazoa > Chordata > Mammalia > Rodentia > Muridae > Acomys > Acomys russatus. The sequence goes on from NC_067139.1 coordinate 75,435,848, forward strand.
ACCAAATAGAGAATTTGCAAAAGAGTCTGCTACTAAACAACCAAAGGGGCGGGAGGGCAAAACTAAGCTCCACCTCACTGTGATCAGGAAAGTGCAAATCCAAACACACTTTGTGTTTTACCAGACAGAGCCCTAACACCATGAAAATGATGAGTTAAATACAATGTGTGGCTATGGAAACACCCCCAAAGAGTGTCAAGCAAAAAAGTTTCAGATGCCTTTGTAGAATAAACTGACACCTGCATACATGTTAAACACGTTAGCTATGAGCACAGACATCACGGAAGGCAGGAGCCCAGCAACTCCTTAGTGGTGGCTGCCCCTGGAGATGAGGGGGCACCAGAGGAGCAGTATCTATGGTCATCATTTCTTAGAAGAGACCCGAAGCCAACGAAACACATTGTTGAGGTTTGTCGGTCCTGAACGGTTGGCCCCAGAGTTGTCGGTCCTGAACGGTTGGCCCCAGAGTTGTCGGCCCTGAACGGTTGGCCCCAGAGTGTTTGGTACAAACCTTTTGTGCTTTTACCTGAGTGGCTCATTGAGAATTAAATACCCAGTAGTTTAGTAATGGTTTCTTATTAATAAGCAAGATACAGCCATGCAAAGTTTACATACATTTTGCTACAATGAGAAAATTGACCGAGTGTGCATGCACGCAAGAGAGAGAAACAGAGACAGAGAGCAGAGAGCAGAGACATACAGACAGACACACAGACAGACAGAGACAGAGAGACAGACAAAGACAGAGATGTGTTCCATGTAATGTTAATTTGAAGAACAGGCCGCACAGTAAGAGCTTCTGCTAGACTCCCTAATCAGAGACCCCTGGACAGCAGAGCGCCAGAGCCTTGCGTGTCTGCCCAGGACACCATGTGCTACAACTGAACAAAGACACTTCCTGTTCTCCTGAAGAAGACAGACAGACAACGGAGCTGAGAGCAAAATCTGTTACACACCCCTGGTTTGTTCTGTATTTTCTCTCCACCTAAAGTTTACCTCTTTGCTCATTGGCTTAAATCTGATGTAAGCCATAACGCCACAGATTGCATCAACATAGTTTTTCGGGTTATCTTTGCTACCAGCAGCTGGTGGGGAAAAGTCACCTCCAAGCCACCTGAGATCCGTTTCTGGTGCCACCTTGTGTCTCCTGAAGGACAGCAAATGGGGAACGTTTCCATGAGCTGACTCTACAAGTGAACTTCTATTGATTTCCTGGGCTGTGTGTTCTAAAATCCAAGCTGCTGTACAGAGATGAGACTGGCAAAGCTGGCTGAGAGGCTCTGCAGCCCACAGTCCAGATGCCTTCCTAAGTGTGACATGTCGAGATGGCCTGCCTGCTCAGCGCAAAGGAATGCTCCATTTACAGACTGCTCTCAGCAACTAGTAAACCCATCCTCCTAACACAGGCTTTCTGGAAGGAGCCCCGGCTCGGTGCTCTTAGGTCTCTTAGAAGATAAAGCAAAGACGACTCTTCCTAAGAAGCATCGTGAATTTATAAATACTGCATGACAGCCAATATGGTTTTAAGGTGAGAATCTCTCTGATGAGATTGGTGACTGTTATTTGTGACAAAAAAGGACAATTGCCTCTTAAGCAGAGAACAAACAAAAAGGTTATTACCAAATCTCATTATCTGGAATTTTCTAGAACATAGCCTCCCTTGCTAAATACAAATTTCTTGTGAGCTGGGACTTTCTCCCACTTGGTTAGCATAGGGCCTGGCATCTATGTGGGTCCTGTTATAAACCAGACAAATGCCAGCTAGCTACCTGGGTCCTGGACTGCATTAGCTCATCAACAAATAAAATGCATGCCCTAGTTTCTGCTCTTAGGACAGTTCATTAGAAACAAATTTAAAAATATGAGAATTCTAATTGTCCTAAAGGGGGAAAATCATCTTTAAATATGAAGAAATTACAAGTACAGTGTGACCCAGGAACCTGTCACTGCGGCTAAGCAACTTCAAATGAGGAAAGATTTCAGAGGCCTTGTCTGACACCTTCTCAGTAGCCCTACTGTGAGAGGTCAAACCTTCAACATGTGGCAACACAGTTGTCTTTATTTTAGAAAAAGTCAGAGATCTCACACTAGCATTTGTGAGCTGAATTTATTTTATTTTATTTTATTTTATTTTTTTTTAAGCAAGACAGGGTTTCTCTGTGTAACTTTGCCTGGACTGCTAGACTCTCATTGTAGACCAGGCTGGCCTCGAACTCACAGCAATCAGCCTACCTCTGCCCTGCCCCCAGAGCTGGGATTAAAGGCATGCAACGCCACACTCAGCCTTACACTAGCATTTGTAATGACAAGCAGCCCACAGTCAATCACCCACTAACTTCCAGGGAGCCACTCTTTATCCCAAAGGGCAAGAGTCCAAAAACAACAACAACAACAGCAACAAAACCCCCTAATGTTAATATGTAGATGCACATATGCACAAGCCTGGAAACATGGTCATGTGACCTGACATCCTGTTTGGTGTTTTCTTTTCCCTGTTTCCAGAACATGGGGAAAACCCTGGCCTAAGTTGACCTGGTCAGAATTGTTATCTGAAATTTTGAGCTGGAGCTAATGGAGATCACTTCAAATTTACCAGCAACAAGTTCACAGTAGGTGCTCTGTGGGGACGATAATCCCCCCTCTCCGCTCCTCTACCCCCTCCGCTCCCCGCCTACCGTCCCCCGCCCCCCTCCGGAGAACTGAAGACCACAAAAAGACAGCAATCAGTGAGGTAAATATTGTATCAGTTTCCTGTTAATTCTGTGGGGAAAAAAAAAGTTACCACAAGCTTAGGGGCTTAAAACATGAAAGATTTCCTAGGGCTGTGGGGATGGCAGGACGGCCTTGCTTCTTCCCCCTGGAAGCTGCCTGAACCCCTTGACTATCACCGCTTCTCCCCAGGTGGCACCTTTCCAGCCTCCCTCTCATACGCCCTCGCAGTCACACGGCCCACCTGGATGACTCAGGATAATTGTACCTACAACATCTGATTTGCCACATAACATGACATTTTCACAAGTTCTGCAGGCATTGGGGCATCAATGAGGAGATGGGTGTCATCTCTGCGTATCAGAAATATCCAAGGAAGTACAAAGGTGTGGAAAAGGTTCCCACAGCCGCTTGCTTTCCGTATTTGTACCCTTTGGGTGCCAGGACACACCTTCATGTCCCTGTGAAGCCTCCTGGGTAACAGTACGCAGAACGCTCTATTGAGAATTCTAAAAGCATATAGACTTTATCATCATCAGCGTCATCAGCGTCGTTGTATTTTAGTGTGTGTGTGCACATATGTGTAATGTTAGTGTGTGTGTGCACTTATGTGTACAGGGATGCCTATGAAGGACAGCGGGGGGCATCACAGCCTCAGGAGCAGGAGTTATAAGAAGTTGTAAACTGCCTGATATGAGTGCTGAGAACCAGGCTCAGCTGCCCGGCAGGACAGCAGGTGCTCTTCACCTGCTGAGCCATCTCTCCAGGCCCCTCATAGCTTATAGGAATGACAAGACCAGTAAACAATGTCTTCTCTGGTAGCTAAACAGGAGAGAGGTGTGTGTCACAAACTCACTCCTCTTGTTCTGCTTCAGAGGAGCAGAACTGGTCTGGCCAAGCACAGAATCCTTTTCTGTCATGAAAGTGAAGTTTAAACTCTGAGAATTGGAACCCTTGTTGACAGTAGCAGAGTCCTAATGAAGAGATATTTATACTCCACAGGAGGCTGCCTGTCACACGTAACCCCAGGGGCCTCCAACGTGTGAGGCCTTAGCTTGGTTCGTTTCTACTTCGTTTCTACCCGCTTCTCCCTTCTCCCCTCTCCCTTTGCAAACACAACAGCTGCGTCCAGATCCTCTGGCCACAAATTTATGGTCTGGACGTCACAGTGACTGTCCCTTCCTAAGTAGGCTGGCCGCAGTCAGAGGCAACATGTTTGACAGTGTGAAACATTTTTGCACGTTGAAGCACATTCTCAGAAGGGAACGCCAGGAGTGTCAGGAACCGGAGTTTTATTTCTGTCTATTTTGTTTGGTGCTGTGTGCCAGGGGCTCACTTATGCCTGGATCTGTGGCCTGGATCTTGGAGGGAATTCTGCCTGAGTCTTAACAGCTTCCCTAATTGCTCACCCCAGGGCTCTCTGTGACTACACAGGGCTGAAATGACACTGCCACCTTCACTCCAGACAGAAACAAGGATAAGAGGAGCCCATCATGGGCCCAAATTTATGAAGAACCAAAAGGCGGGTTGTAGAGTGTCACACAGTTTTAAGTGGAGTCATGACTCAGTCTGTGTCTCCGCACCAACAGGAATGCTTGGAGCAAACCCAGGCTTGCCGGACATCTCTGTAGAAGAGGCCTCTTCCTGTTAGCTGCCCACCCTCATCTTTTTGTGAAGAAATCTCTTCTCTCTGAAGATTTAGGAAGTATATCTTTAAATACCCTCCCATGGTATCTTTTAAGACCCAGTGAAATGAATGTGTACAAAATAGAACCTTTTACTAGGTACTGTTGAAAGGCTGTCTGTGTGCCTGCTTTGCCAAGAAATTAAAATCTGATTTTTGCCCTGGAGCATAAAAACTCTTGGCAGAATGCAGAGGCTCAGTAGCAGAAATAAAAGTAATCCTTCCCTTCAGCCAGTTGCTCTCACTTACTACAAAACATCTGTCTTCCCTGAATGGACTTCCTCCCTGATGCAGCTTTCTTCAGAGGACCTGGGGGATGCTCAGGGCCAACTCTGTACAGCTACACATGCACAGGGCCATAGTGGCTGCCTGTCACTGGCCCCCAGGCTTCTTCACATACATGGGGCCATCGTGGCTGCCTGTCACTGGCCCCCAGGCTTCCTCACATACACAGGGCCATAGTGGCTGCCTGTCACTGGCCCCCAGGCTTCCTCACATACATGGGGCCATAGTGGCTGCCTGTCACTGGCCCAAGGCTTTCCTCACATACATGGGGCCATAGTGGCTGCCTGTCACTGGCCCCAGGCTTTCCTCACATACACAGGGCCATAGTGGCTGCCTGTTACTGGCCCCCAGGCTTTTCTCACATACAAGGGGCCATAGTGGCTGCCTGTCACTGGCCCCCAGACTTTCCTCCCTCAGCGAGCTGCTATTTTTCCTTCCTGTGATGACTGCTTTTTAAAGAAAGATATTCAGTGATGGTCGTATAATTCTTTTCACTACTTTAAGACCAGATTTGATTTTCTTCAGCTCTCTGGGTGAGATAAAAATGTCAGTAAACTGAGCCGGCTGACAGCATGAGGGCTGACAATTGGCCAGCCAGAGATTGCATACTTTTACAGTCACCAAATCAACTCAGGCTGCACATGGGGACACTAGGAATATTCCAAGATTGTGCACTTAGGGGTTGGGAGTGGGACAGACTCAGGGACAATCCCTGGAGTTCATGGGCAGACAGTCCAGCTAAGCAGTGAGCTCCAGAGCCAGGGAGATTCTGTCTAGATGACAGCTCATTCTCCACGTGAGGGTGTGGGGGGGGGGGTGGGTCGGGGACAGCAGGGACTGTGTCTGATGTGAACTCTGGTACTCTTAAATTCATCACTGCCCCTTGTGGGTGGGGCGGCCTTGTAGGCACACAGAGAAAAGGGATCTTGACTATCCTGGTGAGACCTGATAGGCTGTGGTCAGAGAGTGGGGGAGGAGGGTCCCTCTGTCAGGGGTCTAGGGGAGGGGAAGAGGGTGGAAGAGGGAGGGAGGGCGGGTGGGGACGGGAAGATAAGAGCGAGGGGATAACAATTGGAATGAGTGTAAGTAAATTATAATTTTAAAAAAAGAAGAAATAAACAAAAAATGCAGTGAGGCCAACTGGGGAGAATACAATAAAAACTAAATTTTTCTTTTTTTTTTTTTAAATTTATTTATTTATTGTACATGAGTGTTTTAGCTGCAGAAGAGGGCATCAGATCACATTATAGATGGTTGTGAGCCCATCCCATGTGGTTGCTGGGAATTGAACTCAGGACCTCCAGAAGAGCAGGCAGCACTCTTAACCACTGAGCCATCTCTCCAGCCCTCTAAATTTTTCAAAGAGTTGAGAGAGAGAGAGAGAGAGAGACAGAGAAAGAGACAAAGACAGGAATGATTTAAAAAGAAACTCAACATGAAAGCATGAACTTCTGGCCTCCATGGGAGTGTGTGTGTGTGTGTGTGTGTGTGTGTGTGTACAGACTCTCACACACACATACACAGATGTGTGTATGAGAATACACACAAACATGTACACAAAATAATTAAATAGACAGATAAATAAATAAAAGATTGTACCCTTAACCATTTATATGTCCCTGAATACACGTCACTCCAGAAGAAAAACAGCCATAGTAACCGGATTCTAGACAGAACCTCTTCTCTCTGTTCTTCTTTGCAGTGTGATGTGCGTTCCAGATCAAACAATCATCAGGATGCTAAAGCTTCGTTTACACGCAAATTTAAGATAAAAATAACTTAAACTGGGTAGAACGTTTAATGTGATTGAAAGGTCAAGACATGCCTGACATTTCAGCACAAACCCACGTCATCTAAAATTTGATAATTCTTGTTGGCAGCTAATTCAATTTACTCTATGAACTTGATAATAGCACAGCTGCATTTCTTTTAAAAAAAATAGCTCGTAAAAGTTTTTAAATTACTCAAGTGGCCATTTGTTTAGATCTGTAGTTAGTTGTGTTCTCACTGCACTGTCCGTCTGAATTCCACATCCCTGGGAAGGAGGTGCATCAAAGCACTAGTCAGACACAGCCCCACCCTCAGGAGTGCAGACACACACAGAGCTAGGATCCAAGCAGCAGGCCTTTCCTCTTCCTCTTCTCTCTCTGCTACACTAGCAAAACTAAAAGCAAATGCGAACTCTGTAAGCATTTCTCTTTGGTTGGCGTGTGTGTGTCTGTGTGTGTACAGACTCTCACACACAAATACATAGATGTGTGTATGAGAACACACACAAACATGTACACAAAAAAATTAAATAGGAAGATAAATAAATAAAAGATTGTATGTGTGAGTGTGTGTCTGTGTGTATGCATGTGTCTATGTGTGAGTGTGTATGTGTGTGTGTATGTATGCGTGTATGTGTGAGTGTGTGCATGTGTGAATGTGTGTGCATGTGTTTGTGTAAGTGTGAGTGTGTATGTGTGAGTGTGTGTGCGTGTGTGTATCTGTGTGAGGGTGTGTGTGCATGTGTGTGTATATGAGTGTATATGTCTGTGTGTGAGTGTCTGTGTCTGTGTGAGTGTGTGTGTATGTGTGTGTCTGTGTGAATGTGTGTGCATGTGTGTGTGAGTGTGTGTGTGTGTATTTGTGGTGGGGTTCATATTGTGCATATGTGTGTTGGGGTGGGGAGTGCACCTGCAGAGGCAAAAGGTTGACATCTGGTGTCAATCATTCTCCACCTTCTTTTGTTTGTTTGTTTGTTTGTTTGTTTGTTTGTTTTGAGGTAGGGTCTCTGGCTGCATCTGGAGGTCTCCATTTCCTCTTAGCGTGGCTGGCCAACAAGCCCCAGAAACCTCGGGGTTCTGCTTCCCAGGGCTGAGACTGTAAACAGTCACCATTGTGCCCCCACTCTCGCACCCCACCCTTCCCCACCCCTCTGTGTGTGTCGGGGGCAGGGGTGCTGGTTGGTTCTGAGGATATAAACTCAGGCTCTCATATTTGGTTCTATTTTTAAAAGCCTCTATTAAAAAATGAATCACTCCCAGCACGTTTTGAAACGTTTCATCTAAATAACCATTGCTGTAAGTTTTCCTACGATGAAGCTCCTACTTGAGATTTTGGAGGCTGAAGTACAGTAGAAAGACAGAAGAGGTTTCTCTCAAAAGAGTGACTAGAGAAACAGTGTGGAAATATTATTACATTGTAGCTCACACTTGGTTTTTATTAATCATTGTTATTTATCTATTTTCATAGCCCAGGCTAGCCTTGAACTTGCTTCATTCAGCCTTCTGAGTGCTAAAATTTTAGGCCCAGGTCACCATGCCCAGCTGCAGATAACACTCTTCAAAACCACAGATGCACAAGTGAGTGGGTAAAAGATACCACATCACAGCAAGGGAAGCAAGCCAGGATCCTTCCAGGAAGGAGAAAAAAAATACAGTGGAAACAATGTGAAATCTCCCACCAGATGCTCAGGCGACAAGACCCACACAGCAATTACCTCCCGCCTCCTTTAGCAAACTGAGTTTGCCCAAACATAGATTTATAGTAAAGTCACCTATGAAAGGCTTCTTCGATAATATCAAATGTGTTCGAGTGTCCAGCTTTTCCAGCCCTCTAAGCAGCTAGAAACACAGTTTCAGCGTTAGAGAGCTAAGTGAAAACACAGAACAGTGGGTCAGGAAACAAGTTTCCTCCTTAAAAACACAGATCTTCAAAGCCCTCAGCAGGAAACGGAGTCCCCAGAAACTCGGTCTGGAGTGGAAATCCATGTAGATGTTCTTAGATGTTCCTCCTGTTGATTCCCACCACACTATGACCCAAAAACAGGCGCACACCCACGCCCCAGCTGCCACCCCATTCCCCAGTCCCCTTTGACCCAGTTGAAATGGACTTAATATTTTCTTTTAGACTTTTTGTTAATATCTTTATGTTCCTTTTGATTTTTTGTAGCTTATCACTGACTTTAAAAATGTTAACTAAATAAGGGAGAATATAAAAAAATAATAATGGGATATCTAAACACTAGAAGCAGGCACATTTCCAAAGCACATATTTATGATTCTAAAATAAGCTCCCTGGAGCCTGATGGGCTATGTGTAGTCACCTTGCTCAGCTGCCGAAGCCTCTGGTTCCCTCCGTTTCTCAAGTTGGTCAGTAATTCTTAAAACCCATACCCACAGGAGCTAACCTTAGACGTCAAATGGCATGCAGGCACCAGGTTTGAAGCCTCGTCCACTCTTGAACTGACCCTTGGCCCCAGCTTCTCCATTTAAGCCTAGGTTTCCATTCGAGGAATTCATGTGACTGCCTGAACTGCAGCAGTTTTCGAATGGTGAGAGCTGCTTCTCTCTCCCTCCGGGTTCTTTGTATCTTTGGAAGGAGCTTCGCCTCAAGAAAGCCCACCAAGAATAAACTCAGGCGTCTGGTATCCCTGAGCCCCACAGGGTCTGCGGTGTTCACACAGTATCGGGTCTTGCTGAGCATCACAGGTCTTGGAAAGCACGAAATTGAAGGGACTTGGGGTACCCTGGCCTCCGTGAGTACACCCCCTTTACAACAGCTGATGTGTGTGTGTGCGTGTCGAAGCCACAGCTCAAGAACAAGCGATCCACACACCCGAAAAGCCTTGTCGGACAGTTTTGTTCCCTAATGGTCTTGGGGATTAAACCCGGGGCATAAGAACGCAAGGTAAATGCTTTACGGCTGGGCTACCCCTTGAGCCTTGGATCCACAGAGCTGATCATGTGAGCAGCAAAGGGTTATGGGAACATAGCCCTGAGGCGTGAACTCTCAGGCTAATAACCCAGGCTGAACAGCACGTCACTTAACACCCAGTGTTGCCAACTTTCACTCATGTAATTTTGCTCATATCTGAAATATTCGTTAGGGGAAATAATACAATCAAAATGATCAACATGCCTTCAGTAATTAGAACAGGTTTATATACATCTGCTTTATAAAGAAAACAAACAACAAAACAAGGAGGAACAGGCAGGAGAACCGGAAACGAAGGAGCAAGCACTGAGGGTGAGAAGCTGAGTGGCATGGAGGAGCTGGCGTTGGGACACACGATGGAACCTCTGAAGTCCAGAGGCGCAGTGCTGGGTCTCGGGAGATAAGTGAGGTAATCAGGACTGGCCTGATGGAACAATGGAACGAAACAGATGGGCCGAGTAGAAGGGTAAGCAGCACAGATGCTATTTCAAGTCATAGAAAGGACAGGCTTTGTTGTTGCTGTTGTTTCTTACTGTGTGTGTGGGCATTTTGCCTACGTGCTTATGTACCATGTGTCCTCAGGGGCCAGGAAAAGATGGGAGATCCCATGGGATTAGAGGAACAGGCAGCTGTGAGCCACCGCCTGGGTCCTCTGGAAGACCCAGGAATAGATTTTTAAGAAATTCTTTTTCATTCATTTCGTTTGGGGAAAATTTTTTAAAGCCTCAATTTTTGTGATTCACAAAATATTAGCTTAGAATTTTAAAAATAAATAGACAAACAAATTAAAAGTGGGCCCATATTTTATAATACAAGCCTGAATACCTTCCAAAGTAATCAGGATTCTAAACGTTAAGAATGAACGCCCGCCAGCTTTTACTTATGTGGCTAAATTCTCTGACCTAATATCCAGGCGCAATAAGGGGAAAACAGAAAGCATTTTCAGGTGGCAAAAGGCAAAGGACAAATTGGGAAGACACTGGGACCGGTCCCTCTCTGGTGCTGGTATAGACGGGGAAGGAAAAGGGCTGATGGGAAACAGCCCGGTCTTCAGAATTTACAGAAAAAGAACAACAAATCATCTTAGCATACGGGGAAAGCTCAACTTTTCTTATGCAAGGACAGTGAAAACTTGCACGCAGCGGCATGCTGCTCCTTTAGGGTTGTCTGGCAAAACGTAAAACCCGCAGTTTATTCAGTTCAACAGATACGGGGAAATGCGCGCTCTTACACAGCACAGTGAACACAGGCAGCTGTGAAAGAAGAGGGGTTTGCAATGTCTGGTAGAAATTCAGCACATCTGTCTCTTGATCCAGCCTCTCACTTTGAGAAACCTAGCCCAGAAGAAACCAGCCCAGTGCACGTATGCATCTATAGGTGTTTATGTCATATCTGCTTTATATAAAAGGTCACTGATTGTTTCATATGAGCACTTGTAACAGGCAGAGTCTGGTCTCCAACAACTGCCCTCACACACCAGAAAGGAAAAAAAAAAAAAAAAAACTAAACAAAACACTGAGGGCTCTTTGGAGAGTAATTAACTCCAAGTTTGCCAAGAAAAGAAATGGACAGAATACATATCCTATGATGACTCTGAAACACTTTTTGCTAAAGAGTCGTGAAATACTTATTGGTAGGCTTACATATAAAAGGCAGAGAAAGCCGAAGGGCCAGCTGGGGACATGAGGTCTGCAGGAGTTAGGCAGAGCTCACCCAAACACACACGGATGAAAGGTCAGGCCCGAGTCTGTTTACAAACAATAGTACGTTGCTTGAATTCCCCAAAGCAATGCTTCTGGGGGAGCGTTAGCCATCGGCTCGAAGCCAGTCGTCCAGCTCACCAGCTTCTCCGGGGAGCAGCGTTAAGATGTCTTGTTTCTTTCTGTTCACATGCAGATAGTGAGTGGGCTGTCCCTTACCTCCCTGGAAGAGTCAAGGCAGAACCTGGGGGTTCATATTTTTACCATATATAGCTGGAACAACCATGGTTAAGACTACAAGACACTGTACTATTATTTAAACCTTGAAGGGCTTTAAGGTTTGAGCAGTACAGAAAGTAATATATAAACAGAGCATACCTGCCAACAGAATTTTACTTTTTGACATGACTGACATGCTTATTTGACAATAAATCTTCACAGTAAGTTTCATTCTCTTTTATCTGTGAATATGGTGTGTAAGGGGTATGAGAGCAAGAGGTCTTTTGCACCTTTAAACTATTTCTACAGTAAACTACCCACTTTTCACCATCTTATAAGTATGAACTGTCAAAGTGTGTTTGTTACTTCAAGAGTACTTTTTAAGATTCGTAAATACAGATCTAATTTATTCATTTTAAGTGTTGACTATATTTTTTAAGTGGAAGAACACTTAATTTATGTTCCCTCCTAGCAGCTATGTCAAAGGTCAACTTGTAGGTATTGCCCCCTTCGCTGCTGCTGCGAGCAGTCTGTGTGCCGCGTGAGGTGGGTGTGTGCATGACTTTCTCCAGATGTGTGTGAGGTGGGATGTCCGCGCATCTACCTTTTCATCTGCACATGGCCCCGTCATCCTGAAGTGTGGCCTGTCTTTTAAGTGCTCTGACCTTGGATGTGACAGGCAAAACCAGCAGAATTGGTTATAGGAAATAATACATTGCGGTTTAAATAATTTATTCATTTATGCATTCTTTCGTCTTATAATTTCGCCCATCAGTTAGTGGCTCTGTACTTAAGTTTTGAGCAATAAATGACCTAGCTGATCTTATAGCATATGTAAGGTTACCAGTTTTCATTTTTCTAGGACATTCTCCCATCATCCTTGTATATATAGTAAAACAAAGTTCAGGTCTTCCTGAGAACTCCTAGAACCACAACTCCCCCCCGCCCCCCATCTTTTGCTTGTCTATCGAGCTGTATATACACAATGGATTTTTCTCACTTTATAGTAAGAAGCGCTCGTTCTGTGTTTGGGGTCTTCTCAAGGAAAGCAGAGTTACCGCGTGGCTCACCTAGCGTCAGCCGTAACGTGGTGTGTGAGCTGCTCTGTAGTTTCTGCACGGCAGCCACTCAAAGCATGTCTTTAATCCAGACTGCAGCTGAGCTCATCTGTAAGCTGTAAGTAACCCTGATTTTCACCGTTAGCATACCCGGATGTTTCCTTTCTGGTACGGACGCATGCGGGTTATCACCTAGAAAGACGTGGCAGGAAATAATCAAATGTGAGGAATGAAGGGAACTGAAGACTAGCAGGACTTACGAGTTGATGACGCTGTCCCTTCTCCCGTTTGTCACTGTCACATTTTCCATCCGCAGAGGATGCTCCTGCTGCGATGCAGTGGCCTTTTCCATCCTTCCTCATGAGGGACATGTGAAAGCTGGAATGCTGCTTTAGTCAGCTCATTAAAACGTCGGTTTTACTGAGTTGATATAATTCAGTTAGTCAAGACAAATCGGGTTATTTGGACTGAGATCGGCACTGGATTATATTATCTAAAAAAAAAAAAAAAAAAAAGGCAGCCCAAGTAAGTGGAGTCTGTTTTCCATCTCTGCCCTCACAAGCATCCTCTAAGTGATCCGGCATCATCTAGAATGGGCCGGAAATCCTGCATTTCCAACCTCTTGCTGCCACTTGGAGCCATTCTGCGAAAGCTACAGCAGAAGGGAGCCACCCACACTTTGTGTACCCTTGCCAGTAACTACAAATTGAATAAACAAATTCTGCGGGCAAGGTGGGATGAGATAAAGGTTACTCACCCACGACCTGGATAGTTTTATTTTTTTATTTTTTGGGTTGTTTGTTTGTTTGACCTGGATAATTTTAGTTTCTGTGCACATGACATGTATCCCCCAAATGTTTTAAAGACACAAAAGTTCAACTCCTGAAACATATAAACTGTGTGTTCATGCTGTCAATCTCAATCAACCAAAACTCATTTTTTCTTTCCTGGGAAGATCCCAGAGTGTATCTTTTTCACAGGTTCCCTAAAGATAATTTACATGTAATACATTTTCAGGATCAAATTGGTAGGCAGAATAAAACTGTATTGCTAATTTGTACTGCAGTGGAATCCTGCCAGTTAAAAGCCACTGATCCGTTTATGAGGAAGCCTCAGAGATGAGGGGACTGGACCCAGGTACATCTGGGGGCTGTTAGCACTTACTGGGTGCTGTTACCCGGGCTCAGGCAGCTCAGCTCCCATAGCTACAGCACGGAGACACTGTCATTAGCCTTACCTCACAGGTGAGGAAATCAGCCACAAAGGAGGTTTGGAACATCTGCTGCCGTGCGTTAGGTCCGAGCTTGCACTTACGTCACTCCTGAGCTAGCTTCCTATATGTTAGCTCTCTCCCTCAAGGAGACTGTGTCTCTTCTAGAGCTTTTTCAGGACTGGAGTTAGAATGTCAGATTCAAAAACAAAGAGAAATATAAAAGAAATCAGGAATGGGGCACACCATTCTCTCTGAGGCAGCTATAAGTCCTTCCTGTCTGCCCCGAAACAGAGAGTCTTCACTGAGAGGAAAGGTGGGAGGAGAGGGGGAGGAAACAGGAAGGAAAGGGGAGAGGGGAGGGGAGGAAACAGGAAGGAAAGGGGAGAGGGGAGGGGAGGAAACAGGAAGGAAAGGGGAGAGGGGAGGGGAGGAAACAGGAAGGAAAGGGGAGAGGGGAGGGGAGGAAACAGGAAGGAAAGGAGAGAGGGATAACACTGGGGATGTTTGGAAAAGCTATATGGAAGCCTGCTGTTTTATAAGCTTAATGTATATATACATATAATATATTTTATATAAATATATATTATGTTGTACAGTCTAAGACACACACTCACATATACATATATTATTTATTTATTTATTTACCCTAGACAATATGTCACACTTCTCCTAAAAGCCATAGTTTGCCAAACTAAAGGCCTGGAGCTAAGTGTGGGTCAAAGGGGTCATAGAGACCCTTAAAACAATACCAGCTACTACCTTGCTCTTCCTTTCCCACCAGAGGTTGGTAGTATAACCCTTTTTGCTAAAGACATCACACAGATTGGTTGTGGGACATGGAGAAATCGAGTTGGTGCTAGCCAATGATCTTCCTCTCCAGTGCTAGATTTTATAGTGCTGTGTAGGCTGTTGGAGGAATGAAGTCATTGACAGTCGTACCCATCCGTCAACCCCTTAAACGACAATAACCATCAGCATTGCAAGCTACAGCTATGCTACAGTGGTGGCAGCAATGTTATAGGTAACCAACTACTTCCTGGTTGGATTTAAGGTCTACTCCTCAAGAGGAAATGCATACCTGGTACTGTAAATCTGGCCAGGAACCCATGGTTGGAAAGTTCATGGGCCCCAGGGTGAACATACTACTCACTTATCCTGCTAAAAGGTCACAGTGTCTAACTCCTCTACAAACTCTCATCTTTCTATCATAGATTAGTACAGCTCACACACCTCATCAGAGAAGTGTGTTTGTGCAGTAAATACTAATAACACAGAAATCCACAGCTGGTCAAAGTGGAAGGACTAAGTGTCAGTGGAGTGGCCAGCTACAAATGGAGGATCTCTGTCACACACACACACATACATATATACATACATACATCCTGAGACCCAGTGACTATCTCAGAAGAGGAGGCAAAAGAATTGTAAGAGCCAGAGGTTGGGGAGCACCAGAGCAACAGCTGTTATTCTGGACATGACTGGTTTGCTGCACTTGTGACTTCATGGTACCTGTGGTGGCGTGCACAAGACCCATACAGCGTTAAGTCAGCCAACACTCTAGATGGAGGGGGAAGAGGTTTGTGAGCTCCCAACCTTACTTAGCGGGGAACTATGGGAGGTTTGATGGCTTTCAGTAGAGGGAGAGTCATTTTTCTTGAAGGCTGTGGCTCCTGGTAGGTCAAACATACTCCAGTGGATGCTCTCATACCCAGAAGAATATAGGCAGAGCAAATTGGGTCCAATGGGTTATAAAGAAGAAAAAAAAAGGACCTGATGCTTGGGGGGTTATGAAGGTGGGGTAGATTTGGGAGGAGCTAGAAGGAGTAAGGGGTAAATGTAATCAAAATGCATTGGATAAAATTCTAAGGGACTTAATAAAATACTTTGATGTAAAGCAGCCATCTTCTGGCTGAGGATGTAGCTCCTTGGTAGAGTGCTCGCCCTTCATGCACAAATCCCTGGTTCAATCCCTAACTATGACTGGTTCACTTCCCTCTATACCTAGTGAAAACTCAGAAAGTAATGTTGGAGAATATTTATTAATTCTGCAGGGCTTTTCCATGACCTGGCTAGTTCTCCAATAATTGAAACAGAGACCAATTGGTTTATTAACAAGCTTTTAGCACAATAGCTGGGCAGGTACAATTTAAACTAATTTTCTAAGCTAATCTGGCTACACCCCAAGTTCTTTGTCAATATGCTTCCTGTTTGGGATGGATCTGCCCCATCAGGCCATATCCTCTCTCTTCATCTTCTTCCTTTCTTCCTCTCTCCTCTTCTGCCCAGTTACAGGCTGTTCAGCATTTTTTATTAACCAACCAGAGATAACTGGGAATCAAAGTTTACACATTATTCAGTGTACACAAGAATGCACTTATCTGGACTGCAACTAGATCTTGGGGGTCAGAATTTAGCACCTGAATACACAGAGTAGCAGACCAACACCCCCCCCCCCCAAAAGTAAGGTGTTGTCTCTCATAAAGTCCTGGCTTGCAGAACCTCTTCCAGTCCAGGCAATTTTGGGAACAGATGTGGCTTCCTGGATTTTGCTCCAGTTAACAATTTCACAGGTTAGATTTATAACACTCTCCAAGGGTTAATCATAGTACATCTAATAGGTAGGGAGAGATATTCTGGTCAAATAAATTTGAAAAAAGTAACACTGTACTGAAGATTCATAATAAAAATAGACATATTAAAGGCCCATGGGAGCTCTGCAATATGAGGCAAATTTAAGTTTATATAGGCTAGTTTCCCCCAAGCTCCCACTTTAACATTTTCATGAAATACCATTTGGGCCTAAAGTTTTAGTAATGAACTATAGGAATGGTCCCTGAAGGTAAAGTTTTAGAATGAAGCTGATCCACAGTACCGTTGGATAAGTATGGAAAGAAACGGAAAACCTCTGATCTGCTAACCTAGGAGCCTTCCCACAAGCATGGTCACATCTGCATCCCT
Organism: Acomys russatus; assembly: GCF_903995435.1. Lineage (NCBI taxonomy): Eukaryota > Metazoa > Chordata > Mammalia > Rodentia > Muridae > Acomys > Acomys russatus. The sequence continues at coordinate 75,452,375 of NC_067139.1, forward strand.
GCTCCCCGCCTGGCCACAAGAGGGCCTTGCCCTCTGGACTTCATGGCCTGGCAGCATTTGAGGCTGGTGGTTGACACTTGCAGACAATCATTTAACCTTCCTAAGCCCCTTGAACGTTTCTGTCCAGCAGCTCGGTGTGTGGCCCCATGCAACTTGAAAACGAGCCACTGAGTTCTGGTCCCCAAAGCTGGGGGCCAAAACTTTGTGTTTGGAGTTTCAGAAAGTCCTAGGGAACAGTCATACTGTAAGCAGTGAGTCACAGACACCCATGGCAGACAGGAAACATGCTGTCCTAGGGGGATCTAACTTGAACTAAGTCCATCCCCACACTACACTACTTGGAGTCTCTCTGAGTATCACAAGGCAAGCCACAGAGGAGCTACTCTTCTGCAGAATCACGCCACTGATAGGAAGTTAAATTTTTCTGTGGCCAAACTCAGCACCGAGTTCTCAGTCCTCCAACAATCAAGCCAGGCGGACCCTGTCTTGAGGCCACAGCCTTCACCCGAACTCTCCATTTAGCCTAGAGTCTATGATCTTTTGAAGAATAAAGACCAATTAAGAGGCCTTTCTTCTTTTTTTTTAAAAAAAAATTTTTTATTTATTTATTGCATATACAGTGTTTTGCCTGCACATCAGAAGAGGACACCAGATCTTTTTATAGATGGTTGTGAACCACCATGTGGTTGCTGGGAATTGAACTCAGGACCTTTGAAAGAACAGACAGTGCTCTTAACCTCTGAGCCATCTCTGCAGCCCAAGACGCCCTTCTTAACTGGAGCAAAACAGATCACAGGAAAGAGCAGTTGCCTGAAGGAGTTATTTCCTTTTCCAGTATTGAGAAAAAGTGAGGATAGGAGCGATTTCATAGTTGTTGCCAGTTAGTATAATGCTCAAAAGGATGGTGACTAGAATTAGGTATCTGATTGTAGTTTTCACAATAAATACCTAAAATCTACACATTAGCTCGTGGTGGCAGGGTCCCAGTGCTGCTGTTATAACAAATGAGATGTGTGTTCTGTAAACAGGAGGGATTATGTAAACTCGGTAGGATCTCTTCATTTCTAAGGCTTTAGTTTCTGCAAATAAAGAGAAGATTAAAAAAAAAAAGAGTGTCATAGATTTCTTTTTGTTGTTTGTTATTTTGTTTTGTTTTGGTTTTGTTGACAGATTCTTACTACTAAGCCTCCACTGGCTAGGAACTTGTTACGTAGACCACCAGGCTGGTCTTGAACTCACAGAGATCCACCTGTCTTTGTCTTCTGGGTTCAGGCATCAAAAGTGTACACCATCATGCCTGACTTCTTTTAAGTTATAAAAGTCAATGAATATGTCATAGACTAATATAAAATTGGAAGTGAAAGCTGATAATATGGCCCAATGGTGGAGTGCTTGCTCAGCATGCAGGAAGACCTGGCTTCAATTCCTAGCAACATACACACACACATGGAGAGAGGGAGAGGGAGGGAGGGAGAGAGGGAGGGAGAGAGAGAGGGAGAGAGAGAGAGAGAGAGAGAGAGAGAGAGAGAGAGAGAGAGAGAGAGAGAGAGAGAGAGAGAGAGAACAGGGAACCCATTATGTAGACTTGCATAATTCACATTGTGCTTTTAAGTTGTATTTAGCCTAATTTTTTTTTCATGCTTTTTAAGGGCCAATTCTTGTACCTCTTTGGGTGGGGGGGTGTCTAATTTTTTTTTTTTTTTTTTTACTTTTTATTGATTCTTTTTTAATTTCACGTCATGCTCCCCAATCCTACACATCTTCCCGCCCCTCCATATCTGCCCTCGGCCATTATAACCTTCCTCCAAAAAGAAAACAAGCAAAAACATCTTGTGGCTGAAGCTGTGGTGTGTCACACCATAAACCCTTTGGCCCGCACAGATTTACATGCAAGTGTCCTTTGCAGTGGGTCTGTTGGTCTGGTTCGAGGCCTCTGGCTTCTGCTACACCATCAATATCGCAACCTCACCGGCACTCCTCTCAGAAATCCTGTTGTTGCCCTGTGTCATGGAGATCTTGCACCTTTGGATCTGCAGGACCAGCCTCTTCCCATGCTCTGATAGTTCATAGATGGGGAAGATGTTGGGGTGGGCCAACTCAAAGCCATGGATGTGGGCGTGGATGGCAGCTGAGTTGGCCAGCATACCAGATCTCCCATGCTTACTCCATCAAGACCAGCTCTCTAGCACTGCCCAGGTTGGGGGCAGGGACAGCTCTCCCATGTCACACCCTCCAGCTGGCTCTCAGGTGCCCATACCACCAGGGCCAACTCTAGTGTGCTGCCCAGGCCAGGTTCTGGCTGTCATCCCAAGTGCTGCAGCCATCAAGGGGCAGGGCCAGCTCTCCTGTTCTCATGCCCTTGGCATCATCTCTTCAGGGGTCTAACATTGAACTCGTTTGTCCCCTACTATCCTCCAAGCCTAGTGTGTGGCTGGCCTAGTGTTAGTGTTCAATAAATATCTTCTGGCCAGCTGATATGAAAGGAGACTTACCTCAGCGTTTACAATGTGACAGAAACCTTCACTACTGTCTTAGTTTGGTTCCCCGTCACAACCATTAACCCCCTAATGTCTAACCCAACTGGCCTCCTTTTAGACTTTGCTCTTCTTGCCTTTGAGCTCACTTGGGGCACACTGTGAAATTAAACTTCTGCTTCTCTCTTATCCTTTTCTATGTGTCTCAAGGGGCCTGAGCATCAACCGTTCCACTAAGGAAACTGCTGTAAAGAGTGGGGCTAAGGGTCACATGTTACAGTACCCCACAACCCAGCCATAGTGGTTTCCCATTCCTGTGGATTTGGCTTGGGATACATTCTCTTGAATTTGAAGGCTAGAATTCCCTGCACTGTAGGCATGGAAAAGTCTAGGATACTGCCTAGAGAATGAAGTAACGAAGAGCTGGCTTACGGATTCATAACCTTAACTGGCTCAGCACAGTGGTTAATCAGCAAGCCAAGGCACCTGGAGCAAAATCTGGGCATCAGGAACTGTCTTAGTCAGGGTTACAATTACTGTAAAAATACACCAAACTTGTAAAAAAGCAAATTTATTTAGAAAGAGTTTATTTAGCTTACACTTCCATATTGCTGGTCACCACTGAAGGAGGTCAGGACAGGAACTCGCACAGGGCAGGATCCGTGAGGCAGGAGCTGGTGTAGAGGCCAAGTAAAGGGTACTGCCTACTGGCTTGCTCAACTTGCTCTCTTATAGAACCCAGGACCGCCAGCCCAGGGACGGCACCACCTACAATTGTTCACTAATTTCAAAAAGTGCCCTGCAGCTTGATATTACAGGGGCATTTTCTCAATTGAGGTTCCCTCCTTTCAAATAACTCTAGCTTGTGTCAAGGTGACCCAAAACCAGCCAGGGCAGGAACTGACTGACACCGGATGTTCTCTTCCTGTTTAGTTCTGGACATGAAAGTAACAAGGGTGTGAAAGAGCCACAGCAGCATCCTGCAGTACTGGCCCACCCAGACTCCACACGTGCCAGCATCAGTGTTTTGCACACAACTACACTGACCGCCCACACACGTCTGTGGCTTGAAGATGAGATGGCAACCAGTGTAAGGGAAGGACAACAGCTGAAAACCTTTCCTGCTGTGTGGACAGCATGTAGGAGGACAGAGAGCGCCTTCCCATGCCCACTAGGGACTTCACACTTTATTCTTCCTTGTGGCTCTACTCCCATGAAGTAGGCTGACGTCCATGCTACAGTAACAGTTGCTAGGACTTCCCAGGCCCCGGATGCCCTAAACATTACAGAGCACATGCCTCCCGCTTGCTCAGACTAGCTGGAATTTGGGTCCAAGTCCCCTTCCTCATAAACACTCTCTTACAATGTAGCTCTGTCTCCTTTAGCCAGGTGCTGAGGACCTACTATGGGAAAAGCACCACCTGGGACACACATATACATACACGGTGTAAAAACATGAACTGGACATTGTCTCTAGGCTCAGGGAATTTTTACTTATTAAATGGACTGGATCCAGTCAAAAAATTGTAATACAAGGCAGAGTTAAGTGCTGCGACCAATTAAAATGTCTAGAGCAGTTGAGAACAGAGCGAGCAGTGTGGACTTAAGTGTGGGTGGGGGCATGAACTCAGGACGGCTGGAGAAGATGATTTTAAAAGAAGTCAGGGCAAGAGTGGGTGGGGAGATGGGGGGCAGGGATGGGAGGGGGGACGGTGCAACAATTGGGATGGAAGGACTGTGACCACGTAGCCTGAGCTTAACTGCATTCATCTGAAGACAGCTGATGCTTTTAGCCCAGCATGCTTTGAAGGGGATAAGTGTAGAGTGGGCAGTGTGAGCAGAAGGGGGCTGGAAACCAAGGGGGCTAAGGGCTTCGGAGGAGGTGGAACTTTGTTAGTACCAGGAAGGGGGTGGAGAGGAGGGAAAGGGGTGGGGAGGGAGGACTAAGGTGAGAGGGAGGATTGAGGCAGGAGGGAGGACTGAGGTGGAGAGGGAGGACTGAGGTGGAGCGGGAGGACTGGGGTGGGAGGCAGGAAGGGGCCGGGGGAAGAAAAAAGGGGGTGGAGAGGAGGAGTTGGGATGAAGGTGGAGCACCGAGGTTTGGCAAACATAAATGTAGTGAACAAATGGGAAAAAATCACAAAGTGGAATAAAAACCTTTAAACGGCGACTAGAAAGATGATAGTATGTATGCGTCATTATTAAAAGTGACCATGGAACTCAGGAAGGGACCAAGCCCCGAGTTCAATGCTGAGGGCTGCTCCTGCTTGGCATCCAGGAGCAGGCACCTAGCAGGAAGTGGATGGAAATAGGAAGCAAAGAAAACCAGTCACGAACGGGTGTGGTGCAGCACAAAAAAAGCAAAGCGGCGAGTAGACAGTGCATGAATGCCCTTGAGTCCTTTCTGCCCAGGCACTAAGATGCGACCATGGCAGCATGTTTTCTAGAACGCTTGAGGAATGGAATAGGGGCAGTGAAAGACATCCAGGGAAGAAAGAAGACATTTCAACAGAGAGCGCTGCGTGGCAAAGGAGAGCAGTACGCTATGGTCACTCCATGAGCGTGCATGCCTTGAACCTGATATGCGTGGTGATGCGTGACGATGCGTGACGATGCTGCTGAGCACCAGGAAGGAAGCCAACCTGGGGAGAGCGTTTATTCCAGTAATAGGAAGCAAAGGTCAACAACAACAACAATAAAAAAAACAGTGGCGTTTGAATAACGGCCCCCATAGGCTCATATGCTTAAATGCTTTGTCATCAGGGCGTGGCACTATTTGGAAGGATTGGGGGTTGTGGCCTTGTTGGAGGGAGCTTTCACTTTTGAGATTTCAGAAGCCCAAGCCAGGCCCAGCGGTGCACTCTCTGCCCTTGCCGGCTGTGCAGCCAGATGTAGAACTCTCAGCTCCCTCTCCAGCACCTCGTATGCCTGCATACTGACATGCTTCCCGCCATGATAAGGGTCTAAAAGAACCGTAAGCAAGTCCCCAGCTAAATGCTTTCTTTAATAAAAATTGCCATGGCCATGGTGTCTCTGCACAGCAATAGAACACTGACTAAGGCAGAAGCAATCCCATTGTCACAAGCACATGTAGAAACATACAGAACCAAGCAAGGATGATTCTGGTTTGGGGTATGAAATGTCCTCCACAGCTCAGGTGCCGACGGCCGGGTCCCCAGAGCTGTATTCACAGGTGGGGCTTTGGGGAAGACCTGAATCCTGAAGACTCTGGCCTCATCAATGGCGGATTAATCCAACGATGGACCCCAAGACCTGAAGATGGTAAGGCGTCATCACGGTTTCCAGTAGGGGAGAGTTCCGAGTAGAAAGAACAAATGAGAATGGGTGCCGTGGCTTGAGCGTGACCAAAACTCCTGCTGATACTCAGTTCCTCAGTGCCGCGGGGTTGGGAGGTGGGAGGCGTTTGAGTCATTCTCCCAATAGATTACTAGCAGCTCTGGATGACAAGGGAGCTCTCACTCACGTGGGACTGGACCGGGTGCCAGGAGAAAAGATTGTTCTAAGTTGATCCCCTGTGTACTATCTCTGTAAGGAGAAAGGAGCCATGTCATTGCTGTGGTTGCTGACAAAGGATATAAGGAAGGCGTAGTATAACTTGTTGATGTACATTAGCTATGAAGAAAAAAGGAACCAGGCCTGGGGAGATCTCCGTGCGGGGGAGGGAGGGAAGAACTCTCTGCGCATGTGCAAGCGGAAGGCCCAGAGTCCAATCCTCACAAGCCAGGGGAAGCCACAGGCAGGAGCTCGTACTGTAAAGCGGGGAGCTGCAGTGCACAAAGAGACTGTGCCTCAAACAAGGCGGAGGGCAAGGACCAACACCCGTGGTTGTACCCTCACCTCCACGTGCAGGCTGTTGCACGAGCAAGCCCTCACACACGCAAAAACATAAACCACACACACCAACCGAGGAGGAGGAACCAAAGGTGTCTCTCGAGTACACAAGTGGCGGGGGAGTGAGGCCATTTGTTTTGCTGGGGAGGAATGCAGAAACAGATGTGAGGGACAAAGACTTCCACCTGAGAAAATATAAAGCTGAGCATGCCCAGGATGGGTCACTAAATAATATGGACTGTTTTTTGTGTAGTGGGCAGAAGGAGGCTACATGTGCAGGCTGAGGGTTCCGTGGTCCTTCATTCTCACAGCCACTTCCCTGCCTACCCCAGCAGACACCTCCATGAAGGATCCCGTTGTCACGCCTGGGTCGATACCCAGCTCTGGGGTCTTTGCTTTGCACATGGACTGTCAAGTCTGAGCCGAACCTGTCACACACGTTCTAGTGGATCAGGGGTGGAGGAAGGCACAGTGGGGCCCAAGTCGCACAAGTCTACTACCAGGAGGAAGACGGGTAGGAATGCCACACAGACAATGAAAATAGACAGCACAAACAGGAAAGTTGGCCTGTTGTTGTCCCATGACAATTTCCCCCCTCAAGTTAATGGTGCTGTGTACTTGCCTGCACAATATGAAGCCAGTCAAACTTCGGATATGGGTGGGGGAGGGGACCACAAGGTCCCACCTCTAGCTGAGCACTAGTGGCAGTCAATGGCTGTCACGGGTTGGGAGTCGGGGAGTCGTTTTTCTTCAGGGAGATACCCCGTATAGATAGTCCATACTCCCCCAGTGACCGCCCCGCACCCCTGTACATATGGGAAGCTCTAATTGCACTCAGTGAGGTTAAAAAGGAGGACTTGACGTTGGAAGGAAGATGCTGGGGAGGTCTTGGAGGGGATGGAGGGGGAAATGAGGGTGGGTATAATGAAAATAACATTGTGCTGGGCGTGGTGGCGCACACCTGTAATCCCAGCACTCAGGAGGCAGAGGCAGGCGGATCCCTGTGAGTTCAAGGCCAGCCTGGTCTACAAAGTGAGTCCAAGACAGCCTGAACTGTTACACAGAGAAACCCTGTTTGAAAGAACGAACGAAAGAAAGAAAGGAAGGAAGGAAGGAAGGAAGAAAGGAAGGAAGGAAGAAAATATATTGTACACATGTATAAGAGTCTCAAATAATAAATTGAAAGTGTGTTTTCTTTCAAGTTCTTTGGGATGAAAGAAAAGAATGTGTTTCTTTTGTTAGCGGCAAAAGCTACATGAATAAAATGTTAACAATGTGTGGGAATCTCTTTGCCAAAATGGTTACTTTGATGGTACAGCCAGTTGGCCACCCCTAAGCAACTCCTGCCCTGAGTGGGAAGGCTGAGTGATAAGCTGTCCACTTGACCTAAGCTTTTATTCATCCCTCATCAAATAAGCACATATTAGGACTCTATGCACTGGGAGGCGTGGGGTCTGTAAGACTGTGTAAGCAAATTACTTAACCTTTTGGAGAGACTGGGCACAGACAAAAACATTGAAAGGTAAAAATTTGTGTGAAGTGCCTAAATTCCTCACTGAGAACTGGGCTATGGCAACTGAAGGCACTTGGGCACTGAAAGAAAGACAGAAAGAGGAGGTTTGGCCAAAGCAGAGAGACGCAAAGCTGTAGGTGGGATTGTAAAATAGCCAAATATCACTGGGAGTGAATTCTACTATGTATGACAAAATACGGTGTAGAGGTTGAAAGGCCAGTGAGAGCCAGATGAGGCGTCCTTGAATGCTCTGGCTTTGATGCTCTGGACTTGGCAGGACTAATCATAGACATCTGAGTAAAGAATAATTTGATTCAAGCAGCATCCAAGGAAGATGCCTTGGTCAGGGTCAGCTGAGTATTTAGAGGAGGAGGAGGAATCAATTGGCCAAGACAGTTCAGTCCCCGAACACAGAGCTGAGCTAGGGCATGACGGAGGTGCTAGATAAAGATGTGGGAGCCGGAAGGATGGTTCAGTAGGCGCAGTGCCTCCATGCAAACATGAGGGCCTGGGTCGGGATCCCCAGTGCCCACAAGAAGCCAGGCACAACAACATGCACCTGCCATCCCAGCGCTGGGGAGGTGGCTTCCTGGCCAGCCTGCCTAGCCAACCTGTGAGCAGGTTCAGTGAGAGACCATGCCTCAAAAAATAAGGTGAAGCAGGACTGAGGAAGACCCCAGCATCAACCTTTGACACTCACCTGCTTACAGGAGAATTTTCACCAGCACGCACCAGTCCACACACATGAGCACGTACCTACACATACACCGCAGTCCACACACATGAGCATGTACCTACACATACACTACAGTCCACACACATGAGCAAGTACTTACACATACACCACAGTCCACACACATGAGCATGTACTTACACATACACCGCAGTCCACACACATGAGCACGTACCTACATATACACCGCAGTCCACACACATGAGCATGTACCTACACATACACCGCAGTCCACACACATGAGCATGTACCTACACATACACCGCAGTCCACACACATGAGCATGTACTTACACATACACCACAGTCCACACACATGAGCATGTACCTACACATACACCGCAGTCCACACACATAAGCATGTACCTACACATACACCCGCAGTCCACACACATGAGCATGTACCTACACATACACCGCAGTCCACACACATGAGCATGTACCTACACATACACCGCAGTCCACACACATGAGCATGTACTTACACATACACCGCAGTCCACACACATGAGCATGTACTTACACATACACCGCAGTCCACAACATGAGCATGTACCTACACATACACCGCAGTCCACACACATGAGCATGTACTTACACATACACCACAGTCCACACACTGAGCATGTACTTACACATACACCGCAGTCCACACACATGAGCATGTACCTACACATACACCGCAGTCCACACACATGAGCATGTACTTACACATACACCACAGTCCACACACATGAGCATGTACTTACACATACACCGCAGTCCACACACATGAGCATGTACCTACACATACACCGCAGTCCACACACATGAGCATGTACCTACACATACACCGCAGTCCACACACATGAGCATGTACTTACACATACACCGCAGTCCACACACATGAGCATGTACCTACACATACACCGCAGTCCACACACATGAGCATGTACTTACACATACACCGCAGTCCACACACATGAGCATGTACTTACACATACACCGCAGGTCCACACACATGAGCATGTACTTACACATACACCGCAGTCCACACACATGAGCACGTACCTACATATAACCGCAGTCCACACACATGAGCATGTACCTACACATACACCGCAGTCCACACACATGAGCACGTACCTACATATACACCGCAGTCCACACACATGAGCATGTACCTACACATACACCGAGTCCACACACATGAGCATGTACCTACACATACACCGCAGTCCCACAACACTGAGCATGTACCTTACACATACACCGCAAGTCCACAACACATGAGGCATGTACTACACATACAACCGCAGTCCACACACAATGAGCACGTACCTACATATACACCGCAGTCCACACACATGAGCATGTACCTACACATACACCGCAGTCCACACACATGAGCATGTACCTACACATACACCGCAGTCCACACACATGAGCATGTACCTACACATACACCGCAGTCCACACACATGAGCATGTACTTACACATACACCGCAGTCCACACACATGAGCATGTACTTACACATACACCGCAGTCCACACACATGAGCATGTACCTACACATACACCGCAGTCCACACACATGAGCATGTACTTACACATACACCACAGTCCACACATGAGCATGTACTTACACATACACCGCAGTCCACACACATGAGCATGTACCTACACATACACCGCAGTCCACACACATGAGCATGTACCTACACATACACCGCAGTCCACACACATGAGCACGTACTTACACACACACGCAGTCCACACACATGAGCATGTACCTACACATACACCGCAGTCCACACACATGAGCACGTACCTACATATACACCGCAGTCCACACACATGAGCATGTACCTACACATACACCGCAGTCCACACACATGAGCATGTACTTACACATACACCACAGTCCACACACATGAGCATGTACTTACACATACACCGCAGTCCACACACATGAGCATGTACTTACACATACACCGCAGTCCACACACATGAGCATGTACCTACACATACACCGCAGTCCACACACATGAGCACGTACCTACATATACACCGCAGTCCCACACATGAGCATGTACCTACACATACACCGCAGTCCACACACATGAGCATGTACTTACACATACACCGCAGTCCACACACATGAGCATGTACTTACACATACACCGCAGTCCACACACATGAGCATGTACCTACACATACACCGCAGTCCACACACATGAGCATGTACCTACACATACACCGCAGTCCACACACATGAGCATGTACCTACACATACACCGCAGTCCACACACATGAGCATGTACCTACACATACACCGCAGTCCACACACATGAGCATGTACCTACACATACACCGCAGTCCACACACATGAGCATGTACTTACACATACACTACAGTCCACACACATGAGCATGTACCTACACATACACCACAGTCCACACACATGAGCATGTACTTACACATACACTACAGTCCACACACATGAGCATGTACTTACACATACACCGCAGTCCACACACATGAGCATGTACCTTCACATACACCGCAGTCCACACACATGAGCATGTACCTACACATACACCGCAGTCCACACACATGAACATGTACCTACACATACACCGCAGTCCACACACATGAGCATGTACCTACACATACACTACATGAACATAAACACAGAGAAGGAAAGAAGAAAAGAAAAGGAGGACTGAGATGAAAGAAGAAAGAGAAGGAAATGCTAATTAAAAGGAAAAATAAGATTTAAAAAAAAATCGATGACAGGCAATCAGGGAATTCCTTTTGTTCCCTCAGAAGCTTGCATGTTACAGAACACACAAAGTGACTGCCTGTGAAAACAATGGCGTCAAAGACACTTATTTCTAATTAAAAAAAAAAAAAAAACATGCTGAGTTTAGGCTATAGAAAAACAAAGAGCAAAGAAATATACGATGTTCCTTCTAACCCTAATCCAGAGTTAACCTGGCTGATGTCCAACAGTCCAGTGGCTTACTACGACAGACAGCGTCACAGAAAACAGCCTTGCATTTGCTCTTGCACACTTCTCTAGATAGTTTCTTACAAGTTCCGTCAAGTGGAGCAGGGTGACCTGGACTTGACTCTCCATCATGCACTGTTGCATAGTGCCGATGTCCTCCACAGGTCCTTAAATCTTTTCTGTTAATTTGTGTTTCATTAAATGCATAACTGGGCTGAATTCTCCCCAGGTGTTACTGACCACTGGTACCTCTCCTGCCGTGACTAACTTATGTCCCGTGACCCTTTTAGTTTTGATTTCTCATCTCCTGACTCTTTAGCTCTTTAGGTAGCAGGACATTAACTCTTCATCTGTCATATACATGACAAATATTTTCCTCGCTGTTTTCCAGCTTTTTGTGTTTGAATTAATTTTATGATTTTTTGTAGTATATGAAAACACTTAAAATTTTTAAACAAATATAATCAAATATGACAATATTTTATGATTTTTGTCATTGCCTAGTATTCCTATAAAATTTCTCCCACATTAATGAAAAATTGATCATCTTTATTTTCTTATAGCTTTTAAATAGTTATCTATATAACTATGTGTATGCTACATGTAGCTATTTTATTGTGTGTATTTTATTTCTTTATTTACATGTGTGAAGAATTAAACATAAAATAGCATCTTTCAGGCTTTGTTTCATGAACGTTCTTAGAGGAAAATATAAAATGAGGCTTTGGACTATGAGCCTTCAGATTGAGTACATTTGGATAGGCTTGCATTTTATAATGCATATTTTAAGAATTAATAAAAACAATTAATGATATTTTAAGGAATAAGTAATTCTAAATAACTTTAACTCAAGGTACTATATATTTTCAGACCATGGAACATAACTTTGAAACTCAAGAAACAAACTCAAATGTTTATTGCACGTCTGCTATTTTTATAAAGATACAGAATTTAAAAGTTCTAAAGACAAGAGACACCATATCTACAAAAGCTTGCGACAAGCTAGGCCCGATGGACACATCCTTGTTCCCACAGTGCAGGAGGCAAAGGCAGGTGGGTCTCCGCGCGAGTTCAAGGCGAGAGTGGTCTACATCCCAAATTCTAGGCCAGTCGGGGCTCCACAGTCTGACCCTGTCTTAAAAAACAAAAACAAAAAACAAAAAAAAAAAATCAAGCTTGCAACCATTACTCCTAAAAGAACTGTGCTAGAGACAAAATGACAGCTCCCACTAGACATGGGTAAAATCATGAGTGTTCGTCCTCAGTGTAGATGACGGCAAAGAATCATGGGAAGCACAGGCTGGCAGCCGTGGCAGGTAGCTGTGACAGCCATGGCTGGAAGCTGAGGCACACTGAACCTGGACACGCCCAGCTTGGGCTGATAGCACAACAGCTGAAATGAGGCAACAGCAGATGCAGAATTAAGGCCAGATGAAACCAGAACAGAGGAGGAAAATCTTGAGAAGAGATTAGTAGCCTAAGAGTTTAGACTGCTGTATCAAAATACCACAGAGAGGGCGGCTTAGGCAGCAAGCACTGATTTCTCACAGTTGTAGACGCTGCAAAGTATGTTGCCAAAAATGTTAAGGTGTTCCCTTGAAGAGGGCTCTGGCTGCTCCTGGCTTGCAGGTGGCAGCTACCCCACTGTGTGTTCAGATGGCCTCTTCTGTGTGCTCCTGTCTCTTCTTGTGGTGGCACTAAAGCCACCTTCAGGACCCCCACCATGACTTCATCTAACCCCGTGACTTCGTGAACGCCTGTTCCCTCCCACCTGTGCACTAGAGTTCGACATGTGAACGTGGGTGAGAGGCACAAGCACTGGGTGTTTGGCCAGAGGAGTTTGCAGAGAGGCACAGCTTGAGCCCTGCCTAGGGTGTGGCTGGCTTTGGAAAATACTAGAGGAGTCAGAGGGAGAGAGAGGGAGAGAGAGAGAGAGAGAGAGGGGGGTGATGCATTGGGCAGGAAAGAGCCTTGAATAGATTCAGAAATATCCTGGGTGGGTTTGTTTTTGCAGAATAATTCTGATATATGTTATTAAAAATTAATTGGCAATTTCCTGGATGAAAAGCTTGGAACAGAGGGTCAAGTCACTTGCTTGGGGACCTATCATGAGTCAGACACTGCACATGAAATACAGCTGGAAGTGAAGGCCGAGGAAAGGAAAAAAAATTCTATAAACTACACTCAAGGCAAATGGTTTTAAAATGCAAAGAGCTTAAAATATATAGGTCTAACCCCAAAACCCTCATGGCGTCACACAGAACTGCACTTTGTGCATTGAGAGAGCAGAAGAAACCGGGGAAGAGGCTGAAAGAATGACGATGGCGAGCGCTTTCTGAATTGGGGCTGAGGTTCATGCGCAGATCTCTGCTCTGAGGGCAGGAGAGCACGCTAATAATGATGGTTAAAGCCATAATACCTTCTCTGGCAGAGGAACAGAAACCAAAATGTTCATGGGGAAAAAAATTGTTTGGGACAATTTTCATTTCAAGAAATGAAAATTCCAGGCGGGCGTGGTGGTGCACACGCCTTTAACCCCAGTACTCGGGAGGCAGAGGCAGGCAGATCATTGTGAGTTCGAGGCCAGCCTGGTCTACAAAGTGAGTCCAGGATGGCCAAGGCTACACAGAGAAACCCTGTCTCGAAAAAACAAAAAAACAAAACAAAAAAACCAACCAACAAACAAAAAGAAATGAAAATTCCTCTTGCCTCTTGTTCTTCCATATAAACACCGAATCCAGTCGGCCCCCTTCACCTTTGATTGCCCGATCTTTCATCCTTCCCGTCTCTTACACCACACGTTCATTACAAACCCGAGACTAAAGGGAATTCCATACTTTACCATCCCCAATATTGTCAGTCCAGACAGTAGCTCTATCTCTACCTTCCTCAGCGATTCCCTGTATTAACTATTTCTAACCAAAATGCTTTCCTCCTTAATGGAGAAAGGGGCTGTTTTGGTTTTAAGGGCTTGGTCCATCTTGGTGGTGGTGGGGTGACACAGCGGAGCAGTTCAGGTCACTTCACACAAGGCCTGGGAACAGGGAAAGACACTGTCAGTAGTCAGCGTCTCCATCCAAGCTTCCAGCCATCTGCAGTCAGACTGGGCTGCTCCTCTCAGTTAATACTTTCTGGAAATACCCTTGAAGACTCATCAGAGGCGTGACCATCCCTTGGGTAAGCTCAACCCAGTTGTGTTGACAATGAAGACTAGCAGCATGTTTCCCAAGGGGTTTCATTCTTTTTCCTCAACTTCCCTTCCAAAAAATACGTGCTGGGATGGCACGTTCTGCTGGTTTTTCTTATACAGCCCGTAAGGAGCACACGGCAGGGTTCGAGCCATCTGACTTCACCCGGGAACGTCTGCATTTTCCTCTGTAAGCTATTTGTGACTTCACTCTCATGACTTTAGTTCACAAAATTAAGATTCCATGGAGCGCACAGACGGCCCTGTTGCCCTGCAGTTAAGGAGCTGGGGTGAGCATAGTCTAACAGGTAGCTCAGGTTGCAGAGAGAAAGAATGAAGGAGGAAATGGCAGCAGAAAGAGAATTCCTGGGGTGCCTGACTGCTTCCCAAGCCTGACTCTAATTTCCTTTCCATACTGAGCTGTATGTCTGCCTGTAAAGTTCCTGACACAGCTGAATTCCTGTAGTAATTTCCCATCAGAGTCTTTAGAGCAGTGAGTGGTTCTCAGCCCTACCAGGGCTGTGACCTTTAGTACGGTTCCTCATGTTGTGGTGAGCACCCCTCCCCAACTATAAAGTTATTTTTTTCTTTGCTACTTCATGGCTGTAATTTTGCTACTCTTATAAATCATAATGTAAATATGTGATATGCCAATGTAAATATGTTTAATCCCAAGAACCTGCATGAAGGTGGAAGGAGAAAACTGACTCTACAAAGCAGCCCTGTAGGCTGAACAGACACACTGTGGCACGCGGGCCGTGTGCATGGGGCACATTAAGTTCCGTACTCACAGACGTGTCTCCCTCGTTCCTAACCCCACCACCTCCACCTGAAGAGTCAGTTGCTTGAGCTATTTCAGATGACTTCCTTGTTTGTGTCTCTTCTTTCCCCACACACAAGCCAACCTCCCTGACCTCCACTCCAGTTCAAGATTTGCTCCCAGACGTTACTGAAGAGCAGAATGAGGCGAGGCCCTAGAGGGGCTGCTGTGCTCTCCAAGATGCGGTGAGGCTGACACTGAGGCTCAGCTGCCCTGTCCAGAGCACTTCGTCTCTTTGCACTAGTGTGCGCTCTCACTTGATCTTAGCCCACGGACTGAGACTGTGGCCGTCTTCCCTTCACCGTAGCTTGTTTTACAACGAGTGGGGAGCTGTGCTGGGGATCAGTTCACGCTAGGCACACACTCCGCCTCCGAGAGACACCCTCAAACCCACCCGGCTTCTAATGAAACACACGAGGAGTCAGACAGCTTGGGTTGAACCCCCGACTCCTCCACTTAGCCTTCTCATCTTCAAAGGGGCCATGACGCATATGAAGACTTGAAAAGCAGTCATCAGCCCATAGCAGTGTGTCAGTAAATGTTGACCTGGACCTGCGTCGAGGCTCTAAATTCAAAAAGATCATTCTGGGGACCTAGGGTGACATCTTAGAGACAATAATAACAACTCATTGTTTGGAAAAGAGAGGCTCAGGATAAACCCTGGACAAGGCGGCTGAGCTGCAGTGTCAGCCTCATCCAGTCTTTCAGAGTACAGGGAGGAAGGACAGCAAAGTAGGTAAGAGACTAAGAAATGAAGATGGTTTCTGCTCATTAGAAAGTAAGCCTGTTCCCTCCCTCCGTCTCCAACACGCTTCCTTCCTGCTGCTGCCCAACCACGTCCTGGAATGCCCTTTCTGTTTCCCCTCCGCACACTCTGTCTACCCAGGGAGCCTCCTGCAGCGCTCACCCAGTTCACTTTCCCCGACCACATACATCCAGCTGCCTCACTACTCACTGAGCTGCTTAACCTCAACACTGCTGGAGACTTTCACTTAGTGCTCTGAGGTGTTTGGTGTACTTCCTGCTTGTCCCTTCTAATCAGTGGACCCCAGATGCCCTGGCCCTGTGTTAAGAGTACTTCAATAGTTCCACTTCCTGTCTGCAACCATTCCTCAGAAAAGTAATCAAATGCTGGGCACTCATAGAACACCTGTTGTGGAAACTTCTAAGATGCCTTTGCAAGAGTCAAGTCTTAATCTTTAACTTTCTGTTTGCATGTGGCATTCTAGGGAGAACCATTGTTTGAGACTGTTTCCTGGCTTTCTGTTTAGTAAGCATGATTTCAGTTATTTCACGCAGACCAAAAAAAACCAAAAAGCAATCATTTGCTTCTGGAAAACATTCTTTATAACATTATTATTGGCAACTCGCGCTGACATATTTTCCCTGAACTTTGATCACAGATTCCCACTCTCCAAGTCCCCTTTGGAGCCAACTTTATTCTCATGCGACTTCCAAGACTGGCCACTGAATCTTCTTGTGAAGTGGAAACAGTCACATGTACATTTCCCACTTGTGATTGGCTGATAATGTGGTCTATTTTCTGTCTTACTATCAAATGTTTGATATAAGCACTGAGAGACAAATGCCATTTTTCACAAGGCAGCATAAGGACCTTCAGGCCAGAGTCACCCCAGAATTCACAGCATGTGGCTCTCAGAACTCCACCCATGCCAAGAGCACTTTGGTGCCCTGAGATCTTTGAAACACCCATCATAGAGTTTCTTAATGTTGATGAACTCTCATAGTGCAATTTTGTAAAATTATCCAGATTTTTATATGAATTTGAATTCTGTCTTTGCAACTATGTTTCAAGCATAAGTAAAAAAAAAATACAACACTTTTATATTTCTTTGTGTGTTTTATAACACTTATTCCCGGTACTTTAAAGCCATAACTCAGCAAATGTAATTGACTAATGATCAAGCCAACAGATTTTTAAATAACATCCATCAAGCATTAAAAATATTTGTTTGCTCTGGAATTCTGCATTCAGAGGATGTTATCACCTTTTACTGTATTTTACTTTTAAATAAATATGCTGTAGTTGACCAGAAGAATGCTAGACTAAAAGGGGTAGTTCAGAGAACCCTAAAAGGTATTACTTTTCTACTGATTAAAGGTGGGTCCCATCCTGGATGTCTTTCCTCCTTGAACTAATGCTAGGTAGACATTCCATAGAGAGCCCTTACCGAAAAGGTGTAGGCTCCTGTCTTAGTTATTTTTCTTGTTGTTACAAATACCTGGCAAATCTCTAATTGACACCTACTCACAAAGGAAACTTAAGGCCAGGCTCCACACCCAAGAGTAGCTGGCCAACACAAAATGAACTTACTGCTATATTTGGATTCTCTCTCTCTCTCTCTCTCTCTCTCTCTCTCTCTCTCTCCTCTCTCTCCTCTCGCTCTCCTCTCCTCTCTCTCTCCTCCTCCTCATCTCTCGGTCTCTCTCTCTCTCTCTCTCTCTCTCTCTCTCTGTGTGTGTGTGTGTGTGTGTGTGTGTGTGTGTGTGTGTGCTCTTTCTTTGTTTTTTAATTTGCCTGTCTGTGTTCTAAAGAGAGAGAGAGAAAGAAGGTGTGGAGTCAGATGGATGGGGAAATATGGGGAGGATCTAGGAGGACATGAGGGAGGGAAACTGTGATCAGAATATACTATATGGGGGAAAAACTGACAAAAGCAATATAAGGGAAGGAGGGCTCGTTTTGGCTCACAGTTTAAGGAGATACAGTCTGTTGTAAGGAAGGCACAGCAGTTGGGGTGGGAGGCTGCTGGTCATGTTGTATCATCAGCCAGGAAGCAGAGAGAGATCTGCTGGCTCCCCACCTTACCCTACCCCATCCCACCCTGTCTTATTCAGTCTGTTACATCAGCCTATGGGACAGTGCCAGCCGTACTCAGGGTCAGTCTTCCCTCCGTGATCAAGCGTCTTTGAAAATGCCGTCAGAGACATTCCCAGAGGCTTGTCTGGTAGGGGCTTCCAAATCCAGTCAGGTTGATGGTGAAGATCACCACAGCAGCTTACATATGTGACAGCTCTTCCACATTGTGTCTGCTAGCATCTCTCTCTCTTAATAACATGCACAGTTGTTATAAAACTTGTGGCCCCAGAGGAAAGCCCACAGACACAATCCGGATTAGAATTAGTTAAATGTATTGGTACTGCCAGCAAAACAACCATCTCTGGGCCACACTTGAGACTACCTTGAGAAGGAGGCCGAGGGAAGGAGTTTTAAAGATGAAAAAACTCAAGAAGACCTTTAATATCTGTGCAAGCAAGCCTGTTTTGTCTGTCAAGATTAGGTAGTTAAGGTAACCTCAAAATGGTCCTTGAATGTCTGCATAAGCTGAAGTCAAAAGGCAGTTAATGCCATCATACAAGCAAACGGTGTCACAGATGTACATTTCTGGGTGAGGTCATTGAGTTAGGGTTACTGGGACTAGAGTCCAATAACTTTCAGGGACTAGACTCAGAGACTAATGCCTCATGGGTACCAAGGTGGACGCCTAGCATGAAATGGAGTTTCTTTAGCCATCACACAGTAATTTCTGAGACAGCACACATATGGCAGCTGGTCCTCTCAATACTCCCCGACCCAGATCTTAGGGTTCCCTAGGTATCTCCATTTCCCCAGCGACTGATGACCAGTGCTATCCACTGCACGTCCTAACATGCCTGCCAACTGGCTCCATCTTCTCTGCCTTCCCCCTCTTCTATCCTTTCTCTTCTGTGCTCTGCAACAGTCTTTCCTCAAGAAACACCACCAGGAGAGCATGTTCCAAGGTCCTCCGTGTGCTAGCCCCGGGGAAAGCATGTTCTGAGACCCTCTGTGTGCTGACCCTGAGGAGAGTGTGTTCTGAGATGCTCCGTGTGCTGACCCTGAGGAGAGTGTGTTCTGAGATGCTCCGCGTGCTAACCCGGGGAAAGCGTGATCTGAGATGCTCCACGTGCTGACCTGGGGCACCACTGGAGCTCTGCTCTCTCTTCCTTCCTATCAGTTCCACAGATGCTTCCTGGAGCCCCTGCTCTCATCCCCTTTGCTTCCTTCTCTTCCTGCCCAACCCATACTAGGAAGCCCCGTGCTCCATCCTTCTGCCATTTTCACCAGAGCGTGTGGGAACGTCAGGCCAGTGTTAAGTGAGGGGCTGGGAGTGAGAGGAAGGTAGGAGGAACTTTTATTTCTGAGATTGTAAGAAAATAAATATTTGGACTATCCACTTGGTGGCCAAAGCAGACAGAAAGAAAACAGAAGGGAGTGAACTGGTTTCTCCCATGCTTCAGCACGTTGTCACACCTCGGACATAGTGAGGGACACTGTGAGGATGAGCCTAAAAAATGAACAGCTCTTGGCTAGAAGAGACATTTGCTGTGTGAGAGCACAATTGATTTCTAAACCTCCTTCTTCCTCTCTAACTGATCTCCCACATCGCTGTCTTGGCTGCTCTTCTATTGCTCTGAAGATACCATGACGTAGGTGGTTTAGAGACGAAAGAGTTTATTGGGGACTTGGAGCTACAGAGGGAGAGTCCATAACCACTGTGGAGGGGAGCACTGGGGCAGGCAGGCAGGCAGGCAGGCAGGTAGGGAGCAGGCATGGCAGGCAGGCAGCAGGCAGACAAGCAGGCAGCAGGCATGGCAGGTAGCAGGCAGGCAGCAGGCAGGCAGGCAGGCAGGCAGGCAGGTAGGCAGGCAGGCAGCAGGCAGGCAGGCAGGCAGGCAGGCAGGCAGCAGGCAGGCAGGCAGGCAGGCAGGTAGGGAGCAGGCATGGCAGGCAGGCAGCAGGCAGACAAGCAGGCAGCAGGCATGGCAGGTAGCAGGCAGGCAGCAGGCAGGCAGGCAGGCAGGCAGGTAGGCAGGCAGGCAGCAGGCAGGCAGGCAGGCAGGCAGGCAGCAGGCAGGCAGGCAGGCAGGCAGGCAGCAGGCAGGCAGGCAGGCAGGCAGGCAGGTAGGGAGCAGGCATGGCAGGCAGGTAGCAGGCAGACAAGCAGGCAGCAGGCATGGCAGGTAGCAGGCAGGCAGCAGGCAGGCAGGCAGCAGGCATGGCAGGCAGGCAGCAGGCAGGCAGGCAGGCAGGGAGCAGGCATGGCAGGCAGGCAGCAGGCAGACAGGCAGGCAGCAGGCAGGCAGGCAGCAGGCATGGCAGGCAGCAGGCAGGCAGGCAGCAGGCATGGCAGGCAGGCAGCAGGCAGGCAGGCAGCAGGCATGGCAGGCAGCAGGCAGGCAGGCAGGCAGCAGGCATGGCAGGCAGGCAGCAGGCAGACAGGCAGGCAGCAGGCATGGCAGGCAGCAGGCAGGCAGGCAGGCAGGCAGGCAGGCATGGCAGGCAGCAGGCATGGCAGGCAGGCAGACAGGCAGGCAGCAGGCATGGCAGGCAGCAGGCAGACAGGCAGGCAGCAGGCATGGCAGGCAGCAGCAGGCAGGCAGGCAGGCGGCAGCAGGCATGGCAGGCAGGCAGCAGGCAGGCAGGCAGCAGGCACGGCAGGCAGGCAGCAGGCAGGCAGGCAGCAGACAGGCAGGCAGCAGGCATGGCAGGCAGGCAGCAGGCAGGCAGCAGGCAGGCAGGCAGCAGGCATAGCAGGCAGCAGGCAGGCAGGCAGCAGGCAGACAGGCAGGCAGGCGGCAGGCATGGCAGGCAGGCAGGCAGGCAGCAGGCATGGCAGGCAGCAGGCATGGCAGGCAGGCAGCAGGCAGGCAGGCAGCAGATATGGCAGGCAGGCAGCAGGCATGGCAGGCAGGCAGCAGGCATGGCAGGCAGGCAGCAGGCAGACAGGCAGGCAGCAGGCAGGCAGGCAGCAGGCAGACAGGCAGGCAGCAGGCAGACAGGCAGGCAGCAGGCAGGCAGGCAGCAGGCATGGCAGGCAGGCAGCAGACATGGCAGGCAGCACGCAGGCAAGCAGTAGGCAGGCAGCAGGCATGGCAGGCAGGCAGCAGGCAGGCAGACAGGAAGACATGGCAACACTGGGGCAGTAGCTGAGAGCTCACATGTTGAGACAACAACCACAAGAGAGGTGACCAGGCTTTTGAAACCTCAGAACCAGCTACCAGTGACTCATCTCTTCCAACAAGGTCACATCTCCTACTCCTTTCAAAAAGTTGTGCCAACTGGGGACCAAATGTTCAAATACATGAGCCTACGGGGGGGGGGGGCCTTCTCTTTCAAACCCCCACAAGTTCGTGGAGTCTTAGAGTTACAATTCATACCTCTATACACGGGAGGCAAAACCTACACCTAGTGGAACACGTGTGTGTGTGTGTGTGTGTGTGTGTGTGTGTGTGTGTGTGTGTGTGTGTGTGTGTGTATGCCAGGAATGCATCTCAACAGGTGTGGTCCAGATTTACCTCCTCAACAACTTGCCCATAGGGATCCACACCCGCCTTCCTCCTTCATACCAGCCCAGGGCCAGGGCAAAGAGTCTTAAACCCACTTCACTACAAGGCCACACCAGAGGCACTCAACATGTCAGATTTTATTTTGGCTCACCATTTGGAGGGCCTAGTCTGTGATTGGTTGGCCCTGCTTACTTTTACCTGTGGCCAGGGAGCAGAGGCCTGCCAATCACCTTAAAAGCGAGGGAACAAGGAGGGGCTAATGCTCTAATGACCTCCCATGAGGCTCCTCCTCTTAAAGGGTCCATCACCTCCCACTAGCGACGCCTTGAAGCCAAGCCTTTAACCCCTAAGTCTTTGTAGGGCGAGGGGAGGAATCACACCACAGCACATGGGAAGTGCCCAGCCTTCTGTAGGGGACTGAAAATAACATCACAGGTTCAGCTCAGCTGCCAGGACACAGGTTAAATTTCAAGCTAAAGTTGTTTCTGAGTAGAGGTTCTTCCCCCAAATTGCCCTTCCGGTTGCTATTTTCTCAGTCACCAAATCTTTTCATCAGTTCTCCCAGCAAGTGCTTCTTGGCCCGCAGAGTGAGGTTGCCTGCCCCTCAGTATCCCAGGCTTCCTCCTTTCTACGTGCAATGCCCCCACCTGGCAATGTTCTATTACAGCGCTGCTTCTCGCACTGGACCAGAGAGAGCTGGATGACTAACGAAACCGGCCACCGTGTTTATCTGCCGCAATGACGTTAACCCTTTTTATGTTTAAGCTTGGGCAAATGTGTAAGAAATGCCATTGCTTTCCCCCCCCCCCCTTTTACCATTTCGTTTTTTACTTTGAACTCCGCCCCACAGTGCATTGCAGCTTCCTGTGGGAGGTCCCTATGTTTTGGAGTTACTGGTGCGGGGGTGGGGGTGGGGGTGACCTCTGGAATGGTGGTAAAGCGGGGTGAAGCTTTCTCTGGTCTAAGCCCCACCAGTTCTCTGAGCACTTCTAGGAGTAGCCCCTCCTCGTACCCCAAAGCTAGGAGAGGCCGCCCCCTCCATCTTCCAATTTAGGACGCCCCACACAACTTCTTATGTACTCATAACGTAGAAGGGGAAGTCGTTTGCCAGCAACTTCTGCTTTCTGCCCCTCTGAAGCAAGGGCAGAGTGTGGCACTCTGCTTAAATGAGAGAAGAAGAAGTGAGGGTTTTTTTTTCGGGGGCGGGGTCATAAATTGTTATCTCCGAAAATTTTACAGCCATTTATTATGCACCCACTCTGTCCCGCCAAAGTGCTCACACCCTCTTCCTGAACAGCCTGTATTGCAGATGGGATTAAGTTGAGGACCCTGATAAGGGATAAGACTGAATCATGTGGGTGAACTAGGTTCTTAAGAGAGACAGCGGGGGGGGGGGGGGTTGGGCAAGGGGAGGCAAAGAGTCATCAAGATAGAAGACCACAGAAGACCACAGAAGGGAGGTGCCACTTGGCTCATTTTGAAGAGAACGGAGAGGCCACAGGGTATGGGCTGGGGGCAAGGAAGCTCCAGAGCGTCCAGGGAGAACACGGGTCTGGGACTTGAGGTTAGCCCAGTGGGTCTGAATTTGGAACTCTGTCCTCCAGAACTGTTAAGAAAATACATCTGTGTCGTTTTAGCCACAAGTTTGTGGTAACTGACCATAGGTAACTGTTAACTAAAGGTCATGTGCACATTAATAATAATAGGTCACACCCTGTAGGAAGATTTTTCTATTTTTCTTTTATAGAAATGTTTGTACAATTGAATTCCCTGCCTCTTGTACGTAGAAACTGAAAAGTAGTTGTTAGCGTGCTGGGCCTAAAATAAATGTGGTGTGTTTAACCAGAAAGGAATTTGGAGGCTGGTGTTTTGGCTTCTAAGTGTATTTTCCCTTCAGCCTCCAAGCAATTTCTAGAACTTTCCTTGTACACTGCGTCCCGGGTATGGACGATGCCTGCCAGTGAGAGGAATGCTTCTCAACGCTGAGCTTCTGTACACTTAGGGAGACCCTTAATTAGTTATAAGACCCGGGAAAATTCTCTTTAAATATCAGCATCACAACCTGTCCGAGCGCAGGGCATAGCGTTTATAGCACAGATGGTGGAGCAGAACTAACGCGCCATTCTGCAACAGCAAGTCCCACCAGAAAGAAAGACGTGGCCGACAGGAAGACAGTAGGAACGCCTGGGTTCATGGCAGCTCTCACCTGCGGTGGGGACGAAACGTGCTTTTTGCTTCAGGAATTAATCACAAAGAGCTGGCTTAATCAAGTCCACAACCTAAGTCAGTACTGCAAGTGAAATAATCTCCACTAGGGATAGATACAGATAATTACATTTCCTTATATCAAAAAAGAAAATCTGTAGCCTGGTAAAATGTATGTGGAAACCACATATCTGTTATCCAAGACTTGCATTCTTCCATACAGTTCAAAGAAGAAATTTCTACTTCACAGGATTCAAAGTGCTGGGTTGTTTTTGTTTTTTTATAAACAAAAAGAAACTGTCATTGTATAGTATAACTTTCTCTCCTAAGCCAATGTAAAATTAGATTTTACAGAAGAATTCTTGGGGTTTTTTAAAATTACATTTAATGTGTTTGTGAGTGTGTGTGTGTGTACATGTGCCAAATGAAAGCTCAAGGACAACCTGGTGAAATGGCTCCTGCCTTCCACCACGTGGGACCCAGGAATCAAACTCAAGTCAAAAGAAGCTTCCCCACTTAGCCACCTCAGCAGCCCCAATTCTGTCTTAAATATCATTAATCTTCACCCCTTCATCAAACACAAGCCTTTGATTAAATCCTTATGTTCCGTTACATAAGTTCTTAAAGATATATTTATTATTTTATGCTTATTTGTGTGTTCCTGTGTGCGTATGTACACCACATGTGTGCAGGTGCCTGTGGGTGGGGGTGCAAAAGAGACCGTTGGATCTCCTAAAACTGGAGTTACACGTGGTTGCGAGCCACCCTCTGTGGGTGCTGGGAACTGAACTCAGGTCCTCTGGAAGAGCAACAGGGGCTCCTGACCACTGTGCCATCTGTACAGCACTTTTGGGATAACTTTTGATACAGGAAAAAACGTGGCTTTAATTCACAGAAACAGAGACCTGCAGTGATTGATAAGTCCCAGGCCTTGGCCTGGTCTCCTGGCTCCATGTAGCTGATCTTAGGATTACAAAAAAATCCATACTCTTTCTAATATGGCGTTTTTTTCTCTGACCATTCTAAAACCACAAAGGGGCAGAAGACTCTGCAGGCTACTGCTTCTCAACTTGAATGTGTTTATTTGTTTTGGTTTTTTAGAGACAGGGTTTCTCTGTGTAACCCTGGCTGTGTCCACATGTTCGAAGCGCAGCTGGCCCACTCTCTCATCCACAGAAATGAACAACTGTGGGTTGAAAATAATTTTAAAAATTTGGGCGTACATCAAACACGTACAAACTTTTGTTCCTGTCTTTAGTCCCTAGATAATATTGTATAACAACTACTTACTTTGCATTATACATGGTAAGGAATCTAGAGATGACTTAAAGTATGTGACAAGATTACTTAGGATATGTGGGGGGGGGGGGGGGAGTGTGCTTGCTGGTTTATACAAGGGACCTGAGATCTGAATCTGTGGCTGTCTTGGAACCAGCAACCAAAAGACAGCTTCGGTGTGCATATGCTGTTCATATTTTAAAAACACATTTGAGATGATTTTTTTTAAAGGACTTATTAAGTTTGGACCTTAAATGCCCCCCAAAAGCCAGTGCATTTAAGGCTCAGTCCTTGGCTTCCAGCGCTGGTAGCAGGCGGCACACACGCTAAGAGGCAGGACCTTACCGCAGCATGCCGCTGCGGACTGTGTTAGGACCCGTGGTCCTCTCTCCTCACTCCCTCTGCTGTGTGGCTGCTGGGAGATGAGCAGCTTGCTGCTGCCACGGTTGTTCTGCCTTTCCTCAAGCCTAAAAGCAACTGGGCTTAACGATGCCAGCTGAATCCTCTCTTTTGGCTACTCTCTGTATGACAGAAAGCTAACAAACTGCTAAGATTTAAGTTCACGGAGCCTGAGGTCGCTGTTAGTGAGGGTGGATCGCCACAGGCACATGAGCACGTGTGGTTTTGCTGTAGCCCAGAGCTTCTTAAGCCTCACAAGACACTAGAATCCCTGAACATGTTTTTAAAATCTGCCGGTGCCTGCTCGCTCCCCACTTCCACGCACATTAGAGAGCTTAACTGGGTTAGGGAGGGGTACCACGTATTTCTCAGAAACGCGGGGACTCTGAGAGGCAGCGGCCAAGGGGAAGCACTGCAGGCCAGCCCCCCAGAGGAGGAAAGCACTCCAGGTATGCCGCTGCCTTCGGGTAGCGCTCCAGGTGTTACCCATTACCCAGTGCTTCTGTGCAATCACGTGGAAAGCTGAGTTAAATTATACAACTCACATAAATGCCACTCTACAGCCTTGTAACTCAGTGGGGCCCCTCAGCAAGGGAGAGGATGCAGGGGACCCACCATCCTTTCTTTGGTCCATGTAAGGAAAGTTGGGAGATTATCAAGTTTAGGAGCACAGTGTGGTAGGGAGAGTACCTACTTTAAGAAGGCTCTGTCCATTTCGTCTCAGAAGCTTCAGCTTTTTACCAGCTAAACCTTGTAAAGCTGGCAGAGGCCCAGGGAGGTGGCAAACATCTCTGGAACTGAAATGTCAGCCAAGACATCCCTCTGTAGGGAGCAAGCCTTTTCAGTGTATCACACTGGCTACAAAGCTGGCCTGTAACAGTTAGACCATAGGACCTTGGGCAGCATTCCTGATGGATTCCTATACTGTTAAAATTGGTAGTGGTGCT
The DNA here is from genome assembly GCF_903995435.1 of Acomys russatus. Classification (NCBI taxonomy): domain Eukaryota; kingdom Metazoa; phylum Chordata; class Mammalia; order Rodentia; family Muridae; genus Acomys; species Acomys russatus. The sequence continues at coordinate 75,479,102 of NC_067139.1, forward strand.
GATGATGGGGCTATGAATGTTTAAATGAGCTCATGTCTGTAAGAGTGCTATATACAGCGGGATGGGCCTTGCTTCCCTGATTTATTTATTTGTTTGTTTGTTTGTTTGTTTGTGTACATGCTTGGGCAGCAGGGCCCATCCACCACTGAGAAGTGTATTGCGATTGAACCCATGAAGACTGTATCTTAGCTAAAGCAAGGCTTGAAGGATATGGGTACTCACTTAGACAATAATGCCGTGTGAGGTATGGGTGGGGCAAGGCCAGACTGATCATAACCTCAGAAGTGCAAGCCGAGGCTGGCTTGTGGTATGGCTCTCAGGCAGGTGGGGTAACATCTACACTGAGGCTGTGCACAGTGGAGACCGTTTTGCATTTTTAAATAACAGGATGACACACTCACTTTTCCGCTTTAAAGAAGAGTGCAGGGCCTAAGGAGATGGCTCCATGGTGTAAACGACTTGCTGTGCAAGCAGGAGGGGCTGAGGTTGTGTGCCCAGCACCCACGTAAAAGCTGAGCAGAGTGTTATGTATTCACAGCACGTGGGAGGCAAAGGCAGGAGCAGCACTGAGGCTTACTGGCCAGGCAGTGTAACCAACACAGCAAGCTCCAGGTTCAGTGAAAGACACTGTCTCAAAAGATAAGAAGGAGAGCAATACAGGGTAGGCACCTGAAGTTCATCTCAGGCCTCCATGCACTCGTGCACACACACACACACACACACACACACACACAACACACATGCGTGCACACACACACACATACACGCGCACACACACACACACTAAAAATTTTTAAAGAAAAGTAGAGTACAGAGGTCAAACAGGGTTTGTAAGTATCCCACCTCTTCTTGAGTTCCAGGACTTCTCTGCTCCCTCTGCAAGCAAAAACCACCACAGAATTTACATCTGCCATTTGCGGTTTTCCTGACGTGAAGAATTCAAGCCACCCATGTTTCCATCTCTGCTCCTAAGAGGACGACAGTTGACAAGACGCTAGGTCTTTGTCTTCTGACAACTCCCAGCTTGCCCTTCGGTGATGTCCCTTTTTAAACCTTATAACAGATAATTCTACCATCTCTGTCAGTTTGGAGATTTTACATTCTAGGCCTCCAGCAGGTCACAGCAGGAGAGAGGTGACTGGGGATCATGTCACAGACCTCCCTGGAACGGCACAGGTCCTGTTGATTACTGAGGGAGTTTCTTGTAACAGAAGGGAACTGTTGGCCTACCCAATGTGTCTTGTAAGCTTGGAGTCGAGGTGTAAGGCAGAGGGTGAGAACTTCTGCAGGTTGCAATTGTGCTTTCATAATGTCCCACGTGTTAAGGCTAAAACTACGTCACACTTGGTAACCTGACTCTGAGCTTCTACCTAATAAAAGCATGGAATACTCTTGGGAAAAACATATTCCTTCTACCTGATGAATGGGAATTACTCAGGAAGTAGAGTGGACATGCTAATCAATCATCTCGATGTGCAAAAGCTCAACCAATGCTAACCAAGTACTTCCTGGATGCTAGGCCCTGTGTTTCACTCACCAAGTCCCCACTTTTACCCTCATAACCCTATAGAGTAGGTAATATCATAAACATAATTTTTCAGATAAAAACACTGTATGGTCAAACTGCTTGTAAAACAAAACAAAACAAACAAACAAACAAAAAAACCCACAGGACTTCAAAGCCAGGATTCAAACACAGGATCTAAAATGCATGCATCTGTGACAATATGCAGTCATTGTCCTGGCTCAAGGCCTAGTGGTGAAGAACTTTGGATCATAACACAAGGCTCATCTGCAGGAAACAGAAGACAGCCATGTTCGGGGAGAGTCAGGAGGGAGGAAGGTGGGAGTCAAAGGTTCCTGGAAAGAGCCCTATTTAAAAATGTGACCAAAAGCTACAGGGTTTCACAAAAGAGAGAGAGAGAGAGAGAGAGAGAGAGAGAGAGAGAGAGAGAGAGAGAGAGAAGCCATTGAAGGCAGAGGAAACGGTGAACAGAGGGAAACAGCAGATGTTTTTGTCAGTTCTCACCACCAGAATTCTATAAAAAAAAAAGTGTGGTCAGTGAGTGGACAGAGGCGGCAGAAAGGAGCCTTGGGAAGCCATCGGCTGATGGAGGAGGAGACGGGAGAGAAGGCTACGTGGCGTCACTAAGGAAGAATTTTGTTACTGTTTAAGACTAACTCAGCCTGGGTTTGGGGTCCCTGGCTCCATATCTGACACACGATAAACGCTCAAGTTGCTGTCTTAGTTAGGTTCCTATTGCTGTGATAAAACACCATAACCAAAAGCAACACGGGAACGAAAGGTTTTATCTCACTTATACTTTAAAACCACAGCCCATTAGCCAAGGGATCCAGGGCTGGAACCCAGCGGGGGGAGCCAAGGCAGAGGCCCAGGAGGAGGGAATGTTCTCAGCTTAGTTCCTCTCTTATCACATCTAGCTGTGTCAATTGACAAAGCAGCAACCAGGCCAGTCACATTTGCTAACTTAATAAAGGAAAAAAAAATGTCTAAGAGAACCAAAGATGGGCGAGGAAGTAGAGCAGATATAAATGATTCAATAAAACCATAAATAAATAACTCTGAGGTTTTCACATGGGTCAACGGTAGAACCATGAACTCAAATAGAGAAGCCAAGAAAAGCAGCTGGTTTGGAGGCTTGACAGGAAGAGGTGAGTCACCTGAGGTCAGTGCGATGCTCCTGGCGCTCTGATGAACCAGGGTCAGGGAGGCAGAGGCAGGCAGCCCGCTGGAGTTCACTGGCTGTCCAGCCTACACGAATCAGTGACCTTTAAGGCTCAATGAGAGATCCTAACTAAAAACTAAGGTGGGGAACTTGGAACTGGAGAAACAGCCCAGGGGTTAAGAGCCCTGGCTGCTGCTCTTCTCGGGACCCAGGTTTGATTCACAGCACTTCGGTGGTGCTCACAGCTGTTGGGAACTCCAGCCCAGTGTGGTGTAGCAGTTTCCTCTGAGATTAAAACATTCCATCTAGAAAGGAAGCACCACCAGACAGGAAGTTAACAACTCAATACAGCTTCAGGAAGTCCCTGAGACTGAGGAGCTTCACTGGGCCCCTCCCTTCTGAGAGAAAACTGCAAAGACCACTGAGAGTCGTTCTCAAGCAAGGCAAAGCTGCAGAGAGGGCTCCGAGGCCACACAAGCTGCAGAGAGGGCTCCGAGGCCACACGAGCTGCAGAGAGGGCTCCGAGGCCACACGAGCAGCCTGGAAGAAGCAGAAACATCTGAGAAGGCAGAGGTTCACACCAACTGAGACACCTAGAAAGGATGCTTTCCAACCCGCTGAGCTGCCTGCAGGCTGCGCAATATGCTCCAGGCTCTCGGCTGTCATGAGCTGTCACCCACACTGAGGTGGGCTTTGGTAATATAGCTGTCTTTGAGTCAGTGACCCTTTCCCCATATTCCAGTAAATAACATCAATAAAACTCATTGCTTCACCAAGCTGGATTTTGGTGGTACATGCTTTGGCCTGTCATGGACTCCCTATCTTGGGGGTTAGAAGGTTGTGTTTCATCCCTCCAGGAATCATTTGTCACACAACACCCGGGGAACCTGACACCCTCTTCTGGCCTCACTGGACACCAGGCATATATGTGGTAAGCAGACTTACATACAAAACAAACACCCATACACATAAAAATAAATTCATAGTAAGTAAGTAAACAGGGTGGAGAATACTTGAGAAAGGCACTAACATTGGCCTCTAGACTCCACAAATGCACACACATGCGCATGCGTACATACATGAACACACATGCGCATACACACAAGCACATACATATGCTGCAGGAATATTTCTGGAACAAGCACCCTGACACATGCAAGAGTGGGAAGGAGGCGATATCACCAGTGGACTGAAGCCAGGATAGCTCCCAAAAGGCTTTGAAGTGGGATCTAGTTTGTATCCTTATTTTATATAAGGCTACAAGGTGGAGTGGACAGGCAAGCAAGAACTCACCGGAAGCCTACGTGGTGTCAGCAGGTTGTTAAGGGCAACAGCCCATTTTTCCGGCTATTTCTCCAGGTCATTCCGTTCCAGGTAGCAAGTGAAGCCATGCTTGGCTAACAGGGGTATGAGCATTAAGTAAATCAATAAATCAATATTGAATAACTGGTAACTTTTCTATCTTATTCTACACTTCAAATATTACACACGCACACATGCGCGCATGCACACACACACACATACATACAGATACACACACACACACATACACACACACACACACACACACACACACACACACTTGAGTTGGGACCAAGAGATGGCTCCTCTTGAAGAGGACCCAAGGAACATAATTGTAAAATAAATAACATTTTTTAAAAGGTGAGTCAATCTTCACTGTTCTCTTTTCAACTTCCACTAGCACTTTCTTTTTGTGCACCCGTCAGCCTAGTGCAAACTGGCACCGTTCTTCACCTGGAAAACCGCTGTGGGTCCCCACAGGTCCCTATGTCTCCCTGCTTCTGTCTCTGTCCCACACTGGAACTGTTCTCCGCGCTGTGACGAGACTGTTCTTACTCAGCAAACCAGGTCTTGCCACATTAGCCCTTGGCGCCCTTGATGGCTTTCCATGCAACTTACTACAAAATCCAAATGCATTTTCAACGACGCGTTGGCCTCTGTACACTCGCGCAAGTGGCCAGCCTCACCTCCCGCCTTTGTCTCTAAATCACTGACCTGTCAGTTATGCCGAGTTTCTCCCACAACCTCAACCTCCCAGATTCTTTATATTTCTTTATGTTTCCCTGCCTTGTGCTCACAGCTCCCTTTAGCAGATGCACCTTCTCACCTTTTGCCCACCTAGTCATTCTTCAGTTCCCCAGGTCTCCTTCCTGAAATCGTACCACAGACTTGCAGGTTTTTAATTGTTTAAAAAGAAGGGGTTAATCTTGGCCCATGATTAAGGGCCATGCTGGTGATGACTTGCTGGGAATGGGCTGAGACGCAACAGGGTCTCTAGGGCGAGAGACTGGGAGCAAGCTTGTGTATGTACACGGATATTGTACAGTGTCTTCATCGTCATGAAAAGCCATCAGGGTTGAATCATGGAGGCTCCACTCTGACGGCCTCATCTAACTCCAGTCACGCCCCACAGGAGGAGACGGTAAAAACATTTAAGGTCTTCTTTATTAGAATTGTTAAGTATAAAACACATTATTACCACCACCACCATCACCATCATCTCTAAGTGCCACAGTTGGATTAAGTTCTTACCCTCTTAATATCTCATGATGAGGCAATGCCATAAATACGTTGTTTTATTCATTAACTAGATGAAATGGTTAGTCTCCTTGTCATTGTCTAAGATGGCTAAGCTATTTGAATAATAAATTTTAATTTAATAAATAGTCAATAACTAGTTGATTTTGTATTTTATAATCTCCTTCATTACTTCATTGATCACACTTTCCTACACATTAAATCAACTACATTTAAAAAATAAAATGGTAAGTAACAACACATTGGATATTGTTGTTTTTTTTTAAACCCCAGACCACTTTGTACTAGTTAACTTCATTTGACCTTTGGTTTAGACGTCTGACAAAACCACACGACGCACAGTCCGAGAAAGGAGCACACCAAACTAGCCAACAGCATCATGTACTTTCCTCAGAAGCCATAAAACCGAAACAAGAAGAAGATTATGGGCTAGATAAGGTTTTTAGAATTCTCCGATGAGAAATAAAACAAGATATAAACCACTTAAATTACACATAGCAGATGATCAAGGCTCAGATAGACATTTGGAGATGGGCAATAAGTGATTAAAACAGTGGCAGGCACATGATACAATAGTGTTCATAAGTTTAGTAGCAAGGAAAGGTATATTTAGGTCATTCTAGCAGAAGAGAGTCTGCCTTTTTGAAAACTCTGAGAAATAAGGAATCAGCCATTCTTCCTCAGTCTTCTGGTAAAGTAGCATATACCCAAGCCCCGAGAAAGGGCAAACAAGAGATACTGGATTTGTGAGTTTCAAGAAAATTTTGAATTTAAACAGTGAAGGCTTCAATATTCTGTGTATTTAGAAAACGTCATGAGAGCTGAATCATGACATTTGGTTCCGTGCGGGTTACCAGCTGGCTGGAAAAGCAAGGCGAGAGCCGTAAAAACCAAGCAAAATACAAGGTAAAAGAACCATCAGGGCAGTGCGTGGCTGACAGAAATGTGTCTGCTGGCCATGGTACCACACACTTGCAGTCCCTGCACTCAGGAGCTTGAAGTCAACGTGGGGTACACAGTGAGACACGAGTGCCTGACTCAAAACCCACTTTCTTCAGGGAGCAAGATGACCTCAAACACTGGTTCTGAATCTTGATAAACTGTACTACTTTTATGGTGCTGCAAAACCTCTGAGAGCCAGTCTCTCCTCTGTTAGAAGCCGAAGTTTTCCTCACAGGTTCATGAGGAGACAACCCCTACAGGGTGCCTGCGTTGGGGAGACACAGGGTGAGTAATGTCACTGCTGTGAGCCTATGGCCCCAGCTGTCTGGGAGGGTGAGGCAGGAGGACAATCTGAGCCTAGGATTGTGAGACTAGCCTGGGGAAACATGGTAAGATCCTGTCTCTTAAAAAAAAGAAAGAAAGAAAGAAGAAAAGCCAGGCATGGTGGTGCACACCTGTAATCCCAGCACTCAGGAGGTAGAGGTAGGCAGATCTCTGTGAGTTCGAGGCCAGCCTGGTCTACAAAGTGAGTCCAGGACACAGAGAAACCCTGTCTCAAAAAACTAAAGTTAATAATAATAAATAATAATTATTAAAAATAAATATGTAAATATTAAGATTATTTTAGTCTGTTGTAAGTTTAGGTGAATGATTGTAAGAATAAAGAAAGATGGAAGATGGCCTTAGTTGGAAAGTATTAAAATCAGTGCATTTGTCTCCCCTGTTCTTAGTTTGTTAGGAATGGTAACCAGGACCTTCACCTCCTAACCTGTAGCTACGTGTGTGAGTACATTCCATCCACGTTGGCCAGGCTGGTCCCCAGGTTGGCAATGCCTTCTGGGATTGCTATAGTCCAGAACATGGTATCTAGCTGAATGGTCAAATGTCAAAAAAAATAAGACCATTGTGAAGCGAGAACTTTTCGGCACCTTCTTCAGTGAGATGGACAGTGGCGAGCATGTGCCCAGGGCAGTGTTTACAGAGCTAAGAATCGTGGTCATTGATGCAGCTCCCACTGACACATAGCACCAGCTCATCTCCACAGGGAAGCAAGATGCTGCTGGTGACTATGCCCCAGGCACCACACCACTGTGATGACTACGTCCCAGGCACCACACCACTGCAATGACTACGCCCCAGGCATCACACCACTGCGATGACTACGCCCCAGGCATCACACCACTGCAATGACTACGCCCCAGGCACCACACCACTGCGATGACTACGCCCCAGGCATCACACCACTGCGATGACTACGCCCCAGGCACCACACCACTGCGATGACTACGCCCCAGGCACCACACCACTGGCAAGGACCAGCTGCTCCAGTGGTCATCATAGAGATAACATCGTTGATGAGATCGTCTGGGTTGAGTTCATAAGGTGAACGGCCAGTGCTGAGGTCTGCAGGCTTCTCGGGTCTCCAGAGCTCTGGTAGAGGAACTGCCTCTGGGTCCACCTCTCTACTTGTGAAATGTCTCCCTCTTGATTCCATCAAGAAAGTCCAAGCTGAAGTTCCCTGTTTGCCCAGATCCACAGTCATGTATGAGTCCTACAACTCCACCCTCACCACCCACACCATCCTGGAGTGCTGTGTCTATGTCCTGATGGTGGACAATGCATCTCCAACATTCGTCATAGACTCCTGGATATTGAATGTCCAACCTACACTAACCTTAACTGCTCTTCTGACTAGATTACATCTTTTGCCACCACTTCTCCCTGAATGCTGGTCTCACAAAATTCCAGGCCATCCTGTCGCCCTGTCCCCCACATCCACTTCCTTCTGAGCACACGTGCCCGTCATCTGTTTAAAAAGCTGACCGTGCACAGCGCCCTGCAAGAAAGGTCACCAGTACTCACTCTGAGACAGCCAGCCAGATGATGAACTAACTGTATTCCTCACTATGGTGAACACATAGCTCCCTGCCTCTTGTGCCAAGATGGTGTGGATCCCAAAGATGCTGATATTACCATCACCACCATCAAGACCAAACACTTCATCCACGTTGTGTATTGATGCTAACTGCCAGCCTTCTATTGTGGTACCCAGCAGAGAGGTGGCCAACATACAGTGAACTGCGCGCATGCAGAACCAACACCACAGCCATTGCTGAGGCCTGGGCTTGCCTAGACCACAGAGTTGACCTGATATAGGGCAAGCGTGCCTTTGTTCACACGTATGTGGGGGAAGGGACAGAGAAAGGGAAGTTCCCTGAGGTGCGCGAGGACGCAGCTGCCCTCGAGAAGGACTGTGAGAACCAGGAAGAACGGCACACGGGTTCTGCTGAGGGGGAGGAGAGGAAGAAGGCCGTCCTCATTGTGTACCTCTTCAGCCCTGCAGGCCACACTTCCGGAACTTGAGGTGCCTGTCAGCTGCCAGGCATTAATGGTTTGTGATCGGGGTTGTCTTCACTCAGGAGTGGTCCTGCCTGCCTTTTCCACCTGCACCTGTAATACATTTCCGTGGTGTCTCAAAGTAAACACTTGAGAAAGCAAAATATAACTGAACTTCACTCGTGTAACCACGGCTCAGCTGCACCTACTGCTATGAAGAACACCACACCATCAGCAACACAGTTGAGTGAAATCACACTGTAAAATTTCGGGGGGCAGTTTATGGTTTTGAGGTGGCATTTTCTGGAGTTACAGAGCTCTTTTCTTCCAAGATAGTTCTGTTTCAACCAGATGTTTCCATAGGCAGGAGATCCTATCTGTGATTGTATGGGTTTTGTTTTGTTTTGTTTTTTTGAAAACACAGTTATCTAACAAAAAGATTATTTTGTGAAATATACCAAGCATCATACGCATTGTCTGACTTTTAGCGAACACGATGTAGTGACACAGAGAAAGCATACTGAAGAATCTATGCCATTTCATCCGAGAACCTCGCCTTTCTCATGGTGTCGGCTGCTTCCTGCTCTCTGCTGACTCTGCGTCCATATCTGGCCCCCATCTTCCATCGGTATTTCAGACTCACATGTTCAAGTGGTGACCAGTCAGCTCTCTGAAACAGCAAGTCCAGAACTTCCCTCGCCGGCCCCCCTGCTGCCCAAGGAGCTCAGTGTTTACGTGAGCAGCACTTTCTCCCTTCTCCCTGAATGTCATCCATCTTCCCAGTTCTCAGCTTTTCACTTCCTACATTTTCTGAACCTCTGTAGTTCCTCTGTGCTGGCATCACCACTATCCTACCTCGGGATCTCATTTGTGACTGAAGAGCTGCTGGACTGGTCTGATCTGGCTTCCTGTCAGAGGCTCCACACTGTACCAGAGGCATCTATCTACAAATCAAGCTGACCTCCTGTAACCTCTCCCCAGCGTCACCCTGCACTTAATCATTCCTTTATTGTCAAGGGAAGAAACCCAAGGCTTAGCACAGCATACAAGACACCTTTCGGAGGGACTCCTATCCATCCTTTCTAGTCCAGCCATTCATTAGTTTTGTCGCTCCTTCCACTGATTTTTACTGTCTAGCACAGAGTAGAGACACTATTTTAGACACTGGGAGAGGTATAGGAAAAAGCAGGAGAGGCTTTCACCCTTCCTAACCACATAAGACACATCAGAAAGGATAAACAAAAAGGAAAGTCTGTGATGTCAGGTAGTGAGAGGCAACGTGAGAAACAAAGGAGCGAGACAGAGGATGGCGGTGGATGGAAATCACTGATTTGGGTGGACTAATCAGAGAAGCCCTCTGAGAGAGAAAGTCTCGGGCAAATTTTAACCAAGTTAAGCCGTGAACAGTTTAAAGGATGCATTGGGAAATGTCTCTGGCGAAAGAGCAGCGCCTGTCTCTGAGTTGGGAAGCCCGAGACTAACAAGAGCTGATTTGTATGCAAAGAGACTTACTTAGGACCACAACAGACCAGTCAATGTGGGGAGCTGAGAGCAACAGTGTGCGTGTGCACAGTTCACTGTGAGACTCGAAATTCAGAGCAGAGGAACCAGCTGTAAATCCCAGCAGATCTACCTGCTCTGGGCTTTAATGGGGCCACTTCAGCCGAGAGTCCCTGTCCACAGCTGAAAAGCCGGTCTCCAGGCAGGCTTGCTCTCATTTGCAGTCTTTCTGTTTTCCATCTCTCCACCTTCGGAGAGCACCCTCTAGCATGAGTGACACCTCTGCTTGGTAGGATGTAGGGGTCACTGATCCCTGGAAGCAAGCACGGACTAACCAGAAGCTTGATTTTTTTTTTTTAATCTTTAAACAGTTTGAAACCCAAAAATATATCTTAAATATGCTCGGTCTTGAATTTTACAAACTTTTTCATGGTATTTTCATAAATAAAATGATAAAAAGCTAACCTTACTTAGTACTTAGTCAGAGTAGCAATTGATTGAACTATATATCGAAGAAGTATTAATGACTGATTTTGAAAAACCTTGGCCCTGTCTGTGGCAGTGTTTTTGTTTGTTTGTTTGTTTGGATTTTTAAAAAAAATATGGATGAAAATGCTATACAAACAAATTACATTAATTGATTAATACAAACAACAAAAATTCACAGCCTGACATGCTAGTGTATTATACAGAAATGATGAAAACAATAATTGAGAGAAACATTAACTATCAGGTTCTAACGACAGGAAAATTCCAGGCTTTAAAACATTTCTACTTCAATAGACCTGAGTGTGCATTAGCTACAGTACAAAACGAATTGGGACAAAGGCGTGGTTGCTTTGGGGCCACCTCAGCCTTTGTTAGAATGAACAGGGGCAGAAAACTAGAGGAGGGGCTGTAGTAAACTACAGAGCTTCGGCTACGGGATGCTTTCTATGCTGCAGAAGGTGGTAGGGGGCAGGACCACACCCAGGAGTGAGCCGACAGTGGGAGGGGCTCTGTAATACCTTGTGAGGAAAGGCTTAGTTTTCCTATCCTCTCAGGCTGCCCTACCTAAGGGCAACAAACAAGCCGAACTTCAGAGGATAGGGCTCACACCAGGAAGGAAAGCGCACTAAAGTGGGCTCTGGCATGGAGGACAGAAGATGAGACGGCTGGGAGATGACTCCGGAGGTAACAGGCTTGCCATGCAAGCGCGAACATTTGAGATCAGGTACTCAGCACCCTGTAAAACGGCGGTTCTGAGCCCTCCTGAGGCTGCGGCCCTCTAACCCAGCTCCTCATGCTGTGGTGACCCCAATCATGAAATTATTTCCGTTGCTATTTCGGTAACTAATTTTGCTACTGTTATGAGTCATAATGCAAATATCTGATCTTCAGGATATCAGATACCCCGTGAAAAGGTCGGTTGAACCCTGAACCCTCCAAAGGGTCACGACCCACAGGTTGAGAACCAGTGCGATAAAAAGCTAGGTATAGGTAGTGAGTATTTGTAATCCTGGCGTGGGTTAAGGCGGGGCCAGGCAGAGACAGAAGAGCCCCCTGAAGCTCACTGCTGAGCTCCAAGTTCAGTAAGAGATCCTGTCTCAAAAATAAGATGAAGACACCCTAACCCTAACCCTACCTCAACCCAAAATTTACCCCGCCTACAAGATGCGCAGGCATAACTATAGAGCAGAAATTGAGGGAATGTACAGCCAGTGCCTGGCCCAACTTAAGACTCACTCCATGGGAAAGAGCCAACTCTTGACACTATCAATGATATTTTGCTCTGCTGACAGACAGGAGCCTAGCATAGCTGTTGTACCCTGAGAGGCTCCACCCAGCGGCAGATGGAAATGAATATGCTGAGACTCACAGCCAAACACTGGGCGGAGCATAGGGAGTCTTGTGGGCAGGTGTGTGTTGCGGGGGGGGGGGGGGGGGGGGGGGGGGGGGGGAATAGAAGGACCTGGAGGTGACAGGAGCTCCACACGAAGAACAACAGAGCCAACAGGGCCCAGAGGGACTTGTGGAGACTGAAGTGCCAACCAAGGACCATGAATAGACTGCTAGGCCCCCTACACAGATGCAGCCGATGAGCAGCTCAGGCTTCATGTGGGTCCCTGGTAAGGGGAGTGGCGGCTGCCTATGGTGTGCAACTGGCAGTCGGTCTCGGGCTAGTTGTCACATTCTTCCCATGTTTTTTTGTCAGAAAAAAAACCAACAAAACAAAATCCTGAGCTATGGTTATGGGATTTCTTCTTTGGGACTTACATCCATGACTTTGCAAATTCTTTCTTTTCTTTCTTTTTCTGAGACAGGGTTTCCCTGTGTAGCCTTGGCTGTCCTAGACTCACTTTGTAGACCAGGCTGGCCTCGAACTCACAGCGATCCACCTACCTCTGCCTCCCGAGTACTGGGATCAAAGGCGTGCACCACTACGCCCGGCCAACTTTCCAAATTCTTATTTGCCAGAAATCAAACACCATTTTCAGCCCTAAGCAAATTTTTAAAAATGACACTTTTTGTTTATTCTTTGGCCATTTTATAGATACATACAACGTGTTCTGATCACACCCACTTCCATGTCTAAAAAGTTAGAGTTGGGAGAAGTGAAGTTAAAATAATTTCTGTTCACCCACTGCCCATTGTTTAAGGACTGTGTTTTCAGAAACCCACAACTAGTCAACAAGCAGAGAATACCTTTGGAATGCTTGGACCTAAACGGGATGTGTTTATTACACCCCTGCCCTTGAGGAGGCTCGGGGATCTGTGTGGAAGAGGGGGCTGGAAAGAGGGAAAGAGCCAGAGTTGGATCCCTTTAAAGAAGCAGTGTTCTCCAGAAACAGGAGTGCAAGGTGTACATGTGAACTCACGGAGATGATCGCAGCATACATCAGACCTGCAAAGGCTCCGTGCAGACAAAATACCAGCATGGCAAGCAGCGGTCATGGGCACAAAGACCTGCCCCTAGCCAGGAAGACACTGACTAGTGATAGCTGCTGGGAAATGGGGAAGCCAGTGTTCTTCTCGGGGGCGACAACAGGTCTATTATCCTCACTTAGGACAGTCTCCATGTGCAAGAGTTGTCAGCATAAACAGAACTTCACGACTTTTTATTTTTAATTTTTATTTATTTTTGGTTTTTTGAGACAGGGTTTTTCTGGTGCAGACCTTGTACTCACAGAGATCGGCCTGCCTCTGCCTCCCAAATGCTGGGATTATAGGCGTGCACCACTGAGCCCAGCGTAAGTAAATCTCTTAAAAATTATTTTGATGAATGACTGTGGAGTGCTGGTCCCTAATTAAACGTGTCACCCCATCCATGGCTCAGAGACTTCAGGGGGGGAGGGAAAGGGGAAGGAACATGAGGCTATAGGCTGGGGAGAAGTTCTGTGGAACAGCGCCATGTCATTTTATCCAGATTCTCTGTATTTACCTGCACAAGACCAACACAAGGTGGGACCTTCATCGGTTCACTGTCTCATGAGGCCCCGCCCCTCAGCAGTGGACCATGATGACTTAGTGGTGGGAGGGGTGATGCCAGCTTCTCTAGTGGTACAGCAAGTGCTAAGCTGCTCATATTCCAGTAAATAACCCCCGAGTCAGACTGCTGCAAGCAACACACACTCAGTAGGTAAAAAAAAACAAACAAAAACAAAAACAAACAAAACCCCCAGCCATTAGAGTAACAGGGAACTGGCTAGATTAAAAAAGAAAGGTTAAGGGAGGTAGGGTGAAAGCTCATCACATGAAAGCTTATCATGAACTGTGTATGGACTTTGTCAGAGGCCTTTTCAAGTTACAGGATTCAAGGCAGGCCTCGTGTGTTCTCACTCTTGCAGACTGCTGACCGTTGCTCCCAAGCACACAAGTGCTCTTGAAGCTTCCCTCATGTGTGTGCTCCGACCCACCCCTCTGGTTCCCATGAAGCTCCGTGTCTCTGATTCAGACGTTCTCCTTGCAATCCAGTCTCCAGGAGAAAAGCACTTCTGTGTTTTACAAGCACGAACTCAACCACTCACAATAGCCGTTTTCTTATGGAGACACATGGCAATTTTCTTTCTCAAAATATATGCAAAGTCCATAAAATATTGGTGTTCTCCCAAATGTCCAATTTCAACTTTTATAAGCAAGTTGAGATTTCTTCCTCCCCTCCCTCCCTCCTCATTTGCACACAGGGCCTTGCCCACCCCAGGCAAGCGCTTTACCACTGGGCCCTAACTCCCACCTGAGGACAAGTGTTTTACAAACACACTTCAGTGTGACCACCTGCGTCAAGTGTCAGCTGCCACAATTGACTTCTCCATGACGAGAGAAAGGCTGCACCGTCCAACGCTGATGTGAAATACACTCCTTTCCTTAAAAATTCACATGGACATGCACACACACACACACACATGCAAGTGCATGCACTCTTGCAATACACACACAGGCACATGCATATACATGCATGCTCACATGCACACACACATACACATGCATACACCCACATACAACACACGCACTCACGCATACATATGCACACTCACATACATGCACATATGCGTGCTCATACAAGTTTCATGCTTCCAAGGCTATCATTGAGCTCTTGTAGGTAGGGTGACTTTGACCTTGACTGTCTGAACTTCCTCTCTGTACCTCTCATGTTCTGGGGTGAAAGGCGTGAACCCTCATGCCCAGTCCCTATAGGTTCTGGAGATCCAACCTAAGGATTTGTATATAGTTGGCAAGCACCCTTCTGACTGTCCTCTGCCTACAATGCTCACTGCACAGCAGAAGTCATGGACCAAACAGTGCTCATGCGCAGTAATTTCTTGCTGCTTCTTTCTTGTCAGACTTACTAACAAGCATGGATTGTCAAAAGGGATTGAGTTCAGTATTGGTGGGAAAGAATTTCAGAGTTATTTCTAGTAATTCCCTTGCTCCCTTAGTGGACAAGCGTGAGATTTTTTTTTAAATATGTGTAACAGATTTTATTCTGTTAACACTTGCTCTAAGGCTAACTTCGTAAGATAGAAGCTTTCTGTCCCCAGTGGTAGCACAGGACATTCAAGAGGTCAAGGTCCCTTCGGTGCCATTGGTCTGTCCTCCCACAGCCTACAGATTTTGTCAATTGAAGAAAATAATGACGTGTATGTTCCTGTGTGTGTGCGTGCACGTGTGTGCATGCCTGTGCGCGAGTGTGTCCATGTGTGCATGTCTGTGTGCATCAATGCTAGAGATTAAACCCTGAATTTTGTATGTGTTAGTTCTCTACCAGTGAATGAAACTCTCATTTCAACAGTCCTTTAAAATATTTTTAGCCTTTATTTTTGTTCTGAGTGCATGGATGTTTTGCCTGCACGGATGTCTGTTTACCACATGCATGCAGTACCTGTGAAGGCCAGAAGAGGGCGGTGGACCTTGAGTTCAATTATTTGGCTGAACTACCTGGTTCAGGCACCCTCTTCTAGGATTTCAGGCACCCTACAACCACACCCACAACCACACCCAGTCTGTTAGGTATGTGTTGGGAATCTGAAACCAGACCCTCCTTTTTGTGTGATGTTCATTATTCCAACCAAGCTATCTCCTTAAACCAGAAAATCCATTTTTTTCTAATTATTAGGATGCTCATTTTTTCAAAATTGAAAACATTTTTTTCATTCAGTATAGTCTGGTTGGTTTCCCCTCCCTCACCTCATCCTACATCCTCCCTTTCTGCCCACCACCCAACTCTGCACTTGGTTTTTCTCTCTCTTTAGGGGGAAAAACAGTTTTAAAAAGAAAAGAAAGAGCACCCACACCCACACCCATAAAAACACAATATAGAAATCATAATATAAAAGCAAAAGACCAGTAAGGTTTAAAAGAAAACAAGTGCTCAAACAAAGCGATATGAGACAACGAATCTAAAACAAAAGCAAAAACCATTGCATTCATTTTGTGTTAGCTATCTGTTGCTGGGCATATGGCCTGCCCTTTGTATACCCAGTGAGCCTCCTTTGCAAGTGGTTGTCAGTTGGAGATAGCTTCTGGTTAGGGATGGGAGCTCGGGTCAGCTATATCCTGTCAGCATTGGGCCCCCACCAAACTCCTGTGCAGGTTGTGTGCAGGCTGTGTGCGTGCTGCCACAGTCTCTGTGAGTTCACATGTGCATCGGTCTTGTGTGTGGAAGATGGTTTCTGTGAGTTCACATGGGCATCAGTCTTGTGTGTGTGGAAGATGGTTTCCTTGGCATATCTATCCATCCCCTCTGGCTTTTACAGTCTTCCCCGCTCCTCTTCCTTAGCTCCCTGAGCTCTGCGGGGAGGGGTTTGTGATGCCCACACCCCGTTCAGGACTGAGTGCTCTGCTGTCTCTCACTCCCTGCACACTGTGCAGTTGTGGGCCTCTGTATTTGTTGCCATGTACTGCAGGAGGAAGCTTCTCTGCGGATGCCTGAGGGTTCTCAAACGGCTCCAAGATAACTGCACAATTGTAGTCCCATCCACCCACTGAGAGATCGCTGTTGGCGCAGTAGCCATTGTTTGTTAACGTCTGTGCCAATCTGCAGTAACAGATGTTCTTTGTTGCCCAGCAGTTGTTTGCAGAGTGCTGCTTTTATGCCTTGCAGCCATCTGATAGCTAAAGAGATCCGACGGAACAGAGAGAGTCCAATGAAACATGAGCTCAGAATAGCTTTTTAGTTTAAAGACTTGCTTCTGGTTCTCTCACTCCCTCTACCTCCCTCCCTCCCTCCCTCCCTCTTGCCCTTCCTTATCCCTCTCTGTGTGTGTTTGTGTGTAGGCAAGCACATATGGTGTGATTAATTTTCATTTTGAATCAGTCTTCTGTGGAAAACTTTAGTTCACATTTAACGGTGGTATGAGGTTCAGCAGTGCTGATAATCATTTCGGTTTTGACTCAGGGTTTCCAGTCCCTAGCCGTAATAAAGGAAAAGAGAATAAATTTCTCACCTGTCGAAATGCATGCATACAAAAAAAAAAAAATCTCACAAGAGTTGTGATATGGAGGCCCGTGTTCTGTGATGTCACAGGAGTTGTGATGTGGAGGCCCGTGTTCTGTGATGTCACCTGGGACCATGCTGATATCTGTGTGTAGAAACACGTGATCCATGCCGCTGCTGACTGCTGTGGGCAAAGAAGCTGCCTCTGCATTGGTATCGATGACGACAGACTCATAATCGAGAATAAGAGGCATTAACGGAGTCTGTAGCAGCCTCTTCCCCACCCCACCCCAAACCCCAGTCTAGACAGGAAGCTATTGAAGAGAGTCCTTTAGAATTGTGATAAAGACGCTGAAGGGTAGCTCTTGACGGTTGACGGCCTCTGGCGGGGGCGTGGGGAAGGACTCAGCTCTCTTTAACGGCTGGCCGCCAAGGAGTTTGACCATGATCCAATGAGGATATGGACAACACAAACTGGACATGGTGGGGTTTTTCTCCTCTTTTTGGGGGGAGGGCACAAGGGCACAAGGGTGGGCCAGAGAGGAATGGGAAGCAAGTGTGAGTGAGGTGCACTGCATGAACTTCCCAAATAATGCATAAAAATGCTGTGTCGGAAGGAAAAAAATTACAAACAAGAGCATGTATTTATTTATTTTTGCATTTGAGAAATCCAAATTATAAAGATTCTTTGACTTTTTTTTTCCTAAACCAAAGTTTGCTTTTTAGGTTGTTTGGCCTTGACTAGTTATAAAGCCTCACAATATAACAAGCACCACATTTAGTTGCTGGATCCCACGTAACAGTGACTCTTGGTCATCTCAGCTAGCATGTTACTGTAGACACACGAGAAATGTAGCGAAAGGAGACACTCTGGGCCTTGTTGGAATAAAGAAAGAACAGAGCGGGAAGTCAAGAAAAGAAGCCGGGGATGCATACTTGACAATGCTGGTGTAATCTGCCTACCAGAAGCTTCTATTCCTCAACAGTGTCGCCTCAGGCAGCCTGTGGCTCTGCTTTTCCCCAGGAGACGGGGTCTCTGGAAACCTTCCTTAGCAACAGTACGAATTACTGTGTCTCCATAGTGACTGATGTATCATGAACCTCATCACTGTATCATTGACCACACCAAATTACACCTGCGTTTTTCTTGCCAGCTCTTTCTACTGGACAGTAAAGTCAAGTTCAGTACTCTGGTCATCTCTGTACTTTCATCCTCTGAATCTTGGCCCTGGGTGAATGCCTGTGCATGTGTATGCATGTGTGTGTGTGTGTGTGTGTGTGTGTGTGTGTGTGTGTGTGTGTGTTGTTTGCATCCTACTAGCTCCTTGATTTTCTTTTTAAAAATAATTATTTTTTGAGTTGTGTATGGTGGCACACTCTAATCCTAGCACTTGGGCAGCCGAAACAAATGGATCTCTGTGAATTCAAGACCAATCTGGTCAGCATAGTGAGCTCTCGACCAGCCAGGGTTACAGAATGAGGGTCTCTGTCAACTGACACATCTTAGCACCCAAAGAAAATTTCCTGGAAAGGAGAATTAGTACCATCTTTTCTGTGGGATGGAGCTTTTGTGAGGATCCTGCATGGACTACTGGGGTATAGATGGTGTCCCTGATCCAGCAAGAGGGGCCAACATAAGCTTAGGATTTATGAAGGTTGGCTTGGCAGCACATTCGCAGGGCCTCTGTGAGACTTGGGCTGTACAGTGCCTGAGACCACAGCTGACACACCTAACGTGGAGTGACCCATGTTGGATCTCACGCAGTCACTCTTTCTTAAAGAGCAGTTTTCCAAATTATGTTTTGTTTTGAAACATGCTAACACTGAACCTGCAATCTTTCTGCCTCTGTTTAACAGACTTATGATAATATCTACTGTAGAACTTCTCTTGTGACAAACCAAATTCACCAAAGTCAGGCCTCCTTCACTCTGTGTATGGGCCTTGTTTGACTTCAAGTCTAAGGCATTATTCACTTAAAAACAAAAAAGTCTTTCAGCTATAATGACAATCCGGGATGTTTGATTTTCACCATTTGGGAACTTTTATTATGACCACAGGCATTAGCGAAGCCACCACAAGCTGAACTTAGCATGGCGAGGCCGTGGTATGCTCCAACTCTTGTCTGAACACTGCTGTGAACATGTCCTAAAGGGTGTGATTGACAAGTTAGTCGTGACAGGGCATGTCTGTAGTCCCAGCACTTAGAAAGAGGAGCTAGAAACAAGAGGATCAGAAGTTCAAACTCACCCTTGGCTATGTATCAAGTTCGAAACTAACCTGTTCTGCATGAAACCCTGTCTCTGTAAAACAAACATTTTAAAAATATTGGTCTTGGCCCTTGTGACTAGGGTAAGGTGAAATGACACCAGACGCCTGTGAGGATGCAGCAACAGAACACTTAGTTCCTCGCTAGTGGGACTTTAAACTGGAAAGCCAATGTGGAAATCGGTCAGTGTGGAGGTTCTTTAGGAAGCTGAGAACAGATCCAGATCAAGATGCAGCCATACCACTCCTGGCCACATACCCAAAAGACTCCACATCCTACCACAGAGATAACTGCTCCCCATGTTCACTGCTGCTCTATTCATAATAGCCAGAAACTGGAAACAGCTTAGCCGTCCATCAACTGATTAACTGATAATGAAGATGTAGTACATTTACCCAGTGGGATATTATTCAGCCCTTAGAAAAAGTAGAATTATGAAATTTGCAGGTAAATGAATGGATCTAGAAAAAATCATATCCTGAGGTAACCCAGACCGCAAAAGATAAATATTGCATGTTTTCTCTGGTATGTGGATGCTTTTAAGCTTTTGATATGTGTGCTATAATTCAAATAGCCACCGAGGCCAGGCACTTAGTAAGGTCTACTGGAGAGGAGAGGGTCTCTCAAGGAAAGAGAAAGAATACAGTGCTGTGGAGAGACGAATGGGGGCAGTGTCGCAGGCAAGCTCCTGGAATAAAGACTCACTGGGGCTCAAAATATTATTTACAAATACCTAGACCACAGAGTAGGCTCTTCTCTGCTATCTCATAATGTAAAATAACCTATTTATTCTAATCTATGTTCTGCCACGTGGCTGTTTACCTCTGTTCAGGTGCCATGCTCTGTCCTCCTCACATCTTGCCGGGTGACGTCTGTTCTAGTTGCCCTTCTGAATGAGAACTGAGCAGCCTCCTTGTTATCTGGGTTATTTGGGGTCTTTTGTAGCCACATTTGTAGGAACCAGGCCCAACTGGGCTGCCTGCCTGTCTTGCTGTTTCATGTCCTGTTTCTAGCAGCTTCCATGTCTGTGTTTATCTTGGTTAGCTAGTCATATTTACTGCTCTGAGAACGCGCCCCCTCCCTTCCTCAAGACTTTTCCTCCTGTGTGCAATCACCTCTTGAGGGGTTTCACCTGGGAGGAGGATTCCTGTTTTGCTGCCTATAAGAAGGCTCTTTGGAACTCTGGGGAGAACGAAGGAATAATAAACTGTTGCCGCGGCTGCTGCGGCGGTTGCTGCTCTCTTAGCACGAAGGATCCGCTGTGTTATTGTGTGTGTGTGCGTGTGCGTGTGCGTGTGTGCATGAGTTAAATCCACAGTCCCTCGCCCTCGACTCGGTACCGCGGTGGCACGGGTGTCACACACACTAACTTCACCAAATGATGCTTCACAGCTACTCTGTGAACAGTCGTGTCATTCCCAACATACAGTTTGGAAAGTTTGGAGGGTAATCATAGGGGAGGGGGGTAAGGGGGAAACGGGAGGGAGGGAGGAATGGGAGGATACAAGGGAGGGGATAACCATTGAGATGTAACATGAATAAATTAATAAAATAAAATGTAAAAAAAAAAGTGTGCCTTAAGTTCACACCTGTAAAAATAAGATTGAAGTACAGTAGCCTGTCTCTAGACTTCACACTTCTAGTCACCCCCAATGGAGTAAAACCAGACAGAAATCCCAGTCTGGTTGCAGTAGTGACTGAAGCAAAAACAACTGCTACAAAAGGTAAATAATAAAAGACGGCCCAGCACTGCCTGACTTAGCTCATGAAAATAAGCACACTGTGTGGGACTGGAGTCTGTATGATTTAATCTCATGTCTCAGTGATGTTAAATACAAGCTCAGGTTTGAGGGGAACCGTGTAGTTTTGGCTAATGCAGAGTCACAAAAAAAGTTAAGTCCTCCAGGTCCTGAGGAAGAGCAACGTAGCCTGTGCGTGAAGACAAGGCGTGAAATCAGAGTATTGATGGCGTAGCAGAAGCCACAGGCCTGGAACCAGACCAATGACCCGCTGCAATGCGCACTTGCAAGATGTGTGACTGTAGCTCCCATAGAGAGATGTTTGTTTGTTTTGGGGAGGTTTCAAGGGCAGAGAGCAGATATGGAGGGACAGGGAGATGAGTGTGATTCGGGAACACGATGTGAAATTTACAAACAATAAAAAGGGTTTTTTAAATAAAAATAAAAACTGGGGAGGAGGGAGTTATTTACTCCTGACTTACTCATCTGTGCTGTGCCACTTTCCATGTCTAGAAAAAAACATTACACACACAACACAAAAACCACACTAAGATCACGTCTGTCCTCCTTCCAACTGTCCTGTGAGGTGCTGTCAGTAGGAGATGGTCTGACCATGAAGTGGCGTTTCCTCTTTAGAAAAATGCTGGGTGATATTTTCTGCATCAACCGCCACCATATATATCCATCCTTCTTGCCATTGTGATTAAACCCCTCGCCCAACTGTCCCCACTCACTGCAGTTGGTGGGCACGCCCCTTGACTGGCTCTCAGCATTCTTGGGCCCAACTGTCCGCACTCACTGCAGTTGGTGGGCACACCCCTTGACTGGCTCTCAGCATCCTTGGGCCCAACTGTCCGCACTCACTGCAGTTGGTGGGCACACCCCTTGACTGGCACTCAGCATCCTTGGGCCCAACTGTCCGTACTCACTGCAGTTGGTGGGCACGCCCCTTGACTGGCACTCAGCATCCTTGGGCCCAACTGTCCACACTCACTGCAGTTGGTGGGCACACCCCTTGACTGGCACTCAGCATTCCTGGGTTCTCAGGCTCAAAAGATTTAGAAAACTCTCTTTACCCAGGAGGCCCGAGTTGGGCTGTCAGCATCATCTGTGCGGCTTCTTGGCCGTCAAAGAACCTTGGCAATGGAGTCGGTGGTGAAGCCCAACAGAGCTGCTTTACGGACAGCACACCTGTTACTGCGGGATGCTTGGCTGCTTTCTTAGCTTTTGAGGAGTGAGTTTGCTTCACAGTGCTACCATGAGGACTAAAGCAACGTATGGCAAAGGGCTTCTGGGGAGACTGTATATAACCCAAGGCAACAAGAGTGGGTTCAGAGTAAAGAAAGCGTACTGCCAATCCTTTCTTCAGCAGCCATCATACAGAGGCTTAGAAATAGGTTGATGTTGATGGTCTAAAATGTTCACCATACACCAGAGATGAACTACAAGAAGGGGTCTTAAACCAACAGACAAGATGTTGCTGTTATGCCTTAAAGTAAAGAGACCTAAAAATAAAGGTAGCCCTCCCTCCATGACGTCGCTTTGGGACTCTGCTTCCTTCTTCTGGGAAGCACTGGCACACTTGGAGACAATGGTGTGCAAACACCATCTGTCCTTCTCGCGCTGTAGCTGTTTCCTGGAGCTGCAACTGTGGTGCTTAGGAGCCTTGCCGGGTTCCCATTTTTGGATATTTTATAACGGCAGCAGAAAAGATGGTATTCTAATAGCCTGGAAAAATTACTGCAGGAAATGACTTCTGCCCTAGAGAGTATCTGATTCATTATAGTTTCCAAGATAAAGCATTCGCTATAACTTTTAAGTCTCCAGAGGACTTCATCTACTTAAGCTAATGCAGGCAGAGGGGCGAGTGGAAAGACTATCATTCTAATGTGGTTGGAATTGCAATTGGGGGCTTGGGTGGGGCGGGGGGACCTTGGGCTTGAAACGCAGTCCATCACAGTTGCTTCGTTTTTCTCTTCCGTGAAACTAGAAGTATCTGAAGTTAACTTTTCTGGTCTTATGGTAGGACACAGAGCCGCTGGTAAGAGTATAACCCTGATTTATAACCTTTGATCCAGAGCCCAACTCATTAATCCAACAGCACTTTGCTGTGTTTGGCTCCTGTTCCTCTCCAAATCCCCTCCCTTCAGTATACAGCGACTGCCTGTTGCTGCAGGCCTCGGGTTCTTAACGGCCTCCATGCCACTACCTATGGGAGTTCCTTCAGTAACTTGTGCTTCAAATTTCAGCTCAACTATCTTTACCTCTGCAAAGATTTCCATCCTGCAGGCTGACTTAGCTGCCTCCTAGCAGCCGCCACCATTCTAGGTACCTCTTCATGCTAGCACTTAACAGCCTACAAGGGAAGAGTGACTTCTGTGTTACTCTTCCTCACACACAGTAGGCCCTGTAGGTAATGGCTGAATCCTGACTTCATTCTATGTTCGCAGCACTTAGCTCAGGGTCCAGCAATTAGTGTATGCCACAGACTGGCTGAAAGAACAAATGTAAATGAACTCATGGTGTAATCTAAAAATAAACGTCAAAGAAGTGATTATTGTTCTTGTAAGTCTCTCTCTCTCTCTCTCTCTCTCTCTCTCTCTCTCTCTCTCTCTCTCTCTCTCTCTCTCTCTGTGTGTGTGTGTGTGTGTGTGGTGTGTGTGTGCATGTATATGGTATTTTTCTATCTTTTTAAGTGGGAACCCCCATTCCTCTGGTAAACAGGAAGGCAATACAGGGAGCTGCCTTATTCTCTTCAGATTCCCTTGACTTGTCCCTAGGCATTGAGCAAACGCAAGCCGAGTATCCGCCCTGGCTCTGCTTTCTGCTGCTGTGATAAGCACCATAACCAAACCAGACTTGGAGAGTAAAGACTTGGATTATTTCTTCTTACAGCTTACAGTCCATCATCAAGGGAAACTGAGGCAGGATCCTGTGGCCAGAACTGAAGCAGAGACCATGGAGGAGCACTGCTTAGCAGCTGGCTTCCTCTGGCTTGCTCAGCTACCTTCCTCATACAGCCCAGGATTACCCATTCAGGAGTGGCACTGCCCACTGGGACAGGTTCTCCTGTGTAAATTATCCACTAAGAAAACATCCTCATGAAGCCAGGGGAGCAGGTAGGGTAACTGTAGATCTTCACCTTGCTCTTTGCTCCTCCAAATGCAGTCTCCTAGCCTCACTGCAGCCATGGAACAGGTCACCTGCCATGGCCTCTCCTCCCTCTGCGCTGCTATCACTAAGGGATCACACAGTTCTTCTGCAGCCTTCCTTCCCTGCACTTCCCTTATCCTGGCGCCATCTCCGGCAAGCATTCCCTGGGAACCACTGGCTGCACAGGCCAGGGGAGCAGGTAAGCCATGCTCGGGTCTTTACCTTTCCTTCCCCCAGTGTCATCCCCAGACCTGCAGCAGACCACCTGCTGTGCCCCACCCCTCATTCTCTGTCCCCATTCCCAGGGGACAAGGTGGATTCTGGAGGCACACCCTCCTGCTTTTCTTCCCTCCTGTGGACCCTCTCGGCAGCCTCTTCTACTCCCAGCTCCCAAGCACCTAGAAACACATTCTACCCAGAATCCACAGGGGTCACGCCCGGAAGCATCTCGGAAGCATCCCCTACCAGGCAGCCCACAGACAACAACTCTCCTAAGGACCAGAGAGGCCAACAGAAACCAAAGGCCCACCCAACAAAGACAAGACCAGACATCAGCACCTAGAACCACAGCCTAGATGCCAGCATAAAAAACATAGTCCAAACAGCCAGGACAGTATGACTCCACGAGAGCCCACCGAGCCTTCGACAGCAGGCCCTGAGAAACGCACTGCATCTGAAGCACAGGACAAGGACTTTAAAGCAGCCTTGGTGAATATGACGGAGGCACCTAAAGACAAAATGAATAAAGCCATGATGGAAACATATGAAAACACAAACAAACAATGGAAGGAGATAAAGAAAACAGTTCAAGACCTAAAAGCTCCATAGAAGGCACTACCAAAAAACCTTCAACCTGATAGGCTGGCCACACCCAAGAAAGCACAAGGAATAAATCCTCTCAGGCCAGCAAATCGAAAGACCCCTCCCACACACCACAACAACAAATGACGGGAATCCACAAACACTGCTCACTGATAACTCTCAAACATCAACGGTCTCGGTTCTCCAATAAAAAGACACAGACCAGATGTGAAAACATGATCCATCCTTCTGCTGCACCCAAAAAACACACCTCAACATTAAGGATAGGCATCACCTCAGGGGCTGGCTGCACTCACAAACACACCTTAACATCAAGGATAGATGTCACCTCAGGTAAAAGGAAAGGAAACATATTCCAAGCAAGAGAATGTAATCACTTTAATATTTGTCAAAATGGATTTCAAAACAAAACAGTTGTTTCTTGGAAAAATAAGTAAGATTAAAAAACCCTTTGTCAAATTAGCAAAAAAAAGAATAGGAAAGATCAAAATTAATAAAGTTAGACATAAAAAGTAGGACATTACAAGAAACGCCAAGGAGTCATAGGGATATACTTTAAAACCTATAGTCCAAAAAAAAAAAAAAAAAAAAAAAAAAACTATAGTCCACCAAATTGGAAAATATAAAAGAAGCGGATACATTTCTCAATAAATAGCGCTTACTAAAGTTAAATCAAGACCAGAAAGAAATTTAAACAGACCTATCACCCCTCGTGAAATAGAAGAAGTCATTAAAAGTCTCCCAGCTCCCCCCACCAAAAAAGGGCCAGATGGTTTTAGCACCAATTTCCACAAGACTTGTGAAGAAGAATTAATATCAACATTCCTCAAATCATTCCACAAAATAGAAACAGAAGGCGCACCACCTAGTTCTTTTGAGAAGGCCACAGATACACTGATTACTCAGCCACAGAAAGACCAAGCCAAGAAAGACAATTATAGGCATTTCCATTATGAACACTGTTTCAAAAATCCTCAATAAAATAACTGCAAACCAAATCTATGAATACATCCAAAAGATCATCCACCATCTGGGCTTCATCCCAGAGACACAGGGATGGTTCAATATATGAAAATAAATATATGTATACCACTATATAAACAAACTAAAAGGAAAAAAACATACAACTATCTCATTAAATGAAGAAAGGGCCTTTGACAAAATCTAAACCCCTTCAAGGTAAAAGATAAACCCCTTCAAGTCCTGGAGGGACTAGGGATGCAAAGGCCGCGCCTTGGCATAATAAAGGCAAGTCCACAGCTAACAGCCACTCCAACAATTCCAAACTCCAAACAATTCCACTAAAATCAGGAACAAGGCAAAGTTGTGCGTATTCTCCATACCTATTCAATATTGTATTAGAAATCTTAGCAAGAGCAATAAGACAAGAAGGAGATGAGAAGACAGGAAGGGAAAGAGTCAACGTTCCTTTGTTTGCAAATGATATGATAGCATACATAAGTGAGTCTAAAAATTACACCAAGAAACTCCTACTTCAGCAAAGTATCAGGATACAAAATTAACACACAAAAAAATCAGTAGCTCTCTTATAAAAAATGACAAACAGACTCAGAAAGAAACCTGGAAAACAATTCCCTTCACAGTAGCCTAAAAAACTACAAAATATCCGGAAGTAACTATAAGAAAGTAAATGAAAGATTTGTATGATAAAAACGTTAAGACAACCAGGCGTGGTGGAGCACGCCTTTGATCCCAGCACTCGGGAGGCAGGGGTAGGTAGATCTCTGTGAGTTTGAGGCCAGCCTGGTCTACAAAGTGATTCTAGGACACCCAAGGCTACATGGAGAAACCCCGTCTCGAAAAACAAAAGCAAAACAAAACAAAAAATCTCCAGACATTAAAGACAGAAACTGAATATGATATCAAAAAAAAAATGGAAAGATCTCCCATGCTCATGGATTGGTAGGCCACCCTACCAAAAGCAATTACAGATTCAAATGCAACCCCCACCAAAATTCCAACACAATTTTTCACAAAATTTGAAAGAGAAATTTTCAGCTCCATATGGAAAAGACAAAAAAAACCTAAGATAGCTAAAAACAGTCCCAAATGATAAAAGAACCGTTGGAGTTATCACCACCGCCAATCTCATATTGTACCACAGAGCTATAGAAATAATAATAGGATGCTACTGGCACAAAACCAGGATGTTGGTCAGCAGGATCAAACTGAAGACCCAGAAGTAACTACACACCTACAAACACCTGATCGTTCATACAGAAGCCAGAAATATGCAACAGGGGAAAAAAAAGACAGCATCTTTAACAAAGCATGTTGGCCAAGAAAGTGGTGCTGGCTGGATGGACGGCTACAGGCAGAGGCATGCAACTAGACCCACACTTGCCATGCTGCACAGAACAGCTCCAAGGCTGGACGGCTACAGGCAGAGGCACGCAACTAGACCCACACTTACCGTGCTGCACAGAACAGCTCCAAGCTGGACGGCTACAGGCAGAGGCACGCAACTAGACCCACACTTGCCATGCTGCACAGAACAGCTCCAAGGCTGGACGGCTACAGGCAGAGGCACGCAACTAGACCCACACTTGCCGTGCTGCACAGAACAGCTCCAAGGCTGGATGGCTACAGGCAGAAGCATGCAACTAGACCCACACTTGCCGTGCTGCACAGAACAGCTCCAAATGGATCAAAGACCTCAACACAAGGCCAGGTAGACCTGATAGAAGTGGGGATAACGCTGAACTCACTCGCACAGGAAAGACTGCGAGAACCGAACACCACTAGCACAGAACCTAAGATCAACAATTAATAAACGTGTGACCTCATGACACTTGAAAGCTTTGGCATGACAAAAGATCATCATTTAGACAAAGTGGCGGTCCTCAGAACGGGAAAAAGTTTTACCAACTACATATCTGATACACAGCTGGTATCTAAACTATATAAAGAACTCAAAAAAAAAAAAAAAACTGTGCATCAAGAAAACAAATAACCCAATTTTAAAATGGAACACAGATCTAAACAGAATCCTCAAAAGAGGAAACTCAAATGGCTGAGGAGCACTTAAAGAAATGATCAGCATCTTACTCATCAAGGAATGCAAATCAAAACTGCTTTGAGATTCTAACACTAGTCAGGACGGCCAAGACCAGTCAGTCAATGACAGCGCATACTGGCAGGGATGTGCATTAAGAGGGCCACTTTCCCATTGCTGGTGGCAGTGCAAACATGTACAGCCACTATGCAAATCAGTGCGGTGTTTCCTCAGGAAGACGGGAAGCTGTCTACTTCAAGCTCCAGCTACCACACTCTTCGGCATACACCCAAAGGATGTTTCATCCTGTTACAGACGCTTGCTCAAGCATGTTCACTGCTGCTCTATTCATAATAACCTGAAATTGGAAACAGCCTAGATGATTGTCAATGGATGACTAGGTAAGGAAATGTGGTACATTTACACAATGAAATATTACTGTGCTGTTTTTAAAAGAATCACGAAGTTCTCAGGTACATGGGTGGAACTATGAAAAAAAAAAAAAAGTCATCGTGGGTAAGGTTATCCAGATCCAGAAAGACAAATACGGCATGTGTTCACTTATCTGTGAATGTCAGCTGGTAAGTGGAAGACAAGCGAGCTTCAATGCACAGAACCACACAGAGGTTAGCTATGGAGAAAGTACCTAGCAGGGAGGGGTGCTCTCCCCGGGAAGGGCAGATAGAGTAAGTGGTTATTCGTTCCTGACAGACAGGGAGGTTGGGGGATGGAACCGGAGGACCAAGTGTGGAGGAGGAAACAAGGGAACAGTGGAGAGAATGTGGGATGGGACACACGAAAACTGACGACAGCAGGCGCTTCCTAAGTTATACACATATATGATGGTGACCTAAATGAAACCACCAAATAGCGTGGGAGGCAGAGCCTCTCTCACCCAATGAGGCCTCAGAACTGGAAATGGGCTACATCTAATGAGTCACTGGCCAAGGGGATCCATGGAACCTCTGAACAACTTAGGTCTGCTGCAAAAGTGTAGATTGTGTTTCACCAGCTGGCAGCACAGCCTTGTTGATAAAAAAAAAAAAAAAAATAACAACTACGAAACTCAGTGAACACAGAGAAGCCCAGCTGGTGCCTACCTAGAGCCTTTACCCCAGCTGGCTGGTGTCCTTGGTACCAGAAGGTACTGTGCACGCTACCAAAAGAGAAATGTGAACACCTATCCAGGTACCAACCCTTCCATCTGTAATAGTGTCTGTCCTGCCTCCAAGATGTGCTAGTGCAATTGTGACACAAAGCTTGTGGGAGTAACTGTATCTGGTTTGATTTAAGGTCTATTCTATAAGATGGAACCCATACCCAATGACACTTGGGTGACCAAGAGAGCAGACAGACCAGGAACCTAGGAGAAAGCCAAGTACTACTGTTCTACAAAAGGGATGTAGCAATAAAATGATTTCTTTTGTTTTTGGAGACAGGGTTTCTCTGTGTAGCCTTGGCTGTCCTACACTCACTTCATAGACTAGGCTGACGTGGAACTCACAGACATCCGCCTGCCTCCCTGAGTGCTGGAATTACAGGCGTGAGCCACTGTGCTCAGCTAATAAAATGACTCCTAATGATATCCTGCTATACTCGTAAATCAGTGCCTTGCTCGGCCATCACCAGAGAAGCTTCCTCCTGCAGCAGATGGGAACAGATACAGAGACCCACAACCGGACGATGTGCACCGTGCGAGAGACCTTGGAGCACTCAGCCCTAAACAGGATGTCTCCATCAAATCCCCTCACGCAGGGCTCTGCAGGAGAGGAGGCAGACAGAGTTGAAGTGCCAGAGGGGAGGGAGGACACCCAAGACAGCAGGCCTTCTAACCTCAGTGGGGCCGACACACATAGGAACTCACAGAGACGGGCTGGCATGCACAGGGCACCACATGGGGTCCTAGAGGTAGGAGAAGTAGACACATCCCTCTATCCATAACTCAGAAGCTTTCTCCAACTGACAACCATTTGCATATTAAAAAATTAATTTTTCCCCAAGGGAGTCTCCCTCGGGAAATAGACTACTCTTAAGTGCTGGCCACATGCCACCACCAGATGGCCAACAGAAAACAAACTCAGTGGCTTCTTTGGAGGTTCCTTGTCTCATAATGTCATGTCAAGACTTTTCTTTTAATCTTTATTTTTTATATTTATCTATTTATTTACTCTATGTATGTATTTAGAGCATGTACTATGGCATCTAGTTTTGGGTTTCCATGAGATTCCTCGGTGTGTGAACAAGTGGGCCTCCGACTCTACATCGGTTTCTTGGGCTCTTTTCCTTCTGTTTGTTTGTTTTGTCTTATTCCAAATTGTTTGTTTCATCTTATTATATTTTATTATCATTACCTATATATCTGTTTATTTTCTAACAAGGGACAGTGACGGGGTGCATCTAGAGGGGAGGGCCTGAAGGGAGGAGTAGAAGAAGACATAACCATAATCAGAATATATTGTATGAAAAAGAAATCTATTTTCAATATATTTTTTCCCAGACATGCCCACAAGCTAGTCTGATGAAGAGAAAGCCTCAATTGAGATTCCTTCTTCCTGTGTTTCAGGCTGACAAAAAAACAACCAGCGCAATCACTCACCCCTGCCAGCTGTGGCACACAAACACATCACTTTTTTTTTTAAACAAAATAAAAATATATTAAGATAAAACAAAAACCATCACACCCAAGTTGCACAAGGCAAACCAGCAGAAGGAAAAGACCCACTCATTCATACACTCACAAATCCCATGAAAACACTAAACCGAAAGCTGTAATATATAAGCTGAGGACCTGGTGCAGACAGCGTAGCCCTGTGCTGGCTGCTCGGTCTCTGTGAGCTCGTGTGAGCTCTGCTCGGTTTATTTAGAGGGCCTTGCTCTCCCGGTGTCCTCCATCCCCTTAGACTCTGTCTCCTCTTCGATGGGATTCTCTGAGCTCTGAGGGGAGAAACACATCACTTTAAAATACCTTTCTTTTTTAAATTTGTTTGCCCCTAAAACCTCATTTTATTATCATAATTTATAAAATACAGTCCAACTTTAAAATTCCTACAGTTTCTAAAACATTCCAAGGATTTGAAAGTCTAAGGTCCCTTTAAAAACCCGAAGTCTCTTAACTGTAGCCCCTTAGAAATACAAAGAAGTTGCATACTTCCATAGCCCAAGAGGGAAGAATCGACACAGCTATGATCAGGTCACAGCAAAACATGGCTAGTGTTTGTTTGCTGATTCTTCTCCCTGAACTCAAAATCTGCTCTCTGCTAGGCTGGTTAGGTCTCTCGGATGACATTTGGGTTTCTCAATTCTGTTCGCAAAATATAAAGCAGTTCCTTTTCAATCACATTTTTATTATATATATATATATATAAAATGATATGTCCCAACAGCTTCCCCTTGCAAGACTGTAAAGAGCTCTAGAAAGAATGATCCCAGCCTCTTCTGTAGCTAATAGGGACGTACTAACCGCTCCCCTTTGTAGAGATCCTGCCATGCAGGACTAGGATGCTTCTAGAGTCCTGCCTGTAGCTTTGGGAATTGGTTTTAACACATCAGGACCTTCAGCACAACCAAGCCGACGTGGGGAGCTCGCTGCACCAAGAACTGGTTAGCTCATTACATTGTATTCCCAAGAAAGGATGAAGCTTAAATGTGAAGAAGATTGATTCTCCAAAGGAAGCCTTCACAATTTTACAAGACACCCACACAGGAAACAGAAAATCCAGAGGAAATGGGTTCTTTATTTGATTAAAAGGCTGATGTGAAGTTTTGCCTATTTGAAGCCAGGAGGGTGGTCTGGAATATTTCACTGGATCCAGATTCTGCGATCTCTCTGTTTTTTAATGGTTAAGTCTAGGTAAAGACTTGACCATAGGTCAAGTGTAGGATTCTGCTAACATATCTCAGTGGTTTTTAAATAAGGTTTACTTTAAGAAAATGAGAAGTATTAGACAGTTAATCAACTCTAAAATAGGATGATGCCTGAATTATCCACTTACGCAATACCTTAGTAGCAGGCCATATTAGTATTATGTTCAGGTATTACACACACACATACATTTTTTTCAAAGAAACATCATGGGCAGGAAAGATTTTTATGCGCTGCTATTCCACTAAGTAGACATAAGGAAGAGACATTTCTCTTCCAGTTGCCTTTCTGTTGCTATGATAAAAAACAAACAAAAACATCTGGACTAAAAGAAACATAGGGGAGAAAAAAAATTTATTAGGCTTACACTACAGGTGACAGCCCATGACTGAGGGAGCTCAAGGCAGGCACTCAAGCAAGGACCCACAAAGGAACAGTGCCCGTTAGCTCACTCTCGGGCTGTTGTTTCTGGTCCTCCTCACAGAGCCTTAGATCACATGCCTAGAGAATCGTAGCCCTCTTACTCAACTAACAATAAAGACAATTTGTCACAGACGTCTCCGATCCCTCAGCTGCAGCCTTCCTTCTCAGAGGACTTCAAGCTGTACTAACCGCGAGAATTAAGGCTAATTAAGAGAGCCTCCAAGCATTGGCAGCAAGAAGCGATGTGATGTCAAGATTTTACTCCAGTCTTTGGCTTACACAGTCAGACCCTTAACACTTCCCCGTGAAGTACTGTTTTGTTTTCTTGATTAGTTACATTGTAGTGAGAAAGCACACTGTATAGCTACATTAATCTTTTAACAATATCTGAGACTTGCTTTATAGGCCAATATATGTCAACTTTCATAAATGTTCTTAATGTCTTGAAAGGAATGTCTGTTCTATCATAGCAAAGCTCCGTGTATCAACAGCATTGTTTAAATCCTTAGTAACTTTTTTTTCTGTGCTGGCTATATTAATTAGATACTGAAAATAGAATGATAATAAAATTGATTAGCTCTACCGAGTTCTACTTCATATATTTTTATAATGTTACTAGGTAATTTAAAAGTTTATCGCTATCTTGGGACTGGAGAGATGACTGGGGGTTAATAGCATTTGTTGCTCTTGCAGACGACCTGAATTCGGTTCCCAGCGTCCACATGGCACATTTCAACCACCTGTAACTCCAGTCCTAAGGGATCTGGGAGCCTCTTCTGGCCTGAGGGCACGGTGCATGCATGCAGTACACAAACACGCATCCAAGAAAAGCACCTGTGTGTATGGCAGCGTGCATGTGTGAGCACGTGTGTCTGCGCGCGCACACCCACCCATCCACCCACACACACACATAAAGTTCAATACTGTCTTAACTTACTGGTGGGTGGACATCATCATGAAGAACTCTGCTTAATATTTTTTATTTAATGTCCATCTCATCTAACATTACGGCTTTCTCCAGCCTTTTCTTTATGTAGAAAATTTGCATCCTATACCTTTTCCTATTCTTTTAAAGTGTTTACACTTATTTTTATGTGCATTGGAGTTTTGCCTGCATATATGTTTACGTACCACACATGTACTGGTGCTTGCAGAGGCCAGAAGACGGCACTGGCCAGGCCTGGGGTTATAGACAGCTCTAAACTGTCGTGTGGGTACTGAAAGCCAAACCTGGGCTCTCTGAAAGAGGAGCCACCTCTCAAGCTACACTTGCCCCTTTTTGTACCTTTACCCTTTCTGCACACTTGTTTAACATGTCCTGGATGGCTTTATGTCAACTTGGAACAAGCTATAGTCTGGGGGAAGAGAGGCACTCAGACAGGGAGGGAGAAGCCTCCAAAAGATCGGCCTGAACGGCAAGTCTGCAGTGCATTTTCTTAATTAAGTGATTGACAAAGGAGGACCCAGTGCATTGTGGGTGATGCCATCCCTGGGCAGGTGGTCCTAAAGTATGTAAGAGAACAGCTGAGCAAGCCATGGGAATACACCAAAAGCGGTGTTCCTCCATGATCTTTCTGTCAGTTCCTGCCTGGAGGTCTTGCTCTAACTTACCTTCATGATGGACTACAACTCTAAGTTAAAATAAACTCTTATTTTCCTAGTTGCTTCGGTCACAGTACTTTATCACAGCAGGAGAAACCCGGAGTAGGACTATCACACTAAACGTGGAAAGCCTGCAAGCACTCACTGAACATCTGGAATGAAAACAAGGGAACGAGGGTGCCCAGTCTCTGCTCTTCACAGCATCACGCTCAATGTGCCGGCTAGAGCGGTAAGACAAAAGAAAGAAAACCGATACCAACAGGAAAAGAATAAAATTATCCCTATTTGTCAATAATATGATCACTTACAAAGAAAAAAATCCTCAAGACTCAACCTGAAAACTTAAGATACATTTCAGCAAAGTAGCACAATGCAGAACCAACACAAAATCAGCAGGCTTTCTATATACCAACCTCAAACACGCTGAGAAAGAAATTGCGGGGGAAAGGTCCCACCCAAAACGTCTATAGATTCCGTCTATGTAACAGTCTATTCTAATTACATTCTTCATGAAACCACGTAAACGTTCTCAAAATTCATATGGCAATACAAAGCAATCTTTTGCCTAGTAACTTTAGGATCTGAAGTCATTACTGAATCGTTTCTCTATTAGTTTTTTCCCTAACTCTTAATCACAGTAAGCCCAATTTTTTGCTCATGTTGTCGCTCAATTCTGCCTACACACATCATTCTGAGACCTACTACGACAGTGCCTTTCCTTAGGAACAACGTGACTTGCTTCAGGACCTACTGGAACTATTTTAGAGTGAATTTAGTCACTTGAGGGTCGATTTTGTTTGCAAATCTCAGAGGCTGGCTGTTAATTCCAGGCTCCCAGAGATGCCACCGGCGCCACCTCCTCTGCAGTCACTGGCACTGCAGATGGAGAACACGTTTTTCCTCCTCCCCCTCCTCTTCCTCGTTGTCTTCTGGGACCCAAACTTGCTCCGAGTTAGCAATTAAAAGGCTAGGCTCCCCGCCCCGCCCCACCCCGCAACTTCAACAATACTGTCCGAAGACATTCCAACTTTCCACCCTGGGTAGAGCCAAGCCTTTGAGTTTTGCCTCCACGGCTGAGGGAAGGTACACTGACAACTTGTCTTCTGTGTACTTCCCAGGCACATGGAGCCAGACTCCGCCCCACTGCGCCCCACTGCCTTGGGAACCCCACTGCAGGGTGCCACAGGAATGGGGATTCTGAAGGTACCAGTAGCCCCCAGGATTCAAAATTCCCCTCAGGCCAAGCAGTGGTAGTGCATGCCAGCGCTCAGGAAGGAGAGGCAAGAGGATCTCTGTGAGTTCGAGGCCAGCCTGGTCTAAAAGTGAGTCTAGGGACAGCCAGGGCTAAACAAAGAAACCCTGTCTTGAAAAAAAAATTCCCCAAGACTAAAATTTCTCTTTCCTCTTCTTCAGGCCACCAGATCCAGGGTGACTAGAGAATCTCGAATCCATGTTTCCGTTTTATATTTGGGTGTTTTTTTTTAAAATGGTTTTTCCCTTAAAACTATAAGGTTGCTCAAATAACCACATGCTTGACAATTTAAAAGGGAAAACTATCAAAGATTTTGTTATTTCTCAGTCAGTCCTTCCTACCTAAACTGTGCTCCCTGTAACAGCTACAGAGAAGTTACAAAATAAAATAGTGAAATTCTCCAGCTTAACAACACATTCAAGGGGTTTTCTGTTGTTGAGTTTAGCTTTTGCATTTTTGTTAAAATGGTGAGAACAAAATTACTTCAGTGAGTGAAGTTATATATAAACCGTGAGGTTTAACCACATGAACAAACGCTCTTATGGAAAGGCCCCGCAGAGCTATAGCTACTTCCCTGCGTTTCGCTGTCACTTAGATTTTGACCAGGAAATTTTTGGTCTCTTGTCAGCTGCTCCATCTTTTAAAGAAAAAATTTTTGTTGCTTTTTTTTTTTTTTTTAATTTAAATTACCTACCATTTAAAATTGTCTTCAGTCTCACCATGTCTCAGTCACTGTTCTGTTGTTGTGAAGAGACACTATGACTAAGGCCGACTTAGAAAACAAAACATTTAATTAGGGCATCAGTTCTCAACCCCTTTGGGGGCTGTATGTCAGACATCACACACAGCAGATATTTACAATTCGTAACAGTAGCAAAATAACAGTTAAGAAGTAGCAATGAAATAATTTTATAGGGGGGCAGGGGGGCTCACCACATCCTAAGGAGCTGTGTTAAAGGGTCGCAGCATCAGGAGGGCTGAGGACCGCTGCATTATGGGTTGTTTACAGTTTTAAGAGGGTTAAACCACGAGCAACAGCGCAGGACGCAGAGGGACGTGGTGCTGTGGCCATAGCTGGGAGCTTCATATTCTCATCCACAGGCAGCAGGCAGGGACAGCCAGACAGGGAGAGGCACACCGGGCATGGGTTTTGAAACCTCAAAGCTCACTCCAAGTGATAGATACTTCCTCCACCAAGGCCACACCTAGTCTTTCCCACACAATCTACGAACTGACGACTAAGCAGACAAGCAAATGAGCCAATCTGAGGCGTTCTCACTCAAACCACCACAGACTCACAGCCCCCGAGGCCTGACTGCCTCCCACGCCTTCCTTAATAAACTCCCCCGTATCACCTCCATGTCCCTCTGTCCTCTCTTCTTTCATAGGGGTCGTCACCTGTAAACTTACTTATCTCCTATATAACATCCACGGAATGTTAAGCATACATAAAGGGGCTGTTTTATTCACACTACCCAACAGCTCCAAGCGGGCAATAAACACTCGGTATCCGATAGGTCAATGAAGGACATCTCTCCACTTCGCCCCAGATTCACATACCCAACTCTGAGAACTTGCTATCTGCGGTTGTGATCAGCAGAGTCAGTGTTAAGGTGGACACAGCAGAACTCAGGGTTTGCAGTCTACCTCATCTTCTCTATTCTACACGACTCCAGTCCGCGGAGTCACTCAGTTACTACTATCAGAAACTCGAGTCACGTGATTTCATCCTTTACCTCAAAATGTGCATCCAAGCAGCAACTAGGTGTTCAGACTAAACTGGTAAAAACATACCTCAACTCCATCCTCTTTCCAGCCCTATGACCCAGTCCTTAACAGCAATCACAGCATTGTAATTTTTTTTTATGTATTTTTTGATATACTTACAATGAGTTCAAATGCCTAGCTATCCATGCTTCCAAAGTGCTGCACATTCTGGTTTTTTTTTTTTGATTGTTTGTTTGTTTTGTTTTTGCCTCCTCGTTGCTCCCAGTCTTCCCTCTTTACTGACCCCCCACCCCCCCCACAAGTCTTCCAGCTCTTCGTCCTTCCATCTAGAATGCTCATTCTTCTTCAGGGAGCCTGACCATCTCACCCTTCCGTCCTACATGCGTACGTCACTCTGTTAGCGAGGACTGGCTGTCTGGCCACAGCCGTTCTGTATCCACCCTCTTCACGCACACACCACTGTGTTACACAACTTCTGAAGTTCCTGGGAGGGATTTTAGCGATGGTGGATCTCTGTGCAGTGAGACACCAAGCCCACGAGATTTCCTGCCTCTCGGTGGTTAAAGAATTTTGTTTTTATGCCTCTTAGGAAAGTCTGGACCATCAGGGCCGAAGGCTTGCCAGATCTCACCCAGGGACTAATGACTTCAGCTCTGTAGTCTGTGGAGGGGAGCATTTCCTGTTCATAACCCAGGCATTAAATTAATAGCTCCTGCTTGCGTGCCACTGGGGAGGACTCTCCTGCCCCGATCTTTCTCATGAGTGCTCTCTGAAAGCTGCAGAAAGGAGCCCACATGAACGTGAGCGAATGTCACGTCAGGACTCTTCTCAACTGACACCCTTTTATTATACTTACTCTCTTTATTCACGCTGCTGGGAAGAGAACTCTGGACCTCAAGAATGCTAAGGAAACCAGGACAAACAGTCGGGAGAAACGTCTAAAAGGGCTGGGCTGGAAACGGGAGGAGGACGGCAGGGAGTGAAGAGAGTGGTTACTGTTCTCAGTTGGCCAGCCATTTTACAAACTACAGTAGTGCTTGTGTGAGGCGAGCTGCCCAATACAATACTCACGCACCACCCGTGGCAAACAAGCACTCAAAACATGGCTCTCCACGGTGAGGAACGGCATTAACTATATTCTAAGGACTTGATATTTGTATTATGTTGTCTGGGGTTTATTTACTGGTGAAATACATTTTAAGTCAACTTTGTCTTCTGATTTTATGGTTTTTAAGTGTAGCTACTAAGAAACTTCACATATGGTGTTTGTATCACAATCCCTTCGGATGGCACTTGTCTAGAGACAATGTAACAGCATTAGCCCTTAAGAGAATCAACCTTGAGTTTCCTGAGCCCCAGAGAGACGCCAGCCCGTAAGGTCCGCTCACAGCTCCCTGTCACCGCGAAGAGAAGGCTCCTCGGCTTCTCTGGGCCAGTTACTCTTGCTCCAGCGCTTTATTCTGAGCGTCTCAACCGGCTCTCTCCTGCTTGTTGGTTTGTCTCCCAGCCGCCGCTCAGCACTCTCCTGCACCTCTGTCTCTTTCTGACACTCCAGAACTTTCTTTGCGGGAGTTTCAGACATAGAAGCATCCATCATACTTAGGAAGTCAAAGGCTGGAAGAGGAGGTTTCCACTCCTGAGCAGGTAAGACGGCTGGAAGAAGAGACAAGCAAGAGTTTTAACGATTAATAGAGATGAAATAAATAAGTCACTGTATGAACATAGCCAGAAAGTGTTTTGGTTTTTTTTGAAATGCATATTTGTAGAAAGGCCTTATCAGCCATCTTCACTTGCATTAGTGTTTGTGGGTGTGTAAGGAGAGTGTGTGCACCTTCCCAGCATGCAACCAGAGGCCAGAGGAGAAGTGAGTCATCTTTACTGCTCTCCACCTTGGGTTTTGAGGCAGAAGTAAAGGGGAGTGGGGGTGTGTAGAAGAGAAGACGGGGGTAATCTCCCTTCCTCTCTCTCTGTTATGTGTGTGGGGGGGAGCCCTCAGAAACTAGAAGAGGGATTGGGTTCCCTGGAACTTGAGGTACCAGCAGTTGTGAGCCACCCAGTGTAGGCACTGGGAGTTGAACCCAGGCCCTCTACAAGAGCAGCAAGTGCTCTTAACCACTGCACCATCTCTGACACTCCTAAATGACTGCTTTTTATAAGTGACTTATTTTTTGCTCAATTTTGAAAATTACATTTTTTCAGACAGTTTCAAGGTTTTTCTGTGTAGCCCTGGCTGTCCTGGAACTCTCTTTGTAGACCAGGCTGGCCTCGAACTCACAGGAGATCTGCCTGCCTCTGCCTCCCAAGTGCTGGGATTAAAAGTGTGTGCCACCACATCTGTTAAGCTTTTTTTTTTTTAATGTGTGTGCGTGGGTGTTCTGGCTAGTTTTGCCTTAGCTTGACACCGGCTAAAGTCATCCTAGAGGAGGAAGCCTCAATTAAAAGAATACCACCATTAGATCAGGCTGTAGGCAGGCCTGCGGGGCATTTTCTTAATTAGCGATCTCCTCTCCATGGCCTCAGCATCAGCCCTAGACCCAGGTTTCTGCCGAGCTTAACTTCCTGTCCTGACTTCCTTCAGTGATGGGCTATGATGTGATGTGTAAGCCAAGCCCTTTCCCTCCCCAGGCTATTGGTCATGGTGAGCTAGCGCCACAGATCTGCTCATTCATGCCTCCTCAGCGATGCGATTCCAGGTGACTGCTACCATACCCGGCTTTTGTTTGTTCGTTCTGATGTGAATGCTAAAGATCAAACTGAGTCCCTCATGCTGGCACAACAAGCACCGTCCCAGGCGAGCCATCTCCCTGGCTCCAGAAAGTAACTACGTCTATGAATCATTACAGAAAAAGGTATTTTGGAATATATTTAACACTGTTACTCATATTAGCAATGTCTTAATCTTGAAGCATTTCTGGTTTTAGGTCAACTTCCTTTCCACACACTTTATGAAAACATATGAAAACAAATCCTTTTTTTTTTTTTTTTTTTTTTTTTTTTTTTTTTTTTTTTTGGTTTTCGAGACAGGGTTTCTCTGTGTAGCCTTGGCTGTCCTGGACTAGCTTTGTAGACCAGGCTGGCCTTGAACTCACAGTGATCCACCTGCCTCTGCCTCCCGAGTGCTGGGATTAAAGGTGTGCGCCACCACCACTGGCAACAAATCCATTTTTAAAGTTAATTATAGACAAGTAATAATTTTAAAGTGCAATCCCAGCACCGAGAAGGAGTGTGGGCACAGAGGTTCCTCCCCAGTCAAGAGGCTGTTTGTAACTGATTCCTCCTGGGACGGGGAGTCCTCTCCAGTAGAGTGGCACTGCACAGCAAGCTCACACCAGGCAGCAGTTGTTCAAAATGAACTCCATGGTTTTTGTTCAAGTTTTGTTTTGATATCTTTTGTTTTACTAGGTTCTTTTTACCCACTTTGTTGTATAGCTTGTTGGTTGGCTGGTTGGATTTGTCTTTTTTCTTCTTTTAGAGAGAGAGAAATAACATGAACTTAGATGGACAGACAGCCGGAAGGATCTGGGAGAAGCTGACGAAAAAAGTATGATCAAAATATACTGTGTGAAAATATTTTAAATGATAAGATACTCGTCATTAGAAGAGTAAAACTGATTAAAGCTGATAACAGATGAGATAAATTGGCTATCCAAAAGGTCTACAAAAAAATTTAGTTGTCCTAATTAAAGTATTTTTTGAGAAATAAACTGTATAAATATATGAAGTAAGCTTTTAAAAACAAGTTGTGATGGGAGAATTTCTATGGTGTTACATGCAAAACTAACAAGTGCTCTGAAAATACAAACTTGGGCATCTCTCATACATCAAATACTCACCTTTATAAGTTTCAGAAGTACAAATGAAGCTTATTAGAGTAAAAAAACTCAAACAAAAATTCTGCACTGCTCAACTAGACCAGTTTAGAACCTGGTACATCAGCTGAGGCATTAAATTATGCTACTCACAAAATTCAGGCTTCAAACCC
Source organism: Acomys russatus (assembly GCF_903995435.1). NCBI lineage: Eukaryota > Metazoa > Chordata > Mammalia > Rodentia > Muridae > Acomys > Acomys russatus. The sequence goes on from NC_067139.1 coordinate 75,519,886, forward strand.
GTTTTCTGCTAAGTTAGCAGACGACAGTGACCCACAGATGAAGTGCTCATCTGAAGGTGGTGCATGGGGGAGGGGTGAGAGTGACTGTCCAGTTTGTTACATTCACCTAAAGTATCTTTGAGGGAAAATCTAGTTTAAGGGAAGGGAAAAATTTCTGAAGCATAACCACTGCCTTTTGGAGCTTGACATTTCAATGTTGCTAGTTATTTGCTGAGGGAAATATGGCAGGCAGAGGCAGGCAGATCGTTGTGAGTTCGAGGCCAGCCTGGTGTACAAGGTGAGTCCAGGACAGCCAGGGCTACACAGAGAGACCCTGTCTTGGGGGGGGGGGGGCGGGGGGAACAGAAGCACAAACACAGAAATGATGGAAGCCCTCAGTGAGGGAGGTGGTGAGGGCATTAAAAGCTGTACAGAAGAGGCGCCAGAGACATGGAGGAGTACTGTGTTTCTTTCAGAATTACTGGCAACAGTTGTGGTACAGAATCAAGGACACCTCGGGGTGCCCTTGCCAGGAAGAATCTTAACACCTTCAAGTTTACATGCTACAAAGATCAAAGATCCTAAACATATCGCCCTACTTGATTGTTAGTCTTAAGTATCAGGGAAGAAGCTGCACAACTCCCTGTACAGCAGAGGAGAAAGCCAGCACTAAGCAAGAAAGACAGGTCAGGAGCTCAGGACTATGTTTTGAGCATCCATGTTTTCTAAAGCTATTTGAGATGCAGCCCGTCTACTTGGAAGAGCACGTAGGACTTGCCCCTGAGAGCCAAGTGGTAGCGTTCAGCTGACCCTGTAAGAGGTGACAGGAGAGCCAGCATCCAGAGAGCTCAAGAGCTGCAGGTGAAAGGGCACACCCTCACACGCAAGAAAGGACCGAGCCCTCCTTTCACATTGTGACTTGACACTAAATAGTAAAGGTGAGCATTTTCTGAGTCTCTAGGAAAATGCTGCAGCCAGTGACCTATCTCAGAAATTAAAACAATAATATTGTCTAGCTATCATTCTGTAGAGATACAGGGTAGGCAAAACAATTTAGAAAGTGAAGAATGGAGTCAGAGGAATTAAACGTCTCACTTTAAAGAAACCTGCTCCGAAGCCGCAGTAACTGAGTGGTATGGTATGGCTGCAAACAGGACACACAGCAATGCGCAGCACACTGTGAGCACAGCCAACCTGCGCGCGTCTACCTGCTAAGCCATCTCTGCAGCCCCAATGGCAGATTTTAAATGATCTCACGCCAAAGAAATGGTAAGTATGTGAGGTAACAAATGTTAACTAGCTTGATTCAATCATCCCCTAATACATGCATATATTAAACCATCATGCACATAATAAAATATTTCCACTTGTCAATCTTTAAAAATTGTCTCTGGAGCTGGAGAGAATGCTCAGTAGTCAGAGTCCCCCGAACCAACGTCAAAGTTGACCTGGTCCCAACACTCACAGGGCAGAGAAAAGAGGTTCTAGGGCAAGATGGCTAGACTAGTCAGGATTAGTCAGCTCAGGGTTCAGGGAGAGACCCTACCTCAGGAAATGAAGTGTAGAGCAGTTAAGGAAGACAGGCCTCACAAGCACAAGCGTTCATACACATTTGAACATGCACATGCGCGCACACACACACACACGCACATACACGCGCACACGTGCACACACACACCATACACATACACACAACACTCACACACAAACACATGCATGCACACACACATGTAGAACTGAGATTCTACAGTAAAGAGATCTAGGTTGGAAATTACAGCTCTTCAATAGCTGGTTAATTGTGACTTTAAAGTGGTTACTGAACACTTCTATGGGTACAGGTCAGGGGAAGTAAATAATAATGAATCAGAACATTCACACCTAGTAGCATCCAGTGATGCTAGTCACTGTTATTATTACCCTTCATCCAGGGTTATTTCTAGGAGTAACCCCTACACAACATCAGCTTCCAGTGAGAATTAGAGCAGTGGGTAATAAGACTCCCTTCTGTTAGCTGCTACTACAGAAGAGTGTGTGCCGATGGAGACACCCTCGGTCTGAAATACACACTGTCACAGTAATCAGAATCAGGGTTTTATATAATAATGTACTAGTCATAAATTACTCACAATCTACAGAATTATATGTTTTCTTACATCTATAGAAAGACGACAAACTATCACGTATAGGAAAAGCTGTATACGGACTGTCCGGTGACACCTGCAACTGAAAGCCGTACAAAGATGCCACAACAGATTTCCACTTTGGCAGGTCAATGTTCCCAATGTAACAATTTCTTAAACTAGAATATATTACAAGACCCACATCTCTGAAGATACTGGCAACGCACACAAGCAACGTGGACTCAGCAAACACATCAGTATTCAAAAGAAAGAGCCTGAGCAGGTGAGGCAATGGTCCCCACTCAGGGCCTGAGCAGGTGAGGCAATGGTCCCCACTCAGGGCCTGAGCAGGGGAGGCAATGGTCCCCACTCAGGGCCTGAGCAGGGGAGGCAGTGGCCCCCACTCAGGGCCTGAGCAGGGGAGGCAGTGGTCCCCACTCAGGGCCTAGCAGGTGAGGCAGTGGCCCCCACTCAGGGCCTAGCAGGTGAGGCAATGGTCCCCACTCAGGGCCTGAGCAGGGGAGGCAGTGGTCCCCACTCAGGGCCTAGCAGGGAGGCAGTGGCCCCCACTCAAGGCTTGAGGACTCACTGTTCCACAGGAAATGCGATGCGCACACTAATACTCACAGCAAATATGAACATTACAGCTTCCCCCATTCGCCTCTGTTGCAGGATATTTGGTCTCAGTGTGATCCATGAGATTGTCAACTGTAAAAATCTGCTGGTGATCCCACTGTGAGCCCTCAGATTGAACTATAAATCCCTGTTTCTTGTGGTCGAGCCCTAACACACCTTCAATCCAAGAACTGTTTATTGTAAACAGGTTATTAAGGTGTGGTTCAGCCAGCCTTGCACACACCTTTAATCCAGGAGCTGTCTGTACACTGGATTTAATAACCTTTAATAAGCTTTTAGCTCTTTGGCTCTTAGCTCTCTCGTTCTTGAGCTCCTCAGCTCCTTGGCTGTTGAGCTAACAAGACTTTGGCCTTTGGTTTTTTGGCCTTTTCTTCCTGGACAGTCAGCTGAGCTAGTGAGACTTTTAGGCCTTTTCCATGGAGAAGCAAGCTGAGTAGGAAAGTCAACTGGGCGCTTTCTCTCTCTGAGCTAACAGGTTTTTTGTTTTTTTGTTTTTGTTTACCATAGCAGCTGAACCTGAGTCTTTATTGGTAAAATAGAACGATCTGGGATTTTCAATTAAAACAACACACATCTTTATTGGTTACAATTAACATTTAAAACCTATACAACTCTAGGACCCTTCTATTAAGGTCAAAGTCTGGCATTTCCGAACAGCCACTGGGCGCAGTATAAGCAGAGTTCCCTCTCCACCTGACCCGAAGAACCCCAGAACCTCTAGAGAGCACCACACAGCCCTCACGGAGATTACAGCCCACCCCTTTCCTTATAAGAAACCAGTTCAGCAAGCACCTGGGGATTCCTAGAGATAACCACTCTATGCTAATAAGATGTCTTGGTGTCTTGGTGCTCAACCAATGAGCTTTGACCGGTCCTGGAGTTCCTCCCCCTCCGATAGGATAATTAAGAACTACTTTCCCTCTTATGGTAGAGCTGTTTTGCTACCTGTAGATCAAGTATCCCTGGCACCCCCAGTCCCAGTGAATCAAACACATTCACCCTCAAAACTCCTTGCACTGTCCAAGTTTTATAATGTTCCTCATTCACAAAATAAATCCTTTCACTTCACTCCTCCACCATGACCACCGTCTCCCGGTACAAGCAGTGGTGGGCTGCTATGGAAGCCGCGGTTTTTGTCCACCCAGACAAACCCAGGCTCCTGCCTCTACCCCTCTGTTTTGGAGCTCCAAGCGAGGCTCCTCCCCTACCAACTGCTCAGGAAGCAGCCCTGACTCGCTCAGGCTGGGGCCCTCACAGCCCTCACCTGGCTCACCCTGAACTTTTCACCCTTTTCCACCCGGGGCTTGCACTTCTGGTTTCGGGCTTGCTGAGTGCCCGAGCTTCCCATAAGAGACCTGACAAAACCCAGCCTCCACTGGACACAGAACGGCACGCAACAAAATGCATTGTTCCATGTACCAAAGGAAACAGAAAACTTACTGATGGGATTTTCTAGTCCCGCTTCTAGTTTTTGAAGCCACAAGACAAGGCTTTGTTCCGTCACAGACTGGGCTGAAGGAAACGCATATATTTGGCCACCTGAATGCAGGTTCACCAACAGCAGCTGTGGAAGTGGCGGCAGAGAGCCAAAGTACGCCTTCAAGACTCCCCTCCCCACGGGAGTGTTCTTTCTGCAAGAAGGGACGATTGGATATGCTGTTATTCCTTCTATGACAACAAAAAAGAAAATAATCATTTACAGAGCAAGTATTAGCCTGCCAGAAAGCTTATGAAAAGACTTCTCCAAAACCAAGAGGTCTACAATTATAATAAAATTCTTTTAAGATTTCTTTGTGATATAGGGCAGTTTATCATGGGAGGGGAAAAAAGGCAGCCAGTGACTTCCCAGGAAAGTCACCATAAGCCCAACGCCTTATCAACACAGGCCTGACACAATCAGTAAGTTCTCATTAAAGTTTAGCTAAGCACCTCATTGCCTATGGGCTCCAAACTGGCCTGTTCCATAAATATAACAGGATGCTTCCTTTTACAATGGTTTCTTTCCCATGACTCTGCCTTTCCTTGGGGAGGGGGTTAATTACACATTAAAGATCTAAAAGAATAACCACATTCCTACATGAACGATGCCCAGCTTCCCAGTGCAGCGCATTTCACATTACCTGAAACACTGCTTTAGAGACCTACAACAGTAGTTACCTAGGTAACTGTTGCCTTGAGAGTGAGATGTAATGTTAGTAAGACTGCACAACAAAAATGTACACTGCCACATTTTTGCTGCTTTTCAATTAAGTTTTTTAAAAAAGGCAAGTCTTTCACCAAGTCTTAACAAGGTTCATGTGTGCACATGTGAACTGTGCTCACAGCCATCTGATGAAGCACACCAGTCCTTCATCTAAACACGCTGAAAATACCGCTAACAGGTGCACTGACTGACACCTCTAACACTGTTTGGGGACTTTGCCCACACAGAGGAACTGACTAAAGTTTGTAAATATCACAACGCTTACTTTCTTATCTGCCACTGTTTTCAATGGTCATCAACTAGTTTTGAAAATCAGAATAATATTACCTGCAATTATATTAGAATAAAAGTCAAATCTAAACAAGGTCATCTTGGAACTTGTCTGAGGAGTTAGTTATGGAAATATCATGATGGTGTATTTGGTCCCGTGTTAATCCCAAAGGCTATAGAATTTCATTACCTAATGAAAATGTGGTCTTCCTACTTGCTTTATGTAGCCCAGGGTGGCCTTGAACTCATGACTGTTGCGTTTATAGGCGTGCACCACATCATAGGTGTCCCCCAGCCTTTATCTCTTACAGCAAAACCAAACCATGCAACATATACCTACAGATTTAACCAGCAAGGGGTAAAGGAGTCCAGCAGCTTCTGCCTCACCAGCGCCAGGGCTGTGTTCCTATACTGAGGGTTTAGGCTGCCATCACTGAACAAGATAAGCAATGGTCTCTGAAGTCTTAAATACACGGGAAGATTTTCCACAGTGATTTCTGGCTGTTTAAAACAAAAACCAAAAAACCGATAATTCCTGAAACAAAAAAACGTGGGCAATAAACGATGCTCAAATCACTCATACAATTTTAGTTTATAAAATGCAACTCACACATTTTCATTCAGAGATTTGACTACAGTTAAGTAAAATTTAAAATGGATTCTTATTTAATCCTACCTCACAGTAATGAGTTATAGTCAAAATAAAATGGCTAACAGACTTTAAGATAACATTAGCTGGCTGATGCTCTATAAAAATTCAGATCAGCTAATACACATGATAGACAAAACTCTTTCATACTTCCCTCTAGTAAATTTTTGTGTTAAAACATATGCTAGACACTGACATTATAACCTTTTCCCCACTATTTATGACTAGTATACTTTTTCCAAATGTGATTTTTTTTGGATGACTTAAATAATTATAGATGTGTTAAGCAAACCCAAAAGCCAATCTTGCCTCTTCTGAATTTAAAGCAACTGAAAGGAATTTAGTGAGGAGAGAGAAATCTAATTTTCTACCATTCTATTTTACAAGAGTATCCTGCTGCAGACTCAGCACAATGGTACAGCGCCCCCTGGAGGCAACTGTGAGCTAGGACCATCGTCTCCTACCAGATGGGGAACGTTGGGGAAGGAGCTTAACTGAATGCTCTGCCTAGCTAGCGGGCTCCACTTCATCGGGTCACTAGAAACCCCCACCAACAACCTGACTCTTTTAGGTGACACGACGACCTTTGCACAGTGCTATTTCATCTTGAAACATCCAGCTGGAAAGCCCTTTGTAGTCATCAAATTGCCTTCCCTCTGCCACTCATTACTTTTCTTCCACTTCTTTCTCTTCAAACTCAAAACCATCATCTTAGATTTTCCTACATCACAAGCTAAATCCTAGGTCTAGTTCTTCAAATTTCCCAGCCTGGCTTTCTGTCCTACCTGCTGTCTATCTCTACATGTGTGACATTCCCCTCCTAAATGAGGACAGATCTCACGGAGCCCCAGAAATACACGATGAAGCTGACTTCAGCTGGACTCACTCACTATGAGCTAAGACACTTGAAATGCTATGGTGCTTCCTAAAGAACTCTCCTGCCCTCCGAGACCAGGCATTCAGACTGCAGTGATCCCCGAACACTTTCCACGTTTGACAGCCAGGAAGCCAAAAAGACAAGGGGAGTCAAAAAGACTCATGATTTGAGAAAGAGTCACTAAAAATTACAGTAACTACACCCTGGAAAACCTTAACTCAACAATTTGATTAACTATAACCTGTTAGTTTAGCACGAGGGTTGGGGGAGGCAACAAAGAGACTTGTTTGAAAGATGACACTTATTTGAGTTCATAATGAATTAGTATTTGGGTCACAGTCCATTCACTCAATATTTGTAGCTGACAATAATACCCTGTCATGACTTTAGAAACACAGACAGACAAATGTGCAGAGTTCTAACTACTGAAACCAAGTAGCCCAGGTTACATCTGTTTTGCCTGGCACTCCATTAAGTGGGCCTTAGAAAGGGGGTCAGAAGGTGGCTTTTTTAAAGCTGTATAAACTGGGATAGCAACATGACTCAACAGCTAGGAACACTAGCTGCTCTTCCAGGGGACCTAGGTTCAGTTCCCAGCGCCTCCATGGCAGCTCACAGCTGTCTGTAGCTCCAGTTCCAGAGGATCCAACACCCTCACATAGACATACATGCAGGCACATGAAATAAAATATTTTTTAAAAACTGTATAAATTGTAGCAGTCGCTAGTACTCGCTGAACATTTGCTATAGACCAGATACTCTCTACAAAGTGCACTCCTGTCATTTAGTCCCAACAGTGACTCTTCACCTTACACACGGGAAACTCTAAAGCAGCAAGGGCACCGTAGAGCTAGTAACCAGGAAGTGCGGCCCTTGTAGACCATCTGCATTGTGACCAGCTTCACCTTACATCAGGCACTTCCCCAGGAAGCCAGTAAACTTTTAGCAGCAAATCAGAAAAGCTGTGTGTACAATCAATGAACAACAAAACCAAACCAAGCAAGTATTCAGCCACAAAACAAGACACCCCAGAGCCTCCAAAAGCTGAAACGTTACACGCTAATACATGATCACTAATCAATTGGAATTTTATTGCAGATAGCTACTTATCACACGCAATATACTCACAAACGCTTCCAGTGGTGCATTTGCTAGCACCTGAGCTATGTCTTGCACCAGGGTGGCGTCTAGTGGGATACTCTCTATTCTACCTTCTTTGGGCCTGGCCAGCAGCAGGGCTGGGAGAGTTGTAGCATATTTATTTGACCTGTGGAGAAAGATACAATTAAAATTCAAACCAAGGCACAGCAAGTCACCAAAAACATGAACATTTCAGCCTAGCACCTCCCAGCCGAGGCAGCACATGGAAGCCTCCCTGCCGCTAGTGGGACGGTTTGTGGTGCAAACCCTGCTATGAGAACTGAGCAAAGGTGGTCATGTGTTTAAGGCCAGCCCAGGCTATATACTGAGGCACTGTCTCAAACAACAGCAAAATATAAACATTTTTAAAGCCCTACTGCTAAGGAGAAATTTCTCTCAATTTCCAGACAAACATAAGTGTACGGTTATCTGAGAAAGTTCAAGAGTCGTGACAATCTCCACTAAAAGAAATCGGCAATGATCTAAAGGTGTCTTCTCTACGACTCTCTCTTAAGAGAATGTCTAAATGTCTACACAGGGCCTGGAACACACTGCTCGGCTCTCCACCTTCCTGGACTGCTCACAGGCATCCTGAGTAAGGCAGGGCACTGACTGCAGGCCTACAATACTCCAGGCAGCGTAGCGAGTGCCTTGCCGATATTCAGTTAACCATCAGGACACTTCCAAACCTAGTGCCTGTCGTTCCGTCTCACAGCTGAATGGGGTTCAGAGAGCAAACAGTGGCATACACTTGAACCCCAGTGAGGAACTCCAGACAAGGTGTGAAGAATCCACTTTTGCTACTCAATCTGATAAACCCCTAATCCTCTAAATCAAGTGAAAAATGTTTTGTGTGGCACTGCCAGTAAAGGTACGTGGTGTGTGTAACAACTTGGCTCATTCTAGAAGAAAGTACAGACACACACTACCATGAAAACTTTTAAGAGTACACTCTTCAGATCACCCGGAGGAGATGCCAAATTGACAAGCTAGCTGCCTATAAATTAAACACTCTGAAAACAACATTGGCCCAGCTCTTACTATCTTAAATGAAAGTTAGCAGCAGAAAACAGTAGGTAACTTACACATTATCAGATAGGTAAGTCACCTATTTCCTGGTTCAGCAATACTTCCTTTTTTAAAAAAAAATTACTAATTTTATAAAAGCATCTTAACTTTCCCCATCAAGAAGTGTTCAAAGCGAAATATTTGAGCTCAAAACAAAAGAATTAGTTAACACTATAGCCAGAAAAATTGAAAGCACAAACTATTGGGGCTTAACAAGTCTACACACACACGCACGCACGCACACACACACACACCCCAGCTCTTCTTGGTGAATGTGATGTGTGTTGATAAAAATCTCCAAATGTGTAGTACAGTCCTTTATTCTACAGCAACTAAACTATACTAGTGACCCACAGCAATGCCAAGTTTTGATTTTTTTTTTCAACATATTCTTTCATGGCAAAAAAAACAAAACAAAACAGCACTGAAGTGGTGAAATTCTCAACACTATAAAAATTCAAAAGCAAACACAGAGCACAAGTAACAGGATCCAAAGACAAAAACTCTTAAAGGAGCAAAAATAAGTATGGGGCCAAGATCACTCCTGTGGGCACTTCAAAGGGAATAAAAAAATACTTAAAGAATCAATCGGCACGGCACTTCCTGACGCATTCCTGGAAGAAAAGTTAAAACCTAGAATACTGGGGTGGACGGGTACACATGGGAGTGGGGAGGCAGGAAGGTGGGGGCAGGCTGAGCATGCATGGAGTTCCATACACTGGTCACCTTGCATGTTGACTGAAAATTAACTTATGGTTCTGCTAAATCCCTGTATCAGTTGTGGAAAGACGAGCCACACGTTTTATTCCATCTCCTCATCCGCCCCAGAGTTAGAAGAACAGTAAACTTACAGTATCCAAACGTCATCTTCAGAATAAACTCCCGTGATGACTGAGCCTCTCAGCTTCCTTCCCGCTTCCCTGAAGTGTTCTTTGGCTGCAGAGACACAGACGAGAGAAGCTTCTGAAACTCTAACGTCATGTGTGCTAGGCAGATTTTATAGATGGCAGAACTTCATTGCCTTTAAATTACAAAGATTAATACTTAAGTGGTGACACATTACAGCTCAAATAACCCTGTTTTGTGGCACTGTTGCCAAAGAGATGGCCATTGACACAACTGTGCGGTTTCCTAAACAAATCTTCTCTAAATGTCATTTTTAAGATTTATAGCACTCAGGGGCTGGGGAGATGGTTCAGCGGTTAAGAGCACTGGCTGCTCTTCAAAAAGACTGGGGTTCAGTTCCCAGCACCCACAAGGTAACTAAAAACTGCCTATGGCTCCAGTTCTGGGAGGCTCTGACACCTCACAGAGATATAAACACAGGCAAAACACCAATGCACATAAAATAAAAATAAATGTTTAAAAAGCGTTGCACTCTAATCACACAGAATGACCAAATAAGTACTTGATTTTTTTTTTTTTTTTAGTGTATTGCTAAAACAAGGAAAACTGACACAGCTGTCTTCTTACATACACCCTGCAGAGAGGTGTAAGTGCATGGGATACAATATGAGCCTTAAAATTACACAAGTATTTTTAAAAACTTATTGCATAAAGACAGAAAACAAGAAACTCCAGTCCTCCAGCCCTGTCAGATACAGCTATGAGGTGCCTGTGCCATTTCTCGTTTTTCTTCAAAGTTACTGTTAGACTCTAATTTTTGTATTAGTCCTCTTCATTAATATGCATGATTTAAAAAAGCTAGTGTCTTGGTGGATTTCTGAATGTGTTTTCCCAAACAGTATATATTACATCATGTTAATACCTTATAACCAAGAAGTAAGTTTGAATTTAATCACTACAAACTAATGAAGAAAAAAAAAACAAAAAAACAGAAGTCTGTAAACTTATGGGTAAATGCTGAATGCCTGCCACATAAAAGCCATATGCTTGGTTCACTGCCACGCACAAACATCACAACAGCTCAACAGAGAGGAAACTCTGACGGGCTAGGGAAGATGACTCAGCCAATAAACAGCTTGCTACAAGGTATAAAGACCAGAGTTCAGAGTCCCAGAAAAGCCAGGTGGAGTGGATGATGCCCACAGCCCCAGCACTTAGTACTGGAAAGTAGAGAGGAGAGACCCTTGTGCCTAGGCAACTAGGTGATTTAAGGTGACTCCTTCTATTGAAGGAAACCCTTGTGGTTACATTCACAGGGTGAGTATCACCAAGTGCATCTTCAGGTAAACTAAAGGTTCTGCTTAAAACAAAAAACAAAAGTACTTTCCACAAAACCAAGCGATTTGTTGGCTGTAAATAAAACCGACTAAGGTAGCACTCACAGCTCGATTATCACAGGTCATTTTAGTGATAAGCCAGTAACTTTCAGATGTGTTTTAGTCCACAATACTTAAAGTGGGAAGGACTCCTAAGAAAGCACCAACTCCGCTGAGTGCACGGCTTCATCTCTGAGATAAATGAAGGCTGCACCCTGGCCAGTCTGTCTCAGTTATTTTCCTGTCTGCTAAGTAACCATGAAAAAGACTAATGATCTCATATAATTTCCTCACACAGAAGCTTTTTGACTCATGGATCTGACTTCTTGGAAGCCCCTCCATGAACCTCCATGTTAATAAATCGTAAGAGCCTCGGAGGAGGGCAGCGTGAGTCTGCAGCCCACAGACATAGAACCCTGTGCTCTCCGTCAGGCTGTGGGTTTTCCTCGGAGCATTCAAAACTAGGCACGTTCTTGACTTCCTTGGTGAAAGCTGCACGTGAAAGCAGACGATAAGGCGACCTCAAATACGAGGAAGACACTATCTATAAAAGAAGTACACAAAAGTGGGTACAAATGGTGACTTAGCGTGCCCACAGTCCCAGCTACCTGGGAAGCTGCAGTGGGAGACAGTCTGAGCCATGGAGAAAATGTCTTCCTTCTGTAAATCACAGGAGGGAGTTTTCATATTTTTTAATACAGAATCAATGTAAGAAAGTATTTGACCGCACTCCAATAATGATAAAATTTACATGTAGTCATCTCTCAACACGTGTAAAAAGCTATTAACTTGTGAGCAAAAGGGCGACTCCTGCTCTCCTAACACTTACATTGTATGTCTTCAAACCATTACAATAAGTTGCTATGAATGATTAAAAAAAAAAAAAAACAATGTCTGATACAAAGTAGGTGTTTTATAAATGTCAGTCGTTATCTTTTTTTAGTAGGATACTAATTTGAATTTTTTTTAAAAAAAGAGTCACTACAGACTTTCATCAATACACACTCTCATTCAACAGTGAAAAGTGTTAATTATTTTCAAATAAATGTCTGCCTTTCCCAAACCAAAACTAAGCACACCTAGAAGATGTAAAAGGAATTTAGAACTCCCGACACACGGCTGAGAATAGCCTAGCTAAGAGAGACACAGCACAACTATAGCGCGTCACTTTGACCCCCCAACTGCCTTCACCTAGTTTAGCACACTTCTTACTTCTGTTGAACAATGACTGCTGTGCGTTCCTGGACCATTCGGGTACAAACATGGTCACACACAGCTTCTTACATTGATCCCCCATGATTTACAAGCAGAGCGCCTTCTCAAGAGGAGACGGCACCCTAACTTGACTGCTGTAGCCTGCTACACGGAGATGGTGAGAGGGTGAGGACGCCCTCTTCCTGTCTGCAGCTGTTACCCCGCTGTTTTATGAGCAACTGCAGTGTTTCCTGGACTTTCCCATAATTACTCCCTCCTGTTTGACTACACCACCTCTCATCCTTGTGTTAATGGCTTTACTGTGTTTGTGCTTCTAGTTATCTGAAGACTCCAAATTTTCTGGGAAGGAAGCTCTGTGAGTGAGAGCTCCAGGAAGCCAGGCAATCAAGAGACCACAAAGACCACAAAGTCCATAGCAGGCACCAAACACTGACCACTCCCCTCATAGTTTTTCATAAAATGACACACATGGAAAAGCTAGCCTTTCTAGGGTTTTTGTCCTCTAAAACAGTCACTCAAGGCCACACATTCATATTGTTATTATTTATTTTTGGTAGGTCATTTGGCTTTTAAATATCTTGAAAACAACACGATGAAGTGGCCTGTTACACATGGGAGTAATAGAATTACACATGATCAGAGTGTTACACTTTATGTTATGTATATTTTAGTATAATTTTTAAAAAGAGAAGATACAACAAGATAACGTAAATTAGATTCTATACAGTAGAACAAAAGAGTACAGGCAGATATTGACTGATTAGGGTAAGATCATTTTATATCTAACAGCAATGGAATGTTCAAAATTAATAGATTTGAAAACATATTTTTAAATTATTACTGTCACCACTTGGCTAAATCAACTGGTAGAATACGAGGTTCTTAAAATCATTACTGTCCTAGCTGGGTTCTACTGTCACCTTGACACAATCTGAGATGATGGTAACGAGTAACTGTCTGCACCAGGTTGGTCTGTGAGGGGCTGTACTGACTGGGAATTGACGTGGCCGGCCCCAGGCCAGTGTGAGTGGCACCATCGCTTCATAAATAGGCTAGAAAACTGGCTGAGCGTGAGCCGGAGAGACAGCCAGAGGCTGAGCCAGAAAGCATTGCACTTCGTGGCCATGAGTTAGTTCTCTGACTGGAGGTAATGCTGCAGGGAACAGCAAGCAGTCCGGTGCTCAGGCTCCTGCCTTGACCTCCCTCCGTGACGTACTGTGACCTGGGAGTCTGAGCTGAAATAAACCCTTTGCTCTCTTATGTCGCTTTGGGTTGGATTACTTCATCACAGCACCAGAACGAAACTACAACTATCACTAAACCAAGGTTTAAAAAAAAAAAAAAAGAGGGAAAATAACTGGAAATTAAGAGCAAGCCTTAATATCATTAGTCTTTAACTACCTCAAGCGATACACTAAACAAACACTAAGACCCCATTTTGAAATGAGTAGCAAATATAATGTGCAATTACATAATTAACATAATTTACAGAAAACACAGTTACTTCACTAAAAATCTATTCCCATTAAACTAGTTCAAAATCCACACAGACTCAAGAACTTTCTTCATATAGAGAAGGAAAAGAGTATAAAATATTATTTGTAGACATACTATTGTGTCTACAAGCACATTCATATGCTTATAAACATAATTCATCCAATCAAACTATGCAGCCATAACATTTATGAACAATACTTAATTAGGTGAGGAAAATGTACTTACATAAATAAAATAAAAACATATTAACGCTGATACACTGTTTTAGACCAAATACATTGAAATAAAAATATAAATATGCAATAGGTAAATGGAAAAAATGACATCACATTTTACAGCATATCTATGATGGTTTTTCTACTTGACTTGATTTATAAAAGCTTAAAGCCAGGCACAGTGACACAGACTTGTAATCCCAGCACTTGGGAGGCAGAGGCAGGCGGATCGCTGTGAGTTTTGAGGCCAGTCTGGTCTACAAAGTGAGTCCAGGACAGCCAAGACTATAGAAAGAGACCCTGTCTTGAAAATCAAAAACAAAAAGCAAAAGCCTAAGGCAGTGGTTCTCAACCTGTGGGGTGTGACTCCCTTGGGAGGTCAAATAACTCTGTCACAGGGGCCACCTAAGACCATTAGAAATATCAGATATTTACATTACCGATTTACAACAGCGGCAAAATTACAGTTATGGAGTAGCAAGCAACGAAGTCACTTTATAGTGGGGCTCACCACAACATGAGGCGCTGCACTAAAGCGTCACAGCATGAGGAAGGCTGAGAGCCACCGGTCTACGCAGACACACTTCTGGGTATGAAGCTGTGAGAACAAGTGTCTCTCTGAACCTAGTCCTCTTTCTTACAACTTGTCTTGGGCTCTTTTCCTTTTGTTGGTTTTTTGTTCTATCTTTTATTTTATTTTATTATTATTTCTCAGATGCTGGTTTCTTTTCTAATGGGAGACAGGAAAGGGTGGATCCACATAGGAGGGGAGGTGAAAAGGAACCAGCACTGGTTAGGAGTGGAGGAAAGGGTACCCATAATCAGGGTCCATTGTATGAAAAAAAATACTCTCAATGCAAGAAAAAAATAAGATGAAAATTAAACAAAAACAAAGGTGTGGGGGGGGCAAAGGCCCCCCTCCCCCCGAGAGCTGACAATCATGTCTGCTTCCTGGCCTGGCGACATGTGCTTAGCGGCCTCACTCCCTCACCTCCGCCCCTTCCCTGTCGTGCGGGCTATATTCCCACGTTGAGTAAAAATAAGTCCGCTCCTTTAAGCTGCTTTGTGTCAGGTCACAGCAGTAAGAAAAGTAGTATCAGTTCTTCGAGTGATTATGTCATAGGTTTTTCTTCAATTTTCTCTATATATTTAAAAGTCTCTATAAGTAGATATTCTTTTAAGTAACTCCTAAGCAATGAGTGTTTGACCGTGTGACTTAAAGGCTCAGTTTGGGCTAAGGAGATGGCTGAGTGTGTAAAGCACTTGGTGCACAAGCATGAGGAGGCCGAGTTCAGTTCCCAGAACCCACATGAAAAAGAATAAATGCTGAGCACAGCAGTGTAATCCCCGCACCGCGAGGTGGAGGCCGATTCCCAGGGCGCGTTCACCAACCAGTCCAGCCAATTCATGAGCTTTGGGTGTAGTAAGAGTCTCTGCCTCAACAAATAAGGTAGACAGCTCAGAAGACGACACCCATTGTCAGCCTCTGGCCTCTGCAGATGCACTCATGGGCAACTGTTAACACACACACACACATACTCTCACACACACGCACACTCGCACACCCAAAGCAAGCATGAAAAAAAAAGAAACGTGAGTGTTCAACTCTGCTTACCTGATGTCATGGCTGGACTGAAGAGCCCCAGGACTGACACACTAGCAGAGCTGAACAGGTCTTTATATAACTCCCCACGTAAGTACTTTTCTGCTTCTTGGATGGATGCTATGTTCACTGGACAGGAGATCCTGTTTCTGCATAAATATACAGCTGTGCTCAAAATTAACTTTAAAGATATTTTACAGTTTATAGCAAACAATAGATTACAAAGACAACTGAACAAAATTATTATTTTCAAAATCTGTCTCATGAAATCAAAGTGGCAGAACATACACAAAGTCTCATTATCACTATTCACTCCGTGGTCTCAGCCCCAGCATCCTTGAGCCCACTGAAAGCAAGTCAGCACAGTGCGGAGTTAGAGCTACGGGCCTCGGACTTGGGAACCTTGGAGGGAAGCTGAGTACTTACGTCTGGATAAACCTGAGAAGATCCTTCGTTCCCAGCATCCCAGCGTACGGCACTGGGCTCTCACCTTCCTTGTACAGTTTCACCACGGGAAACGCAGTGACATTTTGCTTTGCACATACATTAGGCCAATCTGCACAATTTATTCTAGCAAGGAGGATAGTGGATGTGCCTGGATGAAAGGAAAATGCACATTTTATCAGCATGCAGACTGCTCCTTGCTTCGTTTCGCTGTCCTCAATTTCCACTCATGTGGAGTGTATGGTGCCCAGCGTGACCTGCTCCTGCAGCGCTCGCTATGTGAGGCCTCCCGGGTGTGCTTTCCTGTCTCTGGACCCTTCTGCGGGCTCCTCTATTACTGGAGTCGGGGCCTTCTTAGGCCTGAGTTTAAACTGCTTTTCCTCTTGCTCTACCACCTCAGCCTCAACTACTGACAATCTAGTGCAGCCTAAATTTGTATCTCCGGCCTCAACTACTGACAATCTAGTGCAGCCTAAATTTGTATCTCCGGCCTCAACTTCTCCTTGAACTTCCAGACCCAGCTCTCCCTAGTGGCGTCTCTGTCACCCTGAGAATGAACACATCCTAAAACTCCACACATCTGAAAGTAAAAGCCGTTCCCGTTCCGTGTAGTGAAGGCGGCCACTCCGTGCGGCTAGGAGAAAACACCGCAGTGCTCTTCTCATCTCTCTGTTCCTCAGTCTCCCAAGCTGACCCCGTCAACATCTTTTTAATTTTACCACTCAAATTCTACATGTTTCCCGATTATTTCATATTTGTTCTTTATCGCAATCTTTCTGGATAACCACAGTAGGCTTCTAACTGACTTCCCAGATTCAGTTACCTCTAAAATACTGCTAAAGATACTATTTTCAAACTTGAATCTGTCCTGTTGGCAGCAAACTCCTCCTCACCCCTTCCCGTCTGTTTGCTGCCAGCCCATCCCCACAGCAAGCTCTGTAAATGTGGGTGTCAACACGACACTACTCCTCGGGCGCCTCGCCTGGTGCCCCACCCGCACCACGTCCCTTTGCTACATGCTACGGCAGAACTACATTACTTCTTTCCTCGTCACGTTTTGCGTCTGTGATCATTTCCATGATCTGACTAAGGTCTGTCCCTATGAAGAGGACTCCCTGGGAGAAGGGACTGGCCTGTATTGGTCCTCATCAAGGCGTCCATCTAGGGCCTCGGCGATCACCTCCATCTAAACACTACAATCTCTTTTCAGCCCAGGAAAATGCTTAGGATATAAAGCATACGTTACTTGTTCAACAATGAAACATGCAAAGTTCTCTGAAATATATAGTTCATTAGGTGAAGACAGATTTTTTTTTTTAAAATCAACTAACAAGCACCACATAATTAAACTAAGAAAAAAAGAAGTTCATCATAATAAAAAGTAAGAGTTAATATGTTGGATTAAGAAATATCTGTATAAATTTATGACATCATCCATGTATAACAAAACTATTATGATTCAAATTATAAAATGTATTATTGTTCTATTTTATAATGAAAGTTTTAAATTTTATTTATTTTTGTATGTGGTGTTCTGTCTGTGTGCCATGTGCCTGGTGCCCATGGAGTCCAGAAGACGTCATCAGATTTCCTGGGACTCGAGTTACAGACAGTTGTGAGCTGCCACACAGGTGCTTGGAGTCACACGTGGAGCCTCTGAAGAGCAGCCATCACTGCTATTAAAAGACCCGAATAACGGAAATCAGCCTTATGCTTTAAAGGACTCTAGCTCCCAGAAGCAATAACCCTGCTTCAGATTTAATGTTGCCCTGCGTTAACGGTGCAAGCAGCGCTGAGTCACCACCACAGCCCAGTACCTCACAACACTGTCGCTTCCTTTCAGACAGATTAAAGGTGGTTACACTAAAGTATGTTACTGCCTGAACACTAACTAATAAATAAAGGTGCATCCTCACTCCTTCTAAACGCGACCTGGTGGCCGTCTGTTTGCAGTTCTCCATCCCTTAATCATGCTAAATCCAGAGCTTCAAAACTGCCGCCAAGACGTGGAGCCCAGTGAGCACTATTACAGGCTTCTCCTCCACAGCAGCTGTCTCCAACAGGTGAGGCCCTCCTAAGCTGTCCTCTTAAACGCAAAACTTGATTTTTTTCTTTTAAATGACAAAGAGCACTGATACGTTTACATAAAGTTATAAGACCCCTTATACTGAAGGAATTACGTTTTTAAAAAAGCGGATTCACTGTTAATTTGTATTTCAGTCAGCAGTCTAATACGCTGACATGCCTAGCGGATTCACTGTTAATTTGTATTTCAGTCAGCAGTCTAATACGCTGACATGCCTAGCGGATTCACTGTTAATTTGTATTTCAGTCAGCAGTCTAATACGCTGCCTAGAGGACCACATCCCGTATATTCCACTAACACATTAACTTCAAATAGAATTTCTAATCTGAAGGGGGGGTCGTCTTAGCTAGCACTATATAAGTACAAAAATCTGACATTTGCTGCCACCTTGTGGTTGAGAGAAAATATTCATAATCTTGGACTTAAAAAAAATTTTTCCCCAAGAGGCCAACATCTAAGACAGAATATAGCATTAATGTCCAAAGCACTACAATATCTTTATAACTTAACACTCTATAGTACATGCTGAGCACCCTCTGGGTAATGCACACGCTTGGAAAGAGAAATGTCAGGTACGTGACTGTAGCTAACTCACAGGCTGTTGAGGAAAACAGTTGGTTGGACAGTTGAGGACTTAAAAGAAGTATAGAAAACTGGTTAAAGGGACATTTGGGGAAGAGATATGTGGCTAGATCGCACCTCTCTGTGGAGAGGCAGCCTCTCTCCCGGCCACGCCTGTGGACCCATGGCTGCAGAGAGGGAGACTGTGCATGGGCTCAACAACATGGACCTCCACTCACCAAGGCTGGCCTGGCTACAGCTGCTGCCGAGCGCCACATCTGCCAACAGCGGAGACCACACTAGGGCCCCTGTATGTGGCAGAACTCCCCTGGGTGACCAGCTAGCAACCTGGCGGCAGACTGACTACACTGGGCCATGATGGAAAGGGCAGCATCGCTCTTAACCAAGCAGGTGTTGTGGCTATGGGTCTGCCCCTCCTGCAAGTAATGCTTCTGAGAAAACCGTCAGCCGCCATCACGAGTCCACCCATGGACTCACAGAGGGCTTTATCCACCATATTTCATCCTTAGATTCACAGAAGGCCTTCTCCACATCGTGATGTCCGGCACAGTACTGCTTTGATCCAGGAAGTTCATTTCGCAGGAAAAGAAGTGCAGTAGTGAGCTCATGTGCACAGAACTCACTGGTCTCGCCATGTTCCCCGTTATTCTGAAGTGGCTTGGTAGACACTTTTAAAGACAGTTATGGTGTCAACTAGTGTGACACGAGCCTGGAGGGCTAGAGCAGAGTCGTCCAGAAAGTTGTATACGCTCTGAGCCAGCACCCAATACACGGTACCCTGACTCCCACAGCCAGGAATCCCTTGCTTCCCGTTCCCGTGACTTTGCTCTGCTGGCCTAGAAGTTCTGGTTCCAGATGGAAACTGCTTCTGCCAGGAGGCATAACCAACATTCCACAGACACAGAGGTCAAGGCTTCCGTGGCCACTTGGGACCCCTCCTTCCCTAAAGTCAGCACACTAAGAAAGCAATTAGTGCATTATGAGGAGTAACCGACGCAGGCTGTCTGAAGGAAACCAGCCTGCTTCTCCACGGTGAAGTACAGGAACCCTTCCGGTGTCTCCTGGCATTACCATGTCCTGTGATTAATATCACTGAGAAACTACAGCCTAATCCAGACAGGGTAAGAAACCCAGGATAAGACCTAGACATTTCAGGAATAAAGGCGTGGCTTTCCCCTCTAGGTAAAGAACAAAGACCTGCTGGGTACTTGCTCCAGTGGAAGAAACACAAAAGAGGAGGACGAGGTGGGGGTTACGAACACCAGGTAAGGCCATGTGACCAGCTACAGAAGTGAGGATTCTGTTGTGAATGTTTCTGTCTTGTTAAGAATGTGCTTGCACCTGTTCTGTTTGCCCTCTGAGTGAGAACTAAGCATCCTGCCCCTCGGGTCCTCCTCGTTACTAGCTTTTCTAGCTCTGTGGATGGTAGTGTGTTTATCCTACATGATATGGCTAATATGCACCTATGAGTGAGTGTATCCAATGTGTGTCTTTCTGGGTCTGGGTTACCTCACTCGGGATGATCATTTCTAGTTCCATCATTTGCCGGGAAATTTCATGACTTCCTTGTTTTTAATAGCTGAGTAGTATTCCATTGTGTAAATGTACCACAGCTTTTTTTTTTTTTTTTTTTTTATCAATTCTTTGGTTGAGGGACATCTAGGTTGTTTTCAGGTTCTGGCTATTACGAATAAAGCTGCTGTGAACATAGTTGAGCAAATGTCCTTTTCTGTATGGTGGAGCATCTTTTGGGTGTATGCCCAAGAGTGATATAGTGGGTCTTGCAGTCGCACTGTCCCCATTTTTCTGAGATAGCACCAGATTGATTTCCAAAGTGGCTGAACAAGTTTGCACTCCCACCAGCAGTGGAGGAGTGTTCCCCTTTCTCCACATGCTCGTCAACATGTGCTGTGACGAGTTTTTGACCTTAGCCATTCTGACGGGTGTGAGATGGGAATCTCCACCTTGTCTTGATTTGCATTTCCCTGATTACATTGAGCATTTCTGTGTTTCCCAACCATTCAATACTGTTAAGAATTCTCTGTTTAGCTCTGTACCCTATTTTTAAATTGGGTTATTGTGTTTGGTGCTGTTTAATTTATTGAGTTCTTTATATATTTTGGGTATTAGCATTTGTCAGATGTAGGGTTGGTGAGGATCTTTTCCCAGTCTGTATGCTGTTGTTTTGTTCTGTTAACTGTTTCCTTTGCCTAACAGAAACTTTTCAGTTTCATGAGGTCCCATTTATTAATTGTTGATCTTAAAGTTCGGGCTGTTGGTGCTCTGTTCAGGAAGTTGTCTCCTGTGCCAATGAGTTCAGGGCTCTTCCCCCACTTTCTCTTCTAACAGATTTAGTGTGTCTGATTTTATGTTGAGGTCTTTTAATCCATCTGGAGTTTAGTTCTGTGCAGGACAGAGGAAGCAGCTGAAGAGAGGGGAAAGGAAGTGAGCCTACGATAGCTGTCCTCCGAAAGACTCCACCCAGCAGGGGACTGAAGCACACAGTCAAACTCTGAGCAGGGCACAGGGAGTCTGATGGAAGAGTTGGGGGACAGAAAGACTGGAGGGGACAGGAGATTCACAAGGAGACCAACACAGCCAACAGATCTGGGCCCAGAGGGGGCCTGCAGAAACCAAGCAAAGACCATGCACGGAGGGGACATCAGTCTCCATGTGGGAGCCCTAATATGGGGAGCCTGGCGTGGACTCTGGGGCCCACTTGTTGATCACTTCCCCTCGGTGGGGTGACCTCGCCAGGCCGCAGAGGAAGAGGATGCAGGCAGTCCTCATTAAACTTGGTAAGCTGGGGTCAGGTGATAGAGGACCAGGGGAGGGGAGAAGAGGGAAGAAGAGTGGGGCAGGGAGAGGCTACAACTGGGATGTAACGTGAGTAAGATTTTTTTAATTAATTAAAAAAAAGAACGTCCGTGTGCATATAAACACAAACACACATTAAGCAGGTATTTGTGTTTTCTTTCCTCTATTTCTGCATCATGAACTATAACCCTGATCGTGGTAATGTCAGTAATTATGCATTGTAAATCTACATTGTCAACTACATGTTACAAGTCTACAGTATCATAGTTACGGGGCACTACAAGACTAGGCCTTCCTCGTGGGATTTTTTTTCCGACCTAGTATCAGAGGAAAGAGTGTATTGGTGGTTGTGGGACAGTCACATTACAACAGACAGAATTATGACGTGTTGCTGCTTGCACTAGGAAATTAAACATGACATGGATGTATGGACGGGTGCCAGGTTGGCAAGGGGTGGACTTGTGTGGTTATTACTGGTTGTCAGCTTAACTGGACGTGAGGTTAACAAAAGGGCAAGCTACTGGGCACACCTGCAAAGGATTTCCTCAGTCAAGTTACGTGATGTAAAAAACATCCACCCTGAATGTGAGGAGCACCTTACCATGGCAGCCACAGAAGGAAGTCCTAGGGGGAAGTTTTCCTTCACTTCCCTGCTGCCATGTCTCACTGCTGAGTAGACGCACCCACTCAGCTGCTGCCTCTACTGCTGGTATCAGAGACTCACTTCCTTAGGCTTCCATGACAGACTGAGGACTGGTGGCCCTGCAGGGCTCCTCAGACCCTCAGCACCGTGACAGACCGAGGACTGGTGGCCCTGCAGGGCTCCTCAGACCCTCAGCACCATGACAGACTGAGGACTGGTGGCCCTGTAGGTCTCCTCAGACCCTCAGCACCATGACAGACTGAGGACTGGTGGCCCTGTAGGTCTCCTCAGACCCTCAGCACCATGACAGACTGAGGACTGGTGGCCCTGCAGGGCTCCTCAGACCCTCAGCACCGTGACAGACCGAGGACTGGTGGCCCTGCAGGGCTCCTCAGACCCTCAGCACCGTGACAGACCGAGGACTGGTGGCCCTGCAGGGCTCCTCAGACCCTCAGCACCATGACAGACTGAGGACTGGTGGCCCTGCAGGACTCCTCAGACCCTCAGCACCACTGGAACTGCAGAGGCACCCAGCCCGTGGACTAGGTAGCTCCTGGGCTCTCAGGCTCTCCATGTGCAAACAGCCACTCAGATTACCCAACCATATCATGTAAGCCAATCTAATAAATCCCCTTTTAATCTATTCATTGTACTAGTTCTGTTCCTCTAGAGATCCCTGATACAACAGAAACATTAAGTATAAAATGCTCCAAAATCTGAATGTTGCTGGGTGTTCACATAACACCACAAGTAGAAAATTCACAGACTAATGTGACAAAGTATAACCAGAAAAATACTGGCTACCATTACCTTGATGCTATGTTTACAGGATGTATGTGAACCATAAATGAATTTAATATCTAGATCTTGGTCTCATTCCCAAGATATCTCATTATATGATCTTTATATAAAATTAAAGTAAATTACATTATTAAATTTAATTTATTTCCAAATTAAATAAAAATAAAATACTTCTGTTCCTCAGTTTTTCAGGTCTGGAGTATTTAACCTGTATAGAGGTCAATACAGATGCAAAATTAAATAAAATCCAAAATCCTTACTTTTTCACATATGGAATATTTAACCTGTATCAGGGTCAACACATATGTAACACACAATTGTTATTGATATTATGGTGCTTGTTGGTATTTTTTATCAACTTGACACAAATGTAGGCATATCTGAGAAGAGGGGATTGTAACTGAGAAAATACCTTCATAAAACTGGCCTGTAGGGAAGTTGGTGGAGTACTGTCTTAATGACTGATGTAGGAGGCACAGACCACTGTGGGTGGTGTTATCAGCATGGGCAGGCAGTCCTGGGTTGGATATGAAAACTGCCTGAGAAGGCTAAGGAGAGCAAGCCAGGAAGCAGCATTCCTCCCCGACCCTAATCCAGTCCCGCCTCCAAACTCCCGCCCTGAGTTCCTTCCATGAAGGGCTGCAGGCTGTAGGGAGAAGCAAACTCTCTTGTCCCTACAGTGTTCTTGGCCATGGAGGTTTGTCATAGCTACAGAAAGATAAGAGCTAATTCGCTGCCTCCCACCAGCCCCAAAGGCCAGGCAGGGAGGCAGGTGGGCGTCCTTCAGACCTTCACTCTAGTTCAAGTCCCCAGCTCTGTAGCAGACCCCCTCCCACGGCCTTCCCTTCCTGTCTGCCCCATGCCTGGAGGATCCCACACATCTCCTCCCTCACCACACCATCCCTCTGTGTCAGCCAGCAGCACCCCAGGTACTCCTTGGGGACCTGCCCTGCCATGCTGACCAGGGGAGTAGGTAGGCAATTTTCAGACCTTCACTCTCCCTCTTCTCAAGTCCAGCAGCCTGATCTGATGCCCAGTGCTACAGCAGGCGACTCGCTGTGGCCTCCCCTCACTCTCTGCTACCAATCCCAGAGGGCTAAGCTTACACTGGTAGAACATGCTGCTTTCCCCCCTCTGTGGTCTCCATCAAGCCCGCTTCAAGCCTATCTCCATGCTAAAGTGTCAGCTCCCAACACCAAAACACCCATCTTCCATCTGGAACACACAGCGGCCACACCTGGCAGGATCTCAGAAGCGACACACAGCGACCACATTCTCCTAAGAACCAGAGAAGGAACCAGAAACCAAGGAACAGAGCACCAGACCTGATATCAGGACCTAGAATTACAAATATCTCACACTCAGATGCCTAGACATCGGCATAAACACACAATCAGTAACAGCCAAGGCAAATATCACCACTAGAGCCAACAAAGGCAATTGCAGACCAATTTTCATTATGAACACATGCAAAACTTCCCAAAAATATACTTGCAAACCAAATCCAAGAACACATTAAAAGATTATCCGCCATGAACAACTAGGCCTCATCCCAGAGATGCCAGGATGGCTCAGCTATGTAAATCGATAAATGTAACGCAGCATACGAACAAACTGAAAGGTCACTTCCATCAGACACAGAAAAGGCCTTCGACAAAATCCTCACACCTCCAGGATAAATGTCTTGACGGTACTGGGAATGTAGGGGACACACCTCAACACAATAAAGATGACTTACACCAAGTCCATAGCCAACATCAACTTAAATGAAGAATAACTCAAAGCATTTCCACTAAAATCAGGAACAAATCAAAACTGTCCACTTTCTCCATACGTACTCTATACATGACAGTACTAGAAGTTCTTAACTAGACGAGCAAGACAGCTGAGAGAGACCGACAGGATAGAAATGCTAAGGGAAGAAGCCAAAATATCCTTCTTTGTAGGTGATATCATACTAAGCCTACCTACGTACACAGCAGATCCTAACGATTCCACCAGAAAACTCCTACAACTGATAACACTTTCTGCAAAGTAAAATACAAAATTATCTCACATAAAATCAGTAGCCTTCCTATATACATATGGCAAAACAGCCTCAGAAAGAAATCAGGGGAACAACCCTGCTCACAACAGCCTCAAGAAATGTAAGGTATCTTGGGGTAACTTTAGCCAAGCAAGTGAAAGACTTGTATGAATAAAATCTTTAAGAGACTGAAGAAAGAAACTAAAAAGACAGCAGAAGAAGAGAAGATCTCCCACGCTCACAATCTGTAGGACTATATAGTAAAATGGCCGTCCTACCAAAAGCAATCTACTGATTCAATGCAATTCCCATCAAGATTTCAACACAATTCTTCACAGAACTTGAAAGGAAAAATTTCAGCCTCATGTGGAAACACTCAGGGTAGACAAAACATAAACTCAGGATATATAAAACAGTCCTGAATGATTAAAAAAAACAAAGCCTGCTGGAAGTGCCACCACCATCCCTCTGGATTCACTCGTTCAACCCCAGCATTACCATCTGAAATTTTATGTGGGCTTTTTTTTCTTTGAATCTTTAATTTTAGACAAAGTTTCATATTTGGATCAAAAAACAAGCAATCACATCACAAGGCAATACCTTTCAACTTAACTGCCACATCAATATAAGACTGCAGGAACGCCATGGACACCGCATGCCCTGCAAGAAAATCAGAAAACTCAGCAGGCATCAGGACGCTAGGACTATAGAGCATCCGTGCTTACGTCTCACACACACACACACACACACACACACACTTGCAGAGACTTATGGGAGGCACCAAAGCTAGGGTTTCCAAACAACAGGTGTCACCCGACAGAGTACGCAATGCTCATGTTCTGTCATTCCAAATGCATCTAATATTTTCATTCATGCTGCATACAGCGAAACGGCTATTACTTGAAGATAAGAGATTTCCTATACTCCTAAAAAATGTATATCTGGGAAATGATATGTCTAAAATAATTACTAGAAAAACAAATAAATCATTAATTTTAAAAACTAATGCTAGTTTTGAAAACTAATTAGCTGAATTTATAGCTTAATCATTAACCTTCGATTTGTAAATTATATATCTAGAAACACAGAAAAATCAGTTTAACTCCTTAGAGCCAGAAGTAACTGCCTCAGCATATGCAGTCTACTTGCAGCATGAGACTCATACAATTTTACAACGTATATAATATATAGAAAGCAAACATAGAACCCATCTTCTTTAAGGTTCCCCGTGTGTCACACAGCGTCCCTTCAGAGACCATACTTACACACAGCATAGAAGAGCACTATGCTGTCAGAGGTCGTGACTGTTGCGTTAAATGTCTCCTCTGTTAACTCCACTGTCAACTCCAGAGGCAACGGTCTCTTCCTATCTCTGTAAACAGTTCCTGCCACTTCATCATCTTGGACTTCTAAAATGGTTTAAAAGAAGTTCACTTACATAATTAATATTTAAAATGTCATGTGCTATTATAGGAAAAGTGGTACTTTATACAAATCTCTGAGTCTACACTGTCTAAACAGTTATATATGATATTTTAAAAGGTTCTCAGTTGCCTGGATTTGTATCTTAATGACTCTGAGATGCTTTCTGATCCAGAAAACAGAGGTTGGTCAATTCCTGGAGCAATTATTTAATTTTATTCTACAAAAAAATGAGAATATGGCAATATTTAATTAAAATGAAAATGTTTATATTCACTATATTAATTTAGAATCCCAAAGGAGTCTACCACATTTCACTGTATGATAAACACTAGGATAAGTGGTTAAAAAATAAACTTATCCTTGGCCACATGGCACTTCTGACAATGGAAAAGCAGGGCAAAAAAACTCACTAAGGAATAAAGATATAATTACAAATTCTGATCAGTTTGAAGGTGAAAGACACAGTGAGGTATCCCACCAGGGAGGTTTAGGAGATCTGAGGTCTACCAGGCAAAGGGTATGAAGAATGCTGTGCACAAGTGAACAACGCTGCAGAGGCTCTGCGACACAGGAGTGCTGCACACACGGGCTGTGCACAAGTGAACAACGCTGCAGAGGCTCTGCGACACAGGAGTGCTGCACACACGGGCTGTGCACAAGTGAACAACGCTGCAGAGGCTCTGCGACACAGGAGTGCTGCACACACGGGCACTGAGAGAAGACTAGTGACATGGAATGGTAAAGACTGCACGACAAGAGAAAACTCTAGCACAGCGGCTCTCAACCTTCCTAATGCTGAGACCCTTTAATACAGTTCCTCATGTTATGGTGACCCCCAACCATAAAATTATTTGCTACTTCATAACTGTAATTTTGCTACTGTTATGATTTTAATGTAAATAATTGATATTCAGGGTGTACATTCACTGTTACAAATTGATCCAAAAGGGTCATTATCCACAATATGAGAACCACTGCTCTAGACCACATAGTATTTGAATTTTAAGAAGAAAATTGAGCCAGTAATTTTGAATTTTATGCTAAACACATAAAGTTAAGTTATAAACACATTCTAAATACATGAAAAAAGCTGGTTTCAACAGACTACAAAACCCTAAAAGTGTAAATGTGCACTGGATTTCCTTTAAGAGCTGCCCTACTCCCAGGACACCAAGAAGTTAAAGCCTCAGTAGCAAAATTACTAATGGCCCTCTTCCTCACGTACTATACACAACTTACACATCTGTCTTTTTCTACGTGTTGCCTTTTTATGGAACCCAGGCCCCTCCGTTCTAACTCACAGTTGGCCACTTCCTTTGGGAGGCACTTGTCTCTTAAGTTCCACTGTGACTCGTTCTTTTCTAAAACCCTTTCCTACCTCTCTGTAAATGGAAATGATTCAAAGTGGGGAAGGGATTACACATATAGGCATGATATTATACAACACCAAAGGCCAATACAGATGACAATACCATATGAGGTTAAGATGGAGGAAAGCGTATCTGCCACCCCCCCCCCCCACACACACACAAATACAAGCTGGAAGAGGCTGGGGCAGGGCAGCAGGTGCCAAGGAAAGCAGCTCCCCCAGACAGCACACTAGGGCATGCAGAAAGACGCAAGGCTGGACACAATTTACTAACAGGAAAACTTGGAACAAGCACTGGTCACTAATGAGAGGAACCTCACTAAACTGAGGCAGGAGCAGGTGCCCCAATTCTGACAAGTGGGACAGATGAGCAAAGCAGGGACCACACAGGGAGCAAGAGGGAACTCAGGTCAGGTGATTTAAAGATGGGGAGGAAACACAAGAGATCCGAACCCCTACACACCAGAGGAGAGCAAGCACTCAGCTCAAACCAGCCAGCACTTGCTGGCAGCAGTTAAAGTTTTTATTAAGAGAAGCTGCCTGATACTGATGGTGATGATGGGTGCACCTCAACGGGGGGGGGGGGGGGATGGCTGAGGGGGAGGGTAGGGGAAGGGGAAAGGGGAGGGGGGCTCCGCCTTGCAGATACTGGTGGTGATATACACAGAATATTCAAATCCTCACTAGTGGGACACAAAAACAAGAAAGACATAATTCCCGATTCAGAGAGTTAGTGCAGGCAAGCACAGCAATTACAAAGTATGATTAATGTCATGAAAAAAATATTTGAAACAATGACAGCAAATAAGTCTCATGTCAGGGTGCTTAAGTTCTGGGGCCAGGCTGGACCACTGCACCAATGGTGTGACCTCCAGCAACTCACAACTGTGGAAACAGATTCTTCATCTATGGACTGAAGGTGAAGCTAGCTTTCACAGAGGGAAAAAAAAAAAAAGCCATGTCAGCCACAAGAGTAAAAGCCAAAGTGACTGATAAAGATGCAAATATTACTGAAATACACTAGTAATACCGCTAACAATCAGACTCATTTACCACTACAAAGGCACTAATGTATTTTGTTTTTTGTTTTTTCAAGACAGGGTCTCTCTGTGCAGCCTTGGCTGTGCTGGACTCACTTTGTAGACCAGGCTGGCCTCGAACTCAAAGCGATCCACCTGCCTCTGCCTCCCGAGTGTTGGGATTAAAGGCGTGCACCACTGCGCCCGGATACACACAAATGTTCATTATAATTTCACTTCCTAGTATGAACAATAAAAACGAAATACACCATGGCTCTGTGTGGACGCTACATGCAACAAGCTCAGTGGGTGAGAAGAAGTGACTGCGGGAGACAAAGGCAAAACCGTGGGAAGCCGAGGTCTGACAGGAAGCAATAGAGCTAGGTACTAAAACGCAAACGAAAGCAGCCTTCCGTCTGCTCACCAGCCAACTCAATGAAGCCTGACTCCAAGTCACACGCCCCAGATTCCTCCACAGACTCCTGAACAGGTTTATGTCACTCAAGAAGCTCACTCCGTGCTTGGGGTCGGGGTAGGGTCTCCTTACCCAGATCTGGGTCTTCCACATCTCCGTCTTCATCTTCCTGTATCTGTTCAGTGTACATATTATTTTTCACATGGGAAACTATTAAATCAACATCATTTAACACCACGTATTCCACAGGCGCTTCCTGGAAATGTTATTTAATTTTTTAAGTTAGCGTACAAAGTGACAGGATTCATTATGACATTGCCAAATATGTCCGCATATTCTGTGTGTGTTTGCCCCCACTGCCCTCTGGAAGCATCCATGGTCCACCGTCCCCTGCCAGACAGTTCTCCCCAGTTCCTTAGTCCCATGTATCCCTTCACCCTCTCCTCCACTCCCTTTCCCTTTAAGAACCCTTCCTCCTCTCTCTAGCTTCCTGACTCTTACACACACACACACACACACACACACACCTAAATTCTCCATATGAGAGAAAGCGTGCAGTATCTATCTTCCCAAGTCTGTCTTATTTCACTTAACATAATGACTCCTAGTAGTTCTATCCGTTTCCCCACAGTTGTCAGGACTTCATTTTTCTTTACAGCTGCAAATGTCTACTGTACACATGTACCACACTGCTCATCGGTTCATCTGTTGGGGGACATAGGCGTGGGTGTGCACGGTTCATCTGTTGGGGGACATAGGCGTGGGTGTGCACGGTTCATCTGTTGGGGGACATAGGCGTGGGTGTGCACGGTTCATCTGTTGGGGGACATAGGCGTGGGTGTGCACGGTTCATCTGTTGGGGGACATAGGCGTGGGTGTGCACGGTTCATCTGTTGGGGACATAGGCGTGGGTGTGCACGGTTCATCTGTTGGGGGACATAGGCGTGGGTGTGCACGGTTCATCTGTTGGGGGACATAGGCGTGGGTGTGCACGGTTCATCTGTTGGGGGACATAGGCGTGGGTGTGCACGGTTCATCTGTTGGTGGACATAGGCCTGGGTGTGCAATATCCCTGTGGCTGCTGACTTAGGATAGATGGTCAAGAATGGTTTAGACAGATCATATGCTAGTTTCATTTTTAGGTATTTTTAAAGATTTATTCTTAAATTGTGTGTGTGTGTGTGTGTGTGTGTGTGTGTGTGTGTGTGTGTGTGTGTGCATGCATGCGTGCGTGTGTAGGGATGTGCACACGAGTGCAGGTGCCCACAGAGGCCAGACCAGAGCATCAGAGCCCCTGGAGCTGGGGTTACAAGTGTGGGTACTGAGAACAGCACTTCAGTCCTGTGTAAAAGCAGTAAGCACTCTTAACCAATTGGCTCTTCTTCTAGCCCCTGTGATCCCTTTGTATATTATGTATCTATGAGCGTCTCCATATGAGGTGTGTGTGCACATGCACGCATTCATGTGTGTGAGTGACGTTTGTGCTGGGTAGTTTTATGCCAACTTGACACAAAGTATAGTCATGTGAGAGGAAGGAAGCTCAACTGGGAAAATGCCTCAAGAAGATCCAACTTGAAGCAGGCAAGGCTGTAGGGCACTTTTTTTTTCTAATTAGTGACTGATGGGGGCCCAGCCCATTGTAGGTGGTGGCACCCCTGGGCTGGTGGTCCCGAGTTCTATAAGGAAGCAGGCTGAGCAAGCCAAGGGGAGCAAGCCAGTAAGCAGTCCTCCACGGCCTCCGCATCAGCTCCTGCCTGCAGGTTCCTCTAATGATGAACTGACATGGAAGTGAGAGTCATATAACCCTTTCCTCCCGAGCTGCTTCTGGCCATGGCGGTTCCTAACAGCGTTGGGAACTCTAACTAAGACAAGGCCCATGCCTTTGAACGAGGGCCTGGGTATGGCACAGCACGTGCATGGAGGTCAGAAAACAGCCTTCTGTGGCCTCCCTCTCCACTCTGGTGTCATACTAGGTCTCTGTTATCTGACCAAGCTGGCTAGCCTTCAACCTTCTAGAGGGTTCTCACCAGAGGGACACTGAGGTCATGACACTCACGACTCAGGGCAGCTTTTCACAGGTTCTAAAGACCCAGATTCAGAGCATCCTATCTGTCCAGCCAGCGTCACGCCTGCTGATCCCTCTCCGCAGCCCTACCTATGCTAGACTTTGTTTCTTTGTTTGTTTGTTTGTTTTTTGAGGGTATTCCATACTGATTTCCATCATGGCCACTCCAGTACACACTCCTGCCAGCAGTGTGTAATGGCTTCTCTTTCCCAACATCCTTGCCAATACTTGTTGTCATGTGTCATCTTGACGGCTAATATGTAACAAAGCATTTTAATCTAAAATATTTTACTTTCCTGGAACTAAAATAAAACCAAACCTCTACACTTCAGCTTTAAAATTAAACAACAACAACAAAAAAGGAAATAAATGCTACAATTACTACAAAGAGAAAAATACACAAAGTGAACTGCAGCTAAAGACAGCTGCCTTACTAAAAAAGAGATCAAAAAAAGGGGGGGGGGGATTGAAATCCTCACTTGCTTTTTGTTACAACTACTATCTGAAAATTCTTACAAAAATTACAGGTTCTATTCTCTCAAGACAAAAGAGGAAGAGGAATTGAATACACATAATTTTACTGCAAATATAACCTATCAAAATTGGCTACTTTTACATCCTACCAAATAACAGAACCAGTACTTCCTTTAAGAGAATTCCTCCATGAAATTCAGTTTCCTGTCTAACCATAAACATAAGACTGTTCTTTAATGCCAGGTATCTTAAGAAAGGCTCTCCCTACCAAGCCTGAAGACCTGAGCTCCATTATGGAAACCCACACAGTATGGAGGACACCAACGTCTACACGCTCTCCTCTAACCTCCACATGTGTGTCACGGCACTTGTGTGGTTCCCCCAACACACACACCATGACATATACCAGTAACCCTAGCATTCATCGTATGCAGGAGGATGAGTGAAGGGTCAGTCTGGACTACTTAGTAGAGACTCTGTTCCAAAAAATAAAAATAAAATGAATCTCATTTTCTTTGGCAAATTTTTCTTCCAGAAATTTTGTTAAATGAAGGAATCAGTGATATTCAAAACGATTATAATAGCAGGCATTATATAGCAAGGATAAATAATTACATGTAATTTTAAAGATAAGTAAGATATGCTTCAGAAAAAATATATACCTGAGAATATGGGAAAAGAGACTGGCACATTAGAATATAAAAACAGCAATTATCCATTTAAAGATTGCTACTGTAAAGACCTTTCCCATAATGAACACGCGCTACCGTAGTCCACATGCGCTACTTTAGCTAAAGGAGGCAGAACTGTACTGCAGAGTGTAAATGACTAACCTTCTCCGCTCTTCTGAAGGCTACATTGGCATGCTGAGGAATGTTCACATCCACAGAGTCCCTTTTCAAAAATGGAAATAAATGATTTATTGACAAATTTGAAGAAGCCAACCAAAACATCAATCTAAAACAGAACTGTGTGTTCTTATTCTAAAAAAGCAGAGATTACGCATAGGAGGCTACAATTCAGTGAGCTCGAGAATGCTCGCGTGTAAGTACCAGCTGGACTTTCTAGTCCTCGGTTTAGTTTTAATCAAGGTAGCAAACAGTGTACAGTCTCCAGCTCGGCAGTCAGTCCTGAGATACTAGGATCTGTCAGCTCTAATGGTCTTCTGTGACTGCATTACCAAGCTAAAAATAAGAAAAACTAAACTGAAGGCATCCCTAATCCTCCTTGAGAGATACCTCAGTAAGAGCAGAATTCCTGCTTCTCCCAGAAGGCGCCATGCCAGCCACTCTGCGGTTCTTCTATCGGCTTCGTAGGTGGCGCGTCGGCTGATAATAAAAACCAGTGGTAATCCTAGCTGTAGATGAACGGCTGAAACGCGCTGCGGGTCCTCAGCTACTTCCGTCTCCATTTAGAAAAAAAAGGCAAAACATCCTCACACTGTGGTAATCACCCAACGTGTGTGAGTGCCCACCCCCTCTATCACACACACACACACACACACACACACACACACACAAAGCCAAAACCTAACTTCAAAAAACCTATAGGACACTAGCCAAAGTGAGACACAACAGTCCTATGGTTGTAATAGCTACCAATTTTTTAAACAATGACTAAAACATTCACAGAAGAGGACCTGCCCTCCCCGTGCCTGGCCTCTGCTCTCTGAGCACTCGCCCAGTACCTGCCCTCATTATAACTATCACACAGAATTATCACTTACCTGTCATGTTTAGGTATTTTGATGCAATAAATCAAGACATAAAACACTATTTTTAGAAAAACAATTTATACTCTACGTTTAACAAGAAATTACCTTCAAACACTGTGAAATGAAAGTATGTGTCCAAAGAAAAGAAAAAAAAGATTAAGATAGCCACCAATGTAAACACTTATCGTGAATCAAAACTTACTAAATTTCATGTGCGGATATATTACAGTAAAACAAAACACATACCAGTAGAGGTGCTTGCATTGTCTTAATAAACTTGTGAATATTCAGGGTAGTCAGAGCTTGTTCCATTAGTGTTTTTCTACAGTTCTCTGTCAACTCCAAGACCAGTTTACAGTGAAAAAAGTAGAGGTGTGCACGTCCTGTACCGTCAGGGCTGCAAATTGAAGACCAGGTTGAAACACTTAATGAAACTCCGTGTTAGCCTCTTACTATCCAAAAGGCCGGACTTCTGCTTAGCTCTCACGCACTGAACTACTGTTTTAGTAAAAACCTAAGAGTTAACTTTAAAAATAAAATCATCTTGGGCAAAGAAGACTGAAAATATTTAAGACAATCGGCCTTGATATCTGAACAAACTCCTCAAATTCATATACATTAACATATAGGTTAGGTTACAGGTTTCAATAAAAGACTCACAGATGAGTTATCTTTAAATACAGTTGTTTTTCTGGAGCTACGCTAAATGAAGCTTTGTAATACAAATTTTCTAAGTTCAATTTAAACCTAATTCTGTTTTTAATAAACTTTAGTGAGACTAGGGTTTAAGATAGAAGCCATGCAATAGCTGTGGGAGTTTGTAAGTGTATCTAAGAAATTAAAAAAAAAAAAACAAAACTGGGAAAATACAG
The DNA here is from genome assembly GCF_903995435.1 of Acomys russatus. Lineage (NCBI taxonomy): Eukaryota > Metazoa > Chordata > Mammalia > Rodentia > Muridae > Acomys > Acomys russatus. The sequence goes on from NC_067139.1 coordinate 75,554,332, forward strand.
CTTATAATTTAAGTTTTGGCATTATTTTGATATGAAAACTTAAATTCACAGCGAAGATAAGTTTTGCCAAACTTTAAACAGCGTCTTTTAAATCTCCATGTAGTGCTAATAGGGTTTTGTCAAATACTACAATACTTATTTTTAAAATAACATGTTTAACTGAGTACTCAGTGACTTCCAGTTTCATTGTGGTGTGACTTCTATTAGAGCCACAGTTAAAGGAACAATAACAAATATTTAATGACCACTGTTAAAGTTCGATGCTATTTCAAAACCAAGGCCCAGGCACCTCTGAGCTGGAACAGACCTCAGCGTCTCCTCTCTGAGGACCAGCTTTACGGTACCAGAAGGAACCACGTAAGCTTTCCGAGCAGGGGGCGACCAGCAATCCTACTCAGCTAAAATGCCTATGAATTACACCAAGGGCCAGCAGGACAGTAAACCCCGAGGGGGGCGCACATACCCCGACAACAACTGACTGCTCCCTGATTGGGCCTCAGGCCACGGTCACTACAGGACAATCTCCAGCTTCTAATTTCCTAAGCCAGCATACTCCCTAAAAACAATCTATCAGCATTTGTCCTTGTATCCACAGATAATAATTTTCATCCCTCAGCAAGCAAACTTCTCTTTGCAGCAGAGACCATGACAAAAAAACACAACCAATCAAAACGCAGAGATTTGGAGCCCAGTCTCAATCTACAAAACCACCCACACCTAACACTCCACTAATATTGGGAAGAGGGGACAGAAAGAGTCTAAGAGCCAAAGGATCAGGGAGATTGCGTCTTCTGCTAAGATCAGAAGCTACACACATAAAGTCTCATCAACTGCCCAAGTGTGAACAGAGTGACATCAGTCAATATGACAAACTAGATGAAGAACAGCCCAAGAGGCCTCAACCAACCCTACACAAAGAACTAAAGCCAAGCCAGGAGTGCTGGGAGTGGGAGAGGTGACCCTCCCCACAAAAGAGCACCACTACCAAATGGTCAACCCTGAAAACATACATACATGTAACATTATATGGACTCAACAGGGTGTATTTAGGAATACGTCTGCATATATCTGCATATGCATATGAATGCAATCACAGTGAAAAAAAAAAGAGGCTGTGACTCCAAAGAAGAAAGGAAGAGATATACGGGAGGTTCGGAGGGAGAACAGGAATGGAGAAATACTGTAAATTTTGTTTTGTTTTTTGAGACAGGGTTTCTGTTTAGCCGCAGTAGATCCACCTGCCTCTGCCTCTCAAGTGCTTGGATTAAAGGCATGAGCCACCACTGTTTGCTATGTTGTAATTATATGTAATCCCTAAAATAAACAAGATCTCTATGTTAAGCAATAAAGACAAACAAGGTTACTCAACTCCTTTGAAGACTTAAGCAGAAGCGTATGAGGGAAACAACTAAAGCAAAGTTTACAAACCATAATATACAAGATGCTATGGGGAACAAAGAAATAGTTCAGTCTGCCTCAAGCTGGGAAGAAGAAAGAGTGAGGGAAGATCACAGAGCTTATACAGAAGGGGGCTGGGGCATAAAATCCTTCCAGGAAGGAAGAATAAATGTGAACACCAAAGGAAAGCAATCCGTAGATAGCTAAGACTCAAAGCACGTGACTATCTCAGGGGTAACTCTGGACTGCTTGCTGGCCGCTGCTGAGAGCAAAGTGCTGAGCACGGGGCGTCCTGGTAAGGGTGTGCTTCATACCCAAGACTTTCAAGTAAAGCAAAGCTGGGAGGCTACTTTAAGCAGGGATCGCTTGACGCTCACAGGTTAAAAGAGTATGTCACAGAAAGCTAGCGAAGGCCAATGACGGGCTAAAAGCAGCATCGAGAGTCACACAGAGGCCTTCGCTGCATCATCAACACTTTCCCATCCCCAAAGCAACTCTGGTTTTCTTGTAATTGGCCTGAAACCTACAGCAGTGCAAGATCCACGGCCTTTAAGCAGCTGTTTGTGGGAAAGCAAATCTATGCTGTTCGCAGAGGTCAGCAGGAGGGCACACGAGAGACTCTGGCACGGCCACAAAAAGCCACGGCGTTTTGCCTTGCTTCCGATTAATTTTCTTGGAGAGAATTTTGAAGCTACACTTAGTTGTTAAATTCCACTGGTTACTTGCAATTTTAAGTACTAAAGGGAAAAAAATGTGTCCTAGATTGACCCCACCCTACCAAAAGCACTGGAAAGGGGGTTTCTGTCTATAAGTTATAAATTAGACAAAGAGAAATTTAAAATGTTCTGTTCAAAAACGACTTAAATGCATTTAGAATCATAATGACAATGCCACTTACCCTCAAAAGACTCTCTGGAGCCTAATTCCGAGCCTGTTATTTTACCCTCATGTGATCACTGCAGGGCTATTCCTAAGATCCCTCCTGTAGCATCAGGGCACTCGGTCACACAGCTTATCCACACTGACTTTGTCCATGCCAAACTAGCACAGCATCTACGCAGTGTCACAGACTGGCTCACCACACAGTAACAACGGCATTCCAGGTTCCCTATGGATTTACAGCCGTGCATAATTCCTTCGGAGAAACCTAAGTTGCGACAGTGATGAAAATGTTGACTAACCTTACCCAGATCTAGCCAATGGACAGGACATTCTCCACAGTTGAGTGGAGAGTGGGATATGACTTTCACACAAACTCTGGTGCCTCATATTTGACCACGTCCCCTGGATGGGGAGACCTGGAGACACTCAGAGGAAGGACAGCAGGCTACCAAGAAGAGACTTGATACCCTATGAGCATATATAGGGAGAGGAGGTCCCCCTCAGTCACAGTCATAGGGGAGGGGAATAAGGGGAAATGGGAGGGAGGGAAGAATGGGAGGATACAAGGGATGGGATAACAATTGAGATGTAATATGAATAAATTAATAAAAGTTAAAATTACCAAAAAAAAAAAAGAAAGAAAGCTAGTCCTCAGGAAGGAGGCATTAAAGTCAGTTCTATCTCTTGGGAAAAAAGAAAAAGAAAAGAAAATGAATGTTGACTAAGCAACATGAAATATGCCAACAACAGAAAATCCAAACGTTGACCTGGGCCTCTCATACATACCCCATATTTTCTAGAAGGGCAGCTTCTGTAGTTAAGGCAAACTGATATGAGGTCCCATATACAAAAGCGGCCTCCATGACTGCTCTGTGCTCTGAAGAAGAGACAGGAAAGCAGAGTTAGTATGTGACTTCATGTAACACTTATTCTAAATGTTATCCTAATCCTTTTATTGCCTATGAAATTTAAGGAAAGATGGTTTAGTGGTTTAAGAAGCTTACTGTTCTTCCAGAGGACCTGAGCCCACGTCCCAGGACCTACACAAGGCAGCTTGAAACTCCAACTCTGAGGGAAGCAACTCCCTCTTCTAGCCTCTTCGTGCATTCACACAAAGGTGGCATGCTCTCATACAGATATATACGCCTTAAATAAAATAAACCTTAGAACATTTACAGTATATTTTATCAAGTTTATAAGGTACTTAGATAGAAAATCAGTTATCCCTGAATATCTTTGTAACATGCAAATGTGTAATTGTTTCTTCTTATTAGTGGAAAAGTGTGCATGAATTCACAAGTTTCGTGTTATATTTTATATATTTTTTACCAATTTTATACCCTTACAATACTACTAAATACTCCAGGAATCATGCTATTTATTCAGATTCATTTCATACTATCCTAGGCTCATCTTTCTCACTCAAATGGCAATAATAATAATAATAATAATAATAATAATAATAATGATGATGATGATGATGATGATGATGATGATAATAATAATAATGATAATAACAACAACAAGAAGTAGTAATAGTAGCAGCTGCCACCGCCGCAGGATGAAGTGGAGCACGCCTGTAATCCCAGCACTCGGGGAGGCAGAGGCAGGTGGATCTCTGTGAGTCCAAAGCCAGCTGTCTACAAAGAGAGTCTAGGACAGCCAAGGCTACACAAAAAACCAATAATCATAATCATAATCATAATCGCAGCAATCATTTGAGTGGTACTGAAATGATACTAAGAGACAGGCATAATTCCTACACTGCTTGGTCCCGGTGCAGTGAGGAAATAAAAAAAGAACAGACAAACAGACACACACACACACAGATAGACAAGACAGAAACAGAGACAGACACACACACACACACACACACACACACGAAGGCAGGCTGGGATCAGGTGAGCTGTGTTCGCTCTGGTGAAGTGCACCTACTACCTAACCAACCCATGGTGGAGACGGGCGGTCAGCTAGTCTCTGCAGGGGTAGGAGAGCAGTCTCAGGCTGCAGTCCTCTGGGAGGAGGAAGCTTCAAGTGCTCGCTAGCTTTCACACGCACTGCTCAGCCTGGTAAACACGCGTACGTGGACCAGAGGAAGGCTTTAGGAGCATCACCTGGAGGAAGGTTTCCCACTCCTATCGTCTGAGACCTCGGGTCCTGGACATGGCTGTCAGTGTCACGCAATGCACACTCACTCAGGACTTCATCTGGTCTTTACAGATGCACTCAAGGCTCCCTGAGCTCTCTACAGGTTTCTCCATATGGAGACTGGCGGTTAAGGAACTTGTGCAAGTCACACTCTCAGCTACTGAGTTCCGGAACACCACATCACTGTGCTGCTCATGGACAGGAGGCACAAAGTAGAGAAGCTTTGTGCCACAGGAAGCACTTCCGTGTAATCACACCACAAGCACAGGCCACAGGAAGCACTTCCGTGTAATCACACCACAAGCACAGGCCACAGGAAGCACTTCCGTGTAAGCACACCACAAGCACAGGCCACAGGAAGCACTTCCCTGTAAGCACACCACAAGCACAGGCTACAGGAAGCACTTCCCTGTAATCACACCACAAGCACAGGCCACAGGAAGCACTTCCGTGTAATCACACAAGCACAGGACACAGGAAGCACTTCCGTGTAATCACACCACAAGTACAGGCCACAGGAAGCACTTCCGTGTAATCACACCACAAGTACAGGCCACAGGAAGCACTTCCGTGTAATCACACCACAAGCACAGGCCACAGGAAGCACTTCCGTGTAATCACACCACAAGCACAGGCTACAGGAAGCACTTCCCTGTAAGCACACCACAAGCACAGGCCACAGGAAGCACTTCCGTGTAATCACACAAGCACAGGACACAGGAAGCACTTCCGTGTAATCACACAAGCACAGGCACAGCAGAGACCAAGCAAGCTGGTAATACCTGGTGTTCCAATGGCTTCCACATACGAGAATATCATATTCGCCTTTCCTTTCAGAGAATTTTCTATGCTGTAAAGGTCTTCCAGGGTGGTGACGTATTTCACTTCGTTAAAAAGCAGAGCACTAAAATAAACACAGACACAACTGGTGAAAAGTTTGTTATGGACTTAGCTGCACATGTAAAATCTCTAAAGAATGTAACCTCTCTTTTTAAGTGTAACTTCTCTGAACAAACTGTGAGTAATGAGAACACAATCTTTCTAACAGCGCTTGAAGTAAAATTGGTTTCTAGGCTGTTGTCCTTTGAAAACACAACAGTGCCTCAAAGTGGGCAAGGTTGGACACAGGCAGAGTTGACAGCCAAACTCTGCCAAGACAGGGCAAGCAAGTCCTCAATAGCTCCTGCCTCACAAATATGTCTGCCAGATGTAATGGGCCAGAAGGCTGAAGACGATGCTCCAGCGTTACAGAGAGTTTAGGTAACTGTCTGGGCAGCGAACTGTCGCTTCTTCATCTTGGAAGCTGCTAACTTGCACTTCCTGTTTACTCAGATAATTAATTTTATTCCTTCTCAAAGTCTCTAATAGGGTTGAAGACCAGCTAACTTAGTTTTACAATTAAGCTTAGCTGTTTAGGGGTTAAGTTGTTTTTAGGTCTAGATAGGTGTTTTTAAGTTGATAAGAGATGAGATATGATAGATACTGATTTTCATTCAGAATTTTAGGTTCACCAAGATAGGAAAGATGTTTTCTCCCAAGGTTGCCAAATACAAATAGGCAAAACACTGTGAATGTAACATTTATATAACTCCTGATTGTTCTGTGGTCCTTCTTGCTGTATGTCATTTATTGTGTATATGTGTAATAATATAAATGTGTATGTAAAAGTAAAAAAAAAAAAAGAAAAAAATTTTAATTCTTTATGCAACTCTGAAAAAAAAAGAAAAGAAAACACAACAGTAACACTTGTAAGAAACTCCCATCACAATCACCTCTGCAGACTCTAGCTGCACTCACTCACACCCTACTCTGAGCTAAGCCCGTACAGGTCCCTCATGCTTGGAGACAGGTGAGCCACCCATATATGACCTAGACACTATCTACATTTCCAGCTTCACTGTGTCCCCCCCACCCCCTCCCCCACCCACACCTGTGCACAGTCTGACACACTCCAGGCACACCTCAGAGCGGCTTGCTCCATCTGATACACCTGCTCCTGTTGCTCCTGACCTACACTTTGCTTATTCCGTCTCCTTGCTAACTCCTCGCTCTCACTGACATTACCTCTTTAGGGCAAGGTCACTGGTGCGGTATCCAAGAGAGTACAGAACATCATAGGTAACCAAACAGCTATTGAGATAACAAAGGAAAGAGCAAGACCTGCTTTATTCTGAGAAATGGATATTCAAATCGCTAGAGAGCCAAGTGTGACAGGCACGCACGCAAGCACACCCCAGTGGTGGCAAGAGGATTGTTGAGTGTGAGGTCACCCTGAACCACAAAGAAAGAAAAAGGTAAAAAAAAAATTGTAAAGCTTACTCATAACACATTTACTGAATTAAGGCACCAGGGACAAACTCAAAGCAGATGTGTCATGTCTAAAACAGTGACCTTTCTGCTCTGCAATAATTAACCGAGCACATTTCTTCTGTCTTATGAAGACAGGGTCTCACTCTGTAGTTGAGGCTGGTCCAGACCTACCGTGCTATGAAGTCCAAGGGGGCCTTCAGTTTACAGCAATGTTCCTGCCTCTTACTGACTCCCAAATACAGACTCAAGCATGAGCCAACGTATCCAGCTTCCTAACAAACACTATTCCTTCATCCAAGTGAGCCTTGTATTTGGTTGTCTATTTCTATATAGTTGTCCCCATAAATAAGAGTTTTCATTTAATCTCTATGTATATAATATATTTGTTATTAAGCTAATTAAAGGTTTTGGAAAGTTTTTCCAGGCCCACATACTTAAGTAGGTAAAGGTTGATTCAGATACTTGCAATAAGTTATTCAAATACAGCTTAAACTCACAGAAAAAAAAAAATCTTTCCCTTAAACAGCTATTTCTCAATGTTTGGGATTGAGAACCTCTTATAAACTTAAGTATTACTGATGTCCAATTTGTTTACATGTGTTATCCTACCAATAGCTGTCAAGACAGAAAAGGGACATTTTTAAATCTCTATTTTTAGAAAATAGGAACATCACTACACATTAGCATAACTTTTTATTTTAAAAAGTTTTCAGAGAAACAGTGGCACTGATTTACATTTTTACAAATCTCTTTAATATGAAACCAGGTCTGAATCTACATCCAATGTGCTGTGGTGCTTGATCTATAGTCCCTGGGGTAGCCTCTTATTTTGTATTTTCAGGGTATTTTCTGAGCAGTACTCACCATCTTAGGTTGTTTTGCATGCTTCATCCTCAACAACATCACTGAAGTACTGTGGCACTACACAGGAAGTAGGGTGGCACTACACAGGAAGTAGGGTGGCACTACACAGGAAGTACTGTGGCACTACACAGGAAGTACGGTGGCACTACACAGGGAGTAGAGTGGCACTACACAGGAAGTAGGGTGGCACTACACAGGAAGTACTGTGGCACTACACAGGAAGTAGGGTGGCACTACACAGGAAGTACTGTGGCACTACACAGGAAGTAGGGTGGCACTACACAGGGAGTAGGGTGGCACTACACAGGAAGTAGGGTGGCACTACACAGGAAGTAGGGTGGCACTACACAGGAAGTACTGTGGCACTACACAGGAAGTAGGGTGGCACTACACAGGGAGCAGGGTGGTACTACACAGGAAGTAGGGTGGCACTACACAGGAAGTACTGTGGCACTACACAGGAAGTAGGGTGGCACTACACAGGAAGTACTGTGGCACTACACAGGAAGTAGGGTGGCACTACACAGGGAGTAGGGTGGCACTACACAGGAAGTAGGGTGGCACTACACAGGAAGTAGGGTGGCACTACACAGGAAGTAGGGTGGCACTACACAGGAAGTACTGTGGCACTACACAGGAAGTAGGGTGGCACTACACAGGAAGTAGGGTGGCACTACACAGGAAGTAGGGTGGCACTACACAGGAAGTAGGGTGGCACTACACAGGAAGTAGCTCCAAGTAGGGTGGCTCCAGATCGCTTTGCCAGTTCCTGCTAGAGCAGAGATTCAAACCCACGTCTCCTGACAGTAACGAATGGGCATTCTGATGTCATCACCCATTATCTGGGGGGCTGGGGAAGAAAGGGTCTTGCTAGTTAGCCTAGGCTGGCCTCAAACTTGCAGGGATCCTCCTGCCTCAGTGTCAAGTGCTTAGATTACAAGCATTCACGACCACACCCAGCAATCATTGACCACCTTTACAACTGGGAAACCAAACAGGGAAAAGAATGACAGCTAAGGATGGGCTGGGGCAACCCAGACCTACATCTTTAGGCTAACATCCCAGAACTACCCCTGAAATACTCTGAAACCAGCTGAGTATCATTCAGTGTGCCTAAAAGGATCCCGTGTAAACCCTAGCTCAGAAACAATAGTCGTGGTAAACACAGGCCATGTTTCCACCGAAATGCTGACAGTACCACCTGCTTCCCCAACACTCTGCTACAAGCCTTAGCTAAATGACCTAGAGCCAGCGATATGAAGGCCCACGGACAGTGCAGAATTACTTTGAGCGGTGGTGGCAGTGATACTTCAAAGGCAACCACATATACAGTGTTGCTGAGCACCCCGATGCAGCCAGTGCAAACTTGCATCCAGCATGCAGCAGCAATGCAGGAGTCCTCCCCACATTAGCGGAGCTATAGCCCTGGACTGTATGACCTTTCAGTCTAGTTCTCTGGCCCTTCTAGAGAAATTGAGATATCCTATATCCACTGTTAATCGGTCGGTTCTTAGTTCAAACCCTGGTTTCAGGGTTTGAACTAAGAACCGTATGTAACGCACTCACTCTGTCTTGTGTAATTTTCATGGCGAATATCAGAGACAGGAGCGATCATTAACCCCATTTTAAAGACAAGGCTGTGGGGTTTAGAGAGGTTACACTGCCTAATGTCCCAAAGCTCATTAAGCAGTCATTATCCACGAGATAATAATAACCAAAACTAATGACATTCATAATCTAATGATCTCTGATTTTTCCCAATGGCTTCCTGACTTTATTATATTCCTTAATAGGCTGATTTCCAGATTACGAGCATGTCTAGGGAGCTCAAGGACCCACTGATTTGCCTGTCTGTGCTCCTTCACTTTAGTTCCAAAGAGAAAAGACAGAAATGGGTTAAGGGGAAAGTCTCTCAGGGTCTTCTCGCTCTCGTGATGCAGTGAGCTGGCCTGGGGGATTCTTTCTGCCCTCAGAAGCCTTCCCTTCCCTTGGTGATGCTCTTCCACAGGCTCTCCTACCAGAATTAACCATGGAGGTAAGACAGATGACCAGGACTGGTAAAACAAAAGAGCCAAGAGCCTGCTTTTCCCTTTTGTTACAGTGTAGCTCACTCATTCCTTTTTTAAAAATTATACTTCTGTCAGAATTCAAATTCTTTAAAAAAAAAAAAAAAAAACCAGCAGTGAAACAGCATATGCTAATTTATCATCCAAACCTCCCACAACAGGGAATAGGAAATAGATGATTATTTTTATGTGTGTGCAGTTTTCTTTGCCCATACTTTTTTGGGAAGTTGTTTTTTGTTTGTTTTTGAGATATGATTTAATAGGTAGCCCAAGAAAGCTTGGCCTTTACTATGTAGTCCACACTAGCTCAAAACAGCTCTCTGGTCTTCCGTTTCCAGCACACAGGGCGCAGAGACAGCAGAGCACAACACTTCTAAGAGATTACTGTCATCCAAACCACACGGCTGTGACTACCAGATCCACACAGAAAGTGATAGGTTGAAAACAAAATGCCACCAGTGAAACACAAAGCACAGACATGAGCCCCACTTATTCTCTCGTGCCTGCATGGTCTCCTGCCAGCTCTCTCCCTAGAAAACAATTAGGGCCCATGGTGAATGATTTCTTCTTCTTCCATATGCGGTAATTAAAGTGTGAGCTTCCCAAGCACGTGCCCATCATTGCACTGTGTGCTGAGCACCCACGAGATTTCAAACAGCACATTACACTCTCAGGTCACAGTTTGAAGATCTAACATTAACAACAAGTACCAGCTCCATGACACACATTCACATCCAAGACAAGCAACCTTTTATTCTAAATGTCCAATAAAAGCTCCCTCATCAGCTTTGGTATTTTTTTTTTCAGTAAATGTTTTAATGACACTTAAACATAAATTCAAAAACCCATATAACTGGTGTTACAAAGTATCTAATTTATAGATAATTAAGGTGAACATTATTCTAGATTTATATTTTTTTTTCAGATTTTATAACTTTATTCTTTCCCAGCTACATTTTTTATATTTTGAGAAAAAGTAATTTATCAAAAGTCTTGATAGTCTATTGACAAAGGAGCAGAGTTGAAGAAGAACTGTGAATCATTGCTTTTTGATCAAAACATTCTACATAACAAATAAAAATGCTTTGAAAAATAAGTAACAGCATGGATTACACATTTTTGAAGCAAATAAATACAAATATTCTTAAACACAATCTTTTGGCTCATGAGCAAGTGTTTTGAAAACAGTCTAAGAATAATCTATAAACATTTCCCGTCCTTAATTATAAGGATAAGCGGAACATCCTGACTAAAAATAACTGACAAGTTGGCTGAAATCAATATAATTCAGGGTGCCCATTAATCAGTTTTGCACACTACTAGAGTAGAAATGTAAACACCAACCCAGCTATACACTCTTCCACTTACAATAGTGAGCTCCCTACAAGACACACTGGTGCTACGGGTGGCACACAAGGTGGGAGTGACCAGCCTCTCTAAGAGCTGGAGCCCATGCCTGACACTGTTCAGGTAGCCGAGAACCTAAGACTAGAGAGGCCGGGAACCCAAAGGAAAACCAAGTACTGTTCTGCTAAAATGACTCCTAACACTAATCTGCCATATCCACAGATCAGTATCTTGCTCAGCCATCATCAGAGAAGCTTCCACCTACACGAGACAGGAACAAATATGGAGAACCAAAAGTGAACAGTGCTCAGAGACGGAGACCTCGGAACACCCAGTTCTTATTGGATGTCTCAATCAAATACCTCCCCTCAGACCTGAGGGGACTCTGAGGACGAGGTGGCCACCAAGGAAACAAGGTCTTCTAAACACAACAGAACGGACACACGTAAGAACTCACAGATACAGTAGAAGGTAGAAGGTCTACACAGAGCCAAGTCAGATGGGGTCTCTCTACACAGCTACTATCCATAGCCAAGAAGCTATCTCCAGTTGACAACTGCTAACTAGTATTTCTAATAGTCTCTCATGGGTACACAAACCACACTTAAGGGCAGGCCCCATGTCCAGCAGTGTATGGCCAAATCAAAATGAACTCAAGGTATTTGAAAAGATGTTTTGTCTCACAAAGCTTTGTCTGGCACTTTTTTTTTTTTTTTAAACATTAAATGTTGTCTTAGTCACTGTTTTATTGCTGTAAAGAGACACCATGATGGAGGCAACTCTTATAGAAGAAAGAATTTGACTGGGGCTTGCTTAGTATGAGAGGCTTAGCCCACTGCCATCATGCTGGGGAGCATGGCAGCATGCAGTGAGGTGGCAGAGGATGCAGCTGAGAGCTACGTCCTGATCCATAGGCAGAGAGATGGGGGAGGGAGGGAGGGAAGGCAGGAAGAAGGGGAAGAGGAGAAAGAGAGACAGGGACAGACACTGGTCTCATGTAGGCTTTTGAATCCTCAATGTCCACTCTTAGTGACTCACTTCCTCCAACAAGGCCACACCTCCTAACCCTTCTCTAATCCTTTCTAATAGCGCCACCCGCTGGTGACTAAACATTCAAATATATAAACCCATAGGAGCCATTTTTGCTCAAACCACCACACGGGTGCTCTGCGTGTATACAGCGGCTCTGATTTTGTGTTTTCCTGGGGTTTGTGTCTGTCTCTCTGCACATGTGTGTGTGTGCTTCTCAAGCTTTTTCTTTGTGTGTGTGTGTGTGTGTGTGTGTGTGTGTGTCTTAATTTTTTTCCTTTTTCTGTTTGTTTTTATCTATCCTTATTTATTTTTTATTTGCTTGTGTACTTTCTAAAGACAGAAAGAAGGTGTGGAGTTGTATGGGTGGAGAGTTGGGTAGGATATGGAAGATGAAAAAGGAGAAACTGATCGGAATAAATTGTATTAAAAACCTATTTTCAATTTTTAAAATTTTTGTAAATAGAAAAAGATCAATAAATTGTGGGTTGCCTATTTTCTATGCAGTAAAGTTCTAGGTTAGAAGAACACTATGACTGTGTGTCATATATCTACATGTCACATATGTCATATGTACATATGTCTCTTATGAATGTATCAGCCTAATAAGATGCTGGAAGAATGTGATTCCACACATATTTTATCCTATGGTATATACATCTAAACCTTGTAAATATATCAAGCATCAATAAAAGCATCTTTAAACAAAGAACAGGAAGAATACTGCTGCTCAATATGGCAGGACATAATTAGCATTAATAAGCCATGCTACTTTATTAATGGGTATAACATAATCCATTTTTTGGCCGTTTTTAAAACAGAAATTCCTTTAGGGTCAAAAACCAAAACTAAGAAAAGGTCAGTGGCCTCCTGCGGGGGGACAGATGTTTCAGGTCAGTGAAAAAGCTCTTCGCATGCTACAATGACTGACTCCATTATGCATTTGCTCAAATCCACAGACAACACGACATGGAGAATGACTCCTTTGTGGCTGTGGACGCTGGGTGAACATGATATGTCAGCAGGGCCGGGTGTACCTCAGCGTTTGCCTATAATGGGCCCTGGGTCAGACCCCCAAACCCACCAAGAGAAGAAAGTGTCTCTGCACCCTGACTCCCCATAACAAATAACGCGTCGCGCTGCTGGGAAACAGGAAACTTATGCACGTGTTGGAAGCAAGTGACACATGAGAGATCGTCCTGCTTCCCTTGTCTCTGTGCTATGAAACTAAAAATGCTCTTCAAAAGAAGAAATATCATTTTAAAACAAACAAAAATACCACTAATGGAGTACAGATACTTTAACAAATGGAAAAACAGCATATTCTAGGATGAAAAGATTCATTCTTAAGATGTCAACCGTCCCTAACATACCATAAATTTAATACTGGCAGAATTTAGATAGGGTTATGGAGGGGGAGAAATTGTACAATCTAATTTTAAATAGCATATGAAAACAAAATAAGCATGCAATTCTAAAAACAAAAATATGCTAAGGCCTAAACCTTTCAGATATATTATAAACTCAATAAATTAAAGCAGTGGTACTAGCAGAGACAAACCAGTGAGACATGGCTTGGAAATGGAGCTCAATGCCTACAAGGGTTTTGTGTAAACCACTGACACCTTAAATAATGAACAAAAATCCATTATTTCAGTTGTGTTGAGACATCTAAGTAGCCACCTGGGTCATACATGCCTCATACCATTTACTGTATCAAATTCCAAACAGTTTAATCTCAAATACTTTATATTCAATACTATATGTTTACACATCTTTACAGTATATAATTTTAAACATATTTATAACATAATTTTAAATATAAGTACTCTTAAATACAAAACAGAAACAATAATAGAAGAATTCCTCACAAACATAACAAACAGACCGTGGCAAAGCAGCAAAGGGAGCTCACTAAAGGAAGGGGAATGTCTTTACCAGAAGGTGCCGAAAAACTGCCCGACCATGTGCAGAATATGGCCCAGGCCAGCCCTGCACCTCATATACTCTGTCTGTGGTGGCGCTGCCTGTGACCCCAGAATAGGCTAACACAGAAGTAGAGAAAAAAGGATTAGCAGTTCAAGGTCACCCTTGGGCCAGCCTGGGATGCAGAACACCCACCTCCAAAAGGATCAAACCTTGGGGACCCTGGATTGGTAACTCATTTTAAAATGCAGTATCAAATATACAATCCATTAAAAAATATTATTAGTTTCAACTTCATTATCGTTTTGAAAAATATCTGCATTCTGAAAAAAAAAACTATTTTTAAAAAAAATAGTGGAAAAGCCACAAACTGGAAATATCTAACAAAACATGTATCTGATTAAAAAATGCCTCAATCTAAACATAAAACAATCCAATTTAAAGGTGGGTAAAATGTTTGGACAGCACACCCGGTAAGACAGCCACTCCGCCTCTGAGAAGACGTCCACAGGGAGATGCCACTACGCACAGCACTGCTGGCAAGGCCACAGGGGAACAGAAGCCCTCTCGCTGCAAACAGCATGGCCACTCGAGATGTCAGCTGGGCTGTTTCTTACAAATTTAACATTACGATAGACACGTGTTATGCTTATGTACTTACAAAGGGATGAACACATATCCACACCAAAAGCCTACGCACCAATGTTTATAGCAGCTTTATTCATAGTGATCATAACTTGAAAGTAACCAGTGTGCTCAGCAGGTGAAGGGGTAAAGGGAACGCGCCATCAAGCCGTGAAGGCATGTGATCACTCACATAAGTAGAAGTGGAAGGCTCTAATATGGAAAAGCTGCATGCCGTGTGATTTCGCCACGTGGCACTGTGCAATGAGCAAAGTTACAGGGTCGATAGAAGTATCAGATGTAAACCTGGTGCAATGGAAACTCCATGAGTAGCCGGAGCAAAGACTCCTAGGAACCGCGGAGACAGAGGCTGAAGCAGCCATCTTCTGTAACCAGGCAAGGCCTCAAGTGGAGGGTTTGGGACACCAGCCCAGCCACAGAACCTTCAACCTACAGTTTGTCCTGCCTGCACAGTGTGCTGGGACCAGAGCGCAGTCATAAAAGAGACCAGATAGACATCATCCAGCAAGTGATGGGAGCTGATGGCAAAGTACCACGGCCAAACACCAGGCAGAACTTAGGGAATTCTGCAGTGGAAGGAAGGGAGGGAGGGAGGGAGGGAGGGAGGACGCACAAGAGGGTCAGGGACACCACAAGATCATGGCGGTGCGTCAGTTGACCGTGGCTCACGGAGGCTGACAGAGGTCAGGGTGCCTGTAGAGGTCTGCACAGGGTCCCCCGTGTGTATGTTGTGGCAGGCAGCGGGAGCAGTGCGGGGCCTGTAGAGGTCTGCACAGGGTCCCCCGTGTGTATGTTGTGGCGGGCAGCGGGAGCAATGCGGGGCCTGTTCCTCCTACTGCGCCGCCTTGTCCAGCCTTGGTGTGATGGCATGTGCCTGCTCTTATTGTAGCTTGTTGGGTGTTTGGTTGATGTCCCTGAGAGGGGAGGCGGAAGTGGGGGTGTGGATCTGGGAGAGAAGGAAGGTGGGGTAAAGATCGGGGAACCTGCAGCCGAGATAACACATGAGAGAATAAAACTTAGTGTCAGCCGTGAAGAGGGACAGAGTTGCTGGAGCCATGAAACTGCTATGCATGGCGCTGCAACGGTGGAGGCACTCTGCACACCACGGAGTGAAGAGCCAGCTATGTTTAGTTGATACTGGTTCTCCGACCACATCAGGGTCACACAGGGTGTTATTAGGAAGGCCACGTGTGGAGAACGGAGACACGGAAAGTCTCTGCACTATCAGTTCAATATAGCTTCCTTATGGCTTTATGTGGAGGAATGCTGAATGGATGTAACAACTGTCAATAAAGCGCTGTTTAGCCAATCATCTGAGCAGGACAGGGAGTGGAGGGCGGGACCTCCTGGAGGAGAGAAAGGAGGATTGTCAGTTGGGAGGAGAGAGACAGTTGACTGCTGTGTAGGAGTCACAGTAGGGGAGAATGGCTGGAGAAGCATCTTAGCGACAGATGTTTGGGGTACAAGTATTATATATCAGTTTAGAGTAGTTTGTTTACCATAGTTTAGGAGAAGATTTGTATTAGTTTAGATTCTGCCCAGCGTTGTACTGGCAGCCTTGAAGTACACTTCAGGCTCCGTGTCTTTTATTAGCAATCTTAGGCTGAACCGATACATTTTTAATGTAACAGCTTTAAACACATTGTCAACTGGGAACCTCAGAGCAATGGCGTAAGGAAGACCACTGTCCAACATACAGCCCAAAGCCAAGAAGGAAAAGAAAAATTTGGCCACACATTCTTTAGAAGACCACAGCAGTGATTTTCAAGAGAAATTCTGGAATTCTGCTTCCTTTACATAAAATAAATGGCCTAGAAATCGAGCTTACGTGATCAGGAAATACTAGGCAATAGCTCAGTTCTGTTAAGATCACTATGCAAACGCAAAGCATGTGGCACAGGGATAGGCCACTTGCTGAGCACTGGGTATTTTAGACTGATGGTTTTAGCCCACAAAAACAGAATGGCGAATTGAATAGATGTATTCTTTTTCATGGCAATTTACAAGGTGCAGCCACGATATTTTGTTTAGTAACTTGGTATTTAAATGTCATTGTTGAAAAATGTTATGCAATATTGTATTCCAAAGTCTTTTTATTATATTCAAAGCAAAAATGAAGAAATTGCCTCTCTGGTTTTTTTGTTTGTTTGTTTTCATTTTTGAGACAGGGTTTCTCTATGTAGCCTTGGCTGTCCTGGAGTAACTTTGTAGACCAGGCTGGCCTCGAACTTACAATGATCAGCCTGCCTCTGCCTCCCGAGTGCTGGGATAAAAGGCATGCACCACCATGCGTGGCTGAAATTGCCTCTCTGGTTTCTACTTCTTGACTTTCTTTCCTCCATTTTCCCCTTTCAGTGCTTCTGCCCTAAATGTCCCCAGGATGACCTATGCCCACAATGCCTAGCTGTGCTTGTCAGGGACTTTAGTTCTTGCAGCTGCCTCAGAATGCTAAGGGAGTGTCACCATCTGTAAATGGCGAGCACTTCTTCCTTGTCCACTGCAGGTGGTGACCAGATTGATCTGGGCAGGATGAAACGGGCAGGAAGAAAAAGAAATCAAGCATTAAACTAAGTTTGTAGTTTTGCTGACTGACTGAATTAACTGTAGCTAAGCCCAGTTATTTTCATATTCTAAGCATTAAAAAGAAAACCACTTCTTTTTTCTACTTCCCTAGATTACACACTGGCCACAGAGCAGGTTCTCTATGTGCTGAAAGTGATCGGGTTTTCTGTTGGTTAATCAGGATAATAAGCAAAACTCAGTCATGATGGAGACTTAAATTAGGGCTGGACACTCAGTAGTAAAAGGTTGCTTATGTGGGGCTGGAGAGATGGCTCAGCGGTTAAGAGCACTGACTGCTCTTCCAGAGGACCCTGGTTCAATCCCCAGCATCACATGGTGGCCCACTACCATCTGTAACTCCAAGATCTGACAACTTCATATAGATATACATTCAGGCAAAAACACAAATGCACATAAAAATAAATTATTAAAAAAAAAAGTTGCTTAGGCAAGTCTGGCTCTGGGTTCAATCCCTACATGCTGGCAAGTGGGCAAGAGAATTAAGAAAATAATTTTATTCACCTACTCTGACATAAAGACAGACACTGACTCCACAATGTACGTGATTGTTTCTAACAATCAATAGCCAGATCCACATTGTGCAGACACAAGCAATCTTCTCCCAAAGGGTTCCTCAAGGCCTCTTCTATGGCCTGGGGAGGCAGAGGTAACAAGCAAGTGCAAGGAGTAGCTCAAAATGTACAAAAGAAAAAATTAACAGTAGCTTTTACCAAGGACTACTGACAACAACTTCTTAGCAAAAGCACCTAGAAGGTGCCTTAGCCAAAGTCTGGGCTAAGGAGGCCTAAAAAATGCAGGTGTACATATAAATAGTAGTATATGGCCCAACAGGCTATATTTAGGAATATTTATGTACGTATAAATACATATATGCATGCAATAACAATTAGTAAGAAATTGGGGTACCATGAATTTGAAGGAGATTGTGGGGGGGGGCTATGTGGGAGGAGGAAGGGCAAGGAAAGGGGAAAATGTTGTAATTAAATTATAATATCAAAAATAAGCAACTGAAAAAAACAAGGCACGCAGGCACTGAATACAGCTGTACATATTAAGCACAGCTAGTCTAAAGCAAGTTCTTTAACTGTGGCTACCTGAACATGAGGGTCATGAAAACTCTGCCAAGAATAAAAGGTTTCTGAAAGCTAACAAAAATTAATTCGAAACCAACACACAACAAACACAGATGCTTCTGGGAGTGCTCGCTCACTGCCTCACTGGGGATGCTTACCACCTCATCGGGGGTGCTCGCCGTCTCACTGGGGTGCTTCTGCCTCACTAGGGGTGCTCGCTGCCTCACTGGGGTGCTCCTGCCTCACTAGGGGTGCTCGCCGCCTCACTGGGGCACTCCTGCCTCACTAGGGGTGCTCGCCGCCTCACTGGGGTGCTCCTGCCTCACTGGGGTGCTCCTGCCTCACTGGGGTGCTCGCCGCCTCACTGGGGTGCTCCTGCCTCACTAGGGGTGCTCGCCACCTCACTGGGGTGCTCCTGCCTCACTAGGGGTGCTCGCCACCTCACTGGGGGTGCTCACCATTCCACTGGGGTGCTTACCGCCTCACTGGGGGTGCTCACCGCCTCACTGGGGGTGCTCACTGCCTCTAGGGGTGCCACCACCCCACTGGGGTGCTCACCTTTTCACTCTGCACTAAGACTGTGAGCACTCCAGGTGATGGCAATGCATGCTGCCTGAACCACCTAGGGCATACTCGAACTGTACATATCACATAGCTACAACCTGTAGTGTTTTTATTGAGCATATGAAGTTCTTACAGAAACATGGTTTAACGATAGAAAACAAAGATTTTTAATGTATTTTCACTGTCATTCTTCAGCATATATCAAATTAGCATATCTTTGGAAGATAATGTATGAAAACATTTAATTAAAAAAATATTGCTTGAATTGGATTGCCAAGTTTCACTTTTTAAAAATCCCTAAATAAAATTTAACTTGGGGTTAGGAAAACTTTTCTAGTAATCTCTGAAATGTCCCTAAACATCCTTCTGCCATTTTGTGCACTCAGCGCAAAAGACCGATGCCCCCCTGGAGCCGCCCTGTGAGCTCCCCGTGAGGAACCCTGCCCCCCTATGAGCTCCCCGTGAGGAACCCTGCCCCCCTGGAGCCGCCCGTGAGCTCCCCGTGAGGAACCCTGCTTCACATCTTACGCTCCAGCAGAACCACCCTCCCCACATCATTCCCAAGTGCACATCGTCACACCTCTGCCCGCTTTCCTCTTCCCCGGGAACATACTCTCAAAGTTTACCCATCGGCCTCGTCCTTCAGGAGGCCCATTCAGTAAATATCCGCTCTCGCTGGAGGTGACTTTTCCGTCCCTATCAGCTATCAGCCCTGGGGCGTACGCGCTTCTAGTATTACACTTACCACATAGTGACTTCTACACCTACCTCCTCCAGTGTGCTCTGCATCCTCAGTGCCTAACAGGAGTCTGGCATGTGAGCAAATCACATGTGGAATCTGTGCTCACCGCTACCACAACAGCCGAGCACCAGCAATGTCCTCGGCCAGCACTTCAGGTAAGCAGATCCTCGGCACCCACAGCCTCTCCTGACCTAGGGCCCCGCTGTCTCAAACACCTGGCCGCGAGGTTGTCTAGTGTGGACCCACTCTGAAATCAGGTGTCAAGCCTGGATTCATACTTTAAGGAAAGGCAAACTTAGTGCCCCCTATCCCTTAAACAATCAAGTCTTTTTCTTTCACCCCCCATTTCCAGGTTCAAGATACCTACTGCAGGGAGGGTACCCCAGCAGAACTGGAAATTTCCTGAGAACAGTAGCATGTCCTCTACTTTGCCTTTTTGTTGAACCGCATGTGACCCCTTCTTCACAAGGCCATCTTTCGAGAGGCGGCTTTGGGTACTATTCGATGTCCACAGCTGGAAATTCTATAGAATCAAAGTATACGGGGGCCTCTCTAGGGGACATAGAGAGATGGGAGCCAATGGGCCAGGGTTCTTTCTAAAGTGAGAAAAAAACTGAAATTGACCATGGTAATGGTTGTGTATATCAGTAAATAAACTAAAAACTCCAGAATTCTAGACTTTAAATAAATTGAACAGTGCATGAATTATATCTCAATAAACTACTTTCTAAAAAGAAAAAGGCCTTAGGGGGCCTGTCCTGGCTACGTCCACGTCAATCTAACACAAGCTAGTGTTATCTGAAAGGAAGAGATGTCAACTGAGAAAAGGACAATATGTGCAGTAAACTTCAAACCCCTACCCAGATCTAGCCAATGACAGGACATTCTCCACAGTTGAGTGGAGAGTGGGGTCTGACTTTCACACGAACTCTGGTGCCCCATATTTGACCACGTCCCCTGGATGGGGAGGCCTGGTGGCACTCAGATGAAGGATAGCAGGCTACCAAGAAGAGACTTGATACCCTATGAGCATATACAGGGGGAGGAGGTCCCCCTCAGTCACAGGCATAGGGGAGGGGTGTAGGGGGAAAGCAGGAGGGAGGGAGGAATGGGAGGATACAAGAAATGGGATAACAATTGAGATGTAATATGAATAAATTAATATTTTTAAAAAAGAGAGAGAAAAGGCCTAAGCTCCAGCTGTAGGGCATTGTCTTAAAGAGTGATCAGTGGGGAGCAAGCCACGAGGAGCAAGCCACGGGGAGCAAGCCATGGGGAGCAAGCCACGGGGAGCAAGCCATGGGGAGCAAGCCATGGGGAGCAAGCCAGGAAGCAAAACTCGTCCACCTGTGGCCTCTGATCAGCTCCAGCCTCCAGGTTCCACCCTGTTTCCATTCCTGTCCTGACTTCCTTTGATGATGAACTGCAATATGAAAAGTGCAAGCCAAGCCCTGTCCTCCTCAATTTGGTTTTTGGTCATGGTGTTTTGTCACAGCTAATAGTAACCCTAACAGGGCTCATGGCTGTCAGAAATTTCCAGAACCTTTCCTATTTCATATTTGAATACATTATTAGGACAGAGCAATTAAATGTCTCTTTGAACAGTGATATTCACAACTTAGCACCTATAAGTTTTCAATTTCCTATATCTTAAATTTCACCTAGTTTTTCAGGTAAGAAAGAAACAGGAAGTGGGAAGCCAAAGAGAAAAAAATGTTGGCAAGTGCCTTAAGGGGCAGTAGACCTATATAATTGAAATATATATATATATATATATATATATATTTTTTTTTTTTTTTTTTTTTTTCCAGAGCTGAGGACCGAACCCAGGGCCTTGTGCTTGCTAGGCAAGTGCTCTACCACTGAGCTAAATCCCCAACCCCTATATATATTTTTTTTAAAGTCAGCGGTAGACTACAGGAACAAAGCCCAGGTAAGCCTGAATCCCAAGCCTGGATGTTCCCCGGAGGGAACTGAGGTCATCCTCAGTAAACACTCCCGTGACTCTCTGTGCACTGACCAAGCAAGCACACAACTATAAACCCTGGAAAAATCAGGCTAGTGTGAGAAGGAAACAAAGCACATTAAAAATCCAAGGGAACATAGCAAAGCTGAGCATCTAAGTGCAACCACCCACCACCTGGCATGAGTGTCCCCTGAGATGCACATGACACCCACCTCCAAAGTGGTGGAATTCAGAGGTGGGACTCTGAGGGAAGATTAGATCATGAAAGTAGACCCATGATGGCTGAGATTAATAGCCTTGTAACAGACCCCTCCAGACCCTAACACAACTAACTCCACGATGGAAGTGCCAGTCAGGCCATAAAACTCAGCAGTGCACAGACAGCACCGCCTGCCAAAATGAAAAGAGAGACCTAATCCATCGAAGTCCACAGGTCTGGGAACGTCCCTAATGTACTGACCTTGCTTTCTGCCTTCTGTGGTTCGGCTTCTGGCTGACTGTTCTTGTTAACTGAAGTCTGTCAACCCAGAATGTGATTTTTGTGCTTTAAAGCTCACCCCAGAAAGGTTTGGTGCTACACCAGGATCCCAAACACCCAGTGTAGACACTGGCCAGCTAATACAGGATTTTCTAGCAGTCTTCTCTAGAGGATGGCCCGCAACAGCCTCACCAAAGCAAGCTCAGATATCTAGGCTCCTTCTGCTATGAGAGGACATGAGAGGGCACAGCCTTCCATGAGGAGCAGAACCTCACCTGACACCAAATCTGCCAATAGTCTAACACTGGACTCCCAGCCTCCAAAGCTGTGAAAAATAAAATTCCACGTTCCACGCCACCTCACCTGTGGATTTCACCTTAGCAACCCAGACAAACTAAGGCATCTATCAAGCACTCACTGAACTGACAAGCCAAAAGAATATACATATGGCCGTCGATCGGGTCCAGCTAAGAGAGCTACTTTCATACGAAGCACGTATCCCTGTGTTCCTTGTCCCTGAAAAAAAATTTGGATCTTCGATATGAGATGATAAACCAGTGATATGCATGAAATGTTGAAACTCTAAATATCTCCAAGGTGGTTCCCAAAAGTGAAGTCGCCGATCAACAGACAAATGAACAAACAGGCCCTGTACTCACAAGAGAGCGTGTGCAACAATGGCGTCCACATCAAACAGGGTGTCCGTGGGGAATTCTCTGAGCAGTATGTTGCCTCTGGAAAAAGTTTTAAGAACAAGTTATACAGGTATCTCCTTAAGCTACAAGCTGCTTGCCTATCTAGCACATTAAATTCCTTGATGCAATAGCCTGTGCCTTATCGGTGTACTCTATACACCTCCAGAGTGCTGGTAGATAACATATGCAAATATATACTGTGTATGCACTCAAAGAAGTATGGGAAAAATTTAGGACCTATACTTGGCAAAAAGTACTGGGAAACAAGCATCCCAACGAGACTTCCCACTAACCTGTCCATCGCACCCAGGTCTCCACATTGGCTTGGGAAAGAAAGAAAGAAAAGTCTCCTGAGCAAACAGGCTCTCTCTACTCCCCAGGCCACATCTCCAGGACTTGAAAGTGTATGGAACTCCTCAGAAGATAACTGACTCAAGGGCAGAGGAACCAGCAGAGCCCTCAGGAAGAAAAGGATTCCCAAAGTGGAGCTGGCAGAGCCACTCAGAACACTGCTCTGCACTTCTTACCAGATAATCTGAGCGGGAATTCACAGAAGCGCCTCAGGCAGTACTCAACTCCCTTGCTTTTGTAAAGAAGGAAATTAAATCTCAAAATGGCAAATCTACTCCTTAGACTTTCTACTAAACTTTGAAAGATCTCACTAAAGGCCACAGTGTTCCAGTTTAGTGATGCATTATGCATGTCCTCTTACGTAGTCTAAAACTGTTGCTTTGTGTTAGTGTGTCCCATTCCAAAGAGAATTTACCTGAATAAATACGCTTTCATCAAACCCTCTTCTTTCCCACAGTATCTTGATGCTTCTCCTTTGACACAATTAACCTTTAAGAAAATTACATTTAAGGTTTAAGGTGTGTATCACAGGGTCAAACAACGAGAATTAGACACTGCTGCCCATTTCCAGGTTAAATTCTGTGTCTGACTTTTTCTGACTTACGTTTTCACTGCTCACTCACACGCTTAAGGAAACCAGAAAGAAACAGTTCTCACAGCTAGAAGTGATTATTTAATTTTCTGCAAGTTTATATTTAACTCAATTTTGCAAAAACACCAGGAGGTAAAAAGTAAAACAGGAAGGAAATGCTTAAGGCAAGATAAACAACCATGAAAGAAAACCAAAAAGCAGAGGCTGAGGGTGGCGTGGATACTCAACAGAAAGACTGAAGTTAAGCTGGGTCCATGAAAGGGTCAGTGCCTGAGCACAGTGCGGCAGCTCTGCTGGTTTTCTAACCCGAGTCCATCAACCCCTTTACTTGCACTAACTGAACCTTGCTTTGAAAAAAACAGTGTCCTATTAGAAAGCTTTTTTAGCCTCACAGCAGCAGGTGAGGATGACCACAGGGGACACATGACTTTGGCAGATGTCACTGCATGGGAATTCAATGACAGGTTCTGAAAAGGAGCCTGACAGCTTATCTGTCAATAAGAACGTAGAATACCAGTGGCAACCACAAGCACAGGCACCTTCACACTGTTTGCTAAAACAGTGTAACAGAAAGAATAAGCCAGCGTCCACACCGAGCCCAGGCTGCTCACAACCCAGGTGCACGTGGGGGTAACATCTGAGACCTGTCAGGAGGCAGTGAGCCATGTACAGGCTGAGGACGTAGGCCTAGAGGGCAGCCATGAAGACCTGGAGGCTGATCACGAGTGCAGAAAGAAAACTATGAAGAGTGTGCACACACATCACCACATGGAAGAAAGCCACGAAGGAAGCATGCACACTTGCAGCTAGGGAGACGAATGGCCACCATGTAACTAACCAAAACAAAGGCTGGAGAGGAACTTGTTCTGCTCTGAATACTTGCCTTGGTGGAGTAGGGTTGTTGTTGTTGTTGTTGTTTTAATTTATTTATGCAGAATTTGGGGAAACAGAATGAAAGCTGTGGAACATCATTTTTTAAAAAAAGTATGAAAGGGGAACTGACAGGACAGACATAAGGAACCGAAAGCTAGAGTCAAGTCAACTATAATGAAGAGAGCTCTAGTGCACATAGGTTTTAATTTTAAACCCAAGCTATAGGACTGCTCGATGTTATGACAAGAGATCCACGCACTCGCTCGCCATAGTCTGGAGAATACCATTATCTCAATCACTGGAGATACAGTTAAGTCCAAATCAGAAACTTTGAAGTTACACTTTAAAAGTATAAACATTAAATAATTAATATGTGAAGCTAAATACAATGCATATAAACAGTAAATACAGAAGACAGCTGAGCATCTGAGATAGATAACGAAACCAGGTTCCTCTGAGGTGGTGACACTGGTGCCAAGAACTGAAGGGAAACATATATAAATATATAAATGTGTGGATGGAGTAAAAATTATCTGCAAGGGTCCTGTGGTAATGGCATCTGTGTGCTTCAGGAGCAGAGACAAGGCAAAAGACAGAAAGGGAGTCACAGACGAGGCAGTCTCCATGACGCTCAGGGTTTTGATGTATTGCAACTGCCTCTGTGTAACGGGACACATCTGACCACACACAGAAAGAGAAGTCTGTCGTGGGACGACAGTGAAAGGAGCAGGCCTTTCCAGGACGGCACTGTGGTCCCTCGGTGACATGATGACAAGCAGAGTAAGAGCGATGCGAGAGTAGCTGGGCTTGAAAAGGTTTAAAAATAAAAGCTAGTGACCGATGGACTGGTTAGGAGAGAAAGAAAATTCAAAGACCACTAAAGGGCTGTTTGTTTGTTTGTTTGTTTATTTTAAACCCAACTTTAAACACTGTGACAAAAACTTTATTCTGGTTATCGTTTGTATATCTTTTTCCTTAATTCACCTTAATGTTGTGTGAAGCCTTTTCTTCAAGACAGGGTTTCTCTGTGTAGCCTTGGCTGTTGTCCTGGAGTCACTTTGTAGACCAGGCTGGCCTCGAACTCACATCGATCCACCTGCCTCTGCCTCCCAAGTGCTGGGATTAAAGGCGTGCGCCACCACGCCCAGCTTTAGACTCATTTTTAAACGTTGAACTTGGTTACTTTCCCCAGGTTGAGAATATTTATCTTAACTGGAACATTCAGTCCACTCACATTTTAGCACCATGGTGGAGTGGCTATGGGCTAATGGTTGCCGAGAGAGCACTCAGGAGCAGCCCTTCTCTTCAGTGGTATAACTACCAGTAACATGGTTCACTAGATAACCCGGGTCATCATCACTCAAGCAACCCTAATTAAACTCAGTGGTCTTACACACTCCAAAAAGACATTTATATTTTGGTGTTTTTTTCACCTACCTGTCTGATCAACCCTAACATTTTGGGACACTCTCAAATGCTACTCTTCCTTAACACCACTGTGACTTGTAGCTCAACACGTAGGAAAAAGCCTTCATATCCCTTACATGGGACTGGATTGGTACATCCCTTATTATAATGAATACATTCTTCTACCTACTAACATGATCTGTGGATGTGATGTGATTCCCATATTTATGGTATATCCTTCCCAAAGAGGGTAGAACTCTGTCATCTAAACACACTCAACACAGGGCTCTGTCATCTAAACACACTCAACACAGGGCTCTGTCATCTAAACACACTCAACACAGGGCTCTGTCATCTAAACACACTCAACACAGGGCTCTGTCATCTAAACACACTCAACACAGGGCTCTGTCATCTAGACACTCAACACAGGGCTCTGTCATCTAAAGACACTCAACACAGGGCTCTGTCATCTAAAGACACTCAACACAGGGCTCTGTCATCTAAAGACACTCAACACAGGGCTCTGTCATCTAAAGACACTCAACACAGGGCTCTGTCATCTAAAGACATCTTCTCTTGGGATTTCTCAGTGCTCTTGACCATAAAACCAAAACGTCAGCTAATTACAGTGACAGCCTAAACACAGACCCTAATATTCTCTTACAGTTGCTAGATACACAGTTCTAGGCTCTTTTCTGTCTGTTACTAGAAAAACAGCATGGCCATGCTTTTCAGTATCGTGTGCATTTTCTATTTCATTTCTAAAGTTTATTTCTATTCTATGTCCATGAGTGTCTGTATCTATGTGTATGTGTAGCAGATGTGTGCCTGGTGACAGCAGAGGCCGGAAGAAGGCCTCAGAGTCCCTGGAACTGGTGTTACAAATTGTTGTGAGCTGCCATGCAGGTGTTGGGAACTAAACTCGGTCCTCTGCAAGGGCAACTGGAGCTACAAGCCACTAAGCATCACTAACCCATAACTTACACATTTTAGTTTGAATCTTTCCTAAAGTTCACAAGAGATAAGTGCTGATGTAACATTCTTTTCCTGCCTAGGAAGTGTGCCTGCTTACAAGACGGACAATAGCCATCTCCAGGAGAAGGGTGGAAGCCAAGCGAGGAATGAATAAATGTGTGCACAAAGCCAGTAGACACTAATGTGAAAGCGCTACAGCCATTTGGGCGACTTCTCATGTAAAGTCTTACATGTTACTTAATCCAATACATGTATAAATTGTCCATAGAACTCCATGGCAAATTTGAACATTTTTGGAAAAAGAAATGTTAATCTTCAAATTGACTTGCTTATTCTAAAAATGTCCCAAACTACAGCATAAACAATTATAGACAGAAAAGATGGGCAAAAAATTTTTAATTACCTTCATTTTGTTCCTTCCATATATACAAATAGAAATTTAATAAACAGCTGAATTGTGGCTGTCGTGAAATATTTATAAGACAAAGGAGAACAAAACCCCACCACCGGCTTGAAAATACCCTGGAACAACAGGCTGTGAAATGCAGTTATATTCTCACAGCTGAGGGATTTAACCAGCTTCTTTCCTCTCTATGCACTGCTGCACAATCATCTGATGATATCTTTCTGTGCTTCTACTTAAACTTAGGTAAGAAACCAAGAACACACACACACACACACACACACACGTTTTCCTTAGTTCTGAAAAAGGTCTGAAGCTAACATGTTTTCAGATCTGCAGTCACAGCATTGTAAATGTCTGTCACCAATATTTTATCACCGTAAGTACATGCTTATGTTACCTTTGCAACTGAAACCCCATAGTCCTGGAGAGGTCTAATGGCTTCTTCTAGTTCTTCGAGAAACACAGAATTACTTAGATAACCTAAAACAAGAAAGGCGGGATGAATAGTTGTGAATTCGCCCTTTTAAAAGATGAACATTTAAAATTAAAGGTAAAAATCTGAGCACAAAAATTTTATTATTCGGTAACTAGCCTTCAAAACAACTAAGTAAACATATTTCCCTGTTGCTTATTTTTATTTCTATTATCATAGTATGGTTTAATTTTATAAGTTACTTTAAACACTTTTTAAAGTATTTGTTTAAAATAAGTAAATAAATACATTTGTGTCATGCTGCTAGCAGGAGAGCCACTGGCCCAGCGCAGATGCCAAGAGGGAGGCTGTGCAGATGCAGGCAGGCCAGTGTGAGAACCAGAGCAGTAATGAGCCGGCTGGAGGCTGTGTGGGCGGCTCAGCGCTGCAGCCGGAGAAGATCTGTGTCCACCACAATGAGTCATCCGGTCAGAAGCATGTGCCCAGCGCTGCCCTGGTGGACTTGGAGCCAGGCACCATGGACAATGAGAGGTCTAGGCCTCTGGGGCAGCTCTTCCAGCCTGACAACTTTATCTCCTGTGGGAACAACTGGGCCACGGACCACTGTGAAGGAGTGCACTGCAACTGCCTGCACGGCTTCCAGCTCATGCCCTCACTGGGTGGTGGCACAGGCTCAGGCAAGGGCATGCTGCTCGTCGGCAAGATCCGAGAGGAGTACCCCTACGATACATGAACACCTTCAATGTCATGCGGTCACCCAAGGCCTCAGACACCGTGGTGGAGCCCTGCAGTGCCACACGGTTGGTGCACTAGCTGGTGGAGAACATGGTGAGACCTAATGATTTGACAATGACCAGGAAGTCCTCTACCGCATCTGCTTTCACAGGCTCCACCCACCCATGGGGACCTTAACCTGGGATCTGCAAACATGAGCAGTGTCACGTCCTCCCCTCACCCTGGACAGCCCCACGCCACCCTGTGCTAGCTGGCCATTAATACAGCGCCTTTCCCACACCTGCACTTCTTCAAGCCTGGCTTCACCCACCTCACAGCACAGCGCAGTCAGGACCTGACAGTATCTCAGCTCACACAGCAGAAGTTCAAAGCCAAGAACATGACGGCCACCTGTAACCCAGGCCACGGCTGCTACCTGACTGTCACCACCATCTTCTGGGGCCCCACGTCCATGAAGGAGGTGGACAGGCAGACGCTGGCCATCCAGAACAAGAATGGCGGCTACTTTATGGAGTGGATTCCCAACAACGTGAAGGTGGCCATGTATGACATCCTGTCACAGGGCCTAAAAGATGGCCCCCACCTTCGTTGGCAACAGTTCTGCCATCCAGGAGCTACTCAACTGCATCTGTGAGCAGTTCTCGGCAGCAAGGCCTTTGTGCACTGGTTCATAGGTGAGGGCATGGATGATAAGGAGTTTAGTGAGGCTGAGAGTGGCATGAATGACTGGTGCCAAAGTTCAAGAACACCACAGTCAACAAAGGTGCAGAGGCTACTGAAGCTGAGGGAAGCCTTACGATGCTGCAGGACACACTTGCTCTTTTCCCAGCCCTGATCGTGTGGCAATGGTGCTCTGGTCTAAGTACTTAGACTCCACTCAAATCAAACACACCATGCTGTTCCCCAGCTTATCTGTACCAGAGCTCTTTCCTTTAACAGAGAGCTGGACAGTCCACCAGACCAGAGTAACACTGAAAGCAAAGTAGGGAGCCATGAAGGGCTAAAGCAAGCAACCACAGTCTGTTAAGTGCACAACCATCAGACTTAGCAGGGGAGTTAGAATCCTTGGCGATAAAAACTAAAGCTGCTACAGGGTTACCCTAGTACAATATGCAATATGGAACTTTGTGACATTCCATTCATAATAAAATGCTAAGCCTATTTTTTTTAATGTTTAAATCTAATGTGGTATTATTCCTCCAAATTTAATACCATACACACAGTATACTTACACACACACACACACACACATACAAACTTTCAAATTGACTGAAAATACCAAATCACAAATATAATTAAAGAATGACAAACGGGCGTGGTGGCACACACCTTTAATCCCAGCACTGAGGAGGCAGAGACAGGTGGATCTCTGTGAGTTAGAGGCTAGCCTGGTCTACAATGAGAGTCCAGACCTGTCTTTTGAGACCCTGTCTCCAAAAAAAAAAAAAGAAAGAAAGAAAAGACAAGACAAAAATGAGTAGAGATGTGAATTCATTTTGGTAATTCCAATACAACTGTACTGTTACTGGCATGAGGACTTGAATGAAACATCACAACTATGTTCAACAGTCATGTTAATTAACTCATGTTAATTAATGACATAGCTAACTCAGAATATAAAATGTTAAGCTAAATCACCGCTAAAACTACGTATCCAGTTTTTATAAAGCTGCCAAAACAGCTACATGGTAAAGGAAAGAATAAGAAAGCATATTCCAGCATATTCCAGCAACGACTGCACAAGTTTCCAATGACATGTCGTACACCCTGAACTAGTGTTTTCTATGAAGCAAGCATGTGCATCAGCCCATCTAATCCCCACACTAAATTTAGAAGGCAATCACCACGGCATCACAGCAGATGCGGCAGGAAACAGAGGAAAGCACGGATGCTCTGGATTCAGGTCACAGACGCAGCGTTACAGCACACACAGTTACAGGCAACACGAAGCTCCCACTGAGTGCACTGACTACTACGGTGAAATAAGTATCACAAGAGTCACATAAGGAAGAGATACTTACCAACCTGACAAAAATAAGCTAGTGAGGCTTTTCCCGGCTGCAGGGTGCTGAAATACTGCTGAGGGCTCAGTTCGGGGAGAGAGTCTTCAGTTGACTCATAAAGACTGCACATCAAAACCAACGCAACCCCAGCTCTAACCGCGCTGAAGCCAAAAGACATGATGAGCTGCAGCTGGGCATGTGTGCCAGCCAGGAGGCCTGTCTGTCTTCCTCACGGCTGCGTCCTACTGCCTGGAGCAACACCTGGCATGGAGAGGCAGACCAACAAAGTTCTGTAAGATGAATTTGTTAAATAAAGCAAGTTAAATAAAGTCCGCTATGGGTTGACTACCTATTAAATCTCCCACAGGAGATCTACTCATATTATTCAAAAACATTCATTTGAACGATGACCGGTTAAACCACTACATTACTTGATTTTGCTAAAACTTTATTTCCTTCTAGTGAGAAAAAAAAAATCTGAGGGAATGACGAGTAAGAACACGAGTTGATAACGCGTTTGTTTCACTTTGTATTTTCACAGCGCTGGGGACTGTGTAGTTTAAGGAAGTACCGTATCACAAAGATAATTACATTCTCAGGCCTCGCAGAGGGCTGGGTGTGTGGTGGTGGTGGTGATCATTGTGTGTTTTCTGTTTGGTGTTTTGAGACAAGGTTCTAGTTTGAAGGCCCAGATCCCATCAAATTCATAACAACAGTCATTCAATAGTAAACTAGGCTTAATTTTTGGTTTTGGTTTTGGTTCTTTGAGACAGTGTTTCTCTGTGTAGCCTTGGCTGTGCAGGATCTAGCTTTAAATTAATTAAAAATATTATCTAATTTTACATTTATTTTATTTCCTGTGTTAGATAATAAACTCAACACTTTGTACAAGCTAGGCAAGTGCTCTGTCACTCATCTTTCCTCCCAGCCATCTTCTGATTTTTTTAATCCACAGGTATCACTCAGCTGTCCAAGCCGGCCTTGAACTTACAATCTTCATGCCCCAGCCTCCTGAATGCATGGAAGTACCAGCCTATGCCACCAAGCCCAGCTCAAGCCATTTTTTAAGTTGGACATTTTGTTTGGCCCATTTACAGCCTGTGTACAACGAATACTACAGCAACTGCTGAACACAATTTGGCTGGGAACAAGACGTGCACGCAGAGTCTGCCACAGGTCTACTAGGTGTCACATCTCCCACAGGGGCATTCAATAACATTCTTTTGAATGTTGTAACCTACTTAACCTGCTTACACGCTACAGCCCCTCCATTGGGACTTCCTTTAGCTCTTAGCATAACTACAGCTCCCCTCTTACCTGCTATTGAATTTAGCATATCAGAAGCCATTTTACTCCTAAGTTTCCATTTGGATCATAAGGTAAAACTAAGTTCAAATCCTCAGGCCCTACGTGCCTGAGA
The DNA here is from genome assembly GCF_903995435.1 of Acomys russatus. Lineage (NCBI taxonomy): Eukaryota > Metazoa > Chordata > Mammalia > Rodentia > Muridae > Acomys > Acomys russatus. The sequence continues at coordinate 75,586,246 of NC_067139.1, forward strand.
CCAGGATACAATTAAAAAGTTAATACCTGCTGCCTAGAATAAAGCAATGGATGATAAATGCATGTTCTGCTCGAGTTAAAGATAAATGTACGTTCTATTAGAATTAAGACCTCAACGTCCTGCTGTGTTCCTTTCTTCCGGAACAACGGGGAACTAGAAAGTCCCCAAGCCTATATCCTAGTCAATCAGCTCAAAACGCCTTGTCTAGCTGTCTAGATACAATACACTTGGAGCACAGTCAATTATGTTTAGCTGGTCAAAATGATGTAATGCTGCACCCCCCCACCCCACCCCCCCCCCCGCATTGCTCTCCACACCTGGTTACCTGGTTGTTCCCGGTTATGGGTTTTTGTATAAAAGGCCTGACTTAAAAACAAACCAACATCGTGGTCTGGCTCCTGAGCCCAGATTATGGCTCTGACCGGTCAGTTTTAGTTCAGCGTTCAAGAAACATTCATCAGTCTAAGTCTGGTGTTTGAGGGGTCAATGTGCGGCTGCTCTTTAACCCTTAACACTAACTACAAGCCCACTTCGATGGTTAGGACATACTATTTACACTGCTTACACAGTGAAGTCTTTCTCAACTGACTGGTCCAGTCCTACTTTCTTTCTGAACCCACTTTGGTCTAGCCATCCACCTCCCGCCGCCACGACCCCCCGCCCGCACCCTCTTCCTTACTCCCGCCCCCTACCCCCCAACCCACACCCTCTTCCTTACGTTTCCCCCACCCCACCCCGCACCTTCTTCCTTACTGCACTTATCACCTTTCTTCTTGACCTTCTGCCAGTCTTGTCTGCTATTTTGCAGTTTTCAATTTTTTTTTAACAACTCTGAGAGGTTTTGGGGGTTTGGGTTTTTTGTTTTGTTTTGTTTTGTTTTTTTGTTTTGTTTTGTTTTTTATGATCTATACTGTCAAAGTTTAAAAGAAGGTAGCGTGGGCAAGCAATTTACTACAGAGATACATTCCCAGCCCCTAGATAACACAAAAATACATATTTATAAAAAGCAAAAGTACATTCACAGGTATAGATGAGAATTTTCATCTTTTAACCATTAGGACCTCTATATTTCAAATACAAGATCACTACTTTAAAATAGGTAATGAAAATAGCAAAAAACAAAACAAAACAAAACAAAGCTAAACATTTCTATATATTCCTAAGAGTGTGAGCAGAATTTTTCAGCAAAGAGTAAGATGACAACTTTATTTAAAAAATCATAAAGCACTAACTAGCTATATGTTCCTTCATCCAAGACCATCAACAAGGTGTTTCTCCCTAGGGAGCAGGTATTCTTGAAAAAAAAAAAAAACCGACTGAAACTTATGATTCATAGATCACTTAATACTTCTGAAATTATTAGACCAGGTTACTACTACTGAACAAATTTACCTTCGGTTTTTAATTCTGAGTTATGTTTAAAATCTCAAAGTAAAATAAGAAGTGACAGTTGTATGGGATATGTAAAAATGTAGTCTTAGTGATATTTCATTAAGTAGTAGCCATGAAATTAAAATTGATTATACATTCTGACCATTGTAAGCAACTTATTTCGGGGCTGCTTTATATTAATGGAAATGTTTTAAAATAGGTCACTCGCTCTTTTCTTTGTACTCTGGAGGAAACTGCATTGTTTCTGTGGCTGAGGGAGCAACTATAGCGCACTCATTACTGCATGAAATAAAGTAACCTAATTAAGCCACAAAGTATTAGGCTAAATCACAATCGAAAAACCAAGCATCCATTATTCCCTTGTCTTGAGGCTACAATTCAATCACTTTAGCCTAAATTGAACATTAGAGTTGGCGCACTGTTCCTCGCCCAGTAGTGTGCTTTTATAGCTCCAAAGGTCTGACTGTACATGGAAAGCAAACTTCAGGTATCTTCTGCTTAGCTGGACAGGTGAGAACACATGTGTGAAAGTACTGTGCAGTTACCAGTTAGCAGACAGGATGCACCGTCATCTCTCACTCATTCCGCCTTTGATAATACTTGACTATTTAAAATTACTAAGATCACAGAGTATGTGGATCTGCTAGAACTAAAACTGTAATAACCAAAGTTGAATGGATAAGGAGGCACAAAGTAAGGAGACATAAAGGGTGAAAGAAGGCTTAACATATTTCACAGCACCAAAAGCCAAAGTTACTGAAAATAGTTAAGTTGATGCCAAAGCACATGACTACCAACTGAGAGCAAACACCTGAGGCAGCGATGGTAAGTACGGAGGCAATTTTTGAAACCTATAAAACCCTTCCTCTTTTCTCCTTTCCTTAGTTTTTTTTTTGAGACGTGGTCTCACTCTGTGGTCTAGCTCGGCTTCATGGTGAGCCTCTAGCCTCAGCCTCCAGAAAGCTGCGATTACAGGCATGAGCTGAGATCACTTCTTTAAACAAACCATCTCGTTTTATTTTAAAAGTTACTATATTTACTCTACTTTTCAGACCTTACAACCTTTCACTTTTCATTTGCATGCGATTCGATCTCCCATAGCTTCTACTGTTACCCTCTCCTCCCCATCCGTGTCAAGAGAATGCACAAAGCCATGCGGGGAAATAGGAAGCGTCTGCTCAGGGGCCTGCCCTCCCTGTACAAGGTCTTTCAACAAGGACAGAGCGTGAGGGTGGGAAAGGCTATCAGCAAGCACAGAGTGAAAAACAGGTACCGAAAACAGTGACTTCCTCCAGGAGCTAGAAAAGGCACTAAAACGCCGTGCTCGCTACGTCAAGGACCTCCACGCCTACACAGATTGCTGAGAAACACAGGAGAACCGGCCCTGGCTCTCTGGGTGTGGCAGCTCCTTGGTGCAGTCCTCGTCATGGATGTAAGGCCGGCTTCGCTGAGCCTCCTCAGTCCACCTCTGCTGAAGCTGTTCACGATGCCTCTGGACATCGCTGGGGGCGGGGCCGTGGGGAAGCCATCAGGCGACAACTCCAACAGCCAGCACGTGGAAGGCAGGCTTTCCAGCCCCTGGCTAGTGGGTAATGAGCTCAGGGAAGAAATCCTATAAAATGTTTAAGTATTCAAGATTTGGAGAGCTACTTCTGACGTATAAACTAGTCCGTGTCCACTTGTACACAAGCTAGAAAGGAGCAGCTGCCTTAACAAGTAACTCTAAAACACTGTCTTGGAGGTCAAATAGAGCTCAAAACTGGTCTGGGCATCACAAGGAAAGGTTCACCAGACAGCGGCGATCAACAAACGAGCCACATCAAGTTGGTAAAAGCTGTTGCTACAGCAATTTGGAGATGACACACACCTACTGAATCTACAATGGATGCGTAGCAAAAGCCTTACAGCCGATGAGCTAATTTTAAGCACCAGAGTTTGTAAACGGACGATTCGTACTAAACAGGACCTGCTGTTGGTTGTACGGGACAATGTGTGAAAAAAAAAAAAAAAAAAAAAAAAGGCTGGGAAGCAACAGCGACAGGCAAACACGCAGCATAACTTAGACCCACAATATTCCATGCCCAAAGCAGCACGCGCACCAAACCACTAAGCCTAAAAAAAAAAAAATAAAATAAAATAAACCATTTTGAGATGTGGCCAAGATAATGCTAAAACCGGCAGGGCCTCTCACAGGACAAAGCCACAGGCCATGGACAGCTGTGCTCTGGAGCGCGCAGGACGAGAGCTGCATGTTACTTCCCTGTAATGAGTTACGCGCTGTGTGCTCGAGTTTTCTGGAGAAAGCGCATCTGTGTAAAGGCCCTGCAGCTCGCTTCACCCACGCTACCAAGCTCTGCTCGCCCCACCTGTCGACCTTGCAGTCACCACTAACCACCCACCTTTTGTATCTGCCTTACCGCCTTTAATGTTTGGAACGTATACAGCCTCCGCCAACCATAAAGACAACTTCTAAACGCTGGCGAGCACATTAAGGCGTACCTGACGGGCCTACCCTTGCACCACTGAATAAACACGCCGGCTCGGGCTCTCTTTACATGTTATCATTATCGTACGTGTAGATGCACGGTTATGTATGTGTGGGTGGCAACACTATCTGGGGCCTGGTAAACAAACGGCTGGCCCAGAAAGTGGAGTACCCAAGAGACCCTCTTGGGGAAAGCGCACTCTTCCTGTGCAGAGCATAGGAAAGGGGGTATCTAGGAAAGGCTGGATGTCGGATGCCCCAGTAAACAGGCTGTCTGCAAGGACACAGAATCTGCGGTGAGATGTTCACTCTGAGAACGCAGGACTCCCTCTTAATCTTGCATTGCTCTGATTTGATACCAAATACCAAAAAAAGGGTAACACGTTTCATGTAGTGGCCCAAAATACAGTCGTTTCCCAATTGTTTTAAGTAGTTATTTTAAGTAGTAATACAGCTTTTATTTTGTACCTCTTGGTCTCAGACGAGGCTAGCACCACCTGCTCATACACACAGGCTAACACACAAGCAGAAATATCCACACCAATCCCTCCTTTCTGCACCATCACCAAACGGTTACTGCTTTGCCCGCCGTTCCCACCCCAGCCCCCGCGCTCCAACTTTTATGCCCTGGACATCTTTCTGAATTTCAGGTTTCGAAGCATCACCTTCCCCTTACAAGAAGGCCTTAACAGTCACCTGCTCCCCCTAACTACCCGTCCTGCAGGACCTCCTCCCAAGAGATGGCAGGGTCGCTTGCTTACAGTTTCCGCTCACGCCTCTCTTCATCCACGTCCCTCGCCCCGCGTGTCTTACTGCTCACTCAGAAAAAGAAAAACAATAATAATTAAGAACTCGAAACCAGCGTCCTTCGGGCGCTCCAGAAGCAGGTGTGCTCAATCAGAAGGCAGCGCTCAGCAAGCAGCACGGCTAAGAGGAACGCTGCCGGGGGCTGACACGCGTGCTTGCAACCCTGCAGGGCCGTCACTTCCCGCCGCGCGAGGGGACACGGAGGCAGAGGACGGGGCAGCGCCACCTGAGCGAGCTGGCGGCCCGCGGCCGCCCCCGCCCCACAAGATCAGCCTCCAGAGCCAAAAAAAAAAAAAAACTCCGAGGCCCCGCCTTCTCCTCGTGCTCCTTACGTAAGAGATCCTCCAACCAATGGAGGGCCGAGGGGGCGGGGCGAGCGCTACCCCAGGGGACAGGCTCCGGAGTCCTCCCGCCGGCGCGAGCCGGTCCTGCAGCTGCCGACCAATCAGCAGCGTGGGTCGGGGAGGAGGGGCGGGTGGGCGGAAAAGAGGGAAAGCGGGCGTCCAATCAGAGCGAGGGATCCCGGAGTGACGGGTTCGGAGGCCCGTGGTCTTCCGAGCGCGGCGCCCGGTGGGCGTGCCCGCCGGGACCAATCGCGGGCAGCTCGCGGTGCGGAGCGAGCGCCTCAAATGCTCGGGTTCCTCAGCTGATTGTCTCCAGCCGAGAGTTGTTTTCTGCCGCCGCCGCCGCCGCCGCCGCCGCTGCGGAGCGGAGCCGCGGCTGCAGGACACGAGCTGCCCCCACCCCCCGGGAGGAGGGGGAGGCGGGCCGGAGGGTCAGCCGCGGCCACCGCGCGGGGCTGCCCGGGGGCGCGGGCGGGAGGTGCGAGGGGGCTGCCCGGGCCGCTTCCCTTCCCGCGCTCCCTCGCAGCCGCTCGCGTCCCCTCATGAGGGCGTCGGGGCCCGGCCCGGCGGTCCCCACGGCCGGCCGCGAACCCTCGACGCCCGGCGGGGGAGCCGTCGCGGCCTCGGGCGCCGCGGTGCCGGGCTCGGTGCAGCTGGCGCTGAGCGTGCTGCACGCGCTGCTCTACGCCGCGCTCTTCGCCTTCGCCTACCTGCAGCTGTGGCGGCTGCTCCTGTACCGCGAGAGGCGGCTCAGCCACCAGAGCCTCTGCCTCTTCCTGTGCCTCGCGTGGGCAGCGCTCAGGACCACGCTCTTCTCGGCCGCCTTCTCCCTCAGCGGCTCGCTGCCCCTGCTGCGGCCGCCCTCCCGCCTGCACTTCTTCCCGCACTGGCTGCTCTACTGCTTCCCCTCCTGCCTCCAGTTCTCCACGCTCTGTCTCCTCAACCTCTACCTGGCGGAGGTAAGGCGGGAGGGCCGGCGAGCTGGGGAGCGGGGCCGCCGGGATCCACTCCTGCCGGGGCGGGGGGGCCGGAGGTGGCCGGAGAGCAGCCTGGGGACACTGAGGCACTCTGGTCTTTCCCTCTCCCTCGACTTAAGCCGCTGATGGACTCGGTGCCTGAGGGGGTTTTGGAGGAGTGTGAGCCCCGACAACTTAAGGCAGTGATGGTGGGGGACACCCTTTGTTCAGTGTCCCAGACCTCCAGGTAAGGCGCTGGTGGCGACCACCAGAGCGACACCGCGAGAAGGTAGCAGCTCCCGTGGCTCGGACCCCGCTGAGGGAGGTTCGGATGCTGAGGTAGAGGCGGCTCAGCTGGAGCTGGACCGCTGCCAGCCATTACGTCACCAGGCAGAGCTGTTCCTCCGCTATTGTTGCTGCGTTTCTTTTATTAGAAGCTTGTATTACCTCCCCGCCCCCGGCCCCGCATCTCCCTAACTGTGGCTCGATACACCTTATACACATTCTGATCGATCGCTCCCTGACAGGGGCCAACGATCAATAATCAATGCTGCGGGACAGTCTAAGGTTCCCCCGTAAGGACCTAAGGACCGTAATGTTTGTCCCCGTTGCTGCTTGCTTTGGCGGTTTAAGGCGGTCTCTTGCAGCATAGCCCTTTCGGGGAGAGCTAATTGGGAGAGAAGGTACAAGCTTAGCCCGCGCCTGTTGCAGAAACAAACCTCGGAACTGTTTTTTTCAACAACTTGCTTCATAGCTGGAGCCTAATCACACCCCCTTTCTCTTTTACCGGGAATTGCTGCTTGGATTACATTGTTCTGCAGCGCTTAGGTATTTGACCCATTTCAGACAGGTTTGGGGTATAAGGTGGTCAATCATGTATATCAGTGGTGTTTATGCTTTAGTATCTTCTTATTTGTCCCCCGGAAAGTCTTCCTTGCCCTCAAAATAAAAAGCTTAGAAGGGGAGAGAAAAGGTGACATCATATGCTTAATACTGACTAATATAGAACAGTATTGGTCTATGCAGCCAATCCTCTTACAGGCTTTAAGAGGTGATGAGAATTAATACAGTTCCAAGGAAAAGTTTAAAAAATGAAAAGGCACTTTTGAATCAGATTGTTTATATTTCCTGCTGAAGCCAACTCTTTTTTCCCTTAATAAATAGGAAAATAGAATTCATCATTTTAAAAGCACAATTATAGTTTCAGCTGTTTACCATACTAAAAACAATTGTTAAGTAACAAAAACAAACTTTATTTTTATTTTCTATCCTTAGGAAGGTCACACAATACCACAAGAACCCAAACCTTAAGCAGCAAAAGTTAAAAGCATATGTAGTTATGAATCAAATAAACATGCTAGAATGATGTCATTTATTTGAGTCTCATCGCTTGCTCAAACTATCATAACACTTATTTATAGGTAAACTGGCATTGAGAGTTCTTCTTGACACTTCTGATAGAACATTAATTTCTCGCTGAAACCTTACTTTAGCTTCAGACACAGTTAATCTATCTGAAAACGATTAAAAGTGCATTTGCTAGGAGCATAAGATGCCATGTGTGTCGTCAGCCCCCTCTCCCTCTCCATATCTTAAGAAATTATATATGTGGTTCACTGGGCCTTTCGAACACCACCCTTTTCACTTGAGGTGTAACACAAAACCATAAAGTGTACAATCTTAGACATGGAGCTAGATAAGATCGTGTGTGTGTGTGTGTGTGTGTGTGTGTGTGTGTAACATCCATGTTACCAAACGCCTGCATAAGATATCTTGGATGGCCTGAGGATTCACTTGTATCTTCTACCAGCCAGTACCTCTCACTCAAAGGTAAATAAAGTGGCCAAAACATTGTCATAGTAGGAAAAATAGCAACCATATTTAAACACAAAATTCTAAAAAGTATTTCTAGAGCAAAGAAATACAGAGTATCTAGGTAGAATTTTCACATATTTTACTGCTGATATTCTAAGTAAGGAAGCATTAAAGTCTGAAAGTCTTATTAAATGAATCATGTATTTGTGTGGTACACTTTTGAAAAAACAAGAAACAAACAAACTAAGCTACTTACCCTAGAAAATAAATTTTCAAAATACTGCACTAAATCTTGTTTGTTTCTCCGTGTCTTCTAGAAGGGGTATGTGTTGTTTGTCTATCTTTTATAATAAAACAATTTTAGGAATATAATATACTTGGATAAATTTCGTGGTTTTTTGAAAAGCTTTAAAATAGACATTTGAATCAGAATTTATTTCCCAGTTCATTATCAGAAAAAGCAAGAACATTTGTAGGTATTTATACTTAACAGTATTTGAAGTTAGGTGTGGTGGTGTATACCTGTAATCCAGCACTCGGGAGGCTGAGGCAGGAGGACTGCCGTGACTTTGAGACCAGACTAAACTACACAGTTCTAAGATAATGTGCCCTATATAGCAAAAGTCCTTCAAAGGTGAGTATGTAAGCACACATTTGTAGCCCTTGCACCTACATGGCAGCGGCAGGACCCTGCCTCAAGAAACAAAACAGTAAGAAAAGAGTGAATTTGTTTTTCTTGTGTTTTATGAGGCAGGTTCTCCATGCACTGCAGGCTGGCCTTGAACTCTCCATCCTCCTGCTTCAGCCTTCCAAAAGCTGAGAGCCACAGATGTGTACCACCATGCGCACATCTGGATTACAATTTTTAAATAGCAATTTCAAGTAACTAGAAGTATTGCTCATTCCAAATTAGTGAAGTTTTTTGTGAAGAGTTGTTTTGTTTCAGTTTTGTTGTTTTCAGATAGGCTTGCTAGTTAGCTCAGACTGGCCTGGAATTTTTTCTGTAGCCCAAGATGATATCAAACTTAAAACCCTCAGTTTCCCAACCGATGGAACTATAGGCATGTCCCACCATACACAGATTTTTAATTTTCATACTACAGCAAAATTGTGGGGAAAGTTTGTTGGCAAAAGCAAAACTATTACTTGATTTGTGTACCAAAGTATTGTCTTTATTGTATCATGTTAAATACTAATTCTATTTCAATTTTAAATTAAAATATTTGTTGTGTCCATTTCTGATGAATTAAAAACATTCCAACTTCTCATTGTAAGGAACCGTGGATCAGGCCAGAAGATACGGCCCATCAGTTGAGAGCACTTGCTGCTCTCACAGAAGACCGTTCAGTTCCCAGCACCTGCCTGTGCTACCTCACAACTGTAACTTCAGTTCCAGGGGTCCCAGCATTCAGACACTCACATGCACATTCCTCCTCACAGATACATTTAAAAACAGAACTATAGGTGATTATAAACACATAAGATAATCATTGCTACTCTGAACATATTTTTATGGGGAGTCTTCCAAAACTCATGGCTTTAAAAAGTTAACTGCTTAAACCACTCTCTCTTCTGGCTCACATCTAAATGGGATTGAGCTAAAAGTATTCCTTTCTGACTTTTTTATCTTTCTGATTTGGGGGAGAGGAAAAAAACCACAATAACCTAAAAACAGAGATTGAACTTTTTCTGGCAGGACCAGTAGAGCATGACCTTTACCAGATAAAACTTTGTGCTCTTGTGCTTTTCCCTAGTGAAGATTTAAGTCTTTAAATAGATTATGTGATGGTCCTATCCTTCATTAGGACATAGAAAAAGACAGCGTAAGAGTTAGTATACTATCTTTGGAGCACTACGATGCATGCCAAAATGAATGAGTTCATCTTTGAGGCCCATATTGACATTTTTTTTTCCTTCCAGTTTTTGTAACATAAATGCTACTTGCTTAATCAGTATAAAATGCAATGGCAATTCTAATGCTATAAGGGCAAAATATTACATTTAAAATTGTTTACTCTTACATTCATGAATGCTATTGCTTCTTCAAGTGAATGTGCTATTCTAAATATTGCTGGCACTTTAAGTGAGGTGTAACTCAATGTCCAGGTATCCTGGTTTGTTATTGTTTCCCACAAATGTATTTTTACCACCTAAAATGGAAACTCCTAAGGACAAGTTATTTTTATCATATTTCTGTTTCACAGCAACTGCAGCTACTATGCATGTATTATCGATGATATAAAAGTTTAATTCTAGAAAATATGTAATAGGTGAAATTACTATTTTGATGAAGATTTGAGGGTAAATATATAGGTTGTCGGTAGTCTTTATATTTTGTGCTTAAAGATCATACATGAATGCAGAGATTATGTTGGATTAAGAATAGAAAGCTTTAATTTCTCGTGGTAAAACATGACTAACAAAGTTGCTTTTAAGATACAGTAGCTGAAAGATCTACAAAACAAGTATCTCACAAGTTACTATTCAATGGAAATAGTTTAGTTCAACTATGGAGGCTGGAGGGATGGCTCAGTGATTAAGAGCACTAACTCTTCTTCTGAAGGACCCAGCACCCATATGGCATTTCACAACTATCTGTAATTCCAGTTCAAGGAGATCTGACACAGACATACATGGAGGCAGAACACCAATGTACATAATTTTTAAATAAATAATTTTTAAAAACAGCTAAAGGTCCCAATAATTACAATAAAACAAAAAGTTAAATAAGTCATATTTAGAGAAAAAAGTAAAATTGTATTTGTAAATGATATAATTGCTGAGGTCAAACATCCTAAAGAAGCTTCAAAAACTATTAGAATAAGTGAATTTAACAAACTTACAAAATAAGACTTTTATACTGCAAAAAGAAAGGAAACTGATACTGAAAAACAGCTTTACTTACAAAACAATAGTATTAAAAATTAAAGTACATAGGAACAAATATAATACAGTGCAAGCTATGCAAGACCTATATAATGAACACTATGAAACATTAAGAGAAATTAAAGAAAACAAGTATATATAGTTAAATGATAGAGCCTTTGGTTAACATAAAGCCCTGGGTTAAATCCCTAGCACTGAAAACAACCTATATATGAAAGGTATAACCAGCAGGATGCATGGTTTTTAAGATGTGACTTCTATTCGACCTATACATGTAATGTAATACCTATTAAAATATCTGCAGAAGTAATAAATTTTTTTTAATTTATTTGTGGGAAATAAAGGACTCCCAAGTCCTTAAAGTTTTGGAAAATAATAAAGATGGAGAATCATACTACCTGATTTTTCAAGGTGTTTTATAAGCTCCAGTCATCAGGACCATGTAATACTAATGAAAAGATACAGCAATAGAGGGGCTGGAGAGATGGCTCAGTGGTTAAGAGCACTGCCTGCTCTTCCAAAGGTCCTGAGTTCAGTTCCCAGCACCCACTTGGTGGCTCACAACCATCTATAATATAATTTGATACCCTCTTCTAGCCTGGGGACAGAACACTGTATATATAATAATAAATCTTTTTTTAGAAAAAGATACAGCAGTAGAGCAGAATTCAGAGTTCTGAATTAGACATATACACTTAATTCAACAGAATGTTTTTTAAAAGATGTCAAAATTTAGTAAGAGAATGTTTTTAAATTAAGTATACACATAGAAAGAAATTAACATTGATTATTACTTTATACTTTAAAATCTCATTGATACAAATCGTGGACATAAATGTAAAAGCTAAGATTTGTAGAAGAAATTTTTTTTATTTTCTTGGAAGAGGCTCAAATTTCGTGGTTAGAAAACAAAAATTATGAGCCAAAACTGACTAATGAAAGTTTAAAATTAAAGCCTTTTGGTTTTGGAAACACAGAATGATGGTGAGAACATATTTTCAAAACATAGCTGGCAAAAGTATATATATTTAGAATATATAACAAGCTCTAAAAATTGTTTAAGAAAGGCCAAGAAAAAATAGACACTTTGCAAAAAGGTATGTACAAGACCAAGAAGCACTTGAAAAGATGATCAGGATGATTATCAGGACAATTAAAATTACAATCATAATTAACTACCACTGAACATTGATTAGGAAATCTAGAAGTGAAAGATTGGCCATACTATGGACTGGTAAAGATATAAGTTCATTAGAAGAATACATGGAAGCTGGAGAGATGGCTCAGCACTTGAGAGCACTGGCTGCTCTTCAGAAGAACCCAGGTTTAATTCTCAATGCCCATTCATGAAGCAGCTCACAACTGAATGAACTCCAGCTCTAGGGCATCCAACACAGTACCCTCACCCAGACATGCAGGCAGGCAAAATAAAAATGCACATAAATAAAAAATCATGTATTAAAGTGTGTATGTGTATGCACTGTATAGTTTAAGTATTAAGTATGCACTGTATCATGTATGCACTGATAGTTTAAGTATTAGGTTTGGAAAATTACTGAATTACTCTGCCTTCCACCTTGCTTATAAAAATGAAAGCAATGATAATACCTGCTTATAGGATTATTATGAGGATTAGATTAAATATGAATGTTTAGATTGGTACATATAATATTAATCATTAGCTATTACTAATTTTTGAAGAACTGGGATTTTATAGCCTATACTTTCTCATCCCAAAGGCATTATATTAGAAATCTTTTTTTCATATGTATACATGTTCTATCACCACACATAATTGTACTTTTTTTAGTATTTTATTACATATACAGTGTTCTACCCCCATATACACCTACACATCAGAGGAGATCTCATTATAGATGGCTGTGAGCCACCATGTGTTTGCTGGGAACTGAACTCAGGACCTCTGGAAGAGCAGACAGTGCTCTCAACCTCTGAGCCATCTCTCCAGCCCCTATATTAGAAATCTTGCCCAAAAGTATTTGTAAGGGCTGAGAGTGTGACTCTGTAGAACAGTGTTTACCTTAGCATGTGTGTGAGGCACTAGATTCAATGCCCAGCTTGGGGGAAAAAAAGTTTATCTAGAAATAGTTTTGAATCTTTATATTAGACCCCAAAAGCCTGAAATTTAGCAAATTTAATCTTTTGTTGTTGTTTTTCAAGACAGGGTTTCTCTATGTACCCCTGGCAGTTCTGGAACTCGCTCTGTAGACCAGGCTGGCCTTAAACTCAGATCTGCCTGCCAAATGCTGGGATTAAAAGTGTGCACCACTACTACCTGGCCTTAACATCCAATTTTTAAAAGAACATGATAAGTTCAAAGGATGGAAACAGAAGGAGGTGAATATAGAAAAGTAAAATTAAAGAGAATTGACAAGTACAAAAAGCATCTCTGTATTTTTATTTTGTTTTGATATACACTTCGTTGTTTTGTTTCTGAGACGAGACCTTTCCACATAGTCCCCAGAGAGCAAAATCGAAGTCTTCAGAAATAACCATGCAAAACAGTTTTCTCTCTCCATACTAATTTGCTTTTGTCCCGTAATTCTCCAAAATATCAGCTGCTCGTGACCTACAATGGCATTAATGTCAGTAAGTTCATTAGATATTTTGATACTAATTCACATTAACTAGTAGGCTATGACTCTGACCATATTTCTCCTTTAACACCAGAGGTTGACATTTCTAAAGACTTGAGCCTCTCACCCCTCTTTCCTATGGGATAATGTCACCCACACAAAACAGGACATACACTTATTTCTGATTCATCCAAACTGCGTCTCTGAGCCATGGCTTTCTAGGTTTTACAGCTATTTGACATATTCTCCAAGCACCCAGATTCATCATGCCTTTTCTCCTTGTCCCCACCCTACACCTATCTCTATCAAAACCTATTTCTCCACTTTTATTCCCCATTTCAGTGGTTTCCACGACTCTCCAATTATTTTATGAAACTACAAGTTGCACTTGACACTACCTTCTTACATTTACTTCATCACCAAATCCTAACATCTCTTCAGTCCATCCCCCATCACGATACCTGGTTCAAGCTACTACAGCCTTCGGAGTAGTCCATAGTAGTTAGCCATCTAACTAACTACTTTGTGTTCTCTGACACACCCACGCCCACATACAGGTTCAGTCTCAGCACTGCTGCTATCATCCTTCTCCAGCAGGAATCTAATTTTAGAAGTTCTCCCCCTAGATTCTTTTATTGTCTCTAGTTACTCTTTAAGATAAAGACAAATTTGTATATACTACAAGGGGTTTCATCTCCAGAATATTCTTGTTCTCATCACTCCAGCCACACTACATGACCTTTCTTTCAGTCCTCATCTTGCTAATTTCCTTCTCTAATAGAACTTTCCCATGGTTTTTCATGCCTAGAATGTTCTTTTCTTAGTTATGCCTCTCATTTCCTGGGCAACACTTCTTCAAAGAAGCCTGAGCTTCTATCCACTGTCCACATAGATCTCCCATGTGATTTTACAGCAACTTCAGCCCTCTTCCCCCTCCCTCTTCTTCCAACTTAGTGAATTTGGCTTAAAACAAGGATCCTAAACTGACGCCAAGGAAGGGTCTTGGTTCATCTGACAGAAAAGTGGTGACTGAATGAAAGACTTTAAGTTTAAAACATCGACATTAATAGTTCCCATGGTAAGACAATATGAGAAAATAATGTGACTTTTCAAGAGAAGGGAGAAATTTATTGTGTATGTGCATGCATGTATAAATAAATACATGTGCATGCAGCAGAACATGTGGAGGTTAGAGAACAACTTTCAGTGTCCGTTCTCTGCTAACACCTTGTTGGCTCCAGAGGTACAGTTCAGGTCATAAAAACATCTTTCCCAATTCCAGAAATGTGTATTTCTTTTTTGTTTGTTTTGTTTTTTGAGATAGGGTTTCTCTGTGTAGCCTTGGTTGTCCTGGATTTGCTTTGTAGACCACACTGGCCTTGAACTCACAGTGATCCACCTGCCTCTGCCTCCCGAGTGCTGGGATAAAAGGCGTGTGCCACCACACCAGGCTGTGTATTTCTTAAAATAGGAAATCTGCTAACCCCAGCACATGGAAAGTAGATGCAGAAAGATCAGGAGTTCAAGGTAAACCTCAGTCTAATTGTGAATTCCAGCAAAGCTTAGAATACATGACATTGTCTCAAAATTAAACAGATAAATAGGAAATCTTGTAAATGTTATTTGAAAAAAATATATTGTCACTACTAGATAGGGTAAGCAAATCATTTGTGTGGTCATTCCCAACACATGTAACTGCTGGATTTTACTTTCTACTCCTCTTCTGTTTCTGTATTGTCTTTCTTAAGGTGATAAAACAAATAAAGTCTTTCTAATTTTCATGTAACAAACTCTGTTAGTTTTGTTTCCTATTGCTGTGATAAAAATAACTTTGACAAAGGCAACTTAGGTTGAGGAATTGTTTATTTTAGTTCCTAGTTCCAGGCTGTAGTCCATCACAACAGGAAAATCACAACAAGGGGAGCTTGTGGGAGTTGGTTATACCCAAAATCAGGAACAGAGAGTCATGAATGTGTGAATGCTTCTGTTGCTCAGCTCTCTTCAGTCAGTACTAACCAATTAAAGCAATGGCTCTTAGCTTTCCTAATGCTGCAGTCCTTTAATATAGTTCCTGATGTTGGGGTGACCCACAACCATAAAATTATTTCATTGCTACTTCATAACTGCAATTGTGCAAATATTATGAATAGTAACGCAAATAATCTGATTTTCAAGACAATCCGATATGCCACTCCCCCCGCCCCTGAAGGAGTAGAGACTCAGGTTGAGAACCGCTGTATTAAAGGAAGACACGTACCTTCAGTGTGGGTCTCCCATCTCCATCAACCCAGTTTAGAAAATCTCTCAAAGACCAGCCTAATCCAGGCAGCTATTCATTGAGGCTCCTTCCCAAGTGATTCTAGAGTGAGTCAAGTTGACAAAACCAACCATAACATTAATTACACTTAGTACTCATCATTGTTAGTTCAAATGAAGTCTGACCAGATATAAAGGAAGTACCATAGGGGCTGCAGAGATGGCTCAGAGGTTAAGAGCACTGGCTGCTTATCCAAAGGTCCTGAGTTCAATTGCCAGCAACCACATGGTGGCTCACAACCATCTATAATGTAATGTGATGCCCTCTTCTGGCATGCAGGCATACATGCAGCCAGAATACTGTACACATGATAAATAAATAATACACATTTCTTTTCAAAGGAAGTACATAGAACACAGGACATACAATAAACATCTGCCTTCTACTACACATAGGTCACGCTATGCCAGACAGTAATTTACATTTAAAGGATATGTTTCACATCCTTTATCTGCTTTCTAGAATAAGATGTTGGATACTTAAAACTACATGTCCTTTTGTTGTTTTATTTCGTTTTTAAAACAGGATGTCTCTCTGTTGCCCTAGCTGTTCTGGGAACTCATATAAACCAGAATGGCCTCAAACTCAACACAGATCTACCTACCTCTGCCTTCTAGGTGTTGGGATTAAAGGCGTGTATCACTATTCCCAGCAAACTACTACTTCTTACAATTCAATTTAATTATAGCTGTTACTTCATCAGCATATTAATCACACTGTACAGTTTTTTTTTCCATACTTCAGTCCTTCAGAGGTAAAGCTACTTAAGCAATACTGTCTTTGAATTTTCTGCTATTTTCTCTGCTGCTATGTAGGGCTTCCTGATTGCTGATTCAGTCATTTGGACTGCTTTGAGGTGATGTAATGTATTTAAAAGAATATGACTTTTTCTCCTTTTGGCCTC
Source organism: Acomys russatus (assembly GCF_903995435.1). Classification (NCBI taxonomy): domain Eukaryota; kingdom Metazoa; phylum Chordata; class Mammalia; order Rodentia; family Muridae; genus Acomys; species Acomys russatus. Next base: position 75,602,749 of record NC_067139.1, read on the forward strand.
ATATTAAGTACTTTGGTTGGTCAGGTGTTCTCATTTTCTCTCTCTCATTTGTAAAGCCTTTTACAGAGTAGAAAGTTCAAGACTTAGTATCTAACTGGTTCTTTTGAAAAATCTGTTCTGAGAGGACATTTAATAGAAGAGGTGCTATAATAACTTAAGTCTGAGTATATACATAGACGTAGCAGCAAGAAGGAAAGCAGGAGAGGTCATGTGATGACCTACTAGGAGCATCACACATACTGTTTCTCTTGAGATGAGTAAGCAGACTAGGAACAGTTGGGATTAAGGAACCAACTCTAATAAAAGTTGTAGATTTTTCAGGTTTGTAAACTAGAAGTTGTCAGAATCCAGCTGGTGAGGGAGGGTGGTAACAGTCTGGATGTAAAGTGAATAAGTTAAAAATAAATAAAATTTTCAAAAAAGCATAAATTCTTCACTCTTAGTTCAGAAAGAAGTGCCACATATTCCTTAAACATAAGACATGTTGACATCTTCAGCAAACTTTCCATGGTAAATTAATGAATAGTTGTATTAACATGTTATATTTGGATTTTTCTTCGAAAGCTCACAAATTTTCTTCTCATAAACATACTTTATTTCTGAAAATTTTAGCTGTTATTCTTTAAGGGCATAAAGGGTGGGCAAAACAGTGTTTATAGATCAGAATAGTTTATTAAACAGGTTTCTGACTATTATTTGCTTGGGCCTACACACACACACATTTTATAAATATATATATTCCTATATTGAGGCTTTTTTTCTCTCTCCTTATCTATTTTTCCAAATGACTTTTTTTTTTAAATAAAGGTAACAGATCACCTTTTTTTTATTTAAAGATTTTTTTATTATTATTATGTATACAGCACGCTGGCTGCATGTACACGAAGGGGCATCAGATCACCTTATAGATGGTTATGAGCCACCGTGTGGTTGCTGGGGATTGAACTCATGACCTCTGGAAGAGCAGACAGTGCTCTTAACCACTGAGCCATCTTCCCAGCCCCCAAATGACTTTTTTAAATATAGGTTTTGGGAAAGATTTTTGTCCACTTACAGCATTTCCCTTGACTTTGACATTTCTTCCAGGATACTTAATTTCCATAAGCTTATTCTCCCCGCCCCCCCCCCCCAGAGTTCTTTATAAGTATTTTGTGTTTCATGGATGCATTATCTTTATCTGAGTATAATCATTTTTTGCTTGATTTTTACTTTTCCTATTTGTTTTGGTCTCCTTTTATTGGAGACTCTGGGGCTCTCTGCTTACATGCAGCTCGCTGTTGGCAGTTAGAGAAGACTGAGTGTGTGAGTGAAGCATATTCCTCGAGCTGTGTTAAGGGAGACCTGGGTTGTCGGGTTCTGAAACAGTGGCATGGGCCCTTAGATCTTTCTTCCTGGGTTGATCAGATCCCTCAGAGGAAGCATATCATAATTATGCAGCATTTTAAGAAGAGATTGAGGCAAGAAAGCTAGAGTCGAGAATACATAACCCTGGTGTACACCCCACTCTCCCAGCATTCAGTGCGGCGCCAAACTGTCAACTGTGCTAGTATTTTAATGTTACACTTTTAAGACGTTTTGATGATTTTTTCATAAAAGGTGCCTGCCAGAGTTAAGGGCGTTTTCCCAAGGACTGGAGGGTGAGAGTTACTGATTCAACTCTCAAACCAGGTAATATTTACCTGCCCTAGAATGTCACCTGGTTCTTCTGGCTCCTGTAGCTTTGGCAGGTCTGAAATGCTCATCAGATATTTCTCAACCTCCTTGTCCCTGGCTTGGGTGTAATACAACTTAGGTAGTCAGACCTTGTGATGAAGTCTCCAAGACCACCATTAGGCTTGGAGTTTTGTTAGAAAGACTCACAGTTCTGCTCTTGGTTATAATTCATTACAATGAGAAGATACAGAGTAAGTTGAGTCAGGGAAAAGCCTCATGGCTATAAAGTCTAGGCTCTCCAGTTCCCTCCTAGTAGAGCTCCACGGATGTGCTTGACTCACTTGGCAACAAGTTACAACAACACAAATGAAGCACTGTCTGCCAAGAAGAGTTTTAAATATTACTAGAGGTTTGTCATGTAGGCTGCTTCTATCTAACACATAAATAAAATTCTAGGCTCTGAGAAAGTTCAAGATGAAGTAGAAACCATATTGTTTGTACAATGTAAGGACAGTGAACACCCTTATCTTTTAGGAAATTATAGAGAGCCTCCTGAAATCCAGTTCACAGCTGCCAGCATGGGCCTATCTTACAGCAGGCTTTCTAAGGATAGCAGTGTACACACACGCACACATGCGCTTTCTAGGCTCCAATTTGTTTTTGTGTCCTTTCATATTCTCAAACTCATGGGTTTAAGCTTTTTCATTAGAGCACCTTTGTTGTTTTAGTTTTATTTTTCAGGTAAAAATAACATTCAGTATTCATCTGTAAACTTATTTTATTGTAGTAATGCTTCATTTTGATTATATAAAATCATTTTAAGCAACTTTAAAGAAAACCAAAATAGAGAAAAGAAACTTTTATAATACAATTGAGATTCTATATTCCTAATATACAAGAAGATATTATATCCTAGAAAATAGAACATGAGGATTTAAAGAAAATAACTAGAAGTTCTTTAAAAATTATCTATATGATTGACATTGAGAAGGTGGAAGTATTCGGCTTATAGCTGAAGTAGCTGAACCCTCATAATCCCCGTGTAGTCAGCAGCACTGGTAAGTGTGGATAGTGCACCATCATTCTGCACAGGAATTTGAGCAATTGAGATGGAAACTGTAGATAACTGCTTCTGTGAGAGTAATCTACATAGATGTGCATGTCTAGCCATTCACCATGGAGAAGAGATTATATTTATCATGATTCATTTTAGCATGAATCTAAATTTTACACAGATAAGTTCTCTGCTAAAGTCTTTATTTCATTTCAACAAAAATGAGAAAAATTCTTCACAAAAGTGTTTGTTCTGTAAGCATTTCAGCACTTGCCATCTTAAAACTAACGTGTCCTACATGAGATGGAGGTATCTGAACAATATATACCTCCAGGATAAACATTAAGCCATTCAGTATGAGGAAACAATCCCATGAACTAGTATAAACAAGCTTAGGGATAACAAATTGCCTCACCATTCCATAGCTGAAAAGGCCATGGTTGTGGCAGAACTGTTTAGTGAAGGCCCACTTTGTAGATACTAGCTTTCTACTGTAACCTTGTGTGATCAAAAACAGGACTATCTATGAAGTCTCTTTTTATAAGAATACTAAATCCCCATTTATGAGGACTCCATCAGTGTGATGCCCCAATGGTCTCCCAATACCTTCACACTTGAGGATTAGGATTTGCAGGGCGGGGGCAGTAGCTTTTGGTTTTTGGTTTTTTGAGACAAAGTTTCTCTGTGTAGCTCTGGATGTCCTGGACTCATTCTGTAGACCAGATTGGCCTGCCTCTGCCTCCCAAGTGCTGGAATTAAAGACGTGTGCCGCCACCACCCAGTGATGATTAGTATTTTTAAACATAAACTTGGGGAGATGTAAACATTCAGACTATAACACCATCTTCAAATTCTGGGTGCTTAACAATAGTAAACTTATATAGGATAATATTCACACTTAAAATATATTTGCTACACTTACCTCCCCTTTGAGAATATAAAGTTTATACATCTACATTTTAAGATGGAAAACATTTCAGATTGCTTATTTATGATTGGAATGTTATAAGATTAAGCACCTACTAACATTATTTAAATTAATCACCAGCCCTACCTCAACACTTTCTCTTCCATACTGGTCCCCATTGGTACATGTACTTTGAGCGTCCCCCCATGCCTGCTTACCTTCCACACTGGTATATGTACTTTGAGTGTCCCCTCATGCCTGCTTACCTTCCACACTGGTATATGTACTTTGAGTGTCCCCTCATGCCTGCTTACCTTCCACACTGGTATATGTACTTTGAGCGTCCCCCCATGCCTGCTTACCTTCCACACTGGTGTATGTACTTTGAGTGTCCCCCCATGCCTGCTTACCTTCCACACTGGTGTATGTACTTTGAGTGTCCCCTCATGCCTGCTTACCTTCCACACTGGTGTATGTACTTTGAGCGTCCCCTCATGCCTGCTTACCTTCCACACTGGTGTATGTACTTTGAGCGTCCCCTCATGCCTGCTTACCTTCCACACTGGTGTATGTACTTTGAGTGTCCCCTCATGCCTGCTTACCTTCCACACTGGTGTACTTTGAGTGTCCCCCCATGCCTGCTTACCTTCCACACTGGTATATGTACTTTGAGCGTCCCCCCCATGCCTGCTTACCTTCCACTTTCTCACCATTCCTTCTATTGAACTGAACTGACATTATCATTCTAAGCCCCAAATAATCTGCATAAAGTATGTTGTTATTTATTATGAGTTATCCTAACTATCTTAACATGGTATATAATTGTTATGTTTATTTTTTCATAATAGCTATATTTTTTCACTCTGGATTAGATCTTGTTAGATATAGTTGTAAAATATTTGGAGTCTGGTGATATTGATACCATATTATTTTTAATATTCTTATAATAAAAGTATCATCTACTCACCTGATTAAATAATGCATTGGAATATATTCTGCAAGTCCAGGTTGTAGTTGACCTTTCAACTCTGTTTTATCTAGCTCAGATCCCTTTTAGCACCCATTATTCCATGATGTGTGATGTGAATCACCCTTCTAACCCAGTCCCCGTTCTCCTCTTGATAACATCTTCTCAATGGCCTGTTCTGAAATGTGGCTGTTCCCAGCTGGCACTTCTTGCTTTTGTAGAAGGAAGACAGTAAGTCTGTCTTATGTCTCCTAATCCTCTTCACTGATGTTAGGCCGTCATCTCGTCTCTGAAATCTCTGCCATTTGATTAGGTCATCATTAGGTGTAATAATAACCGTGGGTGAGTCAGCACTTTTGTCTTGCTGTGTCTCTTTTGGTAGAGGACCATTTTCAGAGCCCAAATTGTTAGCCCACAAAAAGCTCCAATTCAGTGTTGCCCAGCATGTTTCTATTTCTATTTAAGCTATCTGTAAGCAGCCTTACCTTGAAACAGTTCTTTAAAGAGGAGCTGTTCTTTCTGACCAGGGCTTTCTCTTTCTCCTAGACTCCTCCAACTCATTCACTGTTTTCCACCCTCATCGCTGTGGTCATTTCACTCCCGTTGGTGGTGGTGGTGGTGGTGTTGCTGCTGCTGCTGCTGCTCCATTTTATTCTTCATCTCTGGACATTTTGTTCTGCCAGACTAAGGCAGTCATCAGAAAAAAAGGCTCTAGAGTAGTTTTCACTGCTTACAGCTCTAAATCAATACATGAAAAAAACACAGCCTACTTAAGCTTGAACATTCTATAATGACAATAATTTTTCTTTATTAGATTATTTTAGCTTCAAAATCAGCAAATCTCACTGGCTATACCTGCTGTCAGCTGCATCTCTGCATATTAATACATTCTTTGAAACACTTCTATTCATGTTCTCCATGTTCCAGGTACTTAAGCCCAACATTCTACCCCAGAAATATACTTTTATATTGAAAAGCATAGACTTTTTTAGAAAAATAAAATAGAATCCATTTTCCAAATTTTCTAATTCCACTTTATATCAAAATACCTCAATCTGTAGTGTCAATTTTTCGTTTTTTATTATATTTGCTTATTCGTATGTGGGTGGATATATATGGTCAGCATGTCACAACACATATATGGAGGAAAGAGGACAAGCTGCAGGAATCTATCCTTACACTGTGCAGGCCCCACAGAGCCCTCTCTCCAGGAATCTATCCCTACACTGTGCAGGCCCCACAGAGCCCTCTCTCCAGGAATCTATCCTTACACTGTGCAGGCCCCACAGAGCCCTCTCTCCAGCCCCCGATCATTTTTAATGAAGAGACTGTTTATAAATTATTTTCAATGTTCCAAAGTTTTTCTTAAGTCAAAACTGTATGTATTTCTCTCTTCAGCTGTGCTCTGCTGCCGTCCTCTCAGGTGGTTCAGCTTCTTTCTCTCTCTCTCCTATTCCTTCTGCCTCACCCTTTCTCCAAAAAGATTTTAGATTAGAAACATGAAGGGTCTTTTTACCCTGCTTCAAATGTAGCAGAGCACCTGTCACTGTTTTGTATGCCAAAAGAAACATAACGCTTGTGGGTCTTACGGTCCGTGAGAGAAAGGCCATTTGTTACTCAAGGCTTTTAAAAGCTGCTACCCACGCTTTATATCCAGTCTCTGGCCTCCACTCCATAGGGCTACACTGTAAGGGGCCAGAATTACCTGCACATGCAGCAAGGTGTGCTACAGTGGAGCCTTGTCTATACTCACTGCCTCTGTGGTTGTACTTTGCATAACTACTTGAACTGCTCTTTGGATATCCTGAAAACTCCTCTTTGCAAGGAACTAGTGACATTCCAGTGTCCAAACCAAATGCTACTTTCTGAATCATTTCTCACTTTTCATGGAATCGTGCCAAAGCTTCCTTTGAACGCTGTTTTCTATCACTGCTCTAATTCTGCTTCTCTTCCTTGCCCAGTTCTCTTGGTCATCGTTCCTGTGCTTTTTAACTCCTGTTGACTATGAAGATACAACAGATTCCCGTCCTTTGTTCTTCAAACATCTGTCACCTCTGCAGGTGTCTGTACTTTCCTTCACAAATTCTAAAATTCACCATCTTCATATTTATGTAGATGTAATAAATTTTAAAAATAAAAGTGAAGCTTGTGATAGGATTTATTTCTTTTGTTAGGTGGTCCTTCATTCAAAGAGTTTTTTAGATTTAAAACCTAGTAACAAGACAGGCAGTGAGCCCCTTTGTCCCACCTCCCTGACCTCTTTCCTCCCACCTCCACTCCCCAGCGTTCTCCCTTCCCCTCCTGAGCTGCTTCCAGTAGACTTGCATTTATATATATATATATATATTTTTTTTTTTTTTTTTAAAGACAGGCAGTGATAGTACATTCCTTTAATCTGAGAAATTGGGAGGCAGAGACAGGCTGATCTCTGTGAGTTCAAGCCCAGCCTGATATAAAGAGTGAGTTCCAGGACAGCCAGGGGTACATAGAAAAACCTGTCTCAAAAAAAAAAAAAAAAAAAAAAGGTAACAGTTAAGTATGATGGCTTACCACTAAAGGCACTTGCCACCAAACCTGACCACATGAGTTCAATTCCCAGAATCCTCATGGTAGAAGGAGAGAAACAACTCCCACAAGTTGTCCTCTGACTTTCCCATACATGTCATGGCATGTGCATACCTACACTCATATACACAGATAAGTAATAGTCATATTAATGGTATTTAAAGAAAGAATTTTATGTCATTTCACTTCATTTTCTATGATCATGAAAGAATCACCCAAATAGAGTCCTATTACAGTTCGTAATTGGTTAAAGCACACTCCTCTAGCATTTTATATAAGGTCTCTGTGATGACAGCTTGCCCTTCCAGCTTCCGTTCTTCCATCTTTCCACACTTCCTTATATTACAGCATAACACCAAATTACTTGCTTTGACCTGAATACATTGGTCGCCTGCTATGAAGCAGGCATTATGCTAGAAAGTGAGGCTACGAATCTAAGTAAATCATGGCTTTTCTCAAGAAGCAAGTATATATGAAAATGAATTCCATGGAGTGTGATTAGTAATGATGAAGCCATCTTTACCTGAGCCACTTAAGCGGACAGTATAAAGTGTGACATGTTGGTGGCCCTGAGAATGAGTTGAAATGTGTTACACAATCATGAACACACACTCCAAATAAAGTACAAATGTGTAGTGTGAAGATACACAAATTTGACCCTTTTATTGAGAAGTTGTAAATATTTCAGAGTGATGATGCATCACAAGATTGAAGACAGGAAACCAAAAGCATATAAGGTTGGCTACAAGAACTTTCATGTATTAAAGTGTGTGCACTTTTTCCGAGGATGATATAATGAGATTTACAGAGACAGTGCCATACTTTAATTCATTCAGACAAGAATCATTTGTAGATACTAAAACTAGGGAATACACTTTTGAAGAATAAGGTAGTTGCAGAGTTTGTTTTTTTAAATATCTCCATATAATACTTACTAGTTACAATGTAGAAAATAGGTAACAACAGTGGGGAAAACCTTAGGGGTTCTAGTCAACCAGCTAATCAGAATTAGCAACAGGAATTGAACAAAACATCATGAGTTGCTGATGAACAGGATACTTCATCATCACTTCACCGTCCAGCTGAAAAGCAGGAACCCAGCCGTAAGTGAATAGCAGATAGCCCATGGTGGAGAAGCAGGAACCCAGCCATAAGTGAATAGCAGATAGCCCATGGTGGAGAAGCAGGAACCCAGCCATAAGTGAATAGCAGATAGCCCATGGTGGAGAAGCAGGAACCCAGCCATAAGTGAATAGCAGATAGCCCATGGTGGAGAAGCAGGAACCCAGCCATAAGTGAATAGCAGATAGCCCATGGTGGAGAACCATTCGGCAAGTGGATATGCTGAAGAGGTAACGCAGAGGAAACACAAAAATTTTGAGTGAAATTATGAAAGGCAAAGGTATAGTAGATTAAAGGACACTAAACAAAGCCAGATGGCTAGGAGGTAAAGACTCGTGACATCAAGCCAAATGTGCGTTCATCCTAAGAACCCACATGGTGGAAGAGAAACCAGACTCTGGAACCGTGGAACCCCATGCCCAAACATCCACAAGATAGATTCAAACAGGAAACACAAAATATGTACTTAATGCATAATTCTTGATTTTCACCATAAAGACCTTATTGGTAGAACTGAAAAATAATAAGGCCTGAACATTGCATAATTGTGCTATATCTACTATTGATCCTATCACTCAGAAGGCATTGGCAGATAGATTTCTTTGAGTTTCAGGCCATCCTAGTCTATGTAGAGAGTTCTAGCCAGTAGGAATAAATAGTAACACATTACCTTTAGGAAAAAAAGTACTAGGCTAGGCCAAAGAGATGTCTTGGTGGTTAAGAGCACTTTTCACTCTGGTAGATGACTTGGGGACCGTGCCAAGCACCACGACCATCCAGAACTTCAATTCCAAGGGTTTCAACGCTCAGTCCTGACCTCTGCAGGCACATGGCTCAGTCGCAGACATGCATACAGACAAACGCTCATACAAAAAGTAACAACTAAAGCCGGGCGTGGTGGCGCACGCCTTTAATCCCAGCACTCAGGAGGCAGAGGCAGGCGGATCGCTGTGAGTTCAAAGCCAGCCTGGTCTACAAAGTGAGTCCAGGATGGCCAAGGCTACACAGAGAAACCCTGTCTCAAAAAACCAAAAAAAAAAAAAAAAAAAAAAAGTAACAACTAAAAATAACTTTTAAAATATAGTTGTTTCAACATTGAATTTTATATTAATGACGCTGGTAGATAGATCCCCAGGTAATAGCACTTACTCTGAGAGAGGACCCAGGAGCACATGGTGGCTCACAACCATAGGTGACTTTACGTCCAACGTATAGTGTGCCCTCTTCTGGCCTCTACAGAATGTATTTCTGTACACACATACATGCAGACAAACATGAAACAAATCTTTATGATATTTGTAATTGTGTTGTGAATACATGTGAATCTACTTTTAAAGTGAAGCGTACAATGAGGTATTTAAGGGTAAATATACAAGTCACTATCAAAAGATATCTTAAAATTGTACATAGAAGATAGATATCCATAGCAACATTATTCACACACACACAAAAAAAAACTGTAGAAGCCACGATAATGAGTGATTGTGTAAATAAAGCTTATATATAATGTGTTTATATATACATATATATGCATAGTCTTAGGAAGGAAATTCTGACACAGATGAACCTCAAAAGCACTTGTGCTAATTAAATAAGTCACAGAGAAAGTAAATAAATAAGTCACAGAGGATTATTACTGGATGAGTCTAGCTATGTAAGTGGTAGTGAAATATGTAGATACTGGAAATAAAATGGCTGTGAGATTGGAAGAAGGAAGAGTAGGGATTTTTTTAATGGACTTGAAAAATGGAAAGATTGTAGAAGCTGATGGCAATGGTTGCATAGCAGTGTAAGTAGACTTAATGCCACTGGGGCAGATATATTTAAATGGTGACATTATGATGGAGTTACAGTTGACTTAGAGAAATCAATTAAAAGCTCTTGATATAATCCATTGTAAGGAAGACAGAAAATGAATAAATCTGAGAATGATGTGAGGAGTACAATTTAGAAACTAATGGGATAATATTTTAGACTTTGCCATACACTGAACTTTTGGTACACAGTGGGATGTTAGCCAGATGCAATAGATAAAGCTAGGCCTAAACATTCATCTGCTTCGCACCAATTTGCCTTTCATAACTTGGTTCCCGTGGGAAGCCCTCCTTCATTCTATAATCTCCTTTTTTGGGTTTGTTTGGGGTTTCTGTTCTTGTTTTTGTTTTGAGACAGAGTTTCTCTGTGTAGTCTTTGGTAGACCAGGCTGGCCTCGCTCCTTTATTTCTTAATCTTCCCTGGACTCATTCTCTCTCTTTCAAATTTTTATGATAGCTCCATTGCCTTCGTACTACAATATGTCAAAATAGATGGTTTATCTTTTGCTTTTATACAGTGGGTTTCTTCAGAGTTTAAAATAGCAATTATAGTTATTAATCCATGACACAGAGCATGGGATATCTGGTTTTTTCCTGATGTTTTGTTATCGTTTGTCTTTGTTTTGAGGCAGAGCCTAACTATGTAGCTCAGACTAGCCTGAAACCCTGTGTCATCCTGCCTTTGCCTCTGCTTCCCGTTTGCTGGGATTACAGGTATAGGCCACCATATCAAAAAATATGGAATAGAGTGAGTCAGTAAGCTCCTCAGTGCTTAACAGTATTTCTGTGCATAGTATTTGGTTTTCTTCCAAACTGTCAAAGTTCATACCATATTTCAATAACTTTGTAGCTAGTCTTCCCACTTCGGTTCTGTGTTCCCTCTGTGCGCACCTGTGTGTTAGCACCACATTGATGAAACCCCAGATTTGGAATGTCCCTTCCCGTTATCTAAAGAATGTAGCTCAAGCTCATTGGTAAGGAAATGATCTTTCAAGAATATAGCCATATTGATGCTAAGTAACAAGCTCTATTTTAGAACAAAACATGACTAATAAAAAGTTTACGGTAGGGGTTGGAGATATGGCTCAGTGCTTTAAGAACACTGCCTGATCTTCCAGAAGACCTGGGTTCAATTCCCAGCATCCACAACTCCCATTGGCTCAGAACTATCTGTAACTCCAGCTCATGGATCTGATGTCCTCTAGCCTTTAAAGTCACCAGGAAAACTCATGGCACACAGACATGTATGCAGGCAAAACACCCATGCACATAAAATCAAACTAATGTGTTTTAAACAGTGTTTAGGATAGATGGCAAGCTATCCAGCACAGTGTCTGCTTTATAGCAAAAGTTCGATGCATTTTTAAACCTAAATAATTTTGTTGGATATTTAAGGCAGAAATTTAAGTATTTGGATACCTATTTTTGTTTCACAGTAATTCATTTGAAAGCATTGAACTTTATAGTTGTATCATATGAAGCACAAAGTTAAATTGAAGAAATTCTGTTGTGCGTGTTCTCAAAACTCTTTATACTTTCTTTATAGGTTATATGTAAAGTCAGATGTGCCACTGATCTTGACAAACACAGGTAAGTTTTATGAGTATCAAATTTTCTATCTGATATAAGTAATTATTCTACTTTATTTATTTACCTTCTTATGTTGGTGTTTTGCCTGCATGTATTTCTGTGTACCACGTGTGTGAGTTACAGACAGTTATGAGGTGTCATGTGGGTGCTAGAAATCAAACCCAGGTCCTCTGGCAGAGCAGCCAGTACTCTCAGCTGTTAAACCAACCATCTCCTCCAGGCCCCCTAAGAAAATATTTTTAACAGTCAGTTGATAAAGGGAAAGGCAGGAGGAGTTGCTGAGGCTGCCTGAGTGCAGCAGCTCATTTCCTCCCTTCAGCTGTCATGGCCGTGGTGCTCACACCATCTCCCCCCTCCCTCTTTCTCCCTTTTACTCCCTCTTCCCTCCTGGCTCCTCCTTTCTTCCTCCTGCCACCCTATTGGGTCCACATATACAAAAGCTAGTGTGCAGCAGTTTCCTGAGCTAAGCAGTGTTTCTGTACTGATTACTCTCAACAGAGTGGACAGTAAATGAGTCGAGAGACATGAGTTTCAGACCCAGTTCTTCTATAACTCAACTTTTTTTAATGCTCTGTTTCCTAAACCATTCTGATTAACTACATAACATAATTTTAAGGTCATTTTTTATTTAAAGCTCTAAAACTATTGTTTTTATTATTTGGTTTAGCATTTCACCAATGTGGTAGCACATGCTATAATCCCAACATTAGAGAGACTGAAGGACGAAGATAGTTTTGACTGCATAGAAAACCCTCTCAAAAATGTTTCAAACTAAAAAAAGATTTTTACTTCACTTGTATGCTCAAAGTTTTCTTATTACTATTATAGATTACCTTCTATTTATACTCTATAACTTATCTCCTAGGGCAGATGGTTTATTATCTTTTGTTGAAATCAATCCAAAATGGAAGATGCTAGAATGCAAAGTAAATTGCTGGACCATGCATACTTAATTTGGAGGTACAAATGTATTTGACTTGGGATTATTGTCACAAGAAAGCTGTTAACTGCCACTTGGTACAGATGGCCACACCTGAAAAGAGTTGTTATGAGCACTCTATGCTTGGGAACTACATGTTCTGTTCCTGTGTTCTTTTTTGATCAAGTTTTAAACACGTGTTTGCTGTAGATAATCAGGTCATAGCCCAAACATTGTTTAAAACACATTTCTCATAGTTCATAAAATTCATGCTGTGATGAAATTAAATAGGCACAGCATATTAATTTTCTAGACAAATTTTTTTAAGCCTGATAATTATTATAACATAAAAGTCAGTGCAAATGTGTTCAATAGTTATAAAAATGAACACTCATGATTCCCTGAAATGATATTAAAGTGATTCAGTGTTTTTTATTTTTACACATGAGGTTATAAAGTAAGGCTTTAGAGTCTGTGCCATTTTGAAATAGTTCCTATATACTAAGTTCACAATGACAGACAGGCCAAGTAACTCTGGGAGATTACTAAATTTGTGTTAATGAAATGATAAGCATTTTAAGATGAAAGAATTCTTGTACCTGAAATTTCCCAATAGTCTTATAAACATCAAATATGTTTTTCTTTCAGAATTCTGCTGCACTTGGGCTTTGTCCTAGCAAGTCTTCTGTTCTTAGCAGTGGATGTGGCCTGTGCAATGCTAGTCCACGGGGACGTCCCAGAAAACCAGTTGAAATGGACTCTGTTTGTTCGAGCGTTAGTTAACGATAGCTTGTTTATTCTCTGTGCCATCTCCTTAGTTAGTTACATATGCAAAATTACAAAAATGTCATCGGCAAATGTCTACCTCGAATCAAAGGTAAGTATAGTTCTTAAATATACCTGACAGTCTAATTTCAAATCCTAATATAAGGATCATATTTTAATGGGAAACTTTTGTTCCTTTTTTGAAAAGTACGCTGAAAGGGCAGTCACGTTTTTAGCATGAAAAGTAGTCATGGCAATTAAAAATTGTTTAAATTTTGGTTGTGAGCCTTAGCCTTCAACAGCTAAGCCATCTCTCCAGCTCAAATTTTAGCTCTTATTAAACAACTAAGTATTTTTCTGTGACTCCTCATTAGACGTTAATCAAATTAATTAAACCAGAGTAAATGTGAACTTGTCAAAAAGCACCTTACAGTCTTCCTGGGACAGTGCTCAGCAGCATTCAGGATGGTCCAACATTTGACATACAGGGCTTTCCTACAATAGAGCCTCTAACAAAACCAGGCTGGCTCAAACCCCTGGATAGGATTGTTTATCTTTGTACCGAGGTTGAGAAAGCAGCAAAATCCATGTGACATGTACCCAGGCAGACCTTGAGGGGTTCAGACTGTTAAGACCTAAAGTACTTATGAGATTGTCTAAAACAAAGAAGCACCTTGGCAGTGCATCTGCTGGCTCCCTGTGTGCTGTTTCTCTGAGACAGGATCAAGCTTGCTTCCTTACTGAGGAACAGGAAACCATGGAAGTGCTGAAGGCACAAACACAACCAGAAAATAAATAAATGTAAAACTTTTATAAATAATAAAAATCAAGGCTTGTTCTTTTTTTTCTTACAACGCTGTAGAAAGAACTAAAGCTTTTGTCCAGTAAGAGCAGTAGTATTCCATTAAATACACTCCCAGATAATGTGTGATGCCCTTGGGTTACCTGTGTACTGTGCCATGGAGATAAAATCGTGTTTGTGTGGTGCTTTAGAAGTGTTACTAGAGTCCTTGAAACACTCACACCTTTTCCATATGTACTTGAAACCGCCATGCCTTGTTTCTTCTTTTTCTTCTTTTGAAAAATAAGTAAATGTTAATTCACTAATGAAGAGCCATGGAAGCTTCTAATGTTGATGATAACTAACAGTGTCATTGGATAGTGAATGTTTTCTCACAATTTGTGTGTGACATTGAGTGTGAGTTTGCAGATATGTGGATATTGGGGAGTATATATATATTTCATAAATGCATATAAATTCTGAAGAACTTAAGACAATTTTGTATTCTCAGACTGACAACTACATTCAGATATAGAGATATAGGGAGAGATAGACAGATACATCTTTATATCTTTATAAATATTTAAAAGTGACTTTAAAATCACTTTCCCAGAAAAACCTCTGCTGCATCATTTTGCTTTTAGTTTCCCTTGTAAAATCACTAGGCTCATTCGTGTGGTTTTATCTCTCCTGTAACGATATGCAGTGGCCCCCTCAGTGGCCAGTGTTTAGTGAGCTCTTCCTCCTCAGTTTCACACCAGCTCTCTTGAGAGTTGTTCTCTTAAGGCTCAGACTGGGTCTTCTGCTTCTTCTTTCTAGTCTTCCTACTTTACATATTTACGACACTATTCTCTCAGCCGCATCATATGGACCTTATTTTGAAATGGCACATGGTACGCCTCCTGTCTGAACTACACCCTCCAGAGTGGCCTCGCCCCTTCCTCTCGCTCTCTGCCTGTTCCTCTTCCCCAGCCTTAAAGACCTCCACAATCAGATCTAGAAAGGCTGAGTGGCTATCTGACTTGTCCTGACGCCCTCTGTTACTCTGCAGCTGTTTTTGTTTCCTGTGACTCACCATTTGTGCACATGTAGTGTATATGCATGGATGTGGGCTTCAAAGTGAAGCCACTCTCCCTTTTGTGTCTTCGTACAGTTTTAGAATGTAAAGGTGTTCGTCTCGTGAGTTAACATGGGTGAGGCAGTTAACTCAGGAACAACCGGAGCTCCGGGGTTTTACTGACACATGATTTACCCTCTCTGGATCTCTCTCCACGGCAGTGCTATAATGATAAAGCAGTAATATGTGGGAAATCACAGCTTCTGATCTGGCACTGAAAAGAGAAACAACTTTTATGATCTTTATCATTATGTTTCGGCATGGTTTATAGGGGACTTATTAGAAAATTTGAGCAAATTCTTTAGATAGCCATTTAGGGAAAGGTTGTTGTTTGGATTCTTGCTTGTTTTGTCTTAGCTTCCCCTTATGTTGTTCATTAGCTGTATTTCCACCAGAGCAGCTTCCTCCAGCCTGACTGTTAAAACGTGGCAGCATGGAAGGGTATAATCTTACCATGTTAAGAGAAGCAGCAGTGAGCTGCAGATAGCCTAGCAGCCAGGAGCCGGCTCAGTGGACAAGGCCTTGGGTCCATCCCCAGCACTGCAACAACCAAGCAACTATAAAGTTACCATGATATTCATATTTAGAACTTGGAGTAAATAAAACTTTATGCCTGCCTTCCTCCACTGTACAACAGTAAAGAATTTCCTCATTTTATTAAAAAAGTGCATTACTATATAACATTTTATTATATGTCAAAATTTAACTCTTGTCTGATAGCTCTTGTAGTCATTTTTTTTTTTAAACATCAACCTCTAAATTGTTACTTTTCTTCATAAAGTTGGAGTAAAGGTTTTAGTAATTGCATCTACAACTCCCTTTACAGAGAGAACATTTAAGAGTCTTTTATGTTCTCTTTTTTTAGTACTTAATTTATGGTGAGCAGCTATACCGGGTACTGCTGTTTGCTTTCTTTTTCAAAGAGGACTTAGACTTGCTTTTAAAACAGTAGATACTGAGAGCCAGAAATTACTTTGGAGACAGGTGCAGGCAGATCTGCTAGTTTGAAGCCAGCCTGGGTTATGCTCCGCTATTTAAAAAAAGAAAAGAAAAAAAAAAGTTAAGTACAGTTTGTATCACTCATTTCTGTGCCTTCATTGTTTTCCTTGGTTTGGTTGGTTGTTTTTACTTTCTTCCATATTTAAGGCTACTACCTTGTTCTCTAGCTGTGTGCTTATATAAACTATGAAGCCTTCATTCTTTTATAAACTAATACAGGTAGAGCAGCATGTTTCCTCTGGCAGTTTTCTATAACCTTATAATACTGTAGTAAGACCCTCTGCTTAATAGAAGCAAGGAGGGACCAGGGAGATGACACAGTGGTTAAAAAGACCTGCTGCTCATGTGGAGTACAAGAGTTCTAGTCCCAGCACTGCCTGTAACTCAAGCTCCACTCTGTTCTCCACAGACATTTGCACCCACATGCACACATGCATGTATGTGTACACACACACACACACACACACACACACACAATTTAAAATGTAAATATTTTAAATCAAGAAAACTTAGGTTTGAATTTCAGCCATGTCTCATGCATTGCATACTTGTTTACAGATCAATGTTGATTGCATATTACCTGTCAGCTTACCACAGAAGAAATCTGAAAATCAGACATATGTCCTCTTTAGACCCCCTGAGCTTCCACAAGAAGTTAGAGGTTTTACCCTCTGCTTACTTTTCCACCAAGTTGGAGCTCTGTGTTCTAAGTTTTCATCAGAATAAACTCTCACCTCTTAGATTCACAGGCTTGTTTGTGAGAACGTGACCTAAAGGTTGTACAGTCTGTTTCACCTTCTAAGCATATAGTTTATGCTCAGCTTGATGTAGATCATGTAGTTTTGAATTAAGCCTGAGTAATACCCTGGGTTAGTTGTCTTTTTGATCCTAGCCTGTGACAGACACCAGGCTTTGGCCTACATGAAGATATTTACAGTGATTTTCTTATAAGAAAGGCTTATTCCAGGGGCTGCAGAGGCAGCTCAGCAGTGAAGAGTTCTTGCTGTTCCCCCTGAGGACCTGAGTCCCATTCTCAGGACCATGTCACTCTTCAGAACCCGCTCCAGGACACCGGTGCCCTTTCCTCGCCTCTGCAGGGAGCTACGCGCACACACCTACAGACACATAAATAAAAACAAAGAAGCTTTGTTCTGGCTGAGGGTTTGATGGTGCCAAGCTTGAGTTTAGTCCCCACATCCACGTGGTGGAAAGAGAGACCTAACTGCCGCAAGGTGCCCTCTGACCTCCACTCATGTGCCAGGGGGTATGTACTTGAGAATACACCATCATTAGTAAGTAAATAAATATTTGAAGATTTTTCTAATTTAATTATTGGCAGTCTGATCCCAGCCCCTTCCTCCTCTCCTCCCAGTCCTACCCTCAGGCCCCCTATTTATTTGGAGACTTTTAAAGAAAGGTTTGCATTAAAATCCTCAATATGCGTTGTATGGTGTTGTTGATGACATTAACCACACAGAGTCCTTAAGAAAGGTGTTTTTTTTTTTTTTTTTTTTTTTTTATCTTCAACATCAAAAATGCCACGGATTAAACTTTTTCCTCAAACTAGTATGTCACACATTCAGAAGCAAATGTGTAGCTTGCCCCTATCAGTTTTAAAAGACCTTCTGGTACCATTTTTGCTCTGGTCCTACCTCCTTCTTATTTCCTCTCATTTCTATCCATATACATATTTTTAGTGTATTTTTAACCTTGTGTGCACTTCTGTAGCTTCTGATTATTTACAACTGGAGAGATGTGAATTTAAAATAAGATTAGATATACCTTTGGGTATGTTATATTTACTCCTTGGATTTTTTTTCAATTACTACAGAAAGACCTTAGAAGATAGTGTGTTTTAGGAAATAGAAGGTAAAAACTTGAAAATGAGAGAGAAGGTTGTAAATCCCACTCATCTATTTTTGCCTAAGTGTGGCCTTGGGCAATTAATAGCATCTCTGAGCTTAAATATCTGTGTCTTACCTGATAAATCCCTTCACAGAACACAAGAATCAATAGCTTCTATGCACGCCAATAACAGACTTGCTAAAGTCAGCAAAAGCATGCCTTTTACAATTGCCTTGAAGAAAAAAGTATCTTGGGATACTCATAATGAAGGAAGTGAAAGATGTCTACAGTAAAAACTGTGAGGTGCTGAGAAAAGAAACTAAACACAATTCATGACAAAAAGCAAAACAAAAGTAAAACTCGCTGTGCTCCTGGATTAGCAGGATGAATATTGCGACAGGAACTACCAAAAACAGTCTACTGATTCAGTGGAATTGTCACCAGAATTCCAATGACGTTCTTCACAGAAGCAGAGAAAACTCTCCTAAAGTTCATATAGAAACACAAAAAACAAAGCGGACAAAACTAAGGAGAAAGAACACAACCAGCGCTGTCACATTTCTTAACCCAATTGTACTCCAGAGCCAGAGCGTTAGACATGGCGCTGCTGGGCTAAACACAAGCCCAGCAAATGGATACAATAGAAGATCCAAATGTAAACCCGCATGACTGCAGTCATCTAATTTTTTGACAAAATTATTTCTTAAGTGCACTAACAAAGAGACAGCCTGGCAAAACTGGAAATCCACCTATAGAAGAGTGAAGTTAGATCCATCTTTTTTACCCTGCACAAAAATCAATTCAAACTGGATCAAAGAACTTAATTTTAAAACTAGAAACATGGAAACTGCTGTAGGCAAACATAAGGGAAATACTTCAGGACATAGGTGTAGGCAACAAATTTCTGAGTAGAACCTACTCATTCAGGAAATAGCAAAAAGAATTGACTAATGGGACTGTGTGAAATTAGCGAGTCTGCACAAAGCTGGGCATGGTGGCGCAGCCATTTAGTCCCAGTACTCAAGAGGCAGGGGCAGGCAGATCACTGTGAGTTCGAGGCCAGCCTGGTCTACAAAGCAACTCCAGGACAGCGAAGACTACACAGAGAAACCCTGTCTTGAAAAACAAACAAACAAACAAAAAAGTATCTGTGCAGAAAAGGAAACTATCAGCAGAAAAAACAAGCAGCCTACAGAATGGGAGAAAAACCTTTGCCAGCTATACCCAAGACATGGATTTAATATCTAAACTATATAAAAATTTCAAAAATTAAGTGCCAGAGAAGCAAAACTGAAGCTCAGTAAGAGAGCCAATGACCCAAATAGATAGTTTGCAAAAGAAGAAGTTGCCAATGGTCAGTATTTTTCTTTTTGAGTGTTGAAATATCATCTCTTCTTTCATTTAATAAGTATGGTAAACATCAAGAAAACAAATGACCAACAAATGCAGAGAGGATGTAGGGAAAGAGGAGCCCTTATGCAGTGCTGATGTGAGTGGAAGCTTCGTTATGCTAATCAGTGTGGAAGCGTCTCAAGAAAATGGATATACCGTGTGACCCAGCGATATCGCTTCTGAGTGTATACCCAAAGGATGCCACGTCCCACTGCAGAGACGCTTGTTCATTTGTGTTTAAGAGCACTCTTCTTACCATAGCAAGGAAATGAGATTAGCCTGGATGCCCATCAACAGGTAAATAAATAATGAAAGTATACATATATACAAATGTGAAGAAATTTGAAATTTATAGGATGGATGGAATTGGAAAACAGTTTAAGTCTGGTAACCAATTTTCGGAAAGAAAAACACAGTATGTTCTCTCTCACATGGGCCTCCTAGCCTTAACTGTTAAATACACAAATCCACATGGGATCAAATGTGGATAAAGACCTGGAAACTAGAAAGAGGTCTGTGTGACTAGAAAGAGGCACTGAAGGAGGAGTGGGAGCAGACAAAAGAAAAAATGGCAAGTGTGAAGATTAGGGGCAAAGGGTACAGCAGGAGATGGCAGTACAGAGATGGGGGAAGAAAGGGAGGAGGGGCCAGCTGAAAGGGTTGCATGTGAAAACCCCATACAGAGACAACTGTTACTTGTCAGTTAATTTAAAGAAAGAATAAGCCTGATATATGCAACGGAGATAAGATAGTGTTTGTCTCCTGGGTTCCTGTGAGGCTGAGAGTTGTAACTACCTCACAAGTTTGTTATCAGGACTCAATGAAAATGCGCATAAATAACTAAGGCTGTGTGTTGCACTTAGGAAATACTTAAAATGTTAGCTTTTTGTGCTTGTAAGAGATGGTAGCCTAGCTTGAAGAAGATTTATCTATTTTTGTTTTCTGTGGATGGATGTTTTACCTGCATGTGTGACTGTGTGCCATGTTCATGGTCCTCGCTAAATCCAGAAGAGAGAGTTGGCTTCCCTAGCAGTGGAGTTACATGCGCCATGTGGGTTCTGGAAATCAAACCTAGGACCTCTTAACTGAGGAGCAGTCTTCCCGTCCTCTTGAAGATTTTTTTTTTAATCTGAAAATGATGGCAAAATGTGTCTGGGAAAGGATCCTATTCATTTACACTCAAAGGGAAGAATGACCATTAAAAGGGAAAATAAAAATCCCTACAGAACTGGATTTCTCTTTTGAGTAGCTTAGTTTTACAGTATGTGCCATTTTACTCTTGTGTGCTCTTCCTCTCTGATTTCCATGAGTTGGTGTGAAAGATTACACTGTGTCCAGCAGTTTCCTCGGTGCCTCTTGTTAGCTTTCTTACGTGCGCCCTTCTTTTTTTTTAGCCTGTGTCTTTAACCCTCTGGAGAGTGGAGGTGCCCAGGAGAGTAGGGAGTGACTTTGCTCTAAGATCTAAGAGTAGAGAATGCTTCACAGATGTATTTGTCATCCCTAGCACCACACACATAGTGCTGTTGATCCTTTTTATGACTTCTATAGACACAAACTGATGACAGGAGTCCGCAGTTGGAGCAGATCACACTCGGTAGTAGGCTGAGCCAGGCTAAAGCCCAAGTGATGGTCTGGAGTCTGCCTGCTAGTCCTGTGGTGCACACAATGGGTCATCAGATGGCAGGCTGGTAGGAGCTGCTGCCATTGCAGTGTTAGGTGTCCTTTTCTGTATGAGGTTCAGGTAAGTTTGTTGCATTTTTCCTTGGTCTACTGTAGCCATGAATTCTTAAGCCTGGGTTTCCTCATAAGACTTAAATAAGCCCATGTACTCAGGTGGATGAAGTTTACCTTGATAAATTTTCCAGGCTGATGTCCTTTTTACTGTTAAGGTTGTTGTTTTTTCAGTCTGCGCCTCTTGAGTGGTTTGTGACAGGAGGCATTGTTGATGTACATAGCAGAGAGTAGAGGTAAACTACTTCTGCAGCTGTGTTTAAAATACAGTCAGATACTGTTTGCAAGATGGAGTCTCCCAGAGCAAGGCACTACCTGGAAAAATGCTGGTTTGTACAGTGTAGAGGAGCTTAGGTAAAGGTACAGTGTGATCTCAACACTCAAGGGATTTTTCCCCTTAGACATTTATACTCTACTGACCCCCATTATCAGAACTGATTTTCTGTGATCAGAAGATCTACCCAATAAAAGCCATCTATACTGCAATGTCACGATCATGTGGATCAGAGACTTAATTTTATTGTGTTTTAACAGCATGAAAAATAGCTCGAGATCAAGTCTAACAAACATCTTTTGGATTGCTAAAACAGTCATTTTTTAGAGGAATATAACAGAATTCCAACTCTTTAGATATGTCTTTCACAATGTTCACAATCTAAAGCTATATGAAGAAATGGAAGACGTAACTCACACTCAAAAAAACAAAACTCAGAAAACAAACTAAGGAGCTTAAGACATCTCCCAATGAGATGACAGAGATCTTGGATTTATCCAAAATTTAATTATTTATATCCAAAATGTCCAAGGGTATAAAGAAAAACATTTTTTTTATTAAATAGGAATTTTTTGGAGGGGGTTTGAGACAGGGATTCTTTCTGTAGCCTTGGCTGTCCTGGACTCGCTTTGTAGACCAGGCTGGCCTCAAACTCACAGCAATCCACCTGCCTCTGCCTCCAGAGTGCTGGGATTAACAGCCTGTGCCGCCATTCCTGGCTTAAATAGGAATTCTTAAGAGAAACATAGATTTTGAAAACAAACAAATTCTAAAACTTAACAAGTCACTTGAGCTTACCACCAGCTTAGAGAGGAAGATTCAGTGTACTTAAAGACTAAGTCAATGGAAACTACTCAACCAGAGGATGGTAAGGGAAAAATATCAATATAATGAATAAAACCCACACACCTACTTTTGAATATTTAGAGTAACCAGAGGAAAAGAGGAAAAAATAAAGTTAGAAAAAGTATTTGGAGAAATGACTTAAAATTTTCAATTGTGTTATAAAACAGATTCATGACTTCAAGAAAGTCCACATTAACTTCTATTTAATCAGAGCAGATATAAGAAAATTTCCTCACAAGAATACATATCCTAAGTCTAACAGATAGATATGACTATCAATACATGAGGTAAAATAGTTGAATAAAATCTTCAAAAGCCTCAGAGACACAAGAGCATGGCATTTAAAGTTGTTTTTATAATCCCAAATTTCTTTGGCAAGACAAGTTAACTCCTGACAACACCAGCCGACCTCAAAGATGATGATGAGCATCAAAGAACCTCCTTATGGAGATGGCTTCAAATGTGGCAAGCCAGCCACTGGGCAAATGTCCTCATTCCTGCCACAAACAGAATTCTGCCTAAAAACGGGCAGCTTAGATGCAGGCAGAGTCAATGGCCACACTCTGCCAAGACAGGGTAAGCAAGTCCAAAATATTTCTGGCCCTGTGAATAAAACTGGAAGAGATATTGGGCCAGAAAGCTGAAGATGAGGCTCCAACTTTATAGAAAGTGTTGGGTGACTGTTCAGGCAGTAAACCATCTATGTCAATTTGTACATTTTGGAAGCTGCTACTCTGGACTGCTGGTTCTCTTGAGAATTTAAGATTTATTCCTTCTCAAGTCTCTGAGGGGCAATGAAGGACAGATAGTATAGTTTTACAATCAAAGTTTAGTTGGTTAGGGGATAAGATATTTTTAAATCAAAATAAAGATGTTAAGTTATTAGAGTCAAGGTAGGATAGGTATTGAATTTCATCCAGAAATATAGACCCAACAAGACAGGAAAGACATTTATTTCAAACTGGACAAATACAAATAGCCAAACCACTATGAATGTAACATTTATAGAACTCATGATTGTCACATGGTTCTCCTGCTATATGTAGCTTGTTTTATACATATGTATAAAATTAATGTATTTGAAATAGAAAAGAAAATTTCTTAAGTGCATGGCAGTCATGTTGCTTAAAAGCATTTAATGAAAAATGAATCAGTACACATCATGACTCATGAAGGCCATCGGCATGGGAGCATCTTCACATGCTGAGAGGAAACATGCCAACACTGAGATCTGAAGCTACTGTAAATAGTCTCTTTGTTGTTGTTTTGAGACAGGGTTTCCCTATGTAGTCCTAGCTGTCCTGGAACTCGTTATGTAGACCAGGATGGCCTTGAACTCAGAGATCTTCCTGCCTCTGCCTTCCAAGTGTTGGGATTTTTAAAGGCGTGCACCACCATACCAGGCTGGCAACAGTCTAGAAGAACAGCAAAGGAATAAATATATTCAGATACAAGAAAACCAACAAGCATATCTAGATTACATGAAATGCTAAGGACATTCTCCACTCTATAGAAAAACACACCCGGCTTGAATTCTGCTCTTCAGAAATGAACACCACAGTTAATATGTGGGTTAACAGAATTTCTTCATCTTTAAAAATCCAGAATGTGAGGTTTACATATGTAGATATAATAGGTAATATTCTCTATATGTTGTATCTAACAACTGTATAATGAATGATAGGAAAAGAATATAAAAAATTAAGGGTGCACATTATACTATTTAGAGCAGTGGTTCTCAAACTTTGATCTTTTTTTTTTTTTTTTTTTTTTTTTTTTTTTTTGGTTTTTTGAGACAGGGTTTCTCTGTGTAGTCTTGGCTGTCCTGGACTCGCTTTGTAGACCAGGCTGGCCTCGAACTCACAGCGATCCGCCTGCCTCTGCCTCCCGAGTGCTGGGATTAAAGGCGTGCGCCACCACGCCCGGCTCTCAAACTTTGATCTTGAGACTATTAGAGTGCTAAATATTATCAAGGATCTCAAGAAGCTTCATAATGTGTACCTATTACTATAGAACACGTCAAGAGTTAAGCCTGGCACATTGGCACACACCTGTAATCCCAGCACTCAGGGAGGCAGAGGCAGGCAGATCTCTGTGAGTTCAAGGCCAGCCTGGTCTACAGAGTGAGTCCAGGACAGCCAAGGCTACACAAACCCTGTCTTGAAAAACAAAACAAAAGAGTTAAAATATTAAGCTTTTAATTAAATTAAAATATTAGCATTATCAATGTTAATTCATTGAAAAACAAACTCACTACATGTAAAATACATAACCCTTGGAGGCTGGAGAGATAGCTCAGAGGTTAAGAGCACTCTGGAAAGAGATCCTAAGTTTGATTCTCCCCAGCACCCATGGTGGTGGGCTCATAGCCATCTATAATGAGATCTGGTGCCCTCTTCTGGTATGCAGGCATACATGCAGGCAGAACACTGTATATATAATAAATAAATAAATCGTTTTTAAAAACATAACTCTTAGCTGGGCGTGGTGGCGCACACCTTTAATCCCAGCACTCGGGAGGCAGAGGCAGGCAGATGCTGTGAATTCGAAGCCAGCCTGGTCTATAAAGTGAGTCCAGGACAGCGAAGGCTACACAGAGAAACCCTGTCTCAGAAAACCAAAACAAAAAACAAAACAAATAAAAAAAAACCATAACTCTCATGAGTAATCATATTTTCTTCTTAAAAAGTATCAGATTTATTAAAATTATTCAAGTGTCCTTAATGTCTGACTTGGTAGAAGACATCTGGACTTTCATGTCAGTACTTGCATTCACCGTGTGAGTATGTTATTCAGGTTGAGATAAGTTAAGAAAATCTAACTTCACACATAAATGCAGTTAGAAAATGGAGAACTTTAAATTTTTTCCAGATAATCGTGAATATCTTCTATAACACTATACCAAAACTCAGAAATGTTCTAAAAGCTTAGTTACCATGAAGAATTTAAATCAAGGAGTGACTTTATATGAATCTATATTGTACTTGGAAAAATTGTGTGGGATCATACTTCGATCATTTGGAAAAGAGTTGTCACAGATCTTCAAAATGTATCCCAAATTACGTGTTAGCCCCTCACCATCTCATCAGGAAGGTCTAGTTTGTTAAAATTTTTTTAAAAAGTAATCATGCACACACAAGTGGGTGTAATTTCCCAAAATCTAATTTTCACTTGAAAATTCAAATCTCATTTAATTGCCAATTGTTTTATGTAAATGTATAGGCTTAGTTTGTCTACATTAAAAAAAAAATACAACTCCAAACCAAGTCTGAATAACCATTATTTGCCTGCCATAGTTGTCTGTCAAGTGAAAAGTAGTGTTCTATGAAACGAAAGAAAGAAAGAAAAAGAAAAGAAAGAATGATTATTTCCACTTGTAAATCAATTGGTCATGTAAGTGGTTTTCTCCAGGACAGCCACAGTGTTTCCTTATGAAGAAGAGGTGCTTTGGGGCATAGCTCATCCTGTTACACGGAGTATTAGACAAGTACTCTAGGGTCAAAGCTTAATAGATATTTTTACTGTTTCATCAAGATTATTATTAGATTATCTGAAATCTTGCTACTTGGGAGGCTGAGGTAAGATCAGGAGTTCTGGGCCAGAACTCAGCTTCATGGAACATTTGAGTTGTGTGAGACATTGGGCTATGTGAGACACTGCCTCAAATAAAGAATTCTTAAACTTTCAGTTTTAGCCAGAAATGTAGTGAAGTGTATAATCAATCACCATACATTTGTGGCCTAAAAAAACATTTTGTTGGTGGCTGGAGAGATGGCTCAGAGGTTTAGAGCACTAATCTCTTCTTCCAAAGGTCCTAAGTTCAATTCCCAGCAATCACATGGTGGCTCACAACGATCTATAATGAGATCTGGTGCCCTGTTCTGGTGTGCAGGTGCACATGCAGGTAGAACACTGTATACATAATAAATAAAGCTTTTTTAAAAAACATTTTATTGGATCTTCATTTTTAATGTGAAAAATTATGAAACCATTATTTGCTGTTTAAAGCATTCATCGTACCTGCATTTAAATTTCCGGTTCCTTTTGCTTTAAGCTCGGAATGATTGGTCTCAAAAAGATGCTGCAGCTTAAGTTGGACCGTAGTGCTTGTCAAAAAAATGTTCTGTTGCAGAAGACATAAAAGGTAAACTCCTTAATTTTATAAAACCTATTGAAAAATAGTTGTCATTTTTTTGTTTGTGTTTCTTACTAACAGTTTCAAGTAGTGTCGGGTCCCAGCACACGGGGAAAAATTGAATCAGGTTCACCTGAAAGAGGGAATGGGGATTGAAAGTAGGATACAGAGACGCGCCGGGCGTGGTGGCGCACGCCTTTAATCCCAGCACTCGGGAAGCAGAGGCAGGCAGATCGCTGTGAGTTCGAGGCCAGCCTGGTCTACAAAACGAGTCCAGGACGGCCAAGGCTACACAGAGAAACCCTGTCTCGAAAAACCAAAAAAAAAAAAAAAAAAAAGAGAGAGAGAGAGAGATACAGAGACGCGAGAAATAACGAATCAAGTCAGGAAATTTCTGATCAAGATTCACTTTATTGCCAGCTAGCAGGAACATAGATATGGCAAGGTCAATAGGATCTTTTCTAATCTCATTCACCCTATCCCCTGGGCAAGAATGCAGTAGCCTAAATCGCTCCCTGTAGAACTTCCTAGTTCTCTGAGTAGTTCCTTGTAAGAACTTCCTAGATCCTCTGGGTGGTTCCAAGTTGAGACTTCTCTACTTCATTCAAAGGTAAATAGTGCAAGAATAGCCTAGAACACAAGACCTCGTGAGGTAAAGGTTAACAACTCAAAGGTCACAGCATACAGCCTAAGCACAGGGTTTCTGACATGGCAGAATTTGGCTTCCCACAGAGTAGTTCCTTTGAGGTAGACTGAAGGAACCTCATTGAATCAGATGTCCCTTTCAGCTTCCTTAGCAGCCTTCTTTTGGGGGAGGGGGCAGCTGTATGTTGAAGAAGACATTTGTTAATTGAGCTATACATAATAACAAAACATTTTTGAGACACTTTGAAAGTGGTGTGTGTGTGTGTGTGTGTGTGTGTGTGTGTGCCTGTGCATGAGTGCAGGCATATGTGACCCGTGGCACACATGTAGAGACATAAGGGTTACTTTTAGTGTCAGTACTTACCTTCGTCTGGTTCAAACAGCATCTTCTTGTCTACCTCCGCAGACACCCAGCTAGCTGGCGCAGAAGCTTCCAGAATCCCGCAGTCCCTGCCTGCCATCTCAGTGTAGGACTGCTGGGACTCGGACACTCACTGCTGTGCCCAGCTTTACGTGGGTCCTGTGCATTTGGACTCAGATTGTCAGGCGCATGCAGCAGGTGCATGATCTGTGCCTTCTTAGGCCACACCGTGTCATCTTAACCATTCCTAGCTGTATAGTCACTGCCGTTAGGTACATTTCTCTAATCACACACCAAAACTCTGCCCATAGCTCCATGCTCCCAAGCCAATGATAAATTCTTAAGTATGAAACATGCATTTTTTAAAAGAGTAAGGTACTAGTTTTGTTTTGTTTGGGACAGGCTCTCTCTGTGTAGTCCTGGCTGTCCCACAACTTGCTATGTATATCAGGATGATGTTAAACTCACAAAAATCTGCCTATGTCTGTCTCTTAAATGCTGGGATTAATGGTGTGTGTCATCATACCAGACAAAAATAATAAATCCAAAAATTAGTTTTGTAACAAATTAATTTTTTACCTTTGGATAAAATTATTAATTTTGTAAGGTGAAAACCATACGGTACACATATTATTGGCTGTTTATGTAGCTAAAAAAATACAGCATGTCAAAATGAAATGTATTAACTGATAAAGGGTTTCAGGAGGTATGTTAGACACAACTGAAGGGAACTAGTAAGAAGTCAATAGAAATACAGAGAACAAAAATGAACTCATATGAAAATGCACATATTTGTACCCTAATTCTAGTACATGAGAATGTTTAGATGACACAAGTGTACAGCTGTGAGATGGTCACAGCATCGTCGCCTGTCTTGTAACTAGCATTGGCAAACTTTGCAATATACTTAACAGACTGAAAACAATGGCCATCTCCCAAAAATGAGCAAAGAAAATTCTACTGATCTTTCTGGACCTTGGGCCATAAGGACTTTCAGGACTGTTCCCTTCTAGCAACACCAACAAGAGAGACAAGAGAAACCAAATATAAGCTCTACCCCCAAACATGTCACCTTTGACATGCACTTACATACAAGGAGGGGGTGTCCTGAGCTCAAATCCTCAGAACCCTTGTAAAACTGGGTGTGACAGGGCAGCTGTTATCCCAGTTTTCTTACTGGCAACATGGAAGCTGGACAGCCAGCTACCCTGGTGTAAGCAGTGGCAAAAACAGCAGAAGAGAAACCTCATGTCAGATAAAGTAGAAGTAAGGCAAGGAGGGAGAGGGAGAGAGAGAGAGACAGAGAGAGAGAGGGAAAGAGAGAGAGAGAGAGAGAGAGAGAGAGCGCACAACACCCAGGGCTTCCTCCAGCTTCCACACAGTCTGCACTGTGGTGCTCACACACAAGGAAGCATAAACATTACACACATCAAGAAGGCACATATGCATTATACACACACGCGCACACACACGAAAGATGGGGGAGAGAGGGAGAGCGCAATGGAGAAAAACCACATAATCATCATTTCAGTAGACATAGAACAGTTATTTGACAAACTTCAGCACCCATTGTGATTTAAAAAGACGTTTTAAAAAAAACCATCAGTTAATAAGGAATAGAGGAAAATGCTTCTTTTTGGTTAAGAAGACATCTGTTTTTTAAAAGTATAATCAATATCTTACTTAAATAGTATAGTCAGTAGTCAACTTAAATATTAAATGGCCTGTCCCTAAGACTGGGAATAAAAGAAATATATTGGTACATTTCTGAGGGTGTAATTCTATTCAGTGAACCAAGACAAAGAAACAAAAGACATAAAATTGGAAATTGCATAGCAGTATCCAGGTGTGGGGCATAACCCTGTAGGCCCAATATTTGGGTGGCTGAAGTAGGAATATTTAAAGTGCAGGACCAGCCTAGGCTACATAATGAGACCCTGTCTCAAAAAGTAAGGGAGGAGGTGGGTTAGTGATCACAAACTCCTTTAGTCTGCTTTTGTCATGAATAGATAGTTTTGCTAGGTGTAGTATTCTGGGTTGGCAGTTAGCTTTCAGAACTTGAAACACATTGCAAGCCGTTCTGGATGCCCCACTGGATAATCTGATGTTGTTCTCATGGTTCTGTCTTTACATGTGACTTGCTGTTCCTCCCAGGCCATTCTCAGTATATTTTTTTCTCTATATTTAATGTTTTCATTATAATATGGAAAAAGGTCTTCACATTTTGTCTGCTTGGTATCCTTAACTCCTCTTCTGTGTGGGTCAACATCTCTTTTCCTGACTATGAGAAATCTTCTGATTCTTTTGAAAATGTTTCTATGCCATTAGAAGGAGGTTTCTATAACCCACAAATTTGGTCTTCTCTCTGTTGCCTCTATTTTAGAATTAGTTGTTATTATTATTGTTGTTGTTGTTGCTGTTGTTGTTATTGTTGTTATTATTATTTTATCTGTGTCCTTGTTGGACTGTCTCAGTGTTTCTACTGTCTGCAAACTCAGATTCTATTTTTTCCTTGATCCATCTATTGCTGAGACTTTCCACAGGGTTTTTATTTGACTGGTTTTTGTTGTTTTTTTTTTTTTTTTTAAATTTCCAGTGGGTTTTTATTTTTCAATATTTTCTTCAGCCACTTTACTGAATTGCTCTTTCATTCCCTCCATACCCTTCCTTGTTAAGCTTGTTTTTGTCTTTGACATGATTATAGTCATTATCTTAAGTTCCTTGGGGTTTCCCCTAATTCACTCTAACTAGATGCCATTGCCATAGGGATAAGTAATCTTTGGAGGAGTTATATTGTCTTGATTTTTGTGTTTCTTGTGTTACTCACATTGGGACTTATGCTTCTGGTATTATTTGCTTGGTTTATTGTGGGGGTTCCCTCTCCCCCAGAGATCATTGGCCACTGGTCCCTGAGGACAAAGGGAGCAGAAGCTTCAAAGGAGTGGGGTGAGGGGAGGTTCAGATGCCCCGTGAGTATGACAGAACAGCTTCCTGGGACCAGCTTCAGTGAGACTGCTCAACTCTTGGGGATGTGCACAAAGACTGTATAGTTCCTGTAGAGAGGGTGGGAGGTTCCCAGGGTACATGTACACTGTTCGTTGGGGCTTGAGATACCAAGAATGCTTTATTTGTGTTTGACAACGCGGTCCCATCATATCAATGGGAACACAGTACCTAACTATCCTATAGGCAGCAGGGGGAGAGGTTTAGAGGGAACTGTGTCCAGATATGGTTAGAGGCGTCTGTGCCTAGAGACGCTCTCCAGATGAGGTCAGGCAGAGACCTGCACTGAGCTTCAGGAAGGTGTCCGGACATGACAGTTGACTTTCATGAGCTGTACTCTCTCCTTCGAGCTATTTGCAACATTCAAGTGCAACTTCCACATGGTATTATTGAATGTGCACTTGGCTAAATCCTCAGGCCGAGTCTGGATACCTCACGTGTCCTCTGTTCCGTAAGGTAGGAGATAGACTGACCACAGGCATTTGATATCACCAGAGGCAATTGTCACAATAACCAGTTAAGAGCAGCAGTTGCTGCTTTGACTTTCATGGCTGTTGGAGGATGAACAATTAAGGATGGTATGGACCATGATTACTTAGATTTGAGTTAATTTCCACCTTTTTTGTTGTTGTTGTTGTTGTCGTCGTTTTCTGTTTGGGTTTTTTTTCAAGACAGGGTAACCTTGGCTGTCCTGGACTCCCTTTGTAGACCAGGCTGGCCTTGAACTCACAAAGATCCACCTGCCTCTGCCTCCTGAGAGCTGAGATCAAAGGCGTGTGCTACCATGCCTGGCTCCACCTTAGTTTTTGAGACAGGGTCTCTTGCTGCACCTTGAACTCACCCATCTGGCAAGCGTAACTGGCCAACAGGCTCCAGGAAACCAGCCTCCGTGCTTGCAGCCACAGAATTACAGGCACACTGCAGCTATGCCCAGCTTCTCGGGGGTGCTGGGGACTGAACTCATGTCCTCATGCTTATACAGGCAGCAGTTAACTGTCTAAACCAGCTCCCCACAAACTGACTTAAAAACGAACAAGCTGGTTAACTTATTAAGTCTACTTTAATGTACACAGATTTTGAATGTAAATCGTACCTTATAATTATTTAACTAATTGGTCTCAAGATTTGTGTGAAAAAGCAGAGAACCTAAAATACTTTAAAATAATGGGGTTTTTATACAATTTTTTTCTGTGGCAATGAAAGATTTCTATAGCTGTAATGTTATGGTTAATGACCATAGATGACTGCTGAGCACTTAATGGTGATGACAGGACCATTTCATGTAAACATAAATACTTATATGTACTTAGTGGGTAGTATATTGAATGGTGTAGAAAGCAACACTGAAAAGGAAAGAGACTTACAGTTTATGACTGTGAAATTTGGTCAGAAGCTACAGTAATTAAGACTGTGCTACTGGTCTAAAAATAGATAAGAACCCCTACTCTGATCTCCCCAATGGACAGGACATTCTCCACAGTTATATGGAGAGTGGGGACTGACTCTGACATGAACTCTTGTGCTCCATATTTGACCACCTCCCCTTAATGGGGAGCCCTGGTGGCACTCAGAGAAAGAATAAGCAGGTGACCAAGATGAGACTTGATAGCCTATGACCATACAGTGGGGGAGGAGGTCCCCCTCAGTCATAGACCTAGGGGAGGGGAATAGGGTAAAAGCGGGAGGGAGGGAGGAACAGGAGGATACAAGTGATGGGATAACAATTGAGATCTAATCTGAGTAAATTAATAAAAATATTTTTTAAAAACAGATAAGTAGACCAACAGAACAGAATTGATGACCTGGAAATAGAATAACAAAGCAATGGCCATCTAATTTTTGACAAAAGAGGCAATAAGGTGCAGTGGGAAAGATAATCCGCTCAATGGTGCTGGCAAAACTGGATGTCTGCCTGCAGAAAAATGATACAGTCTTGTCAAAGTGGATCAAAGAACATGATTAAAAATCTGAAATACTGAAACCTTCAGAGAAAGCGGGCTGCTTTTCAGAAGACGCTGGGCTAGAGAAGGACTTCCTGAACAGAACTTCAGTAGCACAAGTGCCAACAAATACAACTAAAAAGTCTCTGCGCAGTAAAGGAAACTATCACCAGAGCATACAGCAACCCACTGCATGGATGAAAATTTTTTCCAGCTATATTTCAAATAGGTGCTAATGTCCAGAATTTATAAAGAAATGCAAAAAATAAACTACAACAAATGGGCTGATGAGACATAGTTAAGAAGAAAGAAAGAAGCCGGGCGTGGTGGCACACGCCTTTAATCCCAGCACTCGGGAGGCAGAGGCAGGTGGATTGCTGTGAGTTCGAGGCCAGCCTGGTCTACAAAGTGAGTCCAGGATGGCCAAGGCTACACAGAGAAACCCTGTCTCGAAAAACCAAAAAAAAAAAAGAAGAAGAAGAAGAAGAAAGAAAAGAAAAGCCCCAAAACTATCTTAAACTATTAAACATCACTAGACATCAGGAAAATGCAAATTAAACCTACTGTGATGCAATACTTCACCCCAGTCAGAATGTTTGTCATCAGAAGTCTGCCAACAAGTGGAGAAAAGGATGTGGAGAAAGAGGAACCTTATTCACTGCTGCTGGTGCAAAATAATACAGTGATTATGGACGTCAGTCTGGAGGTCCCTTAAAATATTAAAAATAGAATTGCCACATGACCCAGTTAATTCCACTCCTGGACATATACCCAGAGAACTTAATGTCCTTTCATAGAGATTTCTTTTTACACTCATGTTTCTTGCTGCTGTAATAAATATATTTTAGTGAGGAAATAGAACAAATCTAGATGTCCATCAACAGATGGAATGTGATCTTGAAAATGTGGTTCATACACAGAATGAAATATCTTTTGGCTGTAAAGAAAAATGAAATTAATAGGACAGTGGATGGACTTAGAATGTATAATATTAGTAAGTGAGGTCACCCAGACTCAAAAATAAACTGCTTGTTTTCCTTCATTTGCAGATCCTAGCCTATGATGTATGTGTGTTTTATATGCAAAGAGCACGACGTTTAAAAAAGAGACCAAGGAAGGGTATTGTAGACGACAAGAAAGGACAGCATGCAGATGAAGCACACATGGGCTGGGAAAGAGGAGAAAAGATAATTGTCTTTTTCCTACTTTCAACTCTGTCAACATGTAAGCCATAGTGAGAATCAACTGTGAGGGGCTTCAAAGTAGCAGTTCTAACTGTATCTGCTGAGATGAGTGACCTTCACGACTGCGCAAGTGTTCATTTGAGTGGCTACTCACTCTAGATGTGTGATGGTTTTATTTGTGGGTTTATTAGAGTACAGTGATTTGTTTTAAGTAATAATAGGCAACCAGGTCAGTACAAGAGAATGAGAGCTTAGCTATCACTTCATATTTATGTTGTGTTATGATTTCTATTAAATATGCTAAAAACAGTCCAAATGGGAAAGGAATTATGTTTAACCAGTAGAGACAGAGCAATTGGATATGTATATACAATACAGGAGAACCATCATTCATATGGCTGTATATATATGTGTGTTTATACATAAATATGTGTATATATATATATATACATATATATATATATATATATATATACATGCATAGATATACAAATTCAAAATGGAAAGAAGTCCAAATCTCCTGAAAGAAAACAAAGAAGACTTGTACAAGTTGAGTACAGGCAAAGATTATTTAGGCCATAGAAAGTAATAACACGCCTTTAATCCCAGCACTCGAGAGGCAGAGGCAGGCGGATCGCTGTGAGTTCGAGGCCAGCCTGGTCTACAAAGTGAGTCCAGGATGGCCAAGGCTACACAGAGAAACCCTGTCTCGAAAAACCAAAAGAAAAAAGAAAAAAAGAAAAAAAAAAAGTAATAACAAAGAAAAACCAAGTTAATTACTTAGACTTAACTAAACTTAAAAACATCATCAAAAGGCAAAAGGAAATACAAAGAGAAACTGTAGGCTTCAAAAAATACTTACAATATACATATCTAACAAGGAGCTAGTGTCCAGCATATATAAAAGCCTTCTACAACGTAGGTTTTTTTAAAAGACATCCTAAATTGGAAAGTGTTAAAAGATTTGAATAGATTGTTCAAAAAATGTACAAAAGGCCAAAATACAGCATCATTGGTCATCATGGAGAGGCAGATTCAGTAAGACATTGCTACACATCCACCAGGAAACCTAGGAGAAAAACGTTTGCCAACCCAGCCAGGATCTGGGAAAGGACAGCTGCAAGAAGCCGCTGGAGCTCAGACTGTGGGCAGTATAAATTGCGTCCATGTTGGAAGAGGATGCAGCCATTTCTGACGTCCCTGGAGCTCAGACTGTGGGCATTGTAAACTCTGCATCCTTGTTGGAAGAGGATGTGGCCGTTTCTGACGTCGCTGGAGCTCAGACTGTGGGCAGTATGAACTGCACCCATGTTGGAAGAGGATGCAGCCATTTCTGACGTCCCTGGAGCTCAGACTGTGGGCAGTGTAAACTCTGCATCCTTGTTGGAAGAGGATGTGGCCGTTTCTGACGTCGCTGGAGCTCAGACTGTGGGCAGTATGAACTGCACCCATGTTGGAAGAGGATGCAGCCATTTCTGAAGTCCCTGGAGCTCAGACTGTGGGCAGTATGAACTGTGCATCCATGTTGGAAGAGGATGTGGCCGATTCTGACGTCACTGGAGCTCAGACTGTGGGCAGTATGAACTGCATCCATGTTGGAAGAGGATGTGGCCGTTTCTGACGTCACTGGAGCTCAGACTGTGGGCAGTATGAACTGCATCCATGTTGGAAGAGGATGTGGCCGTTTCTGACGTCACTGGAGCTCAGACTGTGGGCAGTATGAACTGTGCATCCATGTTGGAAGAGGATGTGGCCGTTTCTGACGTCGCTGGAGCTCAGACTGTGGGCAGTATGAACTGCATCCATGTTGGAAGAGGATGTGGCCGACGTCGCTGGAGCTCAGACTGTGGGCAGTATGAACTGCGTCCATGTTGGAAGAGGATGTGGCTGTTTCTGACGTCGCTGGAGCTCAGACTGTGGGCAGTATGAACTGCGTCCATGTTGGAAGAGGATTGTGGCCGTTTTGACGTTCACTGGAGCTCAGACTGTGGGCAGTATGAACTGTGCATCCATGTTGGAAGAGGATGTGGCCGTTTCTGACGTCGCTGGAGCTCAGACTGTGGGCAGTATGAACTGTGCATCCATGTTGGAAGAGGATGTGGCCGTTTCTGACGTCGCTGGAGCTCAGACTGGGCAGTATAAACTGCGTCCATGTTGAAAGAGGATACGGCCGTTTCTGAAGCAGTCACACCTCTGCCTACTATACACCGTTGGGTATCTGCCCAAAAGAAGTGGCGGCATATATCCACAAAAAAAATAAATAAATAAATAATAATTTAAAAATTAGGAGTGCTCACAGAAACTCCCCACTAACAGAAATGCACATGAACAATCTATCATATAAGCAAATTGATGTAGTTATACAGTGGGATTGGTTTGCCTGAAGTTTTCAAGAAAGTGGGCCTTTCAAGTACTAAACCAAGAAACGCTGTGTGTGTGGCAAAACGTGGAGACTTGGTCACCCTCAGCAATGACACTGAGACATGTAAATTGAATGAAACCCACAAATGAATCCATATTCTTTGATTCCACTTAAGAAGAGGCAGAACTAAGTTGGAAAAAACAGAAATGAGAGTGTTTATATCTAGGATTTGGCTGTGTGGGAAATCTGTGGATTGATGATGATGGTCTGTGTCTTGGTAGAGCTTTAGCCTACAAGCGGTTGCACCTTTTTCCTTCCTTTTTTTTTTTTTTTTAAGACAGGGTCTCTCTGTATAGCCTTGGTTGTCCTGGACTCATTTTGTAGACCAGGCTGGCCTCAAACTCACAGAGATTCACCTGCCTCTATCTCCTGAGTGCTAGGATTAAAAGTGTGCGCCACCACACCCGGCTCCTTTTTCATTTTTTAATCCTGTGCTTTCCAGGATAACTCTCATTTGTTTTCTAAGTCACTAGTTTTCTTGCATTGTTTTATATAATTAGTTTTTCTATAAGTTGTTTTTATGAATTACTTTCTTCTTCTTTTCTCTCTCTCTGTCTCTCTGTCTCTCTCTGTCTCTCTCTCGTGTACATGTGTGACCTTGCACTTTGGTGGCTAACTTAGGTAATTATTACAGCATTCAATTTTATTCTTTTTAGCATACTTTTCTTCAATTATATAGTTCCTTTAAAAATCTAGTCTAAGTAGGGTGCATGTCACAAAGTAGTTCCAGCTGCTCAGGAGACTAAGATGGAATTTACTAGAGCTCAGAGAATTCAAGGACAGCCAGAAAACATAGACTTTTGTTTAATACTTTTTAAAACTCTAGACTGATTATAGGTTGGTGTTTTTATTAACTTGGGAGGGGTCATAAAATTAAAATGCACATTACTGATGATTTTAATCTTTAAGTTTTCCGAACTTAATGTTTTCATGTATTATCAAACAAATGTTTTGCTACAATTGTACTGGGTTAATTTAAAGAAGAAATTCCACTGTCAACAACTTTTCAAGTTTTTTTCTTATTTTTAGTTCTTCTCAGATGCCTCTAATATGTGTTGTTCTTTTTAATTTTTTTCTTTTTATGTTTTTATTAAATATTTTTCATTTTTTATATATACATTTATATCATTACATATATACAATAAACTGCCTATAGAAAGGAGAACATGACACAATCAGGAATTATATAAATGTTACATTCTTAGTCTTTTGGCTATTTGTATTTGGCAGCCTTGAAGAAAACATCTTTCCTATCTTGGTGAGTCTAAAATTCTGAATGTAAATCAATATCTATCATATCTCATCGTTATCAACTTCAAACATCTATCTAGACCTAAAAACATCTTAACCCTAAACAACTAAGCTTAATTGTAAAACTAAACTATCTGGTCTTCAACTCCATCAGAGACTGATTACCTGAGTATACAGGAGTACAGGTGAGTAGCTTCTCAAATGAGAAGACAGAGACAGATTGCTACCTGAGCTAACTGTCTGTGTTGTTGGGGCATCATCTTCAGCCTTCTGGCCCCATATATCTGACAGACATATTTGTGAGGCAGAAACTGCTGAGGACTTGGTTACCCTGTCTTGGCAGCGTTTGGCCGTCGACTCTACCTGCGTCCAAGCTGGCCCGTATATATGAAGTTCTATCTCCATGTGCACTTGCAGGCCAGAAGAAGGCAGCAGATCTCATTATAGATGGTTGTGAGCCACCATGTGGTTGATGGGAATTGAACTCAGGACCTCTGGAAGAGCAGACAGTGCTCTTAACCACTAAGCCACCTCTGCAGCTCCAGCTTGCCCTTTTTTAGGCATAATTCTGTATGTGGTAGAAATGAGGACAATATGTATTGTTCTTATGTGGAAGTCCAATACAACACTGATTCTCAGCTCTGCCAGAACCAGTCTTCCCTTTTGGGAACAAGCCGGTGGTTTTTTTTGTTGGTTTTGGTTTTGGTTTTGGTTTTGGTTTTGGTTTTTTTGTTGTTGTTTTTTTTTTTGGTTTTTTCGAAACAGGGTTTCTCTGGGTAGCCTTGGCCATCCTGGACTCACTTTGTAGACCAGGCTGGCCTCGAACTCACAGCAAGCCGATGTTTTTACACTTATCCATTTTGTGTGTGCGCACATGCACAGGCATGTATGGAGGTCAGGGCAAGTTGGGGAGTCGTTTCTTTCCTTCTGTCATGTGGGGCCCTAGGTATCAAACTTAGGACTTCAGGATTGGTAACAGGCATGTTTATCTGGTGCACCATCTCACTGGTCCTAGTCGTGAGTGTTTTAATAATTGTCGTCTATCTTGAAATCAGTGCATTTTAACCTGTAGTACAAATAAAGTGTAATGTAGTGACCATAGTTAAAATATAAAGTGAGGGGGTTCACATCGTGTCAGTATGTACATTGAGGAACATGGTACATTGCGTGTTTGCTTCTAAACATGAGAGTCACGAGTGGCGCAGCTGCAGGCACTGACTTGGTTTTTATTCATCGGTATCATACGTTGAGCAGTATTGGTGACAGTGCAGTGAGTCTAGGAAATATTTAAACTCTTGTTAAAATTTTGGTAAAAGAAACAAAACACAAGTTTTTTAAAAAGATGTATTTACTTACTATGTATACAGCGCTCTGCCTGCATGTTAGCCTGTACGCCACATGAGAGCATCCAGATCACGTTGTAGATGGCTGTGAGCCATCATGTGGTTGCTGGGAATTGAACTCAGGACCTCTGGAAGAGCAGTCAGGGCTCTTAACGTCTGAGCCATCTCTCCAGCCCCCAAAACACAAGTTTTATGTAATTGCCCTAATTATAATATGAGGGATTTTATACATTATATGTGCCTGTGGGAAATTTGGCATGTATTTAAATTATACAAACTCTTTTTAGATATTTCACATTTTATAACTCACTTTAAGAAGATAAAAAGGTAAAAGATAGCATCGATAGGTCTTCATCCAACTTCAAAGAGGTGGGGTCATCTTCTGGTCAGTGGTC
Organism: Acomys russatus; assembly: GCF_903995435.1. Taxonomy (NCBI): domain Eukaryota; kingdom Metazoa; phylum Chordata; class Mammalia; order Rodentia; family Muridae; genus Acomys; species Acomys russatus. The sequence continues at coordinate 75,641,769 of NC_067139.1, forward strand.
TTAGGGTCCTAATCATCCAATTCTTCCACCACGGTCCAAAGAAGAAAAATCAAATGCTAATTCAACAAGGGAAACAAATGTTAACATCTAACGTCTTAGCTGGCTCCCTAAATTCTGCACTTGAGATAACAGTGTGTCTTTATCATCTGCTTTCTTTCTTTCTTTTTTTTTAAGGGTGAATCTAAAGTTTATTTTAATAGAGCATAATACTGAGATATAACCTCTAGTATTTAAAATCAGTGGTTCTTAGGAGATTAGTTATTTAATGTAAGAAAATGTGTCCTGATGCCACAGGGTAAAGAAATGAACTGAACTCAGGTCAGGCACAGCTCTGCTCACAGAGCAGCCCGTGCTGAGAGAGACTCCATTGAGCTCATCCCTGTGGGGTATTCTTCCAATTCTGACATGGAGTCAGCGTTCTGACCGCTCACAAACAGCCCTACATCGGGTTAGTTCCGTTTCCTGGTCCACAGAACGGTGCCCTGTTACTAGGGCCCTGGGCGTTGTTTAAACACTGAACAGGCGTCATGCTTTGCCCTAGGTCCTTGTTCTCGGCAATGTTCATTAATATTCATGACCTTGAACCTGCATGAGAGCCCAAGGAGCCCTCCCTGCAGGGACGGGGTGTCATGGCCTCGGGTCACAGTGAAACTGGCTGCCAGACATGTTTGTGTATAAAAGGGACTTTAGTTGTGGCCAAATAATTACAAACTGGCTTTTCTTCCTAAACCTCATAAAGATCAGAGGACAGTTCTCCCGTGGGAGCGCTGCCCTTTCCCCTTCCTGTTATTTAGCAGCCAAAAGTTGTCATTGTCCTTTAAGCTGATGACAATTGAACACAAACTTGGTTTGGTTTGGTTTTTTGACACAGGGTTTCCCTGTGTAGCCCTGGCCGTCCTGGACTCACTTTGTAGACCAGGCTGGCCTCGAACTCACAGAGATCCGCCTGCCTCTGCCTCTTGAGTGCTGGGGTTAAAGGAGCATGTGCCACCACGCCCGGCTTCGAACACGAACTTTTAAATTACCACATTGAGTGTTCTCTTGAAATGGATCAGTCTCTAAAGTCTCTTTGACAATGGCATCCTTAGAATAATGTGTTTAGCTCACAGATAAAATATGTAGAATTACAAAGGAAACCAATTGTATTTTAAAATAAAAAAGACACCAGATTGAGAGTCCTCCCAAACAATATCATAATCCTCTTCCATGTACTCAATACAGTTGAAAACCAGGAAGCTATGGGACCTTCTGTCTCTGGGGAAATGGTAAAAGCCACAGTTTGGACTATTACACATTTGAAAGCATAATCAAACACCTGGATTATTTTGTCAGCTGAATAATGTCACTCAAAGGGCTGCCACTCATTTCCTCCTAAAGTGCAGTAAATATACAAGGAAATGAGTTTCTGTTCTTGCTTCGTATCAGGAACAAAAAGGGGTATCGAGTAGACTAGCGTTTCCCTTTCCCCCTTCCCACTTTGATTAGACTATGCAGATTAGAATCAATTATGACTCAGATCTTTGGCCAGTCTGTCTGCTCATGCATCACTACAGGAATATGGCGACTTTGGTGAAACGAAATCTTCCTCCAGCTGCCATTGGGCCAAGTGGACAAAGCACATTTTAAAGGCAGTACGCCATTCCAGGAACAGGCGTTACAGGCAGATAATCAAGAGTCTACTGGAGCAGACGTCCACTCAGCTTTCTAAGGGGACATTGCTGGAGGTCCCTGTGCTACACACATGCAGACAGCTCACCCATATGGCAAACCTGCTGAAATCACGCCTGTACTTTTCGTTCCTGTAGGGTATGTCTCTGTGCCAGACTGTTGTCGTCGGCTCTGTAGTCACCCTCCTCTGCTCTTCCAGAGCTTGTTACAACCTGGTAGTGATCACCATATCACAGGACACGCTAGAGAGCCCGTTTAACTACGGCTGGGATAGCCTTTCACGTAAGGTAAGCTTCTGCCGCGCGTTGCCAGGCTGCAGCTCACACAGTTGACAGCTGAGCCATTCTTGCTGAGAACATTTAGTGTTTAATTCAGACATGCTTCTATGCAATCCTTGCTTTCAGTAACCCTGTTTAAAAAAATTCTCCAGTTTGCATGTGACACCTTGAAAATAATTCTTCAGAAAGTTTTATCAAAGAAATAATTTCGTAAATAATAATAGTGCTAGAAACTTGTTAGTCATAAGCCTAGTCACTAGCTTTTTAAAGGATGTTTTAATATCTCTATGTAATTGCCTGTCATTAGCCAGGGAATATAGCTAATGTACTGTGAGGATGAAAGAGGTGCATGAAATCTTAATACTTGTTCAGTTTTATATAGATAAATAATTACTTTCTTTAAAGTCTCTTTTTATAGGCCTTGCAAAGTGAGGACCATTAATAGCTCCTTGCCTGTCCAGGTATTTTTGTGACTCGCAGCATTGTAGCTGTTCATGTTTACATTCTCAGCGCTCCCTTCCTAATGAACATTTTTACAGTTACTGAATCCAAGGCAGTCTAGAAGACTACTTCATTTACTCACTAAGGAGACGTACTTTTCAGAATCTCTTCACTCCTTTTCCCATTTCCCCTCTCCCAGCATGCGGTAGAGTAGAAACAAATCCAGTGTCTAGTGTGGCCCCCAAAGAGTAATTTAAAACTCAGCTCTGCTGGTTGACTTAACGTGTCTTGTTTCTCCACAGGCCTGACTTAGGGTGCTACTGTGCCAGTGAGGCAGCTGGACAGTACATTATAGCTAGCCCTCTTCAGACGACGGTGACTCAAATGGCATCATTCTGATTTATCCAAGGACTAAATTATAGGCTAATGGATTGAAAAAAGTTATTGTCTTATTGTAGTAAAAATTAAACATATTGTTTTGTTCCTTGAAGAAAAAAGAAAAAGACCATTACACGAGAAATCACAAAATGCAGACATGTTCAGTGCTTTTGTGTTTATATTTCATGTATGTTAACTCAGCCAGCCTCACCCACTGATGGCAGGTGATTGCTTAAATATAAAACCAGTGTGAAAATTGTTCTGCCATGCTCTATGGACAGGCTCGGGGAGAAGATGGAAGTGGAGGAGACTACGTCGTCTTTGGAATGGTCCTCTTTCTGTGGGAGCATATACCAGCATGGTCAGTGGTACTGTTTTTCCGGGCACAGAGATTAAACCAGAATCTGGTAAGATATCATAATATCCCCCGATGCTCAATTTTTTTTTTTTTTTTTAAAAGCATGGGATACTTATCCCAAGCTACTGTTTTTAGTCTGAGGCTAAAACTCACAAAGTCTAGTCTCCTTCCTTCACCCCAGTCTCCGATGCTGTGTCCACAGGCACCTGCTGGCGTGATAGGCAGCCACAGCTACAGTCCCAGAGCTTTCCTTTTCGACAATCCAAGACGTTATGACAGTGACGACGACTTGCCAAGACTGGGGAGCTCTCGAGAAGGAAGGTAAGCAGTAACTGGTTGCTTACGCCAAGTTAGTATTGAAAAAGATTGAACGAGCAGGTCTGGGCATGAACCCACCTCTGAACAGGTGACTTGGTAGTACATGCCGATAAATATGATTATGAAATACAGTACTTAGTCCACGAGATCCTAACTGGGTAGTCTGGCATGCTTTATAGGGGACAGTCAGCTGGGCTGAAGCCAGCGAGCTGCCCTTTCTTGAGAACTATGGGAGGAAAGCGGTGCCTGCCATCTCAGGGCCCCTTCTTGCTTCAGTCAGAGCACGCGCGCTCCCGTGCACGCTGATGGACAGGGAAGGATTGTCGTGCGTGGTCCGTTTCCTTCTCTGTTCCCAGTGCAATTTCATTATCAAAAACCACACCTTCCCACCCCCTCCTGTTGCAAGTCTGTTGTGGAGCCTTATACACCAACAGGATTCTTTCAGCTTGGTTCGTTTTCGGTCATTCTAGCTTCACCTGGGCAAGACACTTAACCTGGTTCTCATCTGAGTAGTAGTGGTTATAACTCAGCCTGTCCAATAGGCTTGTGCTGAGGACTAGAGGATGGCACGTGTACATACAGATGTGTTGCAACCAAGCACAGTACACAAAACATATTATTACTGTCAGGCACATTCTGCCACTTGTGAGAATCATACTTTTTCTGTGTGTGTGATGTGTTACAGATCAGAGACACTAGGTAGAAGCCATTAATTTTGTGGAAAGGTAGTGTTATTTTGCACATTTACTTTAATGTTTCTGTGTTGTGAATTTCTTTGGAAATGTTAAAAAACAAAGAAAAACCAAAAAACAAACCTGTGTGACGTCTTCTGCTCCCAGCCCTCTGACTTCTTTGCTTTTCCTCCCCACCCCCCACCCTCCACCCCGTGGTTGCAGTTTATCAAACTCGCAGAGTTTGGGCTGGTACGGCACTATGACTGGGTGTGGCGGCGGCACCTGCACAGTCGCCCCACCACTGAGTGGACCTGTGACGGATGCTGCTCCTTTGCTCTTCACGTGCAGTAATCTAAATATGAGGAATCACCACAGCTTATATGTAACTCCACAAAACTGACGGCTTTCCCACGGCAGGAGTCTTGAACTGCCTCTCATGAATGTGTGTTTGTATTGGACGCCCTTAAAACCATCTGCATCAACACTGCATCGTCTAGCGCAATGAACAGAGATCTGGAAATCCAGCTGTGTTCCGTGGTTCGCCACGAAACACAGCAGCTGTTGTGACCTCTGCAGAGCGACATGCGAAGTCTGGAGGAGAGGTATTCGACGCTAAGGTGCTTGGTGACCTCAGAACCTCCTAACTCTGGAACATCCAATGCACATTTGCATGTTTGCACTTTTACCTGTGTTTAGAAAGAATACTTTGCAGTCCCCGAAGCCACACTAGAGTATTCACACCAGAATATTATCGTATACCAAATTGGAAAGCAGTTTTCCACACAAATATCAAAACCTGGAAATTCAACGGTGTGCTCTGTATAGACTCCTTACCCAGTTTCAGCTTTAAAGTGTGATCAGTGCACAGAGTTAAGGCTATCGTTATTTTTAAAAACCTAAAAATACTTAACACCGAAGACCATTTTTTTAAAGCATGCTTTGAAAAATGTCAATTAAAATTTCCCCATCATTTTAAACAAGTGATAGTAGAAATTCTTCTCGGTGCTGCTGGCTGGCAGTGTTCTTCAGAAAGCCAAGAGGGGTCTCTGCAAGTGCAACAGTAAGCCAGTGGGGACGGTGTGGCTTTGAGTAGGACTGATCTAATGGCTGTTTTGTACAACGGCAGTAAGCAGCAGTTTAAGCATGATCCTTCCAGAAGCAATAGTGACCTTTGCGTGGGGGGGGCTTCAGCAGAACATCTTGGGACTAAACAAGTTTACAGATGCATTAAGAATTGTTCACTAAAAAAAAAAAAAAAGTGCTAAGTTAAAAGCATTATGTTTTCAAAAAGCACTCAATTTATCTGAAAGGATATGGAGCTCATCTTACCTACTGAGTCAAGACTGTCCTCAGGTAAATTAAATCATGAGACATTTTGCAGTGAGCTGAAGTGCAATACTTTATAAGATGTATAATCCCATCTTTTTTTCACATTTTTTATACCTTGTATAAATTTGGCCTAAGCCAAATTAAATTAATTCCAATCAACTCAAGCATTGGATTAATAAGCAAACAAGAGAAATATTAAGAGGTTAACAACATTGGAATATTTTAGGATTTCATTAAAACTATCTTAAATATGCTACTATAAGCCGTGTGCCTATGTACGCTCATGTTCACGAGGGGATGGACGCACACAGTAATAGGCCAAGACAACACAGAACTTAAGAATGCACTTTCTACCTGTGTCGATATGGAAAGCAGATGCTGAATACCAAGGGGACAGGGAGTCTAGGAGGTTGTCACACAGGTAATGATGACCCCACACAGGATCTGCCGATTGCTTTGGAAGTGGGACGAACACAGCTGCCCTCTCCTGTCTACTGTGACTAGAAACTGTCTTATTTGTACTCATACCTAAAAATCTTTCAGCTTTTTAATGACTAATGCAGCAACTTCACAAAAGCATAATATGTGAATCTTTAAAAACACATTGTTAATCTTTCCCATCTTTTGAGAGGATGGTACAAAGCCAAATGCTTTTCTTTTTATGAATTGATTTTAAATTCAATCAGAAGCATACTTAATACACACAGCATTTATTTATAAGTCCTTACTGTAAGAAATCATTTAAACTTTTATAGTACAGAAGTTAGCCTTGATACTAAGATGACAACCTACCAACATAAGTCTACAACTGTGGATTTAAGTTACCAATTTTTCAGAATGCCAGTTGTTTATTTTGACAATGTTAGATATCTAACCCTATTGTCTTTGTTATCTCTGGGTTCAAGATACTTTTTTTCTAGTTAAGCTTTTCTACACAAACCCTCCTGGTCAACAAAATAAACCAAGATTACTTAAGCTTTTCGGATAAAAGTATTTGAGTTCTTCCAGCTGCACCAGTTGACCATACTAAATTTGAGAATTGCTAGTTCATTCTATTTATCACTAAATCAAGTGCTTAAGTTTGGGGAGGGGGTTGTTTCGGTTTTGCTTTGCTCTGTTTGTTTTTGTTTGTTTTGTTAAACAGGATGCCTCTGTGTCATTCTGGCTGTCCTGGAACTTGCTCTGTAGACCAGGCTGGCCTCGAGCTCAGATTCTCCTGCCTCTGCCTCCCGAGGGCTGGTGTTAAAGGTTTGCACCACCACACCTGACCTATGAAGTACCTGAATTCTTAACATGTTCCCTTATATACATCTCACAGTGCATCACCAAAGAAATCTGCCTGTGTTTGCTTAAAATTTCAGAAGCACTAGCAGCACTTTAAGTTTGGTCTCAGAAGAAGCTGTCCATAGTCAAAGGGCTGCGGTCCCCGTCCTCCTGCACTGGAGCAGTCATTAAGTAGAAACTCAAGTTTCATTGCGTAGGTGTGTAGTTCTACAGTAGTTAGCAATATCTGTTACCGCCTACTTCATTTAGGTTGCTATTCATTTTGAAACTCTTACTACTACTTATTGTAGCCGATTGTAGTTTTATGGACAATGTAATTTATAGCTAACGTGGCTTTTTCTCATAATTGACTTTTTATTGTTTAACAGTGTTTCTCAGCTGTACAGTCAGTTTCAAACTGGTTGCAAAAGTATAGCTGTGACCAATGAATGTATTTATTTGTTGTTTCACTAAATTAAAACGCTAGTGTAAAGAGTGTGGTTTTATTTGGAGGTGTGTTTTCTTTATGTCCCTTAATGGAATCTGTTGTTTCCTTCAAAACTCTAACAAATGAATTTGTCTTTAGTGAATAATGAATTATATCTGGATCACAAAACATATTTCAGCCAGTTTGAAATAAAGTGCCATGTTTTTAAACGGCAGTGTTATTAGATAGACATTCTTCCAAACATTAAACTAAGAAAAGTCCTCATGAAAAGGTTTATAACGTCTGCCTCCTCCTGAGTCTTGAAGTTCGCCTAATCTACAATCCCAGCTGCCCCTTCAAGGAATTCTTGTAGTGTTTCCTCTTCCCTTAGATGTTTTCCCACAGCAGACTCATTCATCATTGACCAAAGACCACACCAAATTTTAAATTATTTCCTTCTTTATTGCCCCCCCAAAAGACTACTGATCCTTGCTATGACGCAAAGGCAGTGACGGTACTTGCACTGAGGTACAGCTGTCGCTGTGAAGCAATTTACTCAACAAACGTTTACTAAATGTTCATACGCCAAACATAATTCTACAGAGATGCCACAATGAATAGTTTCTCTCCCTGCCCCTAAGGAGCTCACATTCTAATAAAGGACACTTTAAAAAATAAAACATACAGTACAATAAGTGACTCAGTAGAGGTAGGTTGCAGTTACAGTGGTGACAGGACTGGTGGCATAGACTTTCACGAATGAATGGAATTCCCCACATAGGAAAGAAGCCTAGGGCGCTTGATGCAAACACAGTGTCTGTCTACCAAAGATTGGAGGGTGACCAGCTCTGTTCTTTTGGAAGACTTATCAGAATAGAATGGCAAAGACAAGAGGAGGCTCTCAGGAATCAGCAGAACTCTTTCTAGAAGGCTCATCAAGTGGCCAGCAGGTGTTAGGCTGCATGCTTCTAGAGAGCCAAGTCTGTAATGTTCACCAACAAAGAGATGGGAAAACGGACTTCAGTATCCTATGGGGAACAGGAATAAAGACTGAAACAGAATGATGTGTCAGAAAGGTGGGCATAAAATCAGCAGAACTTATACACCAAGAGTGGATGGAAGGCAGAGGCATAAACATGTACAATGGTTCTGAACTTAACCAAGGAAGAGCACAAACCTAAGAGTGGGTGTGTGGAGATCAAGTCCGTGAAGACACAGGAATGACAGTGGGGTAACCAAGTGAGCACAGGAAGAGAGCAGACTGAAAGGCTAAAATGAAATCACTGAATGGAAGCTACGCAAGAGTGAGGCCTGGTGACTAAGAGCGAAAAGGAAACATGAGGAATGGCGTGAGGAGGCATGAGGAGACCAGAAGATACCCAGGACACATGGCATGAGGAGGCATGAGGAGACCAGAAGATACCCAGGACACAGAGGAACAGGGACTTCAGGGTTGTCAACAGTGTCAAGGGCAGGAGAAGTTTAGATATTAAGATTTCTTTAAAATTAAGGAATGCCTTGTGAACTGTAGACTTAGAATTAAGATTTTAGACCACACTTGGGAGGGACAGAAGACACTGCCACTCAAGTGAGGATCAGCAAGTGACATCGAGAGGTTCTCAAAAAGGCTGGCTGCTAAACAACCTTGCATGTGGTGATCACTCAGTACTTTAAGACCCCAGGAACACTGATCTAATTATTGGGTTGATGTCTTTCACTAACTACCCTATTCAAAAGAAAAGAAAAGAGGGAAAGAAAAATAGGATACATTGTTAAACATAATTATATCATCATTCACTTAAAGTATACTAAATACATACTTAGAGATTCTACCAACAAATATTAGACACCAACTGTATGCTTGGCACTGGGTCAAGTCTTAGGGAAAGAGAAAATAACACAGCAGTGTAAAGTGACATTCCTAGCCTAATATATAAATCCTGCCTTTCTTATATGATGTCTCAACCTGTTCAGATATTATATATAATATGCACACACACACATATATATGTATATATATATATGATATAAAGGGGGCATAATTTTGAGGTACACAGCATTTATAACTGCCCTGTCATATAAATTCTTAAACCACTTCGAATATTGTTCTCAGTGAAGAGCTTCCACTAATGAAAACCTACCCAAGTTATTGTTCCATTCTGTGGAAGCAAAGGAAGTGAGTTTCGTGTATAAGAAACATGAATTGTATACCCTATGATTACACAGGTCAAGAAAGGCAACAGTAACAACAACAACAACAAAAACTTCAGGTGACTGGAACACGAGACATTACCTCATTTTAAGGCTTAGTTTAGCTCAGAGGTGTAAGGTTTGGTTTTTCCCTAAAGAGATCAAGAATAAAAACTGTTTGGAAATTGTTGAGCGTCACACTGAAGTGTTCCGAGTTGAAGCGTGACGCTCATGACTGGTTTTCAGACTTAAATAAAAACAGCGTATCTATGTCTACACAGGAGACAAAGCAAAGCCTGAGGACACAGCTCAGGGATGTAGCGGGGGACCTGGGGTGGGGTAAGTGCTTAAAACACAGGGCAACAATCCATGAATATTGAGTGAGATTTTTTTGGTACTATTTTTGAAACTTTTCTGTAAATATGAAATTATATAAAAATAAAAATTTCCCCAAAATTTTACTATTAGAGGAAGTATTATGAGAATAAATATATAATCTACTCATCTTTCTACAATGTTTAGAAATCTCCTATGCCTCTGAGTTGTCCTGCTTCCTACACCAAATCAGCACCAGCTAAATAGCTACGTAACCCTGAAAGGAATGTCTCACACCAGTGTACTGTAAGGTTGCCAGGAAAACGCAGGCCTCTCAGTTAAACCTGGACCTCAAACAACTTTTATATAAATACGGCCCTAATACTGTACTCAACATACTTACATTTAAAAGAAAACTAGTTGCTAATTTAAACTTCAAATCTAACCTGGCAGTCTGTATTTTCTTTGCAAACGAGGAAAATGAAAACGCACTGGTGTTTCTAGGCTGATAAGCGGAGTTACTGGTGAGCCTGTTAGTATTTTACTATCAAACACTTGCCATAGTTACCTTAGCTTTACTCCTATTCCATCTTCTTAAACACAATTCTACTTTGAGAGGCTCCGAACATCATTCACCTAGCTTTGTCATATGGGAATTTGGTGATCTTACTTTTGCTTAGTATTAAAATTTGCACATTACCAAAATACTACTTTTATTCACAATGATACTAAACATGAACACAACTCTTTAAAATGTCATTTACTTAAAACAATGTATTTCTCTTTTTACAAAAGCAGCTTTACATAAACATTTGGCTTAAGACAGTGATGACAATCTTGCTGCTCGGGGAATCCTGCCTTCAGGCCTCCCCTGCGCAGAAACAGGCACATTTCATTCCCTGTCCTCCTCAGTGAACACTCTGTAGCAAGTGTCTGAAGTTCTCTAATTCTCTCACACTTGTAGAAATCCTGTAACCAAGAAACACTGCATTTAAAAAGTCTTTCACAATTTTTCTGTTAGTCATTCTGCATTTTTAGAGTATACAAAAATTTTAAGTAGTTTATTTCAACAAACTGAAAGGTACATAACTCTACTTATATCCTTTAGTTTTTAATCTGACAAGGCAAACCTAAGACAACATTGTTCAAAGAGAAACTAACTTTTAATATTGAAGTATTAAAATATATACATATAGAAGCATATAGGTGGGTATTTTAAATATCCAGAGCTATATTAATTTAAAGCACATTAGTATTTAGTATAAAACACTTAGATGTCTTTAGGTATGCATGTACTCATATCTGTATTACATACAAAATATAAAGTGTAGAAATATTGAAATAAGTATTTTAAATACCCAGAAGTGTAAGAATACAATAAATAATATACCTTTCTTCAGTACAAATTGTACAAAGATCAAAGCTATTAATCTTTAAGGAGATCTAACCCAACTGGTTTCACCAATTTTTATATCTAGTAAAATCTGTCCTATATTACACATATTTTTATTTGGTTGATTGTTATGGTTGTTGTTTAAGACAGGGCTTCTCTGCCTATCCTGGAAGAGGCTGGCCTCAAACTCACAAATCCGCCTGCCTCTGCCTCCCGAATGCTGGTATTAAAGGGATTAAGGCCAGCCTGGCCTGCAAAGTGAGTCCAGGACAGCCAATGCTACACAGAGAAACCCTATCTCCAACCCCACCTAACCCCCTCCCCAAAAAATTGCATGAAGTCCGGGCCAGAACTGGCCGCCCAGACCCCAGACACACTTCTTTTGTTGGCCTGGTGGTACGTCCCTTTGGGGATAGGAGAGTGCTGCCACCATGCTAGGGGTCAATCCTCAGCATGGAAGAGAAAAAGACCTACAAGGAAATGCCACCCACATTTAAAACTGTTGATGTGTCTAGCCAGGCGTGATGGCGCATGCCTTTAATCCCAGTACTCGGGAGGCAGAGGCAGGCGGATCGCTGTGAGTTCGAGGCCAGCCTGGTCTACAAAGTGAGTCCAGGATGGCCAAGGCTACACAGAGAAACCCTGTCTCAAAAAACCAAAATAACAAAAAAAACTGTTGATGTGTCTTTATCCTATGCTTGTCCTCAAATAATTTTCATAGGAAATAATAATTTTTAATTTTGTATAATGTTGAATTCATAGAAATATCTGTGACTTTCCGTAACCTTTAAAAATAACACCAATAGTGCTTGTTTTAGCAGCACATGTACTAAAAACACCACCAATAAAATGCTTCTAGATAATCACAATAATCTGGGCTTGATGACTCGTGTCTTCAGTCTTACTAGGAAGCTAGGGGCCGACAGAGCTCTGTGTTCAAGGCCAGCCTGGTCAACATAGTAAGGTCCAGGCCAGCCAGGGCTACACAGTGAGATCTCACCTCAAAGGAAAACAAAAGACCCTGAATACAAAATAATTACAAGAAAATGCACAAATTTAATGGCAGTCATATCTGTCAGTAAACATGAATATAAAAAATCAGATAGGGCCAGGCAGTGGTGGCGCACGCCTTTAATCCCAGCACTTGGGAGGCAAAGGCAGGCAGATCTCTGTAAGTTCAAGGCCAGCCTGGTCTACAAAGTGAGTCCAGGACAGTCCAGACTACACAGAGAAACCCTGTCTCAAAAAAAAAAAAAAAGAACCAGAATAATAAAATAGTAAATGTATGTGTGCATATCCTTGAGACATTTCATCAGATCATATAATTCTGTAACAAGATGACTTTACTAAAAAAAGAACATTCCTATTTTTATCTGACAATGTGCATATTATATCAGACTTACATAGCTTAGGAGAAACAATTTCAGGACATTAAAACTAACCTTCCAAATGCATTAAACAATGATACTATTTCTTGTCTGGTTAGCTGGAATTCGTAACTTGGTCCACTCTCTGGCATATTTGCAATCAGTTTTTCGGAAAACAAGATCTTCAGAGCAGTGCCCAAACCCTGAGTCTGAAACAAAAAGAAGAAAAAGGAACAAATAAGAAAACCCCTCAACTAAAGGGTGACAAAGAAGACTGAGCAACACTTACCTGAAGCTTTCCCCACAGTCGACACTTAAAACAACCAACACAATCCATGATCCTTGAAATATTTCTAAAATGTAGCCGGAAGTCCTCCTAAAAACAAGTTAACAGAGTGTTGTAAGTTGTTTTCTAAGTGACTCCCACATGTGTAACCTTGGGTAAAGAGCAGCGCGTGCACGCGCGCGCGCGCGCACACACACACACACACACACACACACACACACACAGCAGCTATCCAATCAGAACCCGTCCATACCATTTAATGTAATCCTCCCCACAAATCCAAAGTTACATGTGATTACCCCTCGTGAATGTCCTTGAGGCTCAGAAATGCTAAGCAGCAGGCTAGAATCCACACCCCTCCTGGCCTGTACATTTTGAAGCCAGCCCTGCCTAACTCCAAATCCAAACTACCTGAAAAGAAACATTAGCAGGGGGGCTGGAGAGATGGCTCAGCAGTTAAGAGCACTGTCTGTTCTTCCAGAGGTCCTGAGTTCAATTCCCAGCAACCACATGGTGGCTCACGACCATCTATAATGTGATCTAATGTGCACTGTATACATAATAAATAAATCTTTAAAAAAAAAAAAAGAAAGAAACATTAGCGGTTTTGTTGTATAGGTCAGGAATGGTGGGGTTAGGAGGGAGGGCGGGGCCTTCGGGGACAGCTTGGCTACAGCTCTCCTCTCCTGGAGGTAAGAAAAAACCCACTCAAGATCTTCTTTACTCCTGATATTACTGATACTAGTAGTAAATATATTAGTAACGTGTTTAATATTATTTAATAATACCACATTTACTACTAATATATAATTACACATTACTATAATACACATATACACTAATGTATATCATTAATAGCCATGTATGCACCATCAAATTTTTAAAAGAAAGCATTACAAATACAATTTAAACTCCCTAAATATCGAGCCAGGCGTGGTGGCGCACGCCTTTAATCCCAGCACTCGGGAGGCAGAGGCAGACGGATCGCTGTGAGTTCGAGGCCAGCCTGGTCTACAAAGCGAGTCTAGGACAGCCAAGGCTACACAGAGAAACCCTGTCTCGAAAAACCAAAAAAAGATAAAAAATAAAAACCTCCCTAAATATCATCCCACATTTCTTTTCCTGTCCTCTATGCTGAATTTGGGACATTGTTCTATTTGTGTCTTTATACATACAGCACAGAGTATTATGTGTTTGTCACAGAGCAGCCTGTAAAACCACGTATGTTCCCACGGGATGAAGAACAGGGAGACAAGCCCACCTTCTTTGGCTTAGTCAAAATTAGTAACTAATCCTTCAAGTGACTCTGTCTTGGCCGTAAGAGTGAAATCCCGGGGCTGGGGAGATGGCTCAGCAGTCAACAGCACTGACTGTTCTTCCATAAGTTCTGAGTTCAACTCCCAGCAACCAAAAGGTGGCTCATAACCATCTATACCCTCTAAAGCCCTCTTCCGGCATGCAGGTGTAGTCATATACATAAAATAAATAAAAAAAAGTCTTTTTTAAAAAATAAAGAGTAAAATCCCAAACTGCCAGTAGTTTTAAATTCTTCTTTTGTAAGCCTAGGTTTTATTCACCCCTTCTACCCCTGTGTGTGCGTGCGTGCGTGCATGCGTGCGGAGTGTGAGATCTGGAGAGGGAGCAAAGGGAGAAGGCCATGGAAGAGGTTAAAAGGAAGAAAGGGAAAGGGAGAAATTATGTAATTATATTTTAATTCTGACTTTTTTAATTTAAAAAAAAAAAAAATCAGGCGTTTAACTACCAGAGGGCAAGAAACTTGTGAGGCCAATCTCCTCCCTGAGGGAGTACTGACAGGAGCTGTTACTAGAGGCCTATAGAATCCATACGTAGACAAGTCATCTCTAGAGAGAAGAATAAGCTCCATAAATGTCCAAATGGTTGTAAGCATGATGGGCCAGTAACACGTTTCCTTAACAAGTGTCACTGAATACAAAGTGGGTTTTTTGGCAATTACATTTTCACAATCAGAAGATACTAAAAACAGACTCATGTAGAAAGGGCTTAAAAGTTTTTACTTTAGGGGGAAAGAGGGTGGTACACGCCTTTAATCCCAGCACTGGGGAGGCAGAGGCAGGTGGACTGTAGGCCAGCCTGGTCTACAAAGAAGTCCAGGACAGCCAAGGCTACACAGAGAAACCCTGTCTCAAAAGAAAAAAGAAAAAGGAAAAAGAAAAAAATTTTATAAGAGACCATCATTCTTGCAAAGTTATAAACCTCTGTTTTAAAATATTATGCCTGCTTTTGTCTAAATCCAGTTTTGGAATCTATATAACTGAAATATTTATTTTTGGTTTTTTTTTTTTGTGTTTGGAGACAGGGTTCCTCTGTGTAGCCCTGGCTGTCATGGAACTCACTCTGTAGACCAGGTTGGCCTAGAACTCACAGCGATCTGCCTGCCTCTGCCTCCCAAGTGCTAAGATTAAAGGCGTGCACCACCACCTCCCGGCTGTAACTTCAAATAATTTGACCAGAGCACTTCCTGAGGAAAGCCTTGGATGACATGTGCAGTGAGCATGCACAGTTGCTTCTAACAGCCAAAGAGCACTATAAAACCAAAGCCAACCACAGACAAGAGAGTGGATATTTTCTACCTGTGTGAACTTAAGATGCCAGAAATTTACTGGATTAAGAGTAAAGTCTTTGTAATTTCTACAAATACCCACGATGTCTAATAATCTGAATATATACCAAAGTTATCTCAGATTAAAGAAATATTTAAGCCTTAAAATAATCAGAAATTATTAAAACAGATTCTTGCCATCCTGCTGCTCAGGCACTGATCCCCTGACTAACTGTCGCCCCCTTCACCTCCCAGGCGGTCAGGAATTAAGGGTGCACCACTGCCGCACCCACTGTCCTCATGATGCATTCTGGCCATTTGGAAGGACGACTAAACTCAACTGTCTGGTTCTTGCCAAAATTCTCAAAGGTTTCATGACCCTTCAGACCCTACTCTGTACTGAACTCCAGCACTTATTTCTATCCGTACACGGACACGACAAAGGAGTCATAACTAAAGCTTCGTTTCTTTGAGATATAATTTCTGTGTAGGCTTGGCTATCCTAGAACTCACGGCTGGCCTTGAACTCAGAGATCCTCCTGTGTCTGCTGCCTAAATGCTGGGATTAAAGTGTGCCATATGCCCAGCAAAATGAATTTATAAATAACGTTCAAATCTAGGTTTACTAGAAAACATTTAAAAGTAAATCTGCTATAAACATTATTTTTTAAATTTCCTGTAATTTTTTTTTCAGTAAGAACTATAATTAAACTTCAAAGCACATAAAAGCTGAGTGTTCTCAAATCTGGATCAAATTAGAACACTCTGAGAAATAGTCCTAATGTGTACAGTCTAAAAAGAGCTGATGCCAAAACCCTCTCCAACAAGCCAGGAAGTGAAGTAAAAACAAGGGGCATAAAGAGAAGGGGACAGAAAAGTCTTCCTGCCGCATGGTCCCTTCACCTGAAGCTGAGGGTGACTGAGTCACACAGAGGTGCAACTCTGTGGCCAGAAAGCACTCAGGAGGAAAGAGGCGGCGGCTAACAGCTGATCTCAGGACTGTGCACGCACGTTGTTAAGTGAGCTTCTTTCGTCGTGATGAGAAACAGGAAGGAGAGTTACAGATACTCAGGGAAAGTCCTGTCAACCTCACTGAGCCGTAAGGCAAGACTCAGCATGGAGTATAAATACCTATTTATACTTCAGGTTTTTTTTTTTTTTTAATTGACAATCAGATTGTTTACGGGTGCAATGATATTTTTTCATTTTCTAGTTCATGTGGCACAGTAAATGCAAGGAAACAAAGTCATAAGCTGGCATACCCTTTTGTAGTGAAACTACTTAAATCTACTCTTAACAGTTGTGAAATATATAACGCATGCTTATTTATCAGTCATCCTCCTGAGCAAAAAGCCATTAACGCTTCTCCCAAGGGAAACTCTGTGCTCTGCGTCCTTCCTAACCCCTCTCTCCTCAGGCTTGGAAACACCATTTTGCTCAACTTCCAATGACACTATGCTGCCTGCATCCTCACCAGGCTGTAGCTGGGTAATTACCTTTAGTTTCTGTGCTTCATTTTTATCCCCAGCAAAAAAGGAATTCTCATCAAAGTGCAAAGGGAACGACCTGCATTTTAAACAGAAGGTTCACGGTCAGGCACGGTAAGTGCTCAAAGTCCTTTACTACCCAGTGATCATCTAAATGCAAAGTGTATTAGAAGTCTGGCCCCAAACCTAGGCTGTGCGAATAAAAATAATGCTGATATTAAGAACTTTAAAAAAAAAAGTGTAATACGCTGGTCAAAGCCAAACCAAAATATTGTAGACGGTCTGAGAAGGCTGGGTGTGGTGATGTCCACCTACATCTCAAGCACCCAGGAAGATGAGGCAGGACACTGACCATCCCAGAAAATAAAGCACTGACAGGCCAACAAGCAGAAGTACAGTTACACTGTTTTAAAGAGCATTTCCTTCTTTAACTAAACAACGTATGCTTCAGATGCCACCCCTCCCCCACATGTCAATGTATACGTTGTAGCAGCACATAGAAAACCTACTTGACTTCATGAAGAATCTCCAGAAGTAACAATTTGTTTTCTGCATCCTGAACTTTATTTCCGGTGAAGAGCTGGAAATCTGGGCGCTCAAAGAACGGAAGCACTTTAGAGAGCGCCCTGAGCTCTATTAGGTATAGAAAGTACAAGTTCTTCAGCCTTCGTGGACCCTCTCCTTCAGTCAGAACGCCGTCGAAGCGCTGCTGGAACTCGGTGACGTTGTGACCCCACTGCTTCTCCAGCCAAGTGTCTGGAGAGAAAGAAGAGTGTTAAATGACTGAAGTGTCCAGTTAAGTAATTTTCATTTTAATTATAAGGGGCTACTTACACTTAAGGATATTAATTTCATTTTGTAGTTTAAAATATGTACTTCAAGCAAAAAGGTTTGTTTTGCTTTGTTTTTATAAACTTTAGCCCTTAAAATTTTTGTCATAAACTTAATGTGCCTGGGTGGGTTGTCACCCATGGGGGAACAGGGTGTGAGAGTAGGGCTGGGAGGAGAGGAGGGAGAGGGTTATAAAGTAATTAATTAATGAAGAAAAAAGGGAAAAAGAGAAAGTGTAATGGATGGAGAATGAGATCAAAATATATTTTATGAATATGTGGAAATATAGTGAAATCCTCTGTTCTGTATAATTAATATATGTTAAAATAAAACTTTTTCTTTAGGAAAAAAAAATTCTGTCATAAGCCCAGCATGGTAGTACATATCCTTAACTCAAGGTAGAGGCAGGTGGGTCTCTGTGAGTTCAAGGCCAGTCTGGTCTACATGCAGAATGCCAGGACAGTCAAGGTTACATAGTGAGACCTTGCATCAAAAATAAATAAATAGGGGCTGGAGAAATGGCTCAGCAGTTCTGAGTTCAATTCCCAGCAACCACATGGTGGCTCACAACCATCTATGAGATCTGGTGCCCTCTTCTGGCATACATGTGGGCAAAACACTGCATATATGATAAATAAATATTTTAAATAAATAAAACAAACAAACAAACAAATAAATAAATAAAAGTTCAAAAACTCTATAGTAAGAATTTGTCTTCTGGAACCCATTCTGTAACTCCTGCTCCAGGTGGACCTCGGGCCTGAGGCGCCTGTGTTCACATGCACACACCCCAACACACATACACACATAATTAAAAATAAAAGCAAATCTTTTTTTTTAATGACTATCTGAAATTAATAATGGGTTTAAAGCACTATTTCCAATCAGAGTTACCATTTTATTTCTGAAAGGTAAAATGCTTTACAATTCCAGAGGAAATAAGTTGCTGAGGAAAAAACCAACCACGGATTGGCTTTCCACGAGCGTCCTAAGCCTGAAGAACAGCAGACAACTCTGGACCGGCTAAGGCCTACACACACACAAAGGCTCTCAGGCGGTAACTAACTGCACCCGCTAAGGCCTACACACACCGACAAAGGCTCTCAGGCGATAACTAACTGGGCCAGCTAAGGCCTACACACACACAAAGGCTCTCAGGCAATGACTAACTGGCCTGCTAAGGCCGACACACAGACAGAGGCTCTCAGGCGATAACTAACTGCGCTGGTGCAGCTATTTCAATTCCCACAGCAAAACAAAAGAAAATCTCCAAAGAGATGTTTCTAATTTTGAGAGAATTAATAATACGTGGAGCCATTCAACTATATTCACAGATTTCACAATCCTAATTACTCATAATTACCACCTACAAGTGGATTCTACTGCCCAACAGTCAAACAAGTCTCTTTCTTCCACCCAGGGAAACACCAAGAAAATTCTAAGAATACCTAAAAAATAAGTGTATGAGAGATTTTAAAAGTCACATACCTTGTAAGAGATACCTTGCACTCAGATGCACATTAATGCTTGCATGTAGGCCAGATATAAGCCTGTAGAATGCTCTCTTTTCTACACAGAGGCCTACAAGAAACCAATGGTTTAAAAATTAAATTTTGTATGTTAATCCTTGGAATTTAAGATTTATTTCATGACTTTAAAAATGAAAATAATTTAATTTTTTAAAAACGTTCTAATTACCTTCTAGCCAGCTGTAAAATGTGTTTTCTGAAATTAAAAGAAAAGTAAGTCATAATTTCCCATAACACCAAAATGTAAATTTTCAAATGTACTAAGGACTGTTCCAGGTAAAGGTGCAAATCTTACAATTTCTTCAAAGGAAGAGAAGTTTGGGTGTGGATTCAAGCAAGTACCACTCGGCACCCCAGTTTCCTGACTGTTTGGATAATTTTTTGTTTGTCTGTTTGAATTGAGACAAGGTTTCCCTGTGTGTCCTTGGCTGTCCTGGACTTGCTTTGTAGACCAGGCTGGCCTCTGCCTCCCTAAGTGCTGGGACTACAGGCGCGAGCTTGGCTTGGGTGGAATGTTCTATGCTATCAAACTGTAGAGTTTGGAGTCAGGAGGGGCATGTCATTGTGTCACTTGGCTACCATGTTCACGGACGGCTCCTGGGTTCAATCCCTAAGACTGCTCTCCCACAAGTACACACACACACACACACACACACACAAACACACAAAATCTAGCAAGATTATATAACTAGATAAATCTTCACAGCACTCTATGTTTTGTAAATTCAGAATTTATTCCATATTTTTAAGTTAGGAGGAAACAAACACTGAAAGACGATACTGCAGGCATAACAGAATTCCAAGCAGCTCACTACCTCCAAAGAGCAGCAATGCAGTGCAGTGCTAAAAACAACTGCTCATGTGCTGTGACCTAAGGATACCACTGTCAAACCACTAAAGCCTAGTAATTCTGGTTCTAGAACTACAGCCTAAATAAACAACATAGAAAGAAAACAAGGAACTTGTAGGAAGGCTACTATTTTCATTTTAAAGCCTCAAGTAATAAAAATGGTCGGTAATGCCTGCGTTAGCATGGTAAAATTAACACAACTTTTTAAACCGACAAGGAAGTATAAACATTTCATAAAATATGTAAAAAATTACAACATTCATGCAGGATCATGTAGGGATCCTTTTATTTTGCTAGTTGTTTAAAATGATAATAAACCAGCCAAGCAGAAATCTATAGAAGAAATAAAAATGATAAACACAACTATATAAAAACTTAATTTGTCAGAAAACTAAATAAAACAGACAAAATGCAAGCAAACTGGATAAAATATATGTTGTATGCATGGCAAGGGGCTAACATCCCAAATATAAATGTATAAAATCCCATGAATAGTGTTAAAATACCCATTAAAAAGGTAAGTTGGGAATGGAAATGTATAAGTAGAATAACTGATATTAACTATTCAGTCATGCCAGTAACTAAAAGATGAAAATTAAAGAATATTTTTATCTACCAAAACAGCAAAGAAAAATATGGAAGTCTGGGCTGAGGAGACACCTAAGTGCTTAGTAGTTCCCACTGCGCCTGCAGACGACCTGAGTTTGTTTCCCAGCACCCAGGCCGGACAGCTCACAACTGCACGTAACTCCAGCTCCAGACAGTCTGACACCCTCTTCTCGCCTCCACAGTCAACTGCATTCACATGCACATCCCCACACAGAGACATACACACAGCTGTAATAAAAAATAAACCCAGCCAGCTGTGGCACACGCCTTTAATCCCAGCACTCGGGAGGCAGTCAGGAGGATCTCTATGAGTTCAAGGCCAGCCTGCTCCACAGAGTGAGTTCCAGGACAGCTAGGACTACACAGAAAGACCTTGTCTCAAAAAAACAAATATAAATAAATGATAAATAGATAAATAAAAATAAATTAAATCCTTATTGTGAAAATACAACAGTACTACCATAGTTAGCTCCATTTGGGAAGATGCAGCCTCCGTTGAGGAAGTGCTGCAGGCATGTCCGTGGGGCATAACTGATTGATATGAGAAAGAAGGCTCAGCCCACTGCGGGTAGCAACATCCCTACGCAGTCGGGCCTGGGGTGTATGAAGAAGGTAGCTGAGCAACCCAGAGGAAGCAAGCCAGCAAGCAGCCTTCCTCCCTGAGTTTCTGCCTCATGCCCCTGCCCTGGCTTCCTTGGATGAGGAACTGCTACAACTTGTAAGCTACAAGCCTCTCCTCCCCCATTTGACCTTGGGTCATGGTGTTTTTACCACAGCAGACTAGAATGTAACTGGCAGCCACAAGGACCAGGTAAGAACATGCTCTTGTTTGTATGTGCGTGTACATTATGAATGTACTAAAAGGTTTAACAAAGCAGCCAAGCCACTCCTACCCCTCTGTGGGACTTGTTTTCCTTAACTATAAAATGGAAATAAAATTATTCTTCCTAAGATAGTTGAGAGGATTATTAAGAAAATAATATTTTTAAACTGCTTACAACAAACTCACACACGTTATCGTTATTATCTAGGGCTTACAGTATTACAAGTAGTTTGTTTCTTAAGAATTCCCCCTCGGGCTGGAGAGACGGCTCAGCGGTTAAGAGCACTGCCTGCTCTTCCAAAGGACCCGGGTTCAATTCCCAGCAACCACATGGCAGCTCACCCCTGTCTATAACTCCAAGATCTGACATTCTCACACCAACACACATAAATTTAAATTAAATAAAAAATATTACACCTTTAATCCCAGCACTCGGGAGGCAGAGGCAGGCGAATCGCTGTGAGTTCGAGGCCAGCCTGGTCTACAAAGTGAGTCCAGGATGGCCAAGGCTACACAGAGAGACCCTGTCTCGAAAAACCAAAAAAAAAATATTAAAAAAAAAAAAAAAAAGAATTCCCCCTCACCTCCAATTCTGGACTATAGTTTAGGATCTATGGGGGTAGAGAGATGGTTCTGTAGTTACAAGTGAACTGTTGCTCTTCCAGAGGACCTGGGTTCAACTCCCAACAACCCCAAGGTGGCTCACAGGCATCTGTGACTTCCAGGATTCATGTGGTACACATTCATATACGAAGAATAAATTATGTTTGTTTGTTTGTTTGTTTATTGAGATGGAGTTTCTCTGTGTAGCCTTGGCTGTTGTGGAACTTACTCTGTAGACAAGTCTGGCCTCAAACTCAGAGATCTGCCTGCCTCTGCTGGGATTAAAGGACTGTGCCACCACCACCCAGCTAAGAATAAATTTTGGTTTTTTTTTGTTTTTTTTTTGTTTGTTTGTTTTTTGTTTTTTTTCGAGACAGGGTTTCTCTGTGTAGCCTTGGCCATCCTGGACTCACTTTGTAGACCAGGCTGGTCTCGAACTCACAGCGATCCGCCTGCCTCTGCCTCCCGAGTGCTGGGATTAAAGGCGTGCGCCACCACGCCCGGCTTAAGAATAAATTTTAAATTTAAAAATTTTTGTAAGCCCCCTCGACACAGCAGCTGTCAGGAACAGCCTTTTGCCTTGTGATCAAATTCAATGTAATTTATATGAATGACTCAGTTCTCTAAGAATAAATAATGTTTTCTCTCATAAAAAGACAAATAGAATGGAAAAACAAAGAAGCCCCTCTATCGCACTTTACATTATAGTAACTGCAGCAGCTAAATGAATAAGATAATAAGTTATGCTATCAGAATTATCTGAACATAACCACAAAAGAAAGAGTCCAAAAGGCCAGGAGTGCACACTTTTAGTTAGTCCCAACACTCATGGGGTGGAGGCGGGAGGCACAGGCAGGAAGATCTCCGTGAGTTCAAGGCCAGCATGATCTACATGGTGAGTTCCAGGACAGCTAGGGCTATACAGAGAGACCCTGTCTCAAAAAACCAAAAGAACAAGCAAACAACACAAAAGTTTATAAAACTACAGGTGGCTCAGCAGATAAAAGCAAGAGCATCCAAACCTGATGACCCACCTTCAACCAGGAACCCACACAGTGAAAATAAAAACCGACGCCTGCCCCCAAAGTTATTTTCTGTCCTCCACATGCATACCATGGCAGTGGGCACACACACATCCACTAAATAAATACATTTAATAAGAATTAAACATAAAAATTATGTTTAGAAAACAAGAGATTTTGAGGAAGAGAGAAG
Source organism: Acomys russatus (assembly GCF_903995435.1). Classification (NCBI taxonomy): domain Eukaryota; kingdom Metazoa; phylum Chordata; class Mammalia; order Rodentia; family Muridae; genus Acomys; species Acomys russatus. The sequence continues at coordinate 75,664,982 of NC_067139.1, forward strand.
ATTCTTCATGTTCAACACTTTTATCTAAACAGACTAAGGCCAAGCAAGCACTGTGTTTCTTCACACAGCGTGTGTGTGTGTGTGTGTGTGTGTATGTCAGTACTGAAGATTTAAACTAGGACTTCTCACTGTTCCAATGAGCTGTATCCCTCTTTTTCTCACACTCTTTTGGTTGGTTTGGTTTTTGGGACAGGTTTTCTCTGTGTAGCCCTGGCTGTCCTGGAACTCTCTTTATAGACCAGGTTGGCCTTGAACTCACAGAGATTAGCCTGCCTCTGCCTCTCAGAGTGCTGGGATTAGGGGTGCACTTAACAAAAGACCCTTAAAAAGGCAGTTACCCTGAAATAATTTGAAAACTTAACCTTCCTAAAACGTAGACTTGGCAATAGTAACTAATCCCAAGAGTCAGCACTAGCCTTAAAAACATCTCTGCAGTGCCGGGCATGGTGGAGCACACCTTTAATCCCAGCACTCAGGAGGCAGAGGCAGGCAGATCGCTGTGAGTTCGAGTCCAGCCTGGTCTACAAAGCGAGTCTAGGACAGCCAAGGCTACACAGAGAAACCCTGTCTCGAAAAACAGCAACAAAAAACAAAAATAAAACAAACAAAAACAGCTCTGCAATCAATATTCAAAAGAAACGTCTAGACCCTCTCCTGGTAGGACCTAAGTATATCCTATACCTCAGGTAGTTTGGAAGAGACATTTCTCATGCCCGACTCTCTGGCTATGCCCGGCTTCCACACAACTGAACTGCCAGATCCTGAGGTGGGCTGTCCCTACTGTGAGACTATAAACATAGTCCTTTCATCTTTCACCTCCATCCAGCACTTTCGACAAAATGAGATAAAAATAAAAATTAAGCACTAGTGTGGTGGTTCGAGAGACATACAAGAAAACTGCCAGAATTCAAAGACACCCTGAGCTATGTAAGAGTGAGTTCCAGGCCAAGCTGGGTTATGGAAATCTCTAGAACAGTGAGTGGTTCTCAGCCTTCCTAAAGCCGTGTGTGCTCCTTTAGTACAGTTCATGTTGTGGCAATCCCCGACCGTAAAATTTTCACTGATGCTTCATAACTGTAATTTTGCTACTATAATGAATCATAATACAAATATCTACGCTCCCTGATGGCCTTAGGCGACCCCCTGTGAAAGGGTTCAACCCCGGAAGAGTAGCAACCCACAAGTTGACAGCCACTGCTCTATAACAAAAGGAGAAAATAAAAAAATTCTTTTGAGCATCAGAGGAAGTGGAAAGAAAATACAGTTTGCCACAATAAACGCCAGATCACACAAATGAATATACAAGCAAATCTAATGTATATAATGCATAATAAAGATACATACCTTTGGGCTGGGCGTGGTGGCGCACGCCTTTAATCCCAGCACTCGGGAGGCAGAGGCTGGTAGATCATTGTGAGTTCGATGCCAGCCTGGTCTACAAATTGAGTCTAGGACAGCCAAGGCTACACAGAGAGACCTTGTCTCAAAAAAAACAAAAAATAAAAAATAAAAATAAAATAAAGATACATACCTTTATTTTTTCCTGAAAAACAAAACAAAACATTTTTTTGTTATATTATTACAAACTACTTCCACCTTTCCCTTCTGAGACGCTACACTTTCATCAAAATAATACTTTAATAATGACTCATTTCAGTCCATCAGTGTACCAATATTTTCGGATTACATGTGCCCCTCCCCACAACTCCTCCCAGATCCTCCCCACTCCCCACCTATCCAAATCCACACCCTTCCTTGTTCTCACATTAGAAGCAAAGATGCATTTACAAAACAATACAATCAAATGAAAAACAAACATGAATAAGGCAAAAAAAAATAGGGGGGAAATGCCCAAACAAAGCATTGTAGGACCTAAGGCCTCCAAAAGACCCCATCAAGGTCGCTGTGCGTTTTGTCTGTTCCTCTTTAACACCACCACTGTTTGTTACACTCATTACTCATGTGTTTTTAAACTATTTTCAGATTTATTTACTTTATATGTATCAGTGTTTCACCTGCATGTATGTATGCACACCACATGAAGGCCCGGTGCCCTCCCGGATGGGAAGAAGGCATCGGGTCCCTGGAGGTGGAGTTGTGACGGTAGTAAGCCGCCGTGTGTGTCCCAGGAGCCGAGACCAGTCCCAGCTTGTCTTCCCAAGTCAGACGCCACTCACGTCTCGGAAACTGTGGTATTTCCTGTGTCTATAAACTATAAACTATAGATACTGTTTTCATACATACCTTTTTCCCTCCACTGGACTGTTGGTCATCCTTTATTTAAATGAGCACAGACACATGACAGTGTTCGTCAGGACTGTATTATATTGAGTCTCTGCACACATACTGTGTAGCTGCTTTTCTGATAATTACTGAAATAGTTTCCATTTTGACTAAAATGAGTGAACGTGATAAATTAACTGAATACGAGTTCATAGTGAGGATCACTTATCTGCGAATGTGCACTTCACCACCCTACTAGATCAACACTCAACCACAAACAACCCTGTACAAACTGAAGTGTTCTTTCTGAGAAAGACCTGCCTGCCCGCAGCGCTTACTGACACGGTGGGCATCTTCTCAGATGAACTAGGAAGGTGCAAAGCTTACACATCTGGTGAAAGTGTGAGACCTTATCAGTAAGTGTATTCTGGGAGGAAACAGCTGGCGGCCTGAGTAAGAATGGCCCACAAGCTCCTGCGCCTCCATGTCTGGACCCCAAACTGTTTGGGAAGGATTAGGAGGTACGCCTTGTTCAAGGAGGTTTGTCACTGCAGCTGGGCTTCAGGTTTGCAAAGCCCAGGTCATTCTCTCAGGTCTCCCCTCTGCCTCATGCTTGGGGGTCCCGTGCACGCTCAGCTTCTGCTCCAGTGCCATGCTCTCTACCATGACGGTCATGGACTCACCCTCTCAAAATATAAGCCCTCAATTAAGTGTTTTCTTTTATAAGTTGCCTTGATCATGGTATCTCTTCACAACAATATAAAAGTAACTAAAGCAATAAGAAAATGTAATTTCTAAAAAAAAAAAAAAAAAAAAAATACTCAGAAATCATGTGCAGAATTATTTATTCTGTAAAAAATTCACTAACTGAGAGGGCAATTTTAATCTGCACATACTCTGTGCCTTGCACAATGGTGAATAACCAGTTTTTACAATAATAAGTGATTTTTTTTTAACACTGCTCTAAATAGCATCCAAAAATCAAACTTGTATTGAAATTTTTTAAAATGTGTCAATTTCTCTAGTTCTTTAGAGACTGTACAATGAGGAAAACGATCTTTGTCGTCACGTATCCAGCAACTCACTCCTTAATCACCAGGCTCCATGATGAGATGGTTGCTGCCCGTGTCATGAAGCGCTAGGGCAGGTGAACACATAAGTAACCGGAATGGTGCTGCCAACAAAGAGACTATATGGAAAAGCGAACAGCACGCACTACGACACACAGAGCCAGAGATGACTTCCAGCTGGGCAGGAGAACGCCTTGGGAAAGGCAGCGTTCAGACCATATTTCTAATGCGTAATGAGAACAGTCAGTGAGATATAGACACGTGGATCTGCGACCAGACCTTATACGGACTGTGAACAGAATTTAAGGTCTTTTACTTGAGGGTTTGTTTTGTTTTGTTTCTTGTTCGGCGGGAATCAAGCCCAGGGCCTCAGACATGCAGGTCAAGCCTGTAGCCTTAAGCCTCCTCTCCAGCTTCACTTTTTTGAAAAGTAAATGTTTGAGACATCCACTTATCTGAAGAATGAGTAAAACTTGAGGAAGTGAACAACTACCTACTGCGTTGCAAAAACACGTAACAAATACGTAACCTCATCTTTGTAATGGTCTGACCACACGAATAACCTCAGGCAATCGAGCTGGGTCTTTGCAAAGGTGAGCCACCGGCTTCCCTAGGAGAGGGCCAGTGGGCTACATGACGTCAGCCACCCTAGCCATTAACCCTGCCTTCCTCACACTAACCCAAGCTCTCCAGCCCACAAACAACAGAATATCCAAATAACGTACGTACCTTGCCCAGAAGCCAAAGGATTTAAAGGCCTTTGAATTGTCTGTGGCCTACAAACAAAAGAAATGCACTGTGTGAACCCCAGAGTTACCAACAAGCACCTCTGATCTGGAGGGTGAAATGTGTTAATGTGCAGATCTTCTGTCCCTGGGAGAACTGAACACATGCAACACCACACAAACACACACTCAGGTTTTCCTCCAGAGTTAGTTGGTACGTTCTTTAGAGCTTTCAGGCTTCCCAGCGGAAGAACTTAAGCATTTCTCAGTCACTCAATGATCAACTTCCATTGCACTGGTTAGGACTACGAAGGCGGCATTTCCCCTAGCATGGGACAAACATCCAGCTTAAGTTTCAGAATCTCTCTCTGTGGGCAATGATGACTGTAACACACACTGTTACCAGTCGGAGTCTCCCTGTGTCCGCAATCATGACTACAGTACACATTGTTACCGTAAGAACTAGAGGAGCAATTGTCTGTGGACGCTTAGCACAATGTGTAGCACACAGTGAGCACAGGAAAAGGTCACCTCAGAGCTGTTCTCTGAAATCAATTTAACTCGAAGAGGATACAGCAACCATGGCCACAGAGAGGAGAAGCAAGAACAGCATAAGGAATCTTAAACTGTAGGTGCTAATTCATCCCACGCCATTGGCTGCAATGATTTTGGTAAATGAAGCAAAGCCCCCGGTTCCAAATTACTTCACGCTACATAGTGAGCTCCTGTAATACCCTCAGGAATGTTTGTTCAGTGTCTCTACCCTAAAAAGGTCTAACATTATCTAAGTCCTTAAAGAAGTGTCTGTTGCACCTGTGCCAGTGCCCTAGGGGTAGAAGACTAAGGATATTAAAATTTCCCTGTGCAAATTCAACCTTTTAAGGACGTGAACCTGATCTGCACAATCTAGGAAAATAGTGCATACTTAAAGCAGTTTTCTTCATAGATGACGCTCCATATCCTCCAAGCATCCGGCCCCTTGTAGCCTGTGTAGCGCTCAGGGTTGAGGAGCAGGTCCACATACTCGGCGTCGGGGGACTGTATGTCTGCAAGACAAAATGTTCCCCGAATCTTACCTTTCTCAGAACAACGTTTAGGGGGAAAGGAAAATGGGGAGAAACAAAACTGCTACATTAACTGTACACCATGGCTCCAAAAATTCCTAGTCTTGTAAGTGGTAAAAATAGGAAAATATGAGCTGGGCACGGTGGCCACACCTTTAATCCCAGCACTCAGGAGGCAGAGGTAAGAGGATCTCTGAGTTCAATGACAGCCTGGTCTACAGAGATAGTGCCAGGACTACACAGAGAAACCCTATCTCAGAAAACAAAACAAAACAAATATATGAATTTTATGGTCTGAGTCAATCCTCACAAATTATTCAAACAACAAATACAATGTTTCTGTCCACACTAGCATGGCAACCCATCACTGACTAGCTTAGTTAGGACAGCAACTGCACATGCAAAAGCCTCAGTTTGCTCCCTAGCAATAGGGAAAAAAAACAAAACAACAACAACAAAAAAAAACACCACTAGTGATCATATAGACACACCGGTATTTCTCCAGTGAAATATAAAGATATTCACACAAAATGATCCTGAGCTAAACTCAAAGGAGAAATGTTCCTTTTCAGATCCTGGGAACAGAGATACATGTATCAAAGCAGGACAGGTGTCCTACTACAGGAGACTTTTTGTTTGGTGGGTTTGGTTTTGGATTTTTGAGACAAGGTTTCACTATGTAGCCCTAGCTGTCCTAGAACGCAGAGATCCACCTGTCTCTGCCTCTGAGCACTGGGATTAAAGACCTGCACCACCACCCACTTTTCACTAATTTTTTTGTTTGTTTTTTCGAGACAGGGTTTCTCTGTGTAGCCTTGGCTACCCTGGAGTTGCTTTGTAGACCAGGCTGGCCTCAAATTCACAGTGATCTGCCTGCCTCTGCCTCCCAAGTTCTGGTTGGTAGTAAAGGCATGCGCCACCACGTCCAGCATTGGTTATTCTTCCAAAGGTCCTGATTTCAATTCCCAGCAACCGCATGGTGGCTCAAAACAATCTATAATGAGATCTGGTGCCCTCTTCTGGCCTGCTAGCTCACATGCAGGCTAACTACTGTATAAATGATAAATAAATATTTTTTTAAATGTTCACTAGTCCACTACTAAAGAGCCATAGAAGAATATCAGATTTCAAATTTAGCATGGTGCACACCTGTAATCCCAGCACTAGGGAGAGAGGTGAATCTCTGCAAGTTCAAGGCCAGCCTGGTCTACATAGTGAGTTCCATGGCCACCAAGGCTATATAGAGAAACCCTGTCTCCAAAAGAATTAAAAAAAAAAAAAAAAATCAAATAAACAAATTCAAATTTGATTTAATTTTGCTTAGCCAATCCAGAGGCAAACAATCCAAATGGGGTGGGGGGAAGATACTAGAATAAGAATTAGAACAATAACAAATCTTGGTCGAAGTCCTAACGTATTCTAAGGTTCCATAAACACAGCATCCTGGTTGAAGACCATCAGCATGGAAAGAGTCAGCGACCCAGCAGTATTTACAGGAGATGTTTTCCTTATTGCTACATTTTAGCTACTATTGAAAAAAAATGCAAAAAAGAACTATAAACTACTTGATACATAAAACTGTAAAATATAAGAGGTAATTTTTTTTTTCCTACAGAAACTATTCTTATTTTCCCCCTCTGAGTGTGGCTGGGCCTGGTTGTGCACACCTTTAATGTCAGCATTTAGGAGGCAGAGGCAGCAGAGCTCTGAGTTCAAGACCATCCTGAGATGAGCTTACAGAGACCATACAGACCACACAGGGAGAGGAACATATAATGGAATTGCCATTTCCACCAGATTCAATGAACCAGTTCCAATCACAGTATTGGGTAATCATTGCCACTTTGTGTCTAAAACTTTTCCAACACCCTAAACAGAAACTGTGATCACTTAACAATTAACTCTCCATATGCCACGCCCGGCACATTTAGGAAGCACTTATCTCCTCGCTGTTGCTACGGATTTGCATGCTGCAGACGGTTCACAGTGGATTCACGCAAGACTTGCTTCATGCTGACTTCTTTCCCAAGGTTCTGCCACATTGTAGCGTTTGTTAGAGGCTCATTCCTTCCTATTGTTCAGTAGTGTTCATGTACACTTGTGTGATACATACATAACACATTTCAATTATTTTTTCACCTAGTAATAGACACATAGGCCGTTTACCTTGTGCCCCTTATAAATGAACACTGGTCTACCTGTGTCTGCATCTTTCTCCAATTCTTTTGAGTTACATACCTAGGAATGTCATTGCTAAGTCCTATGGTTCTATGTTTAGCTTTCAGAGAGGAACTGTCACACTCTTAGGACTGAGATTTTAAAACCAACTTTAAAAGAATTGAGGGTGGCACCTGGAGCAGCTCTGTGGTAAAGCACTTGCTTAGCATATCCAAGGCCGGAGTTTAATGCTTAGTACAAAACAGAAAGGAAAGGAGGGAGGGAGAAGGGAGAGGAAGGGGGAGGAGGGGGGAGGGAGGAGTGGGGAGGAGAGAGGTGGGCAAGCAGGCAGGAAAGAAGGTAGGTTGGTTGATAGGTTGGCTGGTTTTTAAGGCATCCTCTGAAGTGTAATGCACACTTCAGCAAACGTCATACCATCAACTTCACAGAAGCTGTCTGAAGAATCGTCATGCTTGGTCCACTGAAGAACAGCCTTCTGGGTTTCCTCACTTCAAATAAGGAAAATTACATTATTTTCTTTTTCAGTTAACTACGATGCTGAGAAACAACGGATCACAGAGAGCCAGCTACCTCAGAGACTCATCCACTGCCCCAAGTCGCTCGGCTTGCTCACATTCTTCAATGAGGTTGGCTTCTTCAGAATACTAGGTAGAAAGAAAACAGATTCACTACACTTTTGTTTTGTTTTGCTTTGTTTTTGAAGACAGGGTTTCTCTGTGTAGCCTTGGCTGTCCTAGACTTTCTTTGTAGACCAGGCTGGCCTCGAACTCACAGAGATGGTCCTGCCTCTGCCTCCCCAAGTGCTGAGATTACAGAGACATGCCACTACATCCTGCTGATAGTTCAATTTTTAAGACCTTCTTGAAACTCAAATTCTTTTATACACGTTAAATATTAAAGAGCAAAAATATAAAATCAACATAACCTGCAATCAAATGGCACAGAACATCTACACAGAAGAAGTATGACAAGTGTGCTAAAACATGTGAAAGTCAGTGACTCCAGCGTGTAAAATGCTTTTATGTTAATCTTACAACCTTCCTGCAAGTTAGAAATTATTTCTGATGAGATTTGACATGTTCAGGATGGTACGGCCATAGACTAAAAATTATTTCAAAAGAAACTTTAAAATAAATATCAAAGGGCCCTGGAGATGACCCAACAGGTAGACACACTTGTCATGCAAGCTTAACGTCCTGAGTTTGATCCCTAGAGCCCAGGCAAGACAGCTGCAACAGCATCTGCAATCCCAGCATGCCTACAGAGATGGAGGCAGAGGCAGACATGACCAGAACCAGCCAGCCTCAACGATGGTGCCAGCTTGCAGAAATGAGAGGCCCTGCCTCCACACACACCCACACACATACATGCAACACAAAGCAATTTAACACATTTTTAATTTATCAAAAAAAACTGTATGCCTACCTATAAATATTAAAACAAAAATATTGAAACTTCATCTCAATTTTTTTAAGTTGAAATACCTTATTAGTACCATTTAGTAATTTAATCAGCTTCTTAATTACATTTATCTCCTTACTAGGTTATGAAGACGTCTCTGAAGAACATTTTTTTTCCAATATTTTATTATTTCAATTTTTCTATAAAACCAATCACAATCTTCTTCAAAATTCCATTTATGATTAATCTATTTGAAATTATCAATAACTTCAGCTGACATCTCTGCAGATATTTTCTAAGAAAATATTCCTTCAGTGTAAATATATGTGATATCTTAACCCAAATGTTTCGTAAGTTATTCTTTCAGGACACTGGATGGCATTTAACTTAACTCTGAAATGCTCTAATTTTACTTTACTCTTCAACAAAATGATTTATCTGAGCTTGGCCTTAAAATGATTAGGAAGATGGAGTGGAAAGTTCAGATGAAGTGAAGCTGGCCATCGCAAATAATTGTCGGATAACAAGGCAGCAGGCTCCCATCCCCTGCTTTTACTTAAGTGTTTTACGTAATTTTTTAAAGGCGTGGAAGCTATTGAGTATCAATTAACTCTCAAGGGATCTCACTGAGGAGGGCAGGGAAACGGATATCAGGCACATCAGTAAGTATATGTGCATACCTTGTAGCTCGCAGACTTAATTCCATCAGGAACTTCATCCTGAAAAAAAGAAACACATCTATTCATATCTTCTGAAAAAAATATTTTAAATTCTTATGACATACTAGAAACACTCATGAATTACGGGAGACTATTTTTAGGTGAGAAGGCTTAGAAATTTTTAAATAACTTCTTTAAAGTAAATAAAAATCCAACAGGTATGGTAGGTAGCACACGGTCTTAATCCTAGCAGTCCAGGAGCAGAGGCGAGAGGTTATCTGTATTTGAAACCAGCCTGGCCTACACAGCAAGAGTGGACGAATAAGATCTTCTCTTAAATAAATAAATAAATAAAATTCAAGGCCCATACATTGCTCACCGTGATTTCAAGCACTCTAGCACTCTTGTTGGTGTAACAAACGCAGGTACACGGGCTGAGTAAGCTGTGGCTTGTGACGCTCTTTAGTCCCTCTTCCGCCCCACAGGTCACCCTAGCAGGAAGTATTAGGCAGTATGACACTCAGGCCTGTCAGCAGGGAGTGGAAGTGCTTCACTCCCCCAATGTCACTGGAGTGTCTCTGCTCTCAGCCTGTACGGCTCGGGCACTTTGTAGCTGGGCTGCGGTGTGTGCAGGAAGGGTCAACTAGTGCTTCTCTCCACTAAACCACAAACCCAAGGGCAGGGCTATGCTTTCATACCTGGCACCTGCGGCCACTCGTTATTCAAGTCACATGCTAACTGGTACCTTTATCAGTCTCAGGGTTCTGCTATATTCTACGATACTAACTGTACACTAACTGGAACCAGATTTTTAACGGCAGGTTTCTAAAACAGTCAAACTGATGGAGGGGGAAAAAAAAATAGGATGGTGGTGTCCGAGGATGAGAGTGGCTGGGTTAGTGTTTAAGCAGCACGGTTTCAGTTTGGGAGAAGACAGGGGGTTAGAAATGGGTAGTAGTGGTGTATATATGTACTTTACGCCACTGAACGTCAGTTTAAAGTGGTCAAGTGACCAGTCTTAGGACATACACAATAAAAACATGAAATGAAAATACAGACATTTTTGGTGGCTTGGCATGTGGCAACAGGGGTGCATGCTAGGCAAGAACTCTGCCACTGAGCTACACCCCTGGTCCTATATACCTGTGAAAACCTGTATCATCTGGAAGTGTAAAAAAGAAAATCTCAAGCTGGGCGTGGTGGCGCACGCCTTTAATCCCAGCACTTGGGAGGCAGAGGCAGGCGGATCACTGTGAGTTCGAGGGCAGCTTGGTCTACAAAGTGAGTCCAGGATGGCCGTCCAGGATGGCCAAGGCTACACAGAGAAACCCTGTCTCGAAAAACCAAAAAAAAAAAAAAAAAAAAAAAGAAAATCTCATCAGGTATGACAGCACACATCCCAGCACTCAGGAGGCAGAAGCAGGCAGATCTCTCCAGTTTTGAGGACAGCCTGATCTACATAGTGAGTTCTAGACCACCAGGACTACAAAGTGAGAGACCCTGTCCCAGTAATAATAACAACAACAATGATTCTATTACTATGAAAACCGTGTAACTTAAAATAGATTGTACGGGGCTGGGAGCTGGTTCAGTCAGTAAAATGCCTCCCCCACACACATGAGAGCCTGAGTTCAGACCCTCAGCATCCAAGTAAGGAGCCAGGCTGGAGGCAGCCCCTACATCCCAGTGCTGAAGAGGCGGCGGCCATCATCCCTCATCAGTGAACTGCAGGGCTCAGCAAAGAGACCCCATCTCAGCCATGAACTGAAAAGTGACAGAAGAAGTGTCAGCCTCTAGCCTCCATGGCACAGTGATGTGCGCACGCGCGCACACACACACCCCCCACAGGTAAGGTTTATATTTATAAGTTTAGGTTTATGATATGTAAATGGAATGCTATATTTAAACAGGATCAAATTTGTGAAGAGTGAAAAGAGCTGGGCCAGTCCTTACAGAATGACAGGGCTTGACAGCACAGTCTCTTCTTCCACACTGGTTGATGTCATTCCAGAAAGGACACGGCTTCTTCAGGTTTACCTATAAAAGAATAGAAAGTTATAGAAGTATTAAAGCCCTGAGAGTACCTTGGACTGCTGGAGTCACGAGCCATGCTGCGGTTATCTTTTATCCGAGATTACACTGTTTCTCCCAGCAGCTCTCACGTTTCATGGACTATATAAATGTACGGCTGGTGTAAACTGGAAAGCCTGGTTGGCAAGGCACAGACTACCACTAAACAGACCCTCAAATCAGCACCGCTCAGCTCCTACGTAAGCAAGAGACGCCAGGCAGAGAACAGGGAGGAATTGTGGCCCAGATTTTGAAGCTCTCTGAATAGTGTTCTCATGGCCAAATACTGTTTAATAAGTCCAGAAATGCCTCCTCACCCAAAAAAAAAAAAAAAAAATCATTTATCTTAATTGGAGCCCATCTGATGGCTGAGAACAATATAGCAACTTCTATTTTAATTTCCATTTAACCAGTTAGTATATACCTCCAGAAATTACTGATTTAAAAGCATTAGGCTATGGAGAGAGTTCAGGTGGTAGAGTGCACAGGGCTTGAGTTTACTTCCCAGAAGCCATGTAAAAAGGAAGTGCTCATGGCAGCACATGCTTGCAGTCCCAGCACTGGGAAAGACAGAGGCAAGACTGCAGAAACCAGCCAGTCTAGCCTATTCATCAGAGCTCAGGCCAGTAAGAAGCCAAGACTGGAAAAGACAAGCGGACTGTGCCTGAGAAACTACACCCACAGTGGTCCCTGAGCCTCCTCATCACAGGCGCGTGCATACATGCATCCACAAAGTCCAACGGGTGAGTTCTCAACCAAACAGCTCACTTGGGAACCAAGTTTTCCTACTAAACGTTGTGTGCATTTTAAGAGTCAGAGGTGGCTCAGCAGGTGAAGATGTGTGCTGCATAAGCCAGGCAACCTGGGCTTGGGCCCCAGACTCCACATAAAGGTGAAAAGTGAGAAGCAAAGTTGTGCTCTTAACCTCCACAGATACGCTATGCATGCACACCTGCATGTACATGCTTTTTAAAAAATTCTTCCACTAGACTTTGCACATATCTAAATAATTACCAACTTCAGTAGCAGTACTGAAGTTTAGTCATCTAAGAAAATATAATCATCCATTATAGCATACTTGTACAAAAAATTGAAAATACCTTATAATATCTAAAGTAGTCAGTTTCAAGAAGCTTTTGTAGCCTTGGGAAAAGTCTGTAGTTATTAAACTTATCGATGGTCTCGACATCACAGGTGCAGTCATCCAGGTAGCCACTAACCTGTTACAAAGAAAAATGAAATACTGGATTTAAGTGTCCCTGACACCAAAAGGCACGTTTTCTCACATAGTTACCATTAAAAAGCCTGCTACTAAGCAACCTTCCCATGCCCCCTTGGTGCTCTAAAATAGAGAGTGCGATTATCCAACAGTACTGTTGCTCTTGCCTGTCTAGAACAGCACAGTGGTACTTCTGTAGGGCTAGCTAAGCTCGTGCATACACAGAACTGCACCCTAGCACCCACCCTGTAACCCTACCTCCAGGACCTGGCAGACCTGACCAAAGATTGGCACTGAGATTAAGACAGAGAGATGTGGCCGGGCGTGGTGCCGCATGCCTTTAATCCCAGCACTCGGGAGGCAGAGGCAGGCGGATCGCTGTGAGTTCGAGGCCAGCCTGGGCTACAAAGTGAGTCTGGGACAGCCAAAGACTACACAGAGAAACCCTGTCTCAAAAAATGAAAAAGGAGGAAGAAGAAGAGAAGAAGGAGAAGAAAGACAGACAGACATTTATCTTCAGAGAGTGCACACACACACGTAGGCATGCACGCACGCATGCACGCACGCAGAAGCAGGTGCTTCAGAATCCACAGCCCGTCTCCCTCTTGCACCTGGCCATGTGGAGCAGGGCTGTGTTCTGACTCTGAGTTTTCCTCTGACTCACTTTGTCTCCCTCTCCTCTCCTGAGGCCATCCATCTATCTACCTATCTATCCATCTATCTATCTATCCATCTATCTATCTATCCATCCATCTATCTATCTATCTATCCATCTATCTATCTATCTATCTATCATCTATCTATGTAGGTCAGACACTGCTTGGTGAATGTGTCAAGGGAAGCAACAAAGTAACTCATTATAAGACCCTAGCAACCCCAACTCCTGTGCCGTGGCAAATTTCCTAGCCTTAGAATGGTGATCAGAACTTACCTGTCACAGCAACTACAAATGCTTAGCATGGATATCTTGACCCTACCTCCCAGAACAAACTACTGACTTTCTACGTCAGGATGAAATGAAAAGTTATAGTCAGACAATGTTACTGGCTGTGAAACTCAAAGTTTTGGGCATTTATTTGGAGCTAAGCACACACCTAATAAAAGCAATGTAACATTAAATAACAAATACATAATGACTCAAAAAATGCATATCACTGCATAAAGGAGATCCCCATAGTGCTCTGGTGTGGTGTTTACATTGTAAACTAACTGAAAATAAGGAAGTGCCCTGGCCTCTCACTGATTAGCTACAGAGAGCACGGATGTGGTCCCTGGTAGGCTGACCACGCTCGGGTGGGTGGCCCCACACCAATACATACAGAGCAACACAAATTGATCTCAGTAGTTTTTTTTAAAAGAGCAGCCAGGCAAGATGCACACCTTTAATGCAAGCACACAGGAGGCAGAAGGCAGAAGGGGAGACCTTTAAACCTTCTGCCCTCTGCCCTCCATGTGGAATAGGCCGCATTCTCTGCTACAACCCCAGGTAGCAGGATGGCTAAGGAAGCAAACGAAAAATGACAGGGTTTCAACAGACGCAAGAGAGAGCTCAGTGCAGGCAGAAAGGCACCTGGAAACCCAAGCCAACCAACAGTTCGGGTATGGCAGCCAAGAGGTGGGGCAGAGCCCCATCCTTGGAACAAGCCCAGCAGGTGTGATGGCAGCCTAGATCTAGAAACTAGAGAGCAGGTGTGTTACCAAAACAGTCACAAGCTAGGGCTATGGCAGAAACGCCACTAACAGAGCAACGCAGGGACTCTCAGAAACAAAAGAAAGGCGCTGCTAGGACGACAGACAGGTGCTAGATGAAGTAAACATGGCCTGGCTCTGTGCTCCACAGTACAGGCCCGCTGCTTGGTTACCCACAGCACCATCCCCCACTGCAAAGCACAACCCTGCCTGTCTCAGGGCTCTAACCTCAAAAAAGGAGGGGAAGGAGGAGGGGGAGGGGAGGGGGAAGAAGAGGAGGAAGAAGAGGAGGGGGGAGGAGGAGGGAGAGGAGGAGGGGGAGGAGGGGAAGGGGGAGGGAGAGGAGGGGGGGAGGAGGGAGAGGAGGAGGAGGAGGGGGAGGGAGAGGGAGAGGAGGGGGGAGGAGGGAGAGGAGGAGGGGGAGGGGAGAGGGAGGAAGAGGAAGAAGAAGAGGGGTGGGGAGGAAGCAGCATCCTTCTTCCCCTCCCAAAGTGATTAAGGTGCATTACCCTGGACTTCACATTAATAACCAGCTTAACTAATAACTGCAGGTGAAAAGGCCCACACAGAGGGACAGCAGGCAGACAGAAGGACCTAGCCTAGCCCACAGCCACACCCAATGTGAAGACTTAGCCTGTAAGAGCTGCAAAGCCTCCAGAGGTGCCTTCTGCAAGTTCCCAAAGGGCACCATGCTCCTCAGTCAGGCCCACCTCGGTTTAAGGCCCATCTCTGTCACTGTGATTCCCATAAAATAATAGCTACCATCTCACAGATCTGGTGTCAGAATAATAAAGAGAATAAAGGCTTGAAAAATGCTAAACATTACTATTAACCCAGCTCTGCTTAAATGCCCTACTATTGTCCAAAGCAGCCCAAATTTCCTTAGTGAGGAAGAAGAGATAGTTTGCAGCCATGGTTTCTAACCCTGGACTCCAGTAGCCTCACTGGGATGAGGGACCAGACTGTGGGAAACTAGCACAGGGTGGGGCGGGGAGGCTCCGTTACCTCTTCCACCCAAATGCAATAGGCAAGAAAAGATATGCATGTATATCACAGATGTATGTATGTATGTATGTATGTATGTATGTATGTATGTGTGACCCGCTGAGTCCATCTTTGTGAGTGCTGTATCAACGGTTTCCAGGCTGACCACTCTGTGTTGGACAACAGTAAGGGGCTTACTTTTGCAGGAAAAGGTATTTTTTTAATTCACAATGAAAGATAAAACCAACCAACCAACCCAAAAAAACTAACCTCCTAGTTGTCTGCGTACAATACTAAAAAAGTACAGTCCCATCACAGATCAACATTTTGTTCTCAAAGTATTGTAAGGCTGTATTTCTCATTTTTGTTTTGTTGTTGTTGTTTATGGTTTTTCAAGACAGGGTTTCTCTGTGTAGCCTTGGCTGTCCTGAACTCGCTTTGTAGACCAGGCTGGCCTCAAACTCACTGTGATCCATCTGCCTCTGCCTCCCTGAGTGCTGGGATTAAAGGTGTGAGCCACTGCGTCCAGCTCATATTTGTTTTTTTATGAAAAGCATTTTTTCCCAAGTGTCAATTAAGAAAAAGAAAGACAGAGAGAAAAAAGGAAATTCAAATTTTAAAGGAAAAACTAAAATTATCAGCATTTTCAGATCTTATGCAATATATGCAAAAACTTAAGAACTCTATCAAAGGAAAAAATACATCGAATTATTAAGTAAAGTCATATGATACAAAAATCAAATCAGTTGTTTGTAGGAACTAATAAACAAACAAAAAAAACAAAACAAAAAACAACTAGCAGGCCAGTCATGGTGGTGCATGCTTTTAATCCCAGCACTCAGGAGGCAGAGGCATGTCAATCATGAATTCGAGGCCAGCCTGGTCTACAAAGCGAGTCCAGGACAGCCAAGGACTACACAGAGAAACCTTGTCTTAAAAAAACCAAAACCAAAAACAAACAAACAAACAAACAAACAAAAAACTAGTAGAAAAAAAATCAAGAAATTAATTCCATTTACAGTAGCATCAACAGATAAAATGGTTAGGAAGACAAGCAACCAAGGTGGAAGAAGCGATGGTGAGCACTGGAACAGGAACACTTGCTCAGACACAGCTGCTGGACATGTCAACCGCCAGGCATGATGGAAGCCAGCGTGGGTGCTCCTCAAGAAACCAAAACACAGAGCTATCACGGATCTAGCAATCTCACTTCTAGGTGCACATCCAAAAGAAAGCCAACCGCTAAAAGAAACATTTGCACGCCTGTGCTCCTTGAGTCACACAGTATCCAAGACACCAAAGCATCTAAGCATGTGTCAAGGTAAGCGTAGATCACAGGACACACACACCACACAATGGACCACACTTCTGTCCTTTGCGGCACCCTGGATATATCTGGAAGACATCATGCTAAGCAAAATCTGCTAGAAATAAAAGTTACTTCTGACCTCCCTCACTTGTGAGATCTAAGTAAGTCAAAGTCAATGGTGGGAAGGGGAGAAGTGGGAGACGCCGGGAAATACAAGATAAATCAGTTCTGGGCGCTGAATGAACATCATGGTGACCACAGTTACAAAGTATATGTATGCTAAGAGATCTTAAGTTTCCTTACCACACATGCAGCTAGCTGTGTGATGATAGGTACGGTAACTCGCTTGATTATAATCTCCCAGTGTGAGGCCGGGCGTGGTGGCGCAGGCCTTTAATCCCAGCACTCGGGAGGCAGAGGCAGGCGGATCGCTGTGAGTTCGAGGCCAGCCTGGTCTACAAAGTGAGTCGTGGGGGGGGTGTATCAAGAGGGACCGTGATGGGGAGCAAAGAACTGGGACGATGTAAATCAGAGAATGCGACAAACCAAAACAATCCAGAGCAGACAGCAGGGTTAGGGTGGCGACGGCTGTCTCTGCCGAAAGTCCTGGTTTTATTAAAGTACACACCACGGGGCTAGAGAGCCGGCTCGGCAGTTAGACGCTCTCTTGTTGTTCTCACAGAGTTTCAGGGTTCAAGTCCTAGAGTCCACGTGGGGGGGCCACTACTGTGACTCCAGTTCCAGGGGACCCGACATCCTCGGCTGCCCTCCACAGGCATGTGTACGCTTCCCAGACGTGCTGCAGGTCAAGCACTCACACACATAAAACAAGTAAACCTTTTCTTTCTTTTTATAATTAACAAGAAGAAAGAGAAAAACACATCACCTTTGGAAAGACTCAAAGGATAGCAACCATCACACACATATTCCCTCCACACACTTTCTTCAGAAAGGCCAGAAATGCAGCCAGCACGCCAGAGTCCATGGCTACCTCTCCAGCCTGTTTCAAAGATCCCTCTGACGAGGATTTAATACTGGGCTTCCGTCCACCCACCACCCCACAAATCAGCCCTGCCATGGTCCAGTAAGTCCGCCTAACAATTAAAGCGATGATGAGAACTGATTAACAGGACAGTCAGCAGCTTACATCCACTGAAGCTCCTGTTCAGAGGGTACATCTGCAACATACTCCAGACAAAAAGCCATGTTTGCGGAGCCCGCATGTGCGGCTGTGCGCCCCCACTGCAGCACCCCAAGGCAGACCTGCCATACTCAGGCAGCTGAGCATTGCTACTACACACAGTAGGGCACTCTTAATGGAAAGGGGCAGATGGTCATTTTTACTTAAGTCCAAAATGTAGTCTCACATCCTCCATAACAGGCTTCGGTATTCCTTTTGAGATTTTTAAAATATATTCCATTGTGCCTTAGGTTTTGCTACTTTCCTTTTCTCTAATGATGCATAATTCAACATAACTGTCAAAAAAACAAAAATAACAGACTGGGAAGGTTTCCTCTCTTCTGAGTCTGTATCTACGGTGACAAGCACTATTTTGGTTCACAGAAGGGGTACTCCCTGTATGCAGGACTGTTTACTCAAATGGGGGTAAAAGCAAACTTTTCATATAGATTAATATTACTAATTAACGTTTTAATAGGATAATAAAAAGCAGTAGTTGTATATAAAAAGATTTACAAGTCCCAAACAATTAACCATTTTGAGTGATGAACAGCAAACAATAAAACACTGTTATAAGGGGCTGGAGAGATGGCTCAGTGGTTAAGAGCACCGCCTGCTCTTCCAAAGGTTCTGAGTTCAATTCCCAGCAACCACATGGTGGCTCACAACCATCTGTAATATGATATGATGCCCCCTTCCAGCCTACAGATGTATATGCAGGCAGAGCACTGTATACATTATAATAAATAAATAAATCTTTAAATTAAAAAAAAAAACACTGTTATGAAAAGTTTGTTAGGGTTGAGGAAATGCCTCAGTGGTTGCTCTTGCAGATACGTATGTTCAGCTCCCAGCATGCACGCGGCTCACAGCTGTCTATCTAACCCTACTCCCCTGCTGACTTCTAGCTCCTGGCACTCACACGGTACACCATACCTACACGCAGGCAAAACACTCATACACAGAAGATAAAATAAAGATTAAAGAATCTGTAACACAGTGAAAATCGCGTTAAAAAAACTTGAAGCCAACAGATCTATGTAGTAACTGACCAAGCCCAGAGACTCATCTGAGCCATCAGCCCATGAACATGCCCAGTCCCAGCAAACAATGCAAACAGCTGGCAGAAATAAAGGATTTTTACATCTTATGCTAAAACCTCCCTAACATTTGCTGAGCACCAATCAAATGCCAGGTTTGAGAAGCATTTTAGCACAGTTTTGATCTCAGCATTTGTTGCTGCACTACGGACTTGTTGGATGCTGATCAAAGTTAATCTGATTGCTTGCAGAACTCTGTACATCTTACTGCAATGACTTTCTAAGGTCAAACAGCTATGTACTGTTCTGACTCATAAGAGAAATCTTGTGAACTAAACCCCAGTTACAAACCAGATACCCATGCAACAACAGGTGGTGATGTGTGGTAACCCAAGGCAGAAGTGGTAAGAAACACTGGGCAGCAGGAAGGAAAAAAAAAAAAAAATTAAGACTATTTTGAGTACTTCTGTCAGTAGCTAGGACATATTTTAGAGACCAGACTCTCACTCTGTAGCCCAGGCTGAACTCAAATTCCTGACCCTTCTGCCCCAGGCTAGTTCACTATTATTCAAAGTTGACTCAAAAGAAAACAAAAAACCCTTCCTTTAAAGAAAAAATTACTAAGGTGATGGTGGCACACACGTTTAAACCCAGCACACTTCAGAAGCAGATCTCTGTAAGTTGAGGCCAGCCTGGTCCTACAGAGGGAGTTCCAAGACAGCTAGGACTATACTTGTGGGGGTGGGGAGGAGAGCACAAAGGGGGGGGGGGAGCGGGAAAGAAGGGAGGAAGGGGAAGAGAAAGAGAGGGAGGGAGAGGAGAAGGGAGGAAAAGAGATGGATTTAACAGATTTCTTTTCCCATTAGGAAGTATTTAAATCGGAGAATGCTGGGGCCTGTAGAGATGGCTCGGTGGTGGAGAACAGTACAGCTCTTCCACAGGAACAGCAGCTTTCTACTCCCAGCAACACTCACATGGTGGCTCACACTCTACTTTCATGGGATCCAACACCCTCTTCCAGCCTACTCAGGAACTTGACGAATGTGGTGTGCAGACAGCAGGCAAACACATATGCACATTAAATAAAAATAAATCCAAAAAACAGAGGCTGGACATGGTGACCCTGGCCTTTAATCCCAGCAATCAGATCTCTGTAAATTCAAGGACAGCCTAGTCTACAAAGTGAGCAACCAGGACCTATGTCAAGAGATCCTGGTTCAAAATAAGTAAATAGATGAATTTGAAGATATTCTGAAAACAAAACAACAGCAACAACAACAAAAAACTTAATTACTAACCAAGAAAGATTCCAAAAATTATTAAAAAGTTCCTTAACTTTAAGGAGATATCTAAAAATGTTGGGTGTGGAACAAAAGTTGAAGAGGCAAATGGTATTTTTATACCATTATCCAAACATGGAGGCCATACTTGAAAGTGTAGCTCCTAGTATCTTTTCTCAGCACCGAGAGTTAAAAGTTCCTTATTCCTGTCTTAGATGTTGAAACTTTGTATACCTGACGTTTATAATCGGAAACCTCCCTTTTTCTGAACTTCCCCAACAACTGAGCTCTGCTCCCAAATTACTCAACAAAACAGTAAAATCCAGAATGTTAAAGCAGTGACAGAGATGCCTCTTCCTCCTGCCGCTCAAGTGTGACACTTTGCATACGTGTTATTTCTAATCATAACTATAAAGACCCATGAATGACTTGGCCGTCTATCCCTCCATCTCTTATAAATGTAATTTTAGAGATCGAAGTCCACCAAAAGGTGACAAGAGCCAGTGAGATGGGTTGGGGAGTTGAAGTGATTTTCTGACAAGCCTGAGGACCCGAGGTGGATCCTTGGGTCCCATGGGGTGAATGGAGAGAAAGATTCCTGCAGGCTGTCGGCTCCAAGCACCCCTTGCAATGCGCACATTCACATGTACAATACACATACACAGAAAAGGTTGTGGTTTTGGGGGGGGGGTTCTCTGTATAGCCTTGGCCATCCTGGACTCACTCTGTAGACCAGGCTGGCCTCGAACTCACAGAGATCCACCTGCCTCTGCCTCCCGAGTGCTGGGATTAAAGGCTTGCGCCACCACCGCCTGCCCGGTGTAGAGCGGTATTTTAAAGCTTGTACAGGACAGTAAGGAGGCGGACTGGGTGGCCTGTAAAGCAATACAATTTACATATCAATAACAGAATGATCTGATAATAGTTGTAATACTCAAGAATTCTTCCAGACTTTCCAAGAACGAACTTGAAGACTGGCACATAAACTGATTCCAGATTCTTCTGGATATTTCCAACCTACCTGATAGCATTTCCTGGAGACTGCAAAATGAAATTCTTAGTTATTTCAAAGCGTCTAACCTAAATAGCCTCATACGAAATTAAGACTATGCTATAATAAAAATGTTTTCTTTGAGTATTTTTCTCACAGAACCCACATCACATACAGAAGTAAATAAATAGCCAGACTACTGAAGAGCTGGGGCCTGCCACGGATTCAAACGGCCAAGGGAGAGTCAGGGTACGAAAACTCGCTTCGGGAAGAAAGTGCACCAGACACAGCACGGCAAGTCACAGGACAACCACAACAGCAAAGACACCCGAAGAGCCACGCAAGGTCACTCAACCCCTTGACAACCACAGACCTAGAGAACAGCTGGGAACCCCTAGAGAACAGCTGGGAACCCCCACCCACCCGGAACCCCCATCCACCCGAGTCCGTCCGGAGCAGGAAAGCTGCGGACGCCGGGGGCACAGCGCGCACGAGGCGCCCAGTCGCCCGGTCCACTCAGAACCCCCCGACCGTGTGAACGCGGACTCTGCGACAGGCAACAACCGTGGCAGGATGCGGGAACGCAGTGTGACAAGAGCTGGCCAAGCGCCCGGCGCCATCGCTGGGTTCCCCGGCCCGCGGCGACCGGGTACGCGGCGACCGGGCCGCGCCACCTAGGATGGCCCGCGCCCCGGAGATGCGCAGCCCGTGGGCGCCGGCCGCGCGAGCGCGCCCCACCTGGCAGAAGCAGCGCTGCGCCGCCGTCTCCGGCTGCCGCTCCTCTCCGTGGCCCGAACGCGGCAGCAGCAGCAGCAGACACGCGGCGCCCAGGAGACCGAAGAGCAAGCCCCAGCCGTAGCCCATCGCCACCCGCCGCCCGCGCCTCCGCTCCCCCACCCCGGCTCCCGGGCGCCCGCAGAAGAAGCCCGCGCCCGGCCCCGCCCCGCGCTCGCTCCGCCCGCCGCCCGCCGCCCGCCGCCCGCCGCGCTCCCGCCTCCCCTGCGGACGTGCGGCGGCGCGCGCCTCTCCCCACGCGGGCCTCGGGCGGCCGCAGTGCTGCGCGCCCGGGATCGCTCACCCGCCTCCGGTACACCTGGCCTGCAGCCCGGCGGGCGCCCAGACGCGGTCCTTCCCCGGGTCGCGGTGTTTCCCCGGGGCCTGCGCTCTGCTGCCGCCTCCCCCGCCCCAAGCTCACGCCGGCTCAGCCCCTTCTTCCTACGAGGAAGTGGAGCCTGGGTGACGTACGTGTCTGCCGTGCTCCTGAAAGCCAAAAGGCTATTGGGGCTCATCTGGTGGAGCATGGCAGCCCACGCTTTGCGGTGTTCTAGTGGCCGTGCCAACTGCAAAGGGAACAGGTGAAATTGGTTTCCAAACCGGCTGGGCACTTGAGAGGCTGCGGCAGGAGGATAGCTCAGATTTCGAAGACAGCTATCCTGCCTGGGCTACAGAGTTATGCCCTATTGTAAATAAATATTTAAGTGAATGATTAGTAGATGCTTTTATGAAAGAGTATAGGGACGATGTTAGCTCAGCGTGTACTCAACGTCAGGGTTATGCATAAATAGTGGGCTTTGTTGTGTTTTATTAGACCTAAGCACGTTCCACAGCCAGAGCAGGGTTCATAAGTGGAAATGGGGACAGGTGGAGTTTACAAGAACTGATGCCCGGCAGCGAGAAAGCCCTACTGGGCGCTAACCCTCTTATCTATAGCATATAGTATCTGTGACATACTAATGTGGCCTCCTTGGTTACCTGCGTTTCCGCCCTCCCTTCGCGCCGCCCCCCCCCCCTCAGGTTTTTGGTGTGTGTGTGTGTGTGAGAGAGAGAGAGAGAGAGAAGCCCTGGCTACTCCCTCTGTAGTCCAGGCTGGCCTCAAACTCAAAGAGATGCGTCTGCCTCTGCTTCCCAAGTACTGAAATTAAAGGCATGAGCCACCACGCCAGGCCACAGCCTATCAAAGGTGGTTTTCCTGGTGTCCTTTTCACACAGTTCCAGACTCCAAGTAAGTTTCAATTCAGTACACTTTACGAAGCTGAGCATAACACTGAGGGTACACAAATGCATAAGACCCAGCCCGTGTGTGAGTGGGTTTGGGTGTGGGTGGGTGTGAGGGTGTGTACGGGTGTTTTGTTTTGCTTGGGGGTGGGGAGTTTTTATTTTGATAAAGGGTCTCACTGTGTAGCCCTCCTGATTTGGAACTCACTATGTAAACCAGGCTGGCCTCGATCACACATAGGTCAATCTGCCTCTGCCTCCCTAGAGCTGAGACCATCAAGGCCTGAGCCATCAAGACCAACCAGTCCATCTTATTTGTAATTCACTAATAATTGTGTGTACAATGTGATGTTTTCAATCCATATATACATTGTAGGCAGACTTAATCCAATTAATGTATCTATCATCCCTCCATGCTTAACTTTTTCTTATGAGAATGTTTGGAAAAAAAAAAAAAGGCTGTCAGTAACTTGAAAATACCTGGTATATAAACTGCAGCCTCCGTGTGCTGCCGGCGGTCAGTGAAACGTACTTGTCCAGTCCAACTGGAGCTTTGTACCCTTTGACCGACTTCCCTTTCTCCAACCTTCCCCGGTTAGCACTTCCTTACGGATTCTATGAGGTCAGCGATCACACAGCACTCCTCTCTCTGCACTTGCCTCGGTCCACTTAGCGTGCCGTTCTCCAGGCACAGCCGCGTTACAGGTCACAGCGTCCCCTTCTTTAGAACCCTGCACAGTGTGTGTGTACACACTCACATGTTCACTACATTATTTGGTCAGCCAGTGATGGACACTGAGACTAATCCTAGCTACTGTGTATAATGCTGAGCCACAATGATGTGCCTACTCACACCCCTTGCAGCATTATCAAAAAGATAAGTGGCAGCCGGGCGTGGTGGCGCACGCCTTTAATCCCAGCACTCGGGAGGCAGAGGCAGGCGGATCGCTGTGAGTTCGAGGCCAGCCTGGTCTACAAAGTGAGTCCAGGACAGCCAAGACCACAACAGAGAAACCCTGTCTCGAAAAACCAAATAAATAAATAAATAAATAAAAATAAAAGATGAGTGGCCAGGCTTGGTGATCCATAGTGTAGTCCCAGCACAAGCCTAGGGACGCCCTGGTCAACATTGAGAGTTCAGGGCTACATAGCAAGATCCTGTCTCAAAACAACAACAGAGGCTGGAGAGATGGCTCAGAGGTTAAGAGCACTGTCTGCTCTTCCAAAGGTCCTGAGTTCAATTCCCAGCAACCACATGGTGGTTCACAACTATCTATAGTGAGATCTGGCGCCCTCTTCTGGTGTGCAGGTGTACATGCAGGCAGAGCACTGTATAAATAATAAATAAATACATTAAAAAACAATAATAACAACAGCAAAACCACCAAGCGAACAACAAAAAGTATCTAATAAAGCTGCTTTAATCTCAGCAGAGGCAAGTGGATCTCTGTGTGTTCTGGGACAGCCTACAGCTACAATAGTGAGTACCGGGACAGCCAGATCTATTAGTGAGAACCCTGTCTATAAATAAGTAAGTAAGACTAAGGCAGGAGGATCATCATGAGTTTTGAGTCCAGTTGGGGCTACAAAGCAAGACCTTCTCTTTAAAAGAATTGAGAAAAAGAATTATGTACATTGTACTTGGAAAATAGTAGAGACTCCTCGAGAAGCTTGACAGAATTACAAATCAATGTGACTGTTTCCGTAACTATCCTACTTTTTGTGAGTGAGTTGAAGCTTGTACTCTGAAGAGCTCCCGGCTCTCTTCAGAGGCAACACCTGTATGAAATCTTTGACAACAGTTTGTCCTTTGCATTTCTACCACAGAATTACACACTCTTTAAACCACTTAAGCATGGCCTCTATCCCAAATGTACCTAAGACTCCCAGCGTCTTTTCTGCTTGGCAATGAATAGCTTTCTTATGACCAAGTATTCAGCCATCAAAAATGAGAGACAAAGCAAGAAGTGAGGAATATTAAATAAAGACAAGCTTTCAGAAGCAAGCATGGCGCAGTTTAAGATTTTACACTGATGCAAGAGCCTGTAACGTGGGTGAACTTAAAAGTGTCAGCTTAAAAAAAAAAAAATAATAATAATAATAGTAAAATTCTTCTACGGACTGGAGAAAGGGCTCAGTGGTTTAAAACACTGGTTGCTCTTCCAAAGAACCCAGGTTCAAATCCCAGAAGCCACATGGCAGTTCACAACTGTCTATAACTCCAGTTCCAGGGAATCCAACAGCCTCACACAGACGTACATGGAGGCAACGTACAAATGTAAATAAAATAAAATAATTATTTAAGGGCTAGAGAGGTGGCTCAGTGGTTAAGAGCACTGGCTGGTCTCCCAGAGGTCCTGGCACCCTCGCAGACATATATGCAGACAAAACACCAACACATGTGAAAAATAAATAGATCTTTTAAAGCTGGACTCAGTGGCAAACAACTGTAATTCCAGCACTCAGGAAGGCAGAAGCAGGCAGATCAAAAGTGTCAACTCTCCTATTTGTGCCTTTGAAAATCACTGATCTTCCCAAGAGACCTTTAAAAGAGTCTTTTGAATGAGTTTACGTCTTCAGTATGCCTTCCTGGGCAATCTGCTGTGTGAGAGCCCATGAGAGGGCTGGCTAGTCATTCAACGATGATTTCCCGAGTGCCCTTGGCTCTGAAAGCCCAGCCTCTCTGTCTGCTACAACTTTGTTAAAATTTTTGGGAGATGAACAAGACCACAACTTTGTTATTCTAATACCAGAGCAACGCCGTGACAGACTTAGTGCACGGGACTTGACGGAACCCTGATTGCTGGATAAATAACAGCTATTATTTTTCTAATGAGCAAAACAGGAAGTGGCTTGAGCCAGTTTCTCGAAATGGGACATGAAGGCATCTATCGACAGGAACCTTGGCACTTAAACAGCATTAAACACAAGGAAGAAAGACTGTAAAGGGGAAAATGTAGTCAAGGAAGAATGACTAAGCAAAACTGCGAAGGCTTGGTGCCACAAGATTAGACTCACTTATCTACTGTTCACACAGCACAAATGTCATACTCTCGGACCTTTCTCGCCACATGGTTAGACCTGTCTGAGGTGGGAAGGCACAGCCACTTGAGCTGTCTTTATGTGCAGTCCCTGAGAAAGCAAGCTATGCGTTACTGACTTCACTTCTTAATTTCCCGTTCCTGCCTCCACCCACATGTTACCTGGTTCCAGATTAAGAGCCGTGCTGTGCCTCTTTTCCTCACACATTATCACTAAATCCAACGGCCGTTTTCCAGGAAATACATGCTGCATTTTGACAATGCCGATCCCTCTCTCTTCAGACTCAATCTGCTATGTAGAAAACCGTTCTGGTTCTCCTTCCTGTCTGTCTGTCTGTCTGTCTGACTGTGTCGCTCAGGCTGTACTGTAACTCACCACCTTCCTGCTCCAGCCTTCCAAGTGTTAGGATTATAGGCAGCAGACAGCACACCCTGCCCTCCTGATGCCTCCCCGATGCATCATCTTTCCCACAGTCCACCTCGAGAACATGGCTCAGCCCCAGAATTTCAAAGACCTTCTTTACGATCAAGACTCCCAAGTAGGGGCTAGAGAGATGGCTCAGAGGTTAAGGTACTGGCTGCTCTTCCAGAGGTCCTGAGTTCAATTCCCAGAAACCACATGGTGGCTCACAACCATATACAATGTGATCTGGTGCCCCTTTCTGGCCTGCAGATGTACACCCAGGCAGAGCATTGTATAATAATAATAATAATAATGATAATAATAATAATAATTATTATTATTATTATCATTATCATTATTATTATTATTTTAAAGACTCCCAAGTAAGAGCCAGGTGTGGTGGTGCACACCTTTAATCCCAGCACTCAGGGAGGCAGAGGCAGGTGGATCACTGTGAGTTAGAGATGAGCCTGGTCTACAAAGTGAGTCCAAGACAGCCAAGACTACACAGAGAAACCCTGTCTCGAAAAAACAAAAACAAAAACTCTCCCAGCTGTATATTTCTAGTACAGATCTCTCCCTTGAGAGCCACAGTTTGACTGTGAGGACACCTACACCTGGTTCTCTGAGAGGCAATTAGTCACACTAGCTATGGCCAGACACCTGGAAAGCAGGAGACACCTGAGCTTCTTTCTGTTTTTCTTTCACATCCCACAGCCTTTTGATGGGTCATGTCCTGACAGGCCGTTCTCTACGTACGCCTTCAGTTTTTTCTTTTCCGTCTTCAGAAGAACTGAGCTCTGGCCTTTAGTCTTTTTCACCTAGCTGGCTTGTATCCCTCAGGGAAAAAGAAAATTCCTCCACCCAAGACCAGTTCCTCAGATATGTAAAACTGATTACATTACACATTTAAGTTTTCAGGGTTGGAGAGAGAGCTCAGAGGTTGGAAGCACTGACTGTTCTTCTAGAGGACCTGGGTTCAATTCCCAGCACCGACATGACAGCTCACAACTGTCTGTAGCTCCAGTTCCAGGGGCTACGACACCCTCATGTAGACATACATGCGGGCAAAACACCAATGCACATAAAATAAAAATAAATTGTAAAAAAGAAACTGACAGTGGTAAACACACACACACACACACACACACACACACACACACACACGCATACACACGCATACACATGTATATATATTTAAGTTTTCCAGGGCTCCCAGTTGTTTGAAAAGTTAAACTGAATACTTTCATCACAACATCCAAGGTTCCCTATGATCTGGCCCTGCCTGCTCCAGCTTTATTTCCAACACTTCTCATTTCAAAATGATGGATTGTTAGCAGTTTCCCCCCAACATGCCTTGTTTTCGGGTTTCCCATCTTTGCTCACTTGAAATGAGTTTCCAGACTCGGCATTTTCCCCATCTTCTGCCTCCATAATTGGACTTACCATCTGGAATGAAATATCCGTGCTTGTGTGTAGGTTGTCTGCGTTCATCCCAGGGTAGAGACCTTGGCTTGATATTTTTGGCTTCCTCAGCCCTTATTTCTCAACAAAGTGTGTGTTTCAAAAGATGACTCCTGGGTGAATTGATGAGTGTGCAAGGATATTAACCAATTAGCAGATCTAGGAGGGTACTAATGACTGCTCGAGGTATCACAGGACAATGTGCTGTCTAAAAAAACAAATTAGAGCAAATGCTGTAAGCTTACAGGACACTCAGCCAATAGCAGTCCATTAGAGGACAGTCATAGTAGTGGGAGAGGGTGGGAGCACAGTAAACTAGAGTTGACAGGGAAATATTTACAAGAGGTACAGATGTGTGGAAAATGATGGCAAACTAGAGCTCCAACTACCAGTTGACTCAATGCATGGGTTATCCAAGTTTGGTCAGAGATCATTTCAAAGCCAGGATTGCCCAGTCAAGAGCAGCTACAAAGTCAAAGACTGCTGGCTCAGCATGACTCAGGAAAAGGACGACAGATCCAGAACCAAGCAAAAAATGGATTTTGTGGAGACACTGTTAAAACTGCTCAGCTTAAGCATCCACACACAAGCTGGCTGGAGAGATGGCCCAGAGGTTAAGAGTACTGTCTGCTCTTCCAGAGGTTCTGAGTTCAAGTCCCAGCAGCCACACGGTGGCTCAGAACCACCTATAATGAGATCCGGTGCCCTCTTCTGGCCTGCAGGTACACATACAGGCAGAACATTGTATACATATGAAATAAATAAATCTTACCCAGTCACCCCATCCCACCTAACCCTTTCCTTCTGTTCTCCCACCAGCTCTGGGATTAAAGGGTTAAAGAATAGGCTCTAACCAAGTGAAAAATATGAAGACAGAGAAAATGGTCTTAAAATTAACAGGAAGAGCCAAACTAGAAGGATGACTGCCTGGACTCGGGGTCCACGGGGGGGCAGGGGGGGACGAGTGCTACCCAGTGTAGGGAGTGGGAAACGTCTCTATCAGACTAAGGTTTTAGAGCAATGGTTCTCAACCTTCCTAACACTGGGGGCCTTCAGTACAGTCCTCATGTTATTGTGACCCCCAACAGTAAAATTACCTCGTTGCTATTCATAACTATAACTATTAGGCTGTCATGAATTGTAAATCAAAGATCCAATATGTAGGACACCTGATATGCAGCCCCCAAGGGGGTTGTGACCCACGGGTTGAGAACCACTCATTTAGA
Source organism: Acomys russatus (assembly GCF_903995435.1). Taxonomy (NCBI): domain Eukaryota; kingdom Metazoa; phylum Chordata; class Mammalia; order Rodentia; family Muridae; genus Acomys; species Acomys russatus. Next base: position 75,694,193 of record NC_067139.1, read on the forward strand.
TCGAAATACCAAAAACTTTTACAAAGAACGGAGAATCAGTAGAACGCTCTGGAAGCCACAGGACAAAAAGTCCAAGACCCTCAAAATCTTGAGAAAATTATATACCAAAGCAGACTGGTTGTCATATTTGAAGGTACATTTAAGATGCAAGATATTTTTAGGTCAGGCATGGTAGACAGGCATGCATCGGTACTTCTCTGGGTAGCCGAGACAGAAGAACCCCAAGTTTTGGGCCATCTGGCTATACCTGCAATCCATTCCTGATGGCACGGTGCACACCATGAACCCCATCATTTAGGAGGCTAACACTTGAGGATCATAGAACGTTCCAGGCCAGGCTACACTATACAGCAAGACCATGCCCAACTCTTCTTCTCCACTTGAATCTTAATAGTATTTTTAAAGATTATCTGTGTAAGAAGTATGACCACACCTTCACTCTTCATAGGATTCATCTTGTCTCATTCAAATAAGGACACCTCTCAGAAGCCTAGGAACTTTCTTACCTATTGCTCAGTTACAGACACACCCAACCGAGTGCATTTTGGTAGCTCTTTGAAACACATACATGGGATGAAAAACTTGTAAAGCCTTGAGAGTGTACTCACCACGATGTCACGTGCCTACAGGCCTGGCTATTCCCAGATCACCCAGGTGGCTGGAGCTGGGGGGAGAGGGGTTATTTGAGTACATGCATCTAAGAAAAGCTACATAAAAAAAAAAAAAAAAGAAGAAGAAGAAGAAGAAGAAGAAGAAGAAGAAAAGAAAAAGAAAAGAAAGAAAGAAAAGCTACAGCCAAAGAAGAAAGCAAAAGAAAAGTCTGAGGGTTCATAAGTAATATGTGAGCAAAAGCAGTTTCTACTTGCTATCAGGTGTTATCTGCCATTCTCTCTCTCTCTCTCTCTCTCTCTCTCTCTCTCTCTGCATCACTGTGTAACAACTCACTCCCTGGTTTAGCAGCACTAACCACACACGGTTCATCTCACAGTTGCTGTTGGGGCAGCAGCTTAGGAGGTGCTCAGAGCGCCAAGCTCCATGACTCAGTCTCATGCTGCTGCAATCAAGACAAAGGCTGCGTTCAGCTAGCGTCATCCTGGGGCCATCGGTGGCCAGCGTGGCTCCCTTGCATGACTGTTGGCAGGAAGCCTTGTCCCCTGTTCATTGTTGTGTCCACGCGGGGCTTTCTGTAGATTGGCTGATAGCCTCCTGGTGTGGCAGCTGGCTTCCCCCAGAAGGAGTGAACCAAGGGAGAGTAAAGACACAGCCTCAGGTTTTTTTTTTTTTCCTTATAGTCTCAGCAGCTGTATGTTGTCACATCCAGTTTAATCGTTAGGAGAGAATCACTAATCTGGGGAAGAGGAATTGGGCTCCATTTTCTAAAGTGCTAAGTGTCAAAGCTGTGAACACATTTTGAAATACCCATCAAGACTAAATTATGGGATGTAGGTTAGAAGACTGTGTGTGGTTGATGAGGTCCTAAATCTATTCTGTTACTTCATTAAAAATTATTTTATTTTATTTAATTTTTTGCTGTGCATGGTGGCTCATGCCTTTAATCCCAGCACTTGGGAGGCAGAGGCAGGTGGATCTCTGTGAGTTCGACGCCAGCCTGGTCTACAAATTGAGTCCAGGATAGCCAAGGCTACACAGAGAAACCCTGTCTTGAAAAATCTAAATAAATAAATAAATTTTTAATGTAGTTTTAAATTTTTGTTTTATTTTTAGTTTTTCGAGACAGGCTTTCTCTGTGTTATCTTGGCTGTCCTGAACTCACTTTGCAGAGCAGGCTGGTCTTGAACTCACAGCGATCCACCTGCCTCTGCCTCCCGAGTGCTGGGATTACAGGTGTGCGCCACCACGCCCAGCATTTGTAGTATGTTTTATATGAGTGTTTTGCCTACATGTACATATGTGTACCATGTGCACGTGTGCAGTACCCATGGAGGCCAGAAGAGCACGACGGGACTGGAGTACGGACGTTGTCAGCTTCCATGTGAGCGCTGGGGCTCAAACCCCGATCCTCTGATCCACGGCAAGAGCAGCCAGTGCTCCCCACTGCTGGGCCATTTCTTTTGTCTTCTGTTACACTATTTGCAATGACTCCCAAATAAACAAACGCTAACTTATATTTTCATCTCTCTTCTATTCTGCTTGGATAGCATGGCTTATCTTCTTTGAGGATTGGTGACGCTTCTTGGACTTTTTATGAGATTTATTTTTACTTCTGATTGTGTGTGTGTGTACTCACATGAGTGCACATGAATGAATGCCGTTGCCTGTGGAGGTCAGAGGAGGACGCCAGTTGCCCTGGCGCTGGAGTTGCATGATGTTATGAGCCTCAAGACATGGATACTGAGAAGCAAACTTGGCTTTGCTCCTAAGTGGCTGAACCATTAAAAACTGTGACATGAAGTGTTTGTGGTTCAGCGTACAATACACACTGTCGAGCCGTCTCTGCAGCCCCTAGGCACTTGTTAAATAGCTCTGCTTATCTGTCATAGGGCTGGACATATTCATTTATGTATTTGTGTGTATAAGTATTCATCAACTCATTTGTATATGTATAAATAGTTTGTATCTTCAGACAGTGTCCTCGCTATATCCATAAGAAACCACCATCTTTGTGTCAGTTCTTGGACTTTCTACAGGGAGTGAGAAAAGACACTAAACATTAATCACATTTATGAATATATACTTACAAACTGAGTTACTCTTTCATTCATACACACACACACCACAGAGGAATGGGGCTACTATGGGCAGGAGGAAATTAGAAAGTTCAGTCGAAGTTAGAATTTTGCCAAATGGTTAAGGGGAAAAAGAATCAGGAGTTGAAAAGTTTGATGAGAGTGATTGAGAGTGACATTAAAAATTACATTCCGATCTATGCTTATGTATTTTTTTATGCTTTTTATTTAGTTTCATTTTATGTGAATTGATCAGATGACTTGGACTTACAGACAATTGTGAGCTGCCATGTGGGTGCTGGGAATTGAACCCAGGTCCTTTAGAAGAGCAGACAGTGCTCTTAACCACTGAGCCATCTCTCCAACCCTGCTTATGTATTTTTTTAACCTCAGAGAATAAACTTGTCCTCTATGGGATGTTTTGTCTGCGTGTATATCTATCATTGCACCACTTGGATGCCTGGAACTGCATTGGGTGTGCTGGGGCTGTGGCGATGGTTGTGAGTCACCATGTGGGGGCTGGTAGTGAACCCAGGTCCTCTGGAAGAGTAGCCAGTGCTTTGAACTGCTGACCTGTCTTTCCAGCTCCTGCATGAACATATTTCTGTTGAACTATACCAAGTTGGAGTGCCTCTTGCACTCTGTCATGTGTTTTCTTCTTCTTGCTGTCAGAGTTGACATCTGTTGGTCTGAGCCTACTCATCTGACCGGAATAGGTATGCCTGGGTGTGAGGAAGGACGGGTCCGTCTGGGTGTGAGAAAGGATGGGTGCCCCTGGGTGTGAGGAAGGACGGGTGTGAGGAAGGACGGGTGTGAGGAAGGACGACTCCTGCCTACGTTATCTTTGTTTATCATCTACTTCAAGACCCAAATTCAGAAAAAAAAAAAAAAATAACAAAACACTTACATAATACCCACACCATTTTCTTGAAATAAATTTGGAGGCATTAATTCACATAACTCTATATGTATTTTTAAAGTGTATTCATATACATTTAGGGTATCAGGGGGTAAATCCAGCTGCATGGTAGATAAATGTTCTACCAACATTATACTCCCAACATGGGAATCACAATTTAAAAGAACACAGCTATCATGTGCCCCATGTTGGGTTACCATCGTTAGTTATGTTGTCTATTTAATACTCATGAAAACCTATTAAAATATGTATGGTTGCCGGGCGTCGTGGCACATGCCTATAATCCCAGGACTCGGGAGGCAGAGGCAGGAGGATCGCTGTGAGTTCAAGGCCAGCCTGGTCTACAAAGTGGGTCCAGGACAGCAAAGGCTACACAGGGAAACCCTGTCTCAAAAAAAAAAAAGTATGGTTATGCTGATTTCACAAAGATACCAAGATATCACCATCCCTCTACCTCAGAGGTCGGATAGTCCTGGGAGACCTCAAAGTTCCTACCTCTGTCACTGCAGAAACCTGACCTTGTGTTTCACTTTTCTAGTCCACCCTACTTCCAGTCCTGGAGTGAGACGAGCTCTTCCCCTCCTCAGAATCACACACTTGCTGTTTGATCTGTCCAGAAGGTTCTCCAGTTGGTTGCACAGTGGGCCACCTTCTGATCTCAGATGTGTTCAAAATGCATTCTCCTCTGCATCCCATAATATCGTATTTGTTTCCATTGTAGCATTTGTTACACTTAAATCTTTTCCGTGGTTTATTATTGTTTGTTGGCATAGTGTTCCTGTGGACTGTGCACAGCTCACCCTGGCTCATTGAAATGCTGATTCCCTTACCCCACTCTCTGGTTTCAATCACATTGCACTGTGCTGTTCCTTCTAAGCATCTCCTGTCTGGAGTTTATGTAAACGTGTCACCATTTGTTCTCTGTGTTGCCAATAAAAGCCAACTAGCCAATGCTGAGCAAGACAGAGAATAGAGTGGGACATCCTGGCCGAGCGAGGGGAGGAGAGAGAAGGAAGAACAGGATGGAGCCATGAGGAGACCGGGAAACGTCAGGAGCAACGGACTAGGCCTAGGAGACGATTTAGAAGCAGGTATAATGTGGGAAATCTGAATGGGCGGAACTGTACTTGCATGGAGGTTTAGGATGGAGTGGTTATTGCACAGCATTGTGCTATCGGCTGATGAAATAGGCCCCAGTCTCTCTGGGTGGTTATTTGAGTACAAAGCTGGCTAAGGAGTAACCGCTGATTTCACTAAAATAATAATTTGATATTGAATATTAATGATCATCCAACAGTTGTTTGTGCCTCTGTGCATGTGGGCCCTCATGCCGCCTTTAGGAGGGTTCTATGAATCCAGTTCTGGCCACCTGGCTTCCATGACAAGCACCTTTGCCCAGTGAGCCATCTCTCTGGCCCCTATTCACATAATTTTTAATCTCCTTATTAGATTATAAACAGGTCAGTACTTTATTGAGTAACAGGAATTTGCCTACTTCTTGCACATGCAGTTGATATCAAAAGGTTGCATTTGGGCCTGGAAAGTGGCTGAGAGCTGCCAGCTCTTTCTAAGGACTGTGTGTGTGTGTATTCATTTATTTTTAGGGTGCTGGGGTTAAACTCAAGCCCTTCTCTATACTTTACCAATGCTATACACCCAGTCTATGAGTCATAATTTAAGAAAACACAGCCACTGAATCTGGATAGACAACTCAGAGGGTAATTGTACTTGTTGCTCTTTTTTTTTCCTCCCCCATTTCTTAACATGTATACAATTCTCTACTCAGGCCAGAAGAGGGCACCAGATCACATTATAGATGGTTGTGAACCACCTTGTGGTTGCTGGGAATGCTGGGAATTGAACTCAGGACCTCTGGAGGAGCAGCCAGTGCTCTTAACCCTCTTAACCTCTGAGCCATCTCCCCAAGCCTTGTACTTGTTGCTCTTGGCAGAGGATCTGGGTCCCGTTTCCAGTACCCACATAGTGGTTCACAACTACCTCTAACTCTAGTCTCAGGGCCTTATGTGGCTTCTTGTGGGCTCCTGTGGCACCAGGCGCACACGTGGCGCACATACATACATGTAGGCAAGACATTCATATGCATACTGTACAACAAATAGCAATAAAAAAATCACAGCCTTTGTAACTGCAGAGCCAGGAGATCCGACGCCCTCTACTGGCCTCTGTGGGCACTTGCATTCCTGTGCCATACACTCGCACAGACGCACATGCATGCACTTGCATTCCTGTGCCATACACTCGCACAGACGCACATGCATGCACTTGCATTCCTGTGCCATACACTCGCACAGACGCACATGCATGCACTTGCATTCCTGTGCCATACACTCGCACAGACGCACATGCATGCACTTGCATTCCTGTGCCATACACTCACACAGACGCACATGCATGCACGTAAATAAAAATAAATTACTTTGGAAAGAAAAAGACTGTGTCTGGACATGCAACTCAGTTGGGAGAGCGCTTGCCTAGCATTCAGGGAACCCTGGATTCGATTTCCACATGGTATATATTGAATGTGCGATGCACGCCTGTAATTCCACTAGGAAGCAGGGAAGCCGGGGAACCAAAGTTCAATCCCTCAGCGGGGCGTGGTGGCGCACGTCTTTAGTCCCAGCACTCTGGAGGCAGAGGCAGGCGGATCGCTGTGAGTTCGAGGCCAGCCTGGTCTACAAAGTGAGTCCAGGACAGCCAAGGCTAACACAGAGAGACCTTGTCTGGAAAAACCAAAAAAAACAAACAAACAAAATCAAGCGCTCAGGTACGTTGGGAGTTGTGGTGAGTGGGAAGCCAGCCTGGACTCAAAAAAAAAAAAATCTTGTCATTTCCTCTTCCTTTTGAGTTTATTGTGGAGCCTTTGTCAGGTCTAAGAAAGCAGGGACTTGATATTGAGGCCAGTCCATAGCTGCGTCCTGCATTGCCCACTGTGGCCTGCAGGGGACAGTGTGGCCGGAGTCCTCCTTCAGCATCTCCCAGGCTTCCTGCCGCTCTAAGTGACTCAGGAGGCCGACTCGGGCTCCGGGAGCGCGAGGCGGGCCGACCGGAAGGGGCGGGACCACGCACGGCCCCGCCCCCAGGCCGCCTCTGCGCCCTCGCCCCGCCCCCTCCCCCGCCCGGGCTGCCATGGCCATTCCCGGCATCCCCTATGAGCGACGGCTTCTCATCATGGCGGACCCTAGAGATAAGGCGCTTCAGGACTACCGCAAGAAGCTGCTGGAGCACAAGGAGATTGACGGCCGTCTTAAGGAGCGTGAGTGAGCCTCTCCGCACTCTCTCGCGCCTGGACCTGCCTCGCTCTCCCTGACAGAGCGGAGGCTTCGCCTGAGCCCGACGGCGGAGCGCCCGGCCGGGGGAGGCCCGAGTGCAGGGGAAGAGGCGCTTTGTCATCCCTGCCGGAGCTGGGGTGCAGCCCCGCCGCGGACAGGGCCCGCTCCCCGTCCGGCGGCAGAGAGAGCCCCCGCGGGTCTGAGGCGGCGCCGGAGGGGAGGGCTAGGGCAGTGACGCACAGGTGGGCTGGGGACACAGAGCCAGCGAGGCAGGGACCCGGGCGGCACGGGGCACGGGGGCCCCTTGGTGGCTGCAGTGACCTTCCTCGCCTTTCCCTCGGGCGCCCCGAGCCTTTGCGTTTTTTTTTTTTTTTTTTGGTTTTTTGAGACAGGGTTTCTCTGTGTAGCCTTGGCCATCCTGGACGCGTAGTTTAGCTGAATTGCGTTGGTTGACTTTATTTAGTGTTGGCAACCAGCGAGCAGGCCGGGCGATCTACTGTAGCTGTGAAAGGTCCGAGTCACGGATCATCATTTAGTTTTGTAGCAGATCCTTAGGGTGGCGGGGTGTCGCTGTCTGTTAAGAATGTAACTTTGAAAAATGCCTGCACAAGTGTGTATTTCGTACCAAGAAAATGGAAATAGTGCTATTTTCTCTGTTACATTTCTTTTTAAAACATGTCTCCTATTAGTCATTACAAACTACAGACCCTTTCTGTGGTTTGATACAGTGGACATGCAACCTACATAAAATGCAAGAGGCGTAAGTAAAACTTTTAACGCCAGTTACTGTTTAATTTAAAATGCTGAAATTTTATTTCAGTAAGGGAACAATTGAAAGAACTTACCAAGCAGTATGAAAAGTCTGAAAATGATCTAAAGGCACTACAAAGCGTTGGGCAGGTAGGTGGTAAAGTTTGAAAGTAATTTGCCCCCTCCCCTTTTTTAAAATCTGTTGGCAAAAGGTAACACAACTTTTTTCTTTCTTAGATTGTGGGTGAAGTGCTTAAACAGTTAACAGAAGAAAAATGTAAGTGGATTAAGCCCCAGTTCCTTCCCAACTTTTAAAATGCCTATTTTATTTTGATTTTTGAGACCAGGTACCACTATGTAGCTCTGGATGCAGCTCGAGTGTAGAGCAGGCTGGCCTGGCACTCATGAGAGATCTACCTGCTTTTGCTTTCCAGCGCCAGGATTTAAGGCGTGTGCCATGATGGAAGGCTGTTTTAGTTATTATATTTATTTGTGTGTTCATGCGTGGGCATTTTCTACACCACACATGTGGGGATCAAAGGACAACTCGTGGGGGTTGGTTTTCTCCTTCCGCCATGGCATAGGGCCCAGCGATTGGCCTTAGTTAGGCCGATGGGCTTGGTTATACGTGCCTTTATTTGATGAGCTATTGGGATAGCCCTGAAGTGCCTATTAGGTGACACTTGTGCGAGGAGTTGGTATTTTTACGTAAGCTAAATTATTGGAGGTCGGAGATAAAATTATGCTCACCGAAGATAAAGATATATTTTTTTTTTCTAACTTGTTCTTTTATTCTTCTAGTCATTGTTAAAGCAACAAATGGACCAAGATATGTCGTGGGTTGTCGTCGGCAGGTAATGCTTTTTGTAATGGAGAAAAGCACTTAAGTTACTGAATTCTTGAGGCAGGCAGGTCAGGCATTGTGCCCATAATTCCCAAGAGTTTGGTCAGACACAGCAAATGATTTGCAAAGCCTGGATTCCAGTCATAGACTTAGCTGCTGGAATTTCTTCTTCCCTACTCTTTCATGTTGTGTTAGTCAGGTATTTGTTTTTAGAAATCAAATCGTTTTAGATCTTTAAAAAAAAGTACTTTAGTATGATGCCTTTCTTTCTTATTTATTTATTTTAAACAAACATTTATTTATTATGTATATAGTGTTCTGCCTGCCTGTAGGCATGCTGGCCAGAAGAGGGCACCAGATTTCTCTGTAGATGGTTGTGAGCCACCATGTGATTTCTGGGAATTGAACTCAGGACCTTTGGAAGAGCAGGCAGCGCTCTTAACCTCTGAGCCGTCTCTCCAGCCCAGTATGATGTCTTTCTTGAAGAGGGTGAAAAAGTGTTAGGCTATCAGTTTCCTGCGTTTTACATTTAAACATTCAAAAATGTTACAGTAGCTAATTTTATAGGAAGTCATTTAGACCAGAATGGGCAAACTGAAGTACCCTTGAATTTCATTTTGCAGACAGTAGAAAATGTCAGCAAGTAGCGCCTGTAATCTACATGCCCCGTCTATGCTTTAGGAAGTGTCGTAAGTGTTCGCTGAGGGACATTTCTGAGTGCTTATCATACTGAGTTTAAGCTTTCATTGTCAGTTTTATTTTATGCAACTGGGTCTTGCTTTGTACCTCATAGTGGCCTTAAACTAACAACACTGGTGCTTCAGCCTCCCGAGTGCCAACACAACAGGTACACACCATTGTGCCGAGTCCAGGCTTTAAAACATGGATACAGCATGAGTCTAGAATAGTGTTTAACATTGAGACTAAATCTAATCTTAGGATTTGAGCATATAACTATATTTTTCTAATCAAATATTACAAGCCTAGGAGCTGGGGAGGTGGCTCAGCAGTTAAAAGCACGGACTGCTTTCCCAAAGAACCTGGGGTTGATTTCTAGTACCCACAAAGAGGCTCACAACCATCTGTAACTCCATCCTAAGGGATCTGGTATCTTCTTCTGGTCTCTACAGGCACTAGGCATGTACATGGGAACACAGCATACATGCAAACAAAACACCCATATAAATAAAATAAAGGAAAATTTAGAAAGTATTATAGGCCTAGGGTTGGGGACGTAGCTCAGGAGCAGAAGACATGACAAGCATGTGGGAGGCCTGGGTTCAATCTCTAGTAATAGAAATGTATCTTTGTTAGGTCCTAGTCAGCTTTTGCATCCCTTTCAAGGCCCTGTGCGTGCCAAGTTTTGGCATTCCTAAGATAGTGTATTGAAATAGCTCCCTATTGCTTTGTCTCTTCAAATACTTTGTTTATAAAGGTTATTTTTTAATACTTAAATCATTAAATTTAGTGTTTTGCCTATTTTCACTTTGCGTTGTATGTGTGTGTGTGTGTGCGCGCGTGTGCACGCTATAAAAGTGGTACGTGCATGTGACTGTGTGATGCACCAATGGGAAGGCCAAAGCAGGACATCGCTCCATGTGTTGCTGCTTGAGACAGGGTCTCATGGAGAAGTCTTGGCTAGACTCGCTGGCCAGTGATCTTGGGATCTGTCTATTCCCACCTACCAGTGCTGACTAACGGGCACCAGTAGCCATGCCTGGCTTTTGACAGAAGTGAGAAGTGTTCACTAAGGAATTTTTCCCCCTGTAAATGTTCTGGCACTAGTTCCAAAAATAAGTTTTTACTATAGATTTTGAGTCAGAATAATGAATAACATTTTATTAAGTAATGAGCCTTTGGAATAAAATTTCAAAGTCCATCCCTTCTTCAAAATCATGGCCATTTCAATGGATAAAGATGTTTGGCACCAAGCCTAACTCTGAATTTGATTTCAGGAGTACATGGCAATGGTAAGAGAGAACCAGCTCCAGAAAGTTGTCCTCTGACTGCACACCTGTACTGTTGTGTGCATACCCACGCGTGCATGCAAAAAAGCTTAAAAATCTAAAAAGATAATTATTACCTCAGGCTTTATTTATCTTACTTCATTGTGTGGTGGTACAAAGGACACCCTTTAAGGGTCACAGAGAAATAACTTTTAGGTTACTGTTTACATTAGCCCTTCTGTTGACAGGGAGTTTACAATGTGATATTTATGTCTTTTATGATATATAAAAATGTGTATTTAGATTCTGAACATTAAGCTCTTGTTAAAGTAGCATTTTCCTTTTTAAATGTTTGTGTTAACATCTTTTACTTTATAAATCCAGCTTGATAAAAGTAAGCTGAAGCCAGGAACCAGAGTTGCTTTGGATATGACCACACTAACCATCATGAGGTGGGTTTCTTACTGTTTAGCTTAGATTTCATGTTCACAGAGGGAAAGTTTTCTAATACATGATTTGTAGAGTTATCAAAGATTTTACTCCTTCTTACACTTATTTATTTCTTATTGTTTTTAGAAGGTTTGTATATGTGCTTGCATAATCTGCAAGCTGAGAGGAAATAAATCTTTTGCAAGAAAAGTACCTGGTCTTTTCATCCTAGGTATTTGCCGAGAGAGGTGGACCCATTGGTCTACAACATGTCTCATGAGGACCCTGGAAACGTTTCTTACTCTGAGATTGGAGGGCTGTCAGAACAGATTCGGGAGTTAAGAGAGGTAGGCGCTGATGTCTTTGATCTCAGACTACTGCACTATTGCTATTAGGCTGTAAAGAGAGAATCAGGGTGTAAAATTACAGGGTTTTTTGTTTTGTTTCTGTTTCTTGCTTTTGGGTGTTTTGTTTGTTTGTTTGTTTTGGCTTAAAAGTGCTCTTGGTATATGTGTGAAACAGGAATTACTGGCGCTTGTTATTTTGTAGATGTTTGGTGTTAGGAAAATCCCTTTTTTGTGGCAGAAAAGAAGATGGCTGAGGAACACGAGGAAAAATTGATGTAGTCTACTGCCCTTCCATTTACAGTCTCAACTGTCTTCAGTGTCTTTAGGTCAGAGCATGTTGGGCAACATGCTGTGTGGTTCTCCTATAAACCTAGTGATGGCAACATCTCAGAACAATAGAAACTGTTGTTACCTTGTCCTTAAATGTTTTCAATTTTTAAAAACTAGTTGCTGTTTGGGAAAATACTGCCTATAGAAGTGACTTAAAGTTTTAAGCTTTTAAATGGTGAATCAGATTAGGATTGCCTCCTGACCCAGGAGGTTGCGCCATCTTACTGACTTGTTTTTCTGGGGCAAGCCTAGGTATTTAGAAATGAGTGGGAAGAGCTGGGAGTAGTTCTTGGATGAGCACTGCATAGTGTTCACGGTTCTTAAATCTCAGCATCAAACCTTTTGAAGCCGTTATTAAAGTATAGACTCCTTAGGCTGATAAGGTGGCTTAGCCAGGAAAAGTGCTTGCCACACAAGCCTGGAAAGCTGAGTGTGATCCCTGGACACGGCTAAAGCAGGAAAGGACCACTGAGTCCATAAAGTTGTCTTCTGATACCCACACGTGTGCTGTGTAACGTGTGCCTCCCCCATCACACATAAGTGCGTGAGCGTTTGCGCATGCATGGGGCACACAGCACATAGGGACACACACTCGTGCACAAAATTATAACACATTGAAATCCTGTGAAGGAAACAGGTGTGTGAGTGGCTTGGCGATTGGGGTGGGCAGTATGTGAGGAAGCCGGGCCTGGTTATGAAATGAAAGCATACACTGATGCTCAAGTGAGGGAGAGCAACAGCAGGCAAAGAAATGTCTTCATGAGACCTGCATCCCGTCTGCCAAGGAGCAGGGTTCACTCAAACACACTTCTTGTCCTCAGATATTTTAGAATGGTGGGCTTTTGCTTTCTTCCACTTGAGCTTGACCTAATCATGCTTTGTGGCATAGCTGTCACGTAAACACTATCTCAGGTAGTTGTACTGTAAATAACTTAGCTAGCCAGGTCCCCTTCCTCTCCTTCCTCTTCTTCCTCTTCTTCCTCCTATTCCTCCTACTTTTCTCTCTTCCTATAGCTCAGGCCTTAAGTTCACTGCGTATCTGAACTTCTGATCCTGCTGCGCCACCTCCCTGGTGCTGCAGGTTGTAGGCGCTCACTACTACACGCGTGTGCAGCGCTGGAGATAGAGCCAGGGCCTCAGCCTGGTAGGCGAGCACTCACTGAGAATGTGTCTAACCCTTCTAGTTTCCTTTCTCAGAATTAAAGAGTAGAAAATAGAAAGAAGTAGTTTTTGTTTAAGGCTATGACACAGTACTAACAGAGGAAATTTTATATCTTTTTCCCCACCAAGAAGGGGTTTCTTTGTGTAACAGAGCCCTGGCTGTCCTGGGCTCTTTGTAGACCAGGCTGGAACTCACAGCGATCTGCCTGCCTCTGCCTGGGATCAAATGCGTGCACCACCACGCCTGGCTAGACTATTAATTTTTTTTGAGGTGAAATATACACCTGATAAATGCACAGATTTTAAGTATGCGGTTGTAATACATTAAAAAAATATTTATTTATTACATACACAGTATTCTGCCTCCATATACACCTGTACATCAGAAGAAGATACTAGATCTCATTATAGATGGTTGTGAGCCACCATGTGGTTGCTAAGAATTGAACTCAGGACCTCTGGAGGAGCAGTCAGTGCTCTTAACCACTGAGCCATCTCTCCAGCCCCTGTAATACATTTTTACAAAGTTTAGTCGTGTGTGTGTGTGTGTGTGTGTGTGTGTGTGTGTGTGTGTGTGTGTTTGTGTGTGCACAAATATATAGCTTGCTAAAAACAACTACTAACTTTTAATTTTTAGATTTAAGAGATCTCCATCTAAAATAAAACCAATAATATTTAAATTGTTTTGTGCAGCATGGAAATATAGTTTTCTCATAGATCATAACATGGTATTAGGCTTTAAATATTTTAAAATATATTAAGGGGCTGGAGAGATGGCTCAGAGGTTAAGAGCACTGACTGCTCTTCCAAACGTCCTGAGTTCAATTCCCAGCGCCCACATGGTGGCTCACAGCCATCTGTAATTAGATCTGATGCCCTCTTCTGGCGGGCAGACTGGATGTTGTATACATAATAAAGAAATAAATATGTTAAATACATATATATATACATTATTTTTACTATTTAAGAAACATGCAATTTCTCTTCCAGGTAATAGAATTACCTCTTACAAATCCAGAATTATTCCAGCGTGTAGGAATAATACCTCCAAAAGGGTGTTTGCTGTATGGACCACCAGGTTGGTATCAAATTATCTCTATCCCTTTAGTAAAGGAGTAGATGGAGGAATTAAAAAGTAGAAAGATAGGAATTTAGTGTAGGCAATTCCAGTCTCCACTCTATTGAGAGCAAGACTGAGGTAAGGGTTGAAAGTGCTGGTCCCTGTGGCATGTGGAGCCCCTCTGCCTTGCTCCAGGCCATGTACGTCTGTAGGCCGTACTCTTTAAATTGCAGTTCATAGAAATGGGTGTCCAAGATACTTTGATGGAGCTTCAAGGTCAGAACTACTGTTGTCAAACTAATATATTATTTAGCTCTTTCCTTGTGTTGACATCTACGATGGTACAAAGGCATTGTGGGTAATGTTGCTCAGTGGTGGGGTGGCATCAACGATGCCAATGGTCACTGTTGTTGATTACCACACACTTGCAGTGTCAGCAAAAATGCCAGTTTCACTTGGTGAAAGGGCAAATAGGGCTAATTTTATTAAAATTTCATTCTTAAGGATGTTTTGTGTGATGAAATGGGAAAAATACATAAAGTACATTTGTAGGATTACATGCTAACAAATACAGTGTATTTAGGAAAAGTATTCATTTAGTTATAGGGTGCAATTGGAGCGAGAGGCTTTACATGGAATGGAGTTTACTTGAAAGGACAGTTGACTGCTTGTTACTGGTGATGAGCTGGTTGGTTATTCAGAGTAGCAATTGATTAGCCTACATTTTTCCCTAGAATGAGTAAAGTAAGTGGTACAAATTGTTGGTAGTCGTAAGATAGGAGATACCAGGTGAAATTAAAATATTTAAAAACAGTTTATTTTTGTGAAGATGTGTGTCTTGGTCACGGTTTCTGTTGCTGTGGTAAAACACATTACCATAAACAACTCAGAGAAGAAAGGGTGTCTTTCAGCTTATCTTAGGTCCCATTGCCGAGGGAAGTCAAGGAAGGAACTCAGACAGAGCAGGAACCTGGAGCCAGCAGCTGATGCAGGGGCTGTGGAGGCTGCTGCTTACTGGCTGCTCCTCATGGCTGACTTAACCCGCTTTCTTTCTTGACATTCCGCCCCCCCCCCCAATCAGTCACTAGTTAGGAAACCGTGTGGCTTGCCCATGGGCTGCTGGGGCATTTTCTCAGTTGAGGCTCCCTGTTCTCAAATGATTCTAGCTTGTGTCAGGTTGACATTAAACTAGCCACTCCAGTGGGTGTTTTGCCTACGTGTATATTTATGCAGCACAAGCCTTCCTAGTGCCCATAGCGGCTGTCAGAGTGTGTAAGATGCCCTAAAGTAGAGTTACAGACGGTCATGAGGCGTCTAAGGGCTGCGCCGTCTCTCCATGTCCACTAGACACGGCGAACTTGACAACTTTAAGGATTTTTCTAATGAGATAGCGATATTAGTAGATGATTTTGAACATTACATAATGGAAAATGTCAGTATTTGAGGAATTGGCATTAATCACAGAACTCAGCAGTTAAGAGCACTAGCTCCTCTTCCAGGGCTCATGAGTTCAAGTGTAAGCATGCACATGGCGGCTGACAGCCATGCATAACTATGGCACAGGGGTCCAGCACCCTCTTCTGGTGTGCAGATGTGCTTGCAGACAAAACACCTGTATACATAAAATACACAAATAAATTAAAAGAAAGATCTATTCAGTGTGCATTGCTCATTGTAAGAATAACTTTTACTTATTTCTAAAGTTCTGTATTCACTAAGCTTAAAATTACAAGATGAGATACTGTTTTGCACCTATCAGAATGGCTGTTATCAAGAAAGGAGTGAGTGGAATTAACATCAGGTGTTGGCAAAGATGGCGAAAGGAGAGTGTGCATTGCCGATGGGAATGTAAATTGATGTAGTATTTTAGAAAACAGGATGGGGAACTTCAGAAAAACTAAAAATACAAGTACCATGCACCCTAGCAAGTGCGCGCATGCGTGCGAGAGAGAGAGAGAGAGAGAGAGAGTGAGTACAGGGCAGCTAAAATCAGTGCGTTGAGACACTTGCACCCCATATGTTCACTGTAGTGCTGTTCACAGTTGCCAAGACAAGAAAAGCTTAACATCCATCAGCTCATGAGAGATAAAGAAAACACGGTCTGTGTACATGGTAGAGTGTGGTTCAGTCTTCAAAAAGAGGTGTCTTGTGTAGTTTGTGTCAACATGGATGAATGTTGAAGTGAAACTCAGTGAAGTGAGCAGGCACAGAAAGACACATAAGTACCACACGGTCTCACCAGTGTGGAGCAGTTTTGAAAGTTGAACTTACAGAGAATGGTTTGTTTTAAGAGGGGTTGAAGGAAGAGGAATGGGTGGAATTCACAGAAAATTAAAAAAAAAAAGCTATTGTTATTAGGTAATTCCAAACCTATAAAAAGACTGGACTTTGTTTTTACCACAAAGTAATAAACGTGTGAGTTGATAGATACGTTAATTAGCTTCCTGTACTCACTCTACATGTTTACAGCTCCTTATCAGTTAAAATCAGAAGGGATGTTTCCAAGTTAAAGTTTTAATATTGCAGGTAAATTACTTTAGAATTTTAAATGGAAATTCTATTTAAAATTTAGCTTCAGCTTTAGAAAATTCACTACCAATAGGATTATGTTGTTCTTTTATGTGTGTGTGAGTATCTGTGTGTGTGAGTGCCGTATGTGGTGGGGCCATGAGGCCAGAAGAGCAGCGAGCATTCTTAACCCTGAGCCGTTGCCCCAGCTCCAAGTCTTGTTGTCGGAAGGCTTTTAAAAATGTTGCGTGGTGGTGCATGCCTTTAATCCCAGCACTCGGGAGGCAGAGGCAGGCGGATCGCTGTGAGTTCGAGGCCAGCCTGGTCTACAAAGTGAGTCCAGGATGGCCAAGGCTACACAGAGAAACCCTGTCTCGAAAAACCAAAAAAAAAAAAGGTTGTGCTTTTAACCCAGCTTGTGTCACACTCTAGGCACGGGGAAAACACTCTTGGCACGAGCTGTTGCCAGCCAGCTGGACTGCAACTTCCTGAAGGTACGAAGAAATTCTTTTATGGTGCTTTAGATGACATTTATTTGAATTGGCTAACTTATATTGCTGTTTTTCTTTTAACCAGGTTGTATCTAGTTCTATTGTAGACAAGTACATTGGTGAAAGCGCTCGTTTGATTAGAGAAATGTTTAACTATGCCAGGGACCACCAGCCGTGCATCATTTTCATGGATGAAATAGATGCTATTGGTAAGAATGGCACCTTTTACATTTTAATTCAAATGTTTTCTGTGTTAGAAGAAGTTGTTTAGAAACTGAAAGACCCTCCTGCCTGAGCAGCAGGTGTGACTTGTATGCAGTAGGTAGCACAGTGAGTGGCATCTCAGAGAGCCTCCTGCCTGAGCTGCAGGTGTGACTTGTATACAGTAGGTAGCACAGTGAGTGGCATCTCAGAGAGCCTCCTGCCTGAGCTGCAGGTGTGACTTGTATACAGTAGGTAGCACAGTGAGTGGCATCTCAGAGAGCCTCCTGCCTGAGCAGCAGGTGTGACTTGTATACAGTAGGTAGCACAGTGAGTGGCATCTCAGAGAGCCTCCTGCCTGAGCAGCAGGTGTGACTTGTATACAGTAGGTAGCACAGTGAGTGGCACTCTCAGGGGGCCTCCTGCCTGATGGCACTTTCCAGAGGCTAGAGCGCATGACCTGGAGCATTAACAAAACCAAAAGTACTCCAAAATCATTTCTAACTTAGTGTAGTTCTTACTATTTAATTTTTACTTTGCATTTTAAACCTCAGCTACTATTGCATTCTGTTTTATTAAACGATGAGCACAGAACAAAAGAATAATGTATGTATTTCTAAATTTATTACTTTAGGTGGGCGTCGGTTTTCTGAGGGTACATCAGCTGACAGAGAGATTCAGAGAACTTTAATGGAGGTAATATTTGGTAAAGAGGATTTATAAAGAAATGCTTATTAATGAAAAACTGAACATATTTGAATGTGAAAGTATATATAGCTGTTTAGATGAAGAATTCAACATGAAATTTGAAATGTTGCCGGAAATGAACACGTCCTGTGTTCCTAGTAAGAAAAATTACTAGTGTGTAGTTTGGGAAGCTGGCTCAGTGGGTAAGAATGACTGCCTTGCACGTATGCTGGCCTGAGATAAAGTCCCCCAGCACTCATGTGAAACACTCACTTGGTAGCTGTACACCTGTAACGCCAGCATGATGAGAGCGCTAGAGACAGGAGAGCTGCGTAGACGTGCTTACTGCCAGGGCAGCTTCAGGTTCAGCGGGAGACTCCATTTCCAGGGAATGAGGCAGAGAGAGAGGCAGAGCAGCACAGCAGAGTCCTCCATGTGGCCTCCAAAGGACCCCACATACACACTGCATCTGCACACATACACAGAGAGGGAAGAACAGGAGACACGTGCACACTACATCTGCACACATACACAGAGAGGGAAGAACAGGAGACACGTGCACACTACATCTGCACACATACACAGAGAGGGAAGAACAGGGAAAGGTTGGTCTGCATCCCAAGTGGATCGGAAGAAGCAGCTGTGCTGTTTGGTATTGGGGTGTTTCTATAAAAATCATGTAATGTACATTTCAGGATTGCAAGGAAATATAATGTTTTCACCGTAAAGAAATGATGAGTGAGGAAATATGTTTGATCTGATTTAAGTGTAGTGCATGTGTGCATGTATTAACATATGGTACCATCTCAATGTGTAGTTTAAATGTTCGCATATAAAGAGGAGACATGAAGAGAAAATGGATACTAACAAATAGTTCTATACATTGGGTAGTGGTGGCGCACACCTTTAATCCCAGCCCTTAGGAGGCAGAGGCACACAGATAGATGTGAGTTCGAGTCCAGCCTGGTCTACAAAGCGAGTCCAGGACAGCCAAGGCTGCCCAAAGAAACCCTGTCTTGGAAAAAAAATTACTTTTTAAAATTGTACTAGTCTATAGTTTTTTTAATGTACAAATTATATCATTTATTAAGCATATAACTGTGCTAGTTTGGGAAAGGTAGGCGTAACGGATGTAGTGAGATTGTCAGCAATAAAGGAGTTGCATGCTTATGGCTGCTCTGAGAGCATTCTTTGATCTTTATTGCTAAGACTGTGGCAGCTAAACAGAGTTTTAAAAAATTATTTTTTCTTTCTTTTTGGTTTTTCAAGGCAGAGTTTCTCTGGATAGCTGCCCTGGCTTGCTTTCCTGGGGAAAATTCCTGGGGCTGGAAAGATGGCTCAGTGGCTAAGAGCACTGTCTGCTCTTCCGAAGGACCCAGGTTCAATTCCCAGCACCCACATGGCAGCTTACAACTGTCCGTAACTCCAGTTCCAAGGATCTGACGCCCTTATACTGATGCACATAAAATTAAAAAAGAAAAGTTTTCGAGTTTCCAAATAGTCATCTCGCAGTAACTCCTCATAGCTCACCAGTTGGTGTGGGAATTACTGCCTCACTTGTTCTTGGGCAGGTGATCACAGCTGCTGTGAGGTCATGGCAGTGTGGCCCCAGTCTCCCACTCTTCTCCCTGCCCCGTCTTTCATGGCGGAGTCTGACCCCGCTGGGGTAGCCTGGCAGTGAAGTGAAGAAGGCACATAAAGCAAATGGAAACCAGGTAGCACAGGTTATTGATTTTAATTCTTTTCTGGTCTTTCAAGACAAGGTTTCACTGTGTAGCCTTGGCTATCCTAGACTTGCTTCGTATGCTAGACCAGGCAGGCCTCGAACTCAGCGAACCGCCTGTTTCTGCTTCACTAGTGCTGGG
Organism: Acomys russatus; assembly: GCF_903995435.1. Classification (NCBI taxonomy): domain Eukaryota; kingdom Metazoa; phylum Chordata; class Mammalia; order Rodentia; family Muridae; genus Acomys; species Acomys russatus. Next base: position 75,713,708 of record NC_067139.1, read on the forward strand.
ATTAAAGGCATGTGCCACTACATCCAGCTGATTTTAATTATTTTTATTGTAGTATTTGAAAGTCACTTTTTGCAAATTATACACACCTACCCAGAAGGTGAGCAGTTTTGTTTTGTATCTTTAGATAGCTGTCTTCTGTGTGGCCCTGAGTAGCTTGGAGCTTCTATGTAGACCAATCTGACCATGCGCTTAGAAACTTAAAATATAAAGTCTTGGGGCTGGAGAGATAGCTCAGCAGTTAAGAGCACTGGCTGCTCTTCTGGGGGGCCTGGGTTTAATTCCCAGCACCCACATTGCAGCTTATACCTGTTTGTAACTCCTTCCAGGGCATGTGATAACCTTGCAAAGACACACATGCAGGCAAAACACCAATGAACATTAAAAAGAAAGGCTGGGTGTGGTGGTGCACGTCTTTAATCCCAGCATTCAGGAGGCAGAGGTAGGCCGAGCTCTTAAATCTAGGCTAGCCTGGTCTACAAAGAGTTTCAGGACAGAAGAACCCTACCTTGAAAACAAAACAAAGCCAGGCAGTGGTAGCACACGCACATCTTTAACTCCAGCACTTGGGAGACAGAGGCAGGTGGATCTCTATGAGTTCTAGGCCAACCTGGTCTACAGAGTGAGTTCCAGGACAGCCAAGGCTACACAGAAAAACCCTATCTCGAAAAACCAAACCAAATAAAGAAACAAAACAGAGGTCTTAGAAGCTTTAAATTGGGTGCCTGGGGTTACAGTGCCATTGGTAGAGCTCTTGGTTGGTGTGCATGGAGCTCTGGGTTCAGCTCTACATCAGCCAGCTTAGATGGGCTGTGGCTGTAACCCAGCACTCTGCAGAGAGTCTCAGGAAACCAGCGGCTCAAGCTTTCCCTAGCTACATAGTACATTTGCTGCTGGCTTAGGGTACATGAGAGCCTGTCGCAAAACAAAAACAAAACTGTTAGGGTATTTTGGAGCAGCACAATGATTAGTGTATTTATAGAATTGAATAGTTGATAATGTCATTAACTAGCAGACATCTCTTAGCTTGGTATCTTTTATTTTACTATTTGATTCATTTTGCGTGCATGCACAAATTTGGTAAATCTGTCTCTAATCCTTTATTTAGTTACTAAATCAAATGGATGGATTTGATACTCTGCATAGAGTTAAAATGATCATGGCTACAAACAGACCAGATACATTGGATCCTGCTTTGCTGCGTCCAGGAAGATTAGATAGAAAAATACGTGAGTTACTTTCTTTGTCCGCTCTGTGTTTCTCTGTACTAATTTTTATTTCTTACCCAACCTCCTTCCACCATATTAAACTGACAGCTGGAATACAAAATAATTTTTTGTTATTTTCAGATATTGATTTACCAAATGAACAAGCAAGATTAGATATATTGAAAATCCACGCAGGCCCTATTACAAAGCATGGTGAAATAGGTAAGAAAGAGTGTTTTATTTATATATATGCCTGGTAAATAAAGTATAGCACTATGGGACATTACCCTTGGCTTGCTGAACCTAGGTTTTCATTTAATAAATATGGTGGTTTTAATTGAGTAAATACTTGCTGAGCATATAGTGAGTGCTTGGAGGTAGAAGTCCTAAAGACGATAGAGCAGTGAATGAAACAGTCTCTGGCCATTAGAAATTTTTCATTATTGTCAGGAAAAACAGATGAAGTAAGTGACATATATTGCATATCAGAATGTTATAAATGGTGTGCAGAAAAGTAAAGTAGAAGACAGGAGACGGGAAGTGTCAGGAACAGCATGAGCAATGTATAGATTTTGAAGTGGGGAAATGAATAGTACAGTGAGGGCTTTATAGAAAAAGCTCTCTGTATGTTACGTATATACATACGACTTTACATGTGTGGCTGTGGGTGGGCATGTACACCTGACTGCAGAAGACACGGTTGTCAGGTGTTGGGTCCCTTGGGGCTGGAGCCACAGGTAGTTGGAGACGTCGGCCCCTGCAAGGGCCGTGTGTGCTCTTGGCTGTTACGCCAGCGCTCCAGTCCCCTGCTTCATGGATGAGAGAACTAGCCATGGGTCCTGGGGACAGCCCTGAGTAGACGGTGCCTAGCACCTTCCAGGAGCAAGAACTAGACACGGGCTGGGGACAGCCCTGAGCAGACGGTGCCTAGCACCTTCCAGGAGCAAGAACTAGACACGGGCTGGGGACAGCCCTGAGCAGACGGTGCCTAGCACCTTCCAGGAGCAAGAAGAGGCCAGGGCTCTGGAGACTGAGTGCTTAGTAGCAGAAGTCTTAGGAGTGGTGGTGACATACTGTGGAGGCTGTGGGGTAGGAGCTTTGACATTTAGTTTTTCTTTTAGACTTAATAATGATGCTAACCTCAAGGATTATTTTATTATTTTTAAAGGTTGTGTAGCTGCTAAAGTATTGTGTTTAAAAGTGACCCCTCATTTCCTCACCTCTGCAGTTATCAACTGGTACATGTTTAAGTTAATCTGAAAGTTGGATTTCGTTTTCCGCTTTCAGTATTCTTGGCCAGTTTTGTTTCATCTGTAATGTCTGCTGCCTGCTCCATGTTTAAAAAGCAAATACACTTTAACCTAGGAATACTTCACCTCACTTAGGGTTGTTTTGGCAGCTGATGGGACAAATGGAGAGACACAAAGAAAGAAACTAGAGGTTTGACCGGGAGGTTATTTCAGAAAAAGGATGGTGGTGATGTAAGGGTGGCCCTCCCAGATTTGTTAAGCTTTAATTAAAGGCCCTTAAAATAGTGAGACTTGGAAGTCAAACGAGATGGCACAGGCCTGTGAGGCCCACACGTGGAAAGTGGAGACAGGAGGATTACAAGTTCCAGATCATCCTTAGCTATATAGTGTTTCCGAGACCAGCCATGGCTCCATGAGACCGTACACCAGTCAGTTACTTCATCCGGGAACCACGTGCTGAGAGTCTGCGTGTGCTGTATGAACGTGAGATGTCCGGGCAGAACGGTGTACACGATGCAGGCTGTGCCGGGAGAGTCAGGTTTGGCGGCTAGTGGGGTGGTTCAGTGGTAAGATGCTTGCCTGGACCCAGCAACCTGAGCCTCATCCCAGCCCCGAATGGTGGGAAGAGAAGCAGCTGCTGCAGCTTCTTCTGTGGCCGCCACATGTATCCTTGGCATGCACACTCACAGACACACATGCATCCTTGGCATGCACACTCACACTAACAGACACACATGACAAGTGAATAAGCAAATAAAAATATCAGAGGGAAAAAACAGCAGCTGTGCTGTCCTATATGATAATTTAAGACCTCTTTTTCTTTATGAAGTCCTTGCAATAAATAGAGTGGGCCTCCAGGTCTGAGTATGTGCAGGTCCTGTGATTCTGGATTGCTGGCAGTGTCAGCTTTCCTAAACCTTTTTCATTGTGATTACGAGAGGCATTGGGTTCGGGGGATTCCTCTTCTTTAATAGTTGTTTTATTGTTTGTGTCCTCCCGTCCTTGTTTATGTACGCTCCGTGCATGCCAGTGCTCTTGGAGGTCAGAAGACGGGATCGGAGCTCCAGGAACTGGAGCAACAGAGGGTTGTGAGCTGCCCTATGGGTGCTGGGGAACTGAACTCAGGTCCTCTGCAAGAGCAGTCAGTGCTCTCAGCCACGTCTCCAGCCGTGAGATGCTTTTTTCTTTTTCTTTTTTGAATGGAGTTCTGCGAAGGAAAGGATAACTGGAGCTTTAGCTGAGTGTGAATTGGAGATGAATGTTTGGCAGAGCTTCTGTTTCCTCCCCTCCTCCTTCCTTCCTCTCCTAGGACAGGGTTTCGTGCAGCTGATTTGGCTGAGAATGTGCTGTGCAGTTGAGGGTGACCAGGGCTCCTGACCCTCTTGCCTTTACTTCCCACGGTGTCCCCGTAACTGGCTTGTGCAGTGCTAGTGACCACATTTGGGGCTTGGTGTGTGCTCGGAAGAACTCCTCCTCCTCCGCATCTGCAGCCTAGAGTTTTCATTAAGATGAGCAGGTTTTCCACCCTTTACTAAAATGCTGCTGGGAAAGAGCTACCAGAGAGAGGAGCTGCCAGGGTGTGTTGGGAGGGAGTTGACTGTGAGTGTGCTTTTCACTGACGAGCACCGAGGAAGAGCATGTTGAATATGCTGCTCAGATAAGCTGGGAACCTGTGGAGTCTTCTGAATGCTTTTATCTTCTCAGAGAAATAACATGCAAACTCAGAGTGAAGATGGTAAGTATTGTTACAAATCAGAGGGCAGAGGAAAAAATATAAAACAGTTACATCTGTGGTCTGGAGAAGTGGCTCAGCAGTTAAGAGCCCTGGCTGCTTTTCCAGAGAGAGGTCCTAGGTTCATTTCCCAGCAGCCACATGCAACTCTCGACCAGCTGTGACTGAGTCCGCAGGGATCCCGAACTCTGTTTTGGCCTCAGGGCACTGCATGCACATGGTGTACATACAAAGATGCAGGCAAAACACCCAGATAAATAAAAATATAAGTTTAGCTGGCGCATGCCTTTAATCCCAAGACTCAGGAGTCTGAGAATGTGGCATTCCATGATTTCAAGGCTAGCCTGGTCTACAGAGCGAATTTCAGGACAGCCACACAGAGAAACTCTTCTTGAAAAACCAGGGGTCACAAGAACTCTGGTGCTCCATATTTGACCACCTCCCCTTGGTGGGGAGGCCTGGTGGCACTCAAAGAAAGAATAAGCAGGCTACCAAGATGAGACTTGATAGCCTATGACCATACAGTGGGGGAGGAGGTCCCCCTTGGTCATAGACCTAGGGGAGGAGAATAGGGTGAAAGCGGGAGGGAGGGAGGAACAGGAGGATACAAGTGATGGGATAACAATTGAGTTGTAATCTGAATAAATTAATTAAATTATTTTTAAAAATTACATTCATTAAAGTGAAATAATGAATGGAAATAAACTATTTCCAGAAAAAGAAAAAGAGAGAGAGAAAAAACCCAAAAACAAAAATCAGGGGGCAGGGGGCAGACAATTTTAAATCTTGATGACATTTTCTTTTACTAAAGATTAAAAGATCAATCTCCTTGATTCCAGTTTACTTTGCAGCAGTTTTTAGTTGTTGATATTGTAAAATAATAGTAGCAAGGGTGATGCTGATCAAATTCAAAATGAACTAGTCTACTTAAGTTTTCTGTGTGGGCAGAGATCATCATTGGGTCATCATCATCATCGTCGTCATCATCGTCATCGTCATCATATTGTTGATTTCTGGCTTGCTTTTTCTATACAGATTATGAAGCAATTGTAAAGCTTTCAGATGGTTTCAATGGCGCAGACCTGAGAAATGTTTGTACTGAAGCAGGTGAGAGTACAAAGCCTTTACCATCCATAGCAGTGTTCTAAGTTTGCCTACAAGCGCAGCTGCACCTTGTCAAGATTTCAGTGTTTGGTTTTGTCCTTGAGAGTTGATTTCAAGAAGTAGAAACAGCACAAGGAAGAAAGTGCCACTGTGGTAGTTGACTTTGATTCCTTATAAGGGCCCCTAGGGAAACCTGCAGAATACCTTTGACAATTGAGGGCTAACAGTGAGCGCCCAGAGCATCTGTTTACCAGCATTTCTCCCGCAGTGGACAGAGCTGGCCCATGGGGCGTTACCTGCTAAGCACTTCCTGGTGCCCACGAGCATGGTGTGGGAAACCTGCTTGCAGGACTGTGTGACACACTCTGGCTGGAACTAAAGTGGACCGGTTCTGTGAATTTTTGAAAGATTTAATTTAAAAGTCCTGGAATTTGTTTAAAATGAAAAGTTTAAGCCGGGCATGGTGGCGCACGCCTTTAATCCCAGCACTTGGGAGGCAGAGGCAGGCGGATCTCTGTGAGTTTAAGGCCAGCCTGGTCTACAAAGTGAGTACAGGATGGCCAAGACTACACAGAGAGACCTTATCTCAAAACAACAACAACAACAAAAGTTTAAATACAACTCTAGATTTTGTTTGGTTGTTTGTTTTTTTTCCAGATGTTTATCTGTGTATGTAGCCTTGGCTGTCCGGGACTCCCTTTGTAGGCCAGGCTGGCCTTGAACTCACAGAGATCTGTCTGCCTCTGCCCAATTCTGGATTTTTTGATACTAGTTTTATTTTTGGTAACAAGTGTCTTTGAAACACTACTTAGCTAAAGTCATTAAGTTTTCATTTTCCATTCAGAATATTTAAACCCAAGACATGTCTCCAGTAGCCTTTGTAGTAACTATTTCCAGCTTTATTTAATAAGTCAGCTAACACATGACTTGACGTATCTAGGGTAACTTATCTCATTCCAAAATCTGTATCAGACTACACTGTTACCAAGGATGGCTTTGGTGAAACTGGAGTCAAAAGCAGCACTGCGAGTTTAAAAGCTGATGCTACCAAATTTTGATAGATACTTTGTTCTCTCACACTGAAAAATATTTTTAACTGATTGATGGAAATTGCACATTAATGGGACCCTATATTTTTATACTTGTATATATTGTAAGATACCTAAATCAGATTAAGCTTACCCATCTCCTCAAACGTGTAATCACTTCTTCATAGGATCCTTTCTTCTAGCTTTTTAAAGTATTCAGTGTATAGTGATTGTCCCGCCTCTCCCTCCCTGACAGGTGCTGGGCTTGATGCATGCGGGCTGATGACTGAGGCAGCTGCTGTAGTCTAGGTAGCACTCCACCCACAGCTGTAGCTCCAGCCTTAGGCCTTGCTTAGTTACAGGTAGCCATTGCCAACATTACTGGAAGCTGGATGTTCAGTTACGCTTGCTGGAGATCAAACCCAAGACTTTGCATATGTTAAGCAACACCCACCATAGCCCAGGCGTTTAGTTCTTCTGGGGAGTCATTGCATATGCTACTAAAAAACTTCTTGATAGTTTGGGGTGTTGGTTTTTTTTTTAATACATTTTAAATTTTATTTATTTTTTAAATATTTATTTATGATGTATACAGTGCTCTGCCAGCAGGCCAGAAGAGGGCATCAGATCTCACTATAGATGGCTGTGAGCCACCATGCGGTTGCTGGGAACTGAACTCAGGACCTCTGGAAGAGCAGCCAGTGCTCTTAACCCCTGAGCCACCTCTCCAGCCCCTGGGTGTTTTTAGTTTTATTAAAAACTGACACTGGATACACAGTCCAGATTTAAATATTCAGATAATTGTGTTATCTACTTCATTTAAAAAATAATGCTCACTCTACCTGTGGGAATAAGTAAGCTAGCACTCCTGGCTCAGAAGTAGTAAATCTATATATATGTCTTCACACTTACCCCATAGAGTTAAGAGTATTTAGTTTTCTTTCACCATTTCTTTTGAGATCAGGTTTTGACATGTTGCCCAGGCTGGTCTCAAACTTGCAATCCTCCTGTTTCAGTCTGCTAACTGCTGAGATTATAGGCACGTAGCACTGTTCCCAGCTTGGTTTTCTTATAGACCTGTTTTTCATACACAATAAGCAGAAATTTTGTTTTGTTTTCCACAGGTATGTTTGCAATTCGTGCCGATCATGATTTTGTAGTTCAGGAAGACTTCATGAAGGCAGTCAGAAAAGTGGCGGATTCTAAGAAGCTGGAGTCTAAACTGGACTACAAACCTGTGTAGTTTACTATGAGGCTTCTGGTGGCTGCGTGACAGACATTGGCTTAATGTAAAAATAAAGTCAAGGGAAATTATGTATTGGCGGTGATGTCATTAAAAGCGAATAAACATGTGTGAGCAGCATAACAGCATGTAATTCAGCAATGCCTTTAAAATGGGTGCAGAAGAAAGCGTGTATTTGTCATGTTGCATTTAATGCAGCAGAACCTGCAAAGACATGGCGAAGCATTTCATACTTGCTTTGTGAACATTTTGTACAACGTTCAAAATGGTTTGACATAGTAGAGGAGAGCATTTCTTATGACTTACTTTGTATTTTGTTTTCCTCGTCTTAAAACAAATGGAATAAAATCTGCTTTAGTTGTCCTGTATATACTCTTATCTTCTCTAATAGGGCACTCATTCTAGTCTTTGTGGATCAGGAAGTACATGATTTAAGAGCCTGGACAAAAATTAAGATATGGCTTTGAATTTTTTTAAAAAACATTACTCAAAGAGTCCACAACATTTTCTTGTATACATTGTAGATGTGTGGGTTGTGGGTACATACATGCATTTGTGGCTTCCCAGAGTTGGGCTATTTGATACTGAATTTTAACTCTTTAAAGATTATGACTAGAGAGCCGGGCGTGGTGGCGCACGCCTTTAATCCCAGCACTCGGGAGGCAGAGGCAGGCGGATCGCTGTGAGTTCGAGGCCAGCCTGGTCTACAAAGCGAGTCCAGGATGGCCAAGGCTACACAGAGAAACCCTGTCTCGAAAAACCAAAAAAAAAATATTATGACTAGAAATAATGCTTGTAGTTAATTTGGTTACTTTCTAGATCCAGGAGAAGTCTGTACCTAGACACATAATTTTGCTTATACATGATTTCCAGAGATATATTATATCCTAGGCTCACCAATGGATTCTCTAAATATCTGCGGGTGGTTACCAGGCCGAGAGTGTCTACTCTAGGGACTGTTAATGTCAGAAATGTTCAAAACATGCTACCTGTACACAGGTTTTTAAGTTCATGTGCAATCATAAATTATATAAGGAAATCATCAGTGCCTAAAGATTGAGATTCTAGTTAAAGGATTGTTTAAATAAAGTCCTCAAACTTTGGATTTTTAAATACCAAAGAACCAACCATAAATGTACTGGCTAACTATGTGATTCCTTTTTCCCTTTCTTCCTTTTTGAGTTTTGATTTTTTGAGACAGGGTTTCTCTGTATGTAGCCGTTGTTGTTCTGGGCTTGCCTTGTTTTTGTTTTTTGGTTTTTTGAGACAGGGTTTCTCTGTGTAGCCTTGGCTGTCTTGGACTCACTTTGTAGAGCAGGCTGGCCTCGAACTCACAGAGATCCGCCTGCCTCTGCCTCCCAAGTGCTGGGATTAAAGGCGTGCTCCACCACGCCCAGCTGGGCTTGCCTTGCAGACCAGGAGGTCCTCGAGCTCAGCAGCTGTCTGCCTGCCCCTGCCTCCCTGAGGTGGTGCCACTCACCTTTCATCCCAGCTGCCATCTGATTATTTTTTAGTTAAAAGTTCCTAGCAGGGCGTTCTGTGCCTTTTCTACTTCCTCAGGCGGGATGGTTTAAGTAGCCCTAGAGAGAGTGCGGACCATGCGCTGCATACATGACACGATGAAAAGAGTGAGAGGAAAATCTTAAATACCTGTGTGATCCTTCTACCTTTATAAAGGATGGGTGTTTAATAACAGTAAGCCCCGAGGCCTCTAGGAAATACAGTGAAAAGCTAGTGTTAGTCACATACCTTGCTGTCAAGCAGTGGTTCCTTCAGTGAGACCGAAGGTCGTTGGGAATTGTAGCTGGGCCTGATGGTGTACACCTTTAATCCCGGAACTTGGGAGGCAAGATCTCTTGTGAGTTTGAAGACAACACGAGCTACATAGTGAGACCTTGAGAAAAAAAGTTTATATATACATATTTGGTTTTTCAAGTCAGGAATTCTCTGTAGTCCTGGCTGTCCTGGAACTCACTCTGTAGACCAGGCTGGCCTCTGCCTCCCAGGTGCTGGGATTAAAGGTGTGCACCACCACTGCCAGGTGGTGGAGTATGTTCTTAACCTTTAAAAACTATCACACACACAGAAAACTATGTGTTATGTTGAAATTTTAACCCAAAGGGAGTAATCTTAAGAATACTGAGTACAATTTAGTAAGTAAGCGATCATTCCCATTTCTGAATGACTTTTTTATTTAGGAAAATTTCTGGATAATACAGAGTTATTACACCAAAGAGGCCACTTTTAAATTGTTTTTAAGGTGATGGGTATCTCGTTTTCTGCACAGTCTAAAGTGAATTTAAAATGAGGTCTTCCGGTTTGGGTTATAATCCCCCCCCCCCCCCCCCCCCGCCCAATCACGAATTAGGCAGCCTTCCTGTGAGTGCCAGTTCTGGAGGGCACTCTGAAGGGACATCCCAGCCTGGAAGGCCTAGCCAGCCTGACAGCTGGCTGCTTTCACCCGGGACCTCTCCTCCCTCCCTCCGGCCCTGGCTCCGCCCCGCAGGAAGCCCCGCCCCTCGCGTCTGCGCGCTCGCGCACGGGACGGGCGGAGGCGCGCTGACACCTGGCGGCTGGGCGGGCCATCGGCGAGCGTGGGCTGTGATTGGCTGCGGCGCCGGGGTGGGGCGGGAGGAGACGGTTATGGGCTCGTGCCTGGGCCGGATCCCGGCCGTGTGAGGGGCGCGGGGACCTGCGGGAGGGAGACGGCCGCAGCATGGCGGCCGGCAGCGCGCCGCCCTACCCACCGCCTTCCTGTCGCAACCGCCCCGACGCCGTGGCCCGCCAGTGCTCGCTGTGAGCCCGCCGCCCGCCGTCCGCTCGCCCGCCCGCACTCCTCTCCTTGCCGCCTCCGCCAGCCCGGGGGCGCGGAGGGGCGCGCCGCGCCCACCCGCCGGGGCCCTGGGACCATGGAGGACGTGAAGCTGGAGTTCCCCTCGCTCCCGCAGGGCAAAGACGACGCCGAGGTGAGTGCCCGCCCCGCCGCACGCCGCCCCCGGGACTCCGGCCGAGCCGCGACCCTGGCCCAACCGCCGCAGAAGCTTCTCTCTCCTGGGAGGGGAGGGCGAGCCCCCTTCTCCCCCAGGACCCCCGCGGAGGAACCCCTGACCACTCGCCACGGCGGGGAGGATGTGTTTTTGAAGACAGACTCATGTCTGAGTGCCAAAGCAACACCCTGTAGAGTTGTTTTTAATCTGAGCCTGATGTTAGGTTCACATGCGGGATACCTAGCCCCACGTGTGGAGCTGACCGGAGGCGTGAACTCAGGAATTTGCACCTTCTGAGAGTTCCCCAAGTCAAAACCAACTACCACCACCACCAGCAACAAAAACCCCACAAAAAGAAACTATGACCAACAGGGGAAAACAAACAAACAAAAACCCCACAGCAGCCACAAAGCTAGCTTCTTTGAATTTGACATTTTTAAATCACAAATCTTGCTATTGGAGGAAAGTTACTGCGGAGAGCAAAATTCCTTTACCTCCTCCCGATTCCTAATTCAGGATTCTTTTCACTCCACCTTGATTTTTCTTTACCTAACATTTACAGAAACTTTTTTTTTCATTTGTTGGAAATATTTTATCGTAACAGACACTGTTAAGTTACAGTTAACTAGAGGCTAAATTAGTAACAAGACTTGGATTCTTCGCTGTGACGCTTAATAGGATCAAGAAAGGATTCTAGGGTTTTGTTTTGTGTGTTTTGAGACAGGTCTGTCTAAATAGCCCTGGCTGTCCTGGAACTCGGAGAGATCCACCTGCCTGCCTCTGCATCCCAAGTGCTGGGATAATATAGGAGTGCACCTTTTAATCTCGGCGTTTTAAAGATATTTGGGGCTGGGCCTGGCTGCCAACCTTGTGTTCTCACTACTTGGGCAGTAGAAAAAGGAAGAGAAAGAAAGACTTCAAGTCAAGGCAGCTTTGATTATATAGCAGATTTGAGCCCAGTCTGAGTTACGTGAGAGGGAGTGTTCGAACACCAAATACTCAAGTCTACTGAATGTCTTCATTTGATGTTCAACTTTTTCGTGTTTGTTTATTGTGGTTGTGTGTTTTTGAGAAGGAGTTTCTTTGTAGCCCTGGCTCGCCTGGAACTCTGTGTAGAGCAGAGTGGCCTTAAGCCCTAAGAGATGCACCTGCCTCAGTCTCATGAGTACTGATGTTAAAAGGATGTGCCACTAAAACCAGCTACTTTCTAAAAATGATTTTTGATTTTAAGACAAAGTCTTGTGTAGCCGAGCTGACCTGGGATTTTCTGTAGCAGTTCTGTTCTCCCAAGTGATGGAATTACAGGCATTTTTGGAGGATTCCCTTATTTGTAGTAGTGATGCTTGAGACTTGAATATATTTTAAGTTGAATCATAAATTAGAATTTGCACTTTGTCAGTGCAATGATTGGGGGTGGTGCTTTTTTAATTTTTTTTTTTAGGTTTTTCGAGACAGGGTTTCTCTGTGTATCCTTGGCTGTCCTGGAGTCGCTTTGTAGACCGGGCTGGCCTCGAACTCATAGCGATCCGCCTGCCTCTGCCTCCCGAGTGCTGGGATTAAAGGCGTGGGCCACCACGCCCGGCTGGGGGGGAGGTGCTTTTTGTCTTCAAATAATTTCAGTTCTGCGCGCAGTGAAGAAGACAACCAACTCTTCTTTTTTCTCCCACCTGCCCACCACATACGTGCACGCTGTAAAGGCGGGCCTCGCTGACTGGCCTCGGGAGCGTCTCCCTCACCCCTCACCCCCACCCCCATGTCCTCACAAAGGGGGGAAGGTGGGCCTCTGCATGTCTTCCACCCCATGAAGTATAGCATGGGGACTTGAGGGGCTCTGGATGACTGATGTACACTTTGTTTTTTAAGACAGGTTTTTCTGTGTAACCTTGGCTGTCCTGGACTCAAGTCTGTAGACCAGGCTGGCCTCAAACTCAACAGTGATCCTCCTGCCTCCTGCCTCCTGCCTCTGCTTTCCAAGTAATGGGATTAAAAGCTGGCTGTAGTGTACACTTTTAATCCTAGTATTCTCTGCTGAAGTGGAGACAGGCAGATTTCTACCAGTTTGAGACACTTTGGTCTACATAGTAAATTCAAGGACAGGCTGGGATTCCCAGAGGAATTGGGGGTGGGGATGATTTTAGTAGATTCTTTTTTTGTTTTGCTTTTTGAGACAAAAGTTTCTCTGGGTAGGCCTGACTGTCCTGAGACTCGCTCTCTAGACCAGGCTGCCCTTGAACTCAGAGATCCGCCTGCCTCTGCCTCCCTAGTGCTGGGACTAAAGGCGTGCGCCACCTTAGGCAGTACTTTTTTTCTCTCTCTTTTTTTTTTTTTTTTTTTGGTTTTTCGAGACAGGGTTTCTCTGTGTAGCCTTGGCCATCCTGGACTCGCTTTGTAGACCAGGCTGGCCTTGAACTCACAGCGATCCGCCTGCCTCTGCCTCCTGAGTGCTGGGATTAAAGGCGTGCGCCACCACACCTGGCTTCTTTTCTCTTTTTTGCCACCTCCTCCCACCCTTCTGTTTTCACCCAGAGCAGTTTACTCCCCTAGGTACTATAGCACATGTCTCTTTGATATCTGCCTTCATAAACATTTGTTATAATTTTTGGCCATCTTTTCTTTAATAGGCCGAACTTTCCGTAAGGGGCTGTATTTATCTGAGGACTAGAGCTTAGATCCCCAGAGCTCACTAAAGCTCGGGAGGTGTGGTTGGTTGTTCCCTGTACTCTCAGCACACTGGGGAGGGGCAGGTTTGCTAGCAAGAGGAGCCAGAATCCTGGAGTTCCAAGTTCAGCAAGAGACTGCCTTAATTAATAAGTAATACAAACTAGTCAGATGTGGTGGTGCATACCTTTAATCCTAGTGCTCCGGAGGCAGAGGCAGGCTTTTCTTGTGAGTTCTAGCCTACATAGGATATTTCCGGTTAGCCAGGGCTACATGATGGGATCCTGTCTAAACAAAACAAACCCAAATAGATTAAATAAAGTAAATAATTAGAGAATGAAGAGCAACTGAGGGAGATACTAGTTATCAGCTTCTAGCCTCTACATACGTGTGTGCATGTACATACATAAATATACATATGTACACATATATGTATGCATGCCCACAAATGTGAGCGAATGTGTGTTTGCCTACATATAACCCCCATCCCAAAAAGAAATGAACTCTAATCCCAGGATTTGGGGGGGTGACAAAAGGATTACCAACAAGTACTATGCCAGGCCAGTCTGGGCTCCTTTAATAAGTCCTGTGCCAGGCATAGCTTAGCCACGATGCAGGATACCCCCAACTCCCGAGAGGGCCAGGGGAGGGGGTGAGGAGAGGAAAGAAAAAGTAATGGGCTGGAGATAGAAGGTTAAGTTTGAGCTGGGCGTGGTGGTGCACGCCTTTAGTCCCAGCACTCTGGAGGCAGAGGCAGGCAGATTGCTGTGAGTTCAAGGCCAGCCTGGTCTACAAAGCAGGCCCAGGACAGCCAGGGTTGTTACACAAGAATCTTAAAAAACCTTTAAAAAAAGTTTTTTAAAGAAGATTAAGTTTGTGTGTTTGTTAAAGGCTTGTCTGGGCTTCTGCTCTTCAAGCAGCAAGGTCAAGGACCTTCATCCAGTAATGGCTTTTTGAGGGGGAGGGGTTGAGACAGGGCTTCTCTGTGTAGCTCCGGCTCTTTTGGACCTCTGTTGGCTGGATGGTATCAAAGGCATGCATCACCAGTGCCAGGGCACTGATGGCCTTCTTGGTAGTAGTCTGTGGGTGTGTATCCCTTTGTCCATCTGTCCATCCACCAGTCTGCCTTGTCTGTCAGTCATCTGGTCTTTCTCTTCTTTGGGATAGCCATAGCTTATGCTAAGAACATTATTTAGCCCTAGTCACTTCTCAGAGCCCCTCCATCACCCTGTGTGTCGAGTCACTTCTCAGAGCCCCCTCCATCACCCTGTGTGTGTCATCGAGTCACTTCTCAGAGCCCCTCCATCACCCTGTGTGTCGAGTCACTTCTCAGAGCCCCCTCCATCACCCTGTGTGTGTCATCGAGTCACTTCTCAGAGCCCCTCCATCACCCTGTGTGTCGAGTCACTTCTCAGAGCCCCTCCATCACCCTGTGTGTCGAGTCACTTCTCAGAGCCCCTCCATCACCCTGTGTGTCGAGTCACTTCTCAGAGCCCCTCCATCACCCTGTGTGTGTCGTCGAGTCACTTCTCAGAGCCCCCTCCATCACCCTGTGTGTCGAGTCACTTCTCAGAGCCCCCTCCATCACCCTGTGTGTGTCGTCGAGTCACTTCTCAGAGCCCCTCCATCACCCTGTGTGTCGAGTCACTTCTCAGAGCCCCTCCATCACCCTGTGTGTGTCATCGAGTCACTTCTCAGAGCCCCTCCATCACCCTGTGTGTCGAGTCACTTCTCAGAGCCCCTCCATCACCCTGTGTGTCAAGTCACTTCTCAGAGCCCCCTCCATCACCCTGTGTGTGTCGTTGAGTCACTTCTCAGAGCCCCTCCATCACCCTGTGTGTGTCATCGAGTCACTTCTCAGAGCCCCTCCATCACCCTGTGTGTCAAGTCACTTCTCAGAGCCCCTCCATCACCCTGTGTGTCGAGTCACTTCTCAGAGCCCCTCCATCACCCTCTGTGTGTCGTCGAGTCACTTCTCAGAGCCCCTCCATCACCCTGTGTGTCGGGCTTCCAGCTTGTAATTCCTCACACTAGACATTTCAGCACTTGGTCTTTGGGAGACACACTCAAACCATATCCAGAACAAGCTGCAGGGTTAGGACGTGACGCTCTTGACGATGCGGCTGTGATGGTGGCCACTGGAATAGGTCCAAATGAGACATCGCTGAGCGTTTCTAGGTTTCAGAGATCCATACTCACTCCAGTGAGGCTTGATCTCCAAGTAAGACTATGTGTGTATCTGACCTCAAATGGAAGTAGCTTTCTGTTCTCTTCCTGCTGTACAACTTGTTTTCACTGTTGTTGTTAGCAACAGGTTTTCTCTATGTAGCCCAGGCTGTCATGGAACTCACTATGTTAACCAGGCTAGCCTCAAATTCACAGAGATCTGATTCTGGGATTTAAAAATGTGTGCCCTCACACCCTTTGGAATAACCTTTTTTTGGTATATAGAGACAGTGTTTCATGGTCTATTGTCTACACATTTATACAAAGTTTGAAATAACTTTGGAATCTTGGTTTTGCCTAAAAATTGAGGTAAACTTTCATTTTATCTTTTATTGGTTTTGGTTTTTTGTTTGTTTTGCTTTGCTTTTTTACCTAAAAATAGCTGTATTAAAGGATCTCAGCACTAGAAAGGTTGAGACCCACTGCACTAGAGGAAAGAGAGGTCTTCCCTCTCCCACACAGGTGTCCCTCAGAAGATTTGTATACCGTTCCTGTATGTGCTCCTGTTTTGTTTCTTTAATCACATACAATGTTTTCATTTTAAGTAATGAATTTCTTTAATTGCTTTTCTTATGATTATAACTTGTTGCTTCAGGAAATGAGTTTGGCCATTAGATGACTTGAAAATCTTTGGTACACACCTTTAATCCCAGAACTCTGGAGCCGAGTTAGGTGGGTGGGTCTCTGAGTTCCAGCCCAGCAGGCTAGCCAGTGCCACATGCCTCCAGCCTAGTGCCAGGAGGGTAGCCAGTGCCACATGCCTCCAGCCTAGTGCCAGGAGGGTAGCCAGTGCCACATGCCTCCAGCCTAGTGCCAGGAGGGTAGCCAGTGCCACATGCCTACAGCCTAGTGCCAGGAGGCTAGCCAGTGCCACATGCCTACAGCCTAGTGCCAGGAGGCTAGCCATTGCCATATGCCTCCAGCCTAGTGCAAGATGTCTCCAGAATGTGCAGCGCTGGGCTTATTAACATACCACACTCAGTATTGGAGACACCATTACTCAAAGGATGGGGTCTTTGACCTAAATTATTAAAACTTTTCTATGTAAAAGATAACCATCTCTCTGTGAGTTTGAGGTTAGCATTGTCTACAGAGTGAGTTTCAGGACAGCCAGGGCTACATAGAGAAACCCTGTCTTGAAAAACCAAAAAAGAAAAAGAAAAAAAAAGATAACCAGTATCTACTGTTAAGTTGAAGCACGTGGACACGAAGTTTGGCTGATATTTCTTTGTACTGACTTGAAAATCACATTCTCTTCTCTTCTGTTAATCTCATGGATCATAATTGTCACTTTGTGCAATCAGTCTTTTTAAAGATATGTTTTCTATAAGGTTCTTTTTCACATTGAAAGGCAGAATAGAGATGTACTGATTAAGGGAATAAATTCTGAATCCAGGTTAATAAGACTCCAAAGTAAAACTCTCAGGGCTGGAGAGGGAGCTTTAGCAGCTAGGAGCTCTTCCTGCTCTTGCAAGAGCCACCTACGCAGGACTGAGAGCTGCCAACACCAGGTCCAAGAGATAGATGGCTTCTTGTGGGTCTAAGGGGACCAGGCACATACATGGTGCACACACATACACGAAAGCAAAGCACTAGTACATGTAGAATAATACAAATAAATATCTAAAAATAAGATTTTTGTCTAAAATAGAAATATAGACACAATGTTAGTTAGTGACTTTTTTTAACAGAATTTTATTTTTAGGTTTCTTTAATATAAGTCTGCTTATAAAATTGGTCTTTGTAACCAGGCAGTGGTGGCTCACACCTTTAAACCCAGCACTTAAGAGGCAGAGGCAGGTGGATCTATGAGTTCCAGGGCAGCCTGGTCTACAGAGCAAGTTCTAGGACAGCCAGGGCTACACAGGGAAACCCTGTCTCGAAAAAAATAATAAAATTTATTTAAAAAATGAAATTGTTTTTTATAAAACATTATTGAGGACCAGGGTCTCACTGTGCAATCCTATCTGGCCTTGAACTCACAAAGGTCTAATCCCACATGCCCAGCTTGGAAGAATACAGGCTGTAAAGTCTTATATGTGTGTATAATGGATGTGTGCATGTGCACTCACAGTTGTCTATTCTGAGCAGGGCGGGGTATCTGCCTCAGCCTGGGCTCCTGTTTTCTTGGCAAAGCTGGAAGCCAGAAACCCCAAGCAATCCTCCTGTCTCTGTCTACCTCAGAGCTGGAGTTCCATGTGTCGTGGTTGCCTGGTCTGTGGCATGCACACTGGGTCTTCATGGCATTGCCGTGAGGTATCTGATGGTAGAGGAACCTTTCCAGAAATGCTTTTGTTAGAATTACCTTCTATTTACTCTTGTTCTTGAAAAGTGGTTTTTCTGAGTTGTAGCACTGATAGGTGCTGTGCTGCTGGTTGTACGTCAGCCTGACACAAGCTGTAGTCATCTGAGAAAACAAGCAGCAAGCAGCGCTCCTCCATGGCCTCTGTGTCACGTCCTGTTTCTGGTCCCGTCTGGATGAGCTCCTGCTTTGGCTTCCCTCAGTGGACAGTAAACCAGATAAATGGTTGCTTTTTGTCTGGAATGAAAACTCTAACACAGTTTCACTTTTGAATTTTTTTCTATCACATATTAGTCTTAATTCTTTTTGTCAATTTGGTTAAGTGCCTTTTTTTTTTTTTTTTTAAGTTGGTAGGTTGGTTTTTGAGACGGGGTTTCGCTGTGTAGTTCTTGCTGTCCTGGAACTTACTGTGTAGACCAGGCTGGCCTCGAACTCAGAGAACTACCTTCCTCTGCCTCCTAAGTGCTGGGATTAAAAGTGTGTGTCGCCATGCCAGACTAAGATCCAACTGAAGCATGTCTGTGTCGGGATACAAGGGCATCTCTGTGAGCCTGAAGGGATGGTTCAGTGGAGGCTGCTCTGCTAGGGCACCAGCATGGCGGCTCACAGCATCTGTAATAATAGTCCTAGAGAATCTAACACCCTCTTTTGGCCTCTAAGGGAACCAGGCACTCACGTGGTACACAGGCACAATGTAGGCAAAACACCCAGACACATTAAAACAAAAGAAAATTAAATTTAATGAAAGAAAGTAAAAATCCACCAACATAACACCAAACAAACTATAATTTGATTTCTGTCACCAAGGATGTGTGTGTGTGTGTGTGTGTGTGTTGGCATAGAGTGGTGTACTGGTTGGCCTGGAATTCACTGCATAGCTCAGGCTGCCCTAGCGCTTGACCATCCTTTGGCTCCTACCATCTAAATTCTAGGACTGTAAACCGTGTCGCCAGGCTGCTTTTATTTATTTGCATGCAGAGCAGCAGGCCCTGCAGGCCCAGAGCTATGGAATGCTTTTATGTTTAATGTATTTTCTAAAAGGCGCAGCTCTGTGGTAGAAAACTTGCCAAGCAAGCACAAGGCCATGGATTTGCTTTCTCAGCACCACATACACACACAAATGTATATTTTAAAATCTGTATTAAGAGCCAGGCGGTTGGTGGCACACACCTCTAATCCCAGCACTCGGGGCAGAAGCAGGTGAATATCCAAGTTTGAGGCCTTTCGATCTGCAGAGTGATTTTCAGGACAGTTGGGTACACAGAGAAACTTTGTATCAAAAAGCAGAAAATCCGTATTTTAAAAAAACGTATCCGAGGAAATCAGATGACAGCTTTGTAGAGTGGGTTCTCTCATTCCCCGCCCATGCTTCTGGGGTGGATTTTGGGTGGTCAGGCTTGCATGTGCCAAGCACCTTTTACAGGCTGAGCCATCTTGCTGGCTGTGAATCTGATTTTTTTTTTTTTGGTCACATCTTTGTGCTATTTTTCTTTTTTTTTTAATGTAAAGTGTTTTATTATTTACATTTCTTGTGCGTGCTTGTTTGTTGAGTTGTGTGCTCTCATGCTCAGGGCATGCGAGCCATGGTGCACGTTTGGAGGTCAGAGGATCACTTTGAAGATTCTTGTCTCTATCTCCTGGGTTCTAAGGATCAAATTATATTGTCAAACTTGAGCCGTTTGACAGGCCCGTGATATTTTCATGCTATTTATTTTTATTTTTTTGTCTTCCCTTTGAAGGAGTGGACTTACCCTATGAGACGGGAAATGCAGGTATGGCAACTTTTAATTTATTCAAGATGGCCTTTATTATTAAATAACTTACGCTTACTTCACAAAGGAGGCCTACTGGTTCCTGTAGGTTTGTCATATTGTGCAATGTATATGTGGATAAAAAAACAGCCAGTGCTCTTCACCTCTGAGCCATCTCTCTAGCTCCATATATGTGCATTAGAATATTATGCGGTAAATATGTACCATTGTGTCAATAAAAGTTTTAATATGTGAAATGAATTCTTTATCCCACTTGGATTAGATTGAGGATCATAGCAATATATGTATATACTTAGTGAATCACTGTTTCTCCTTATTTATAAAATGAAATGCTTGTATGCTTTTTAAAGCAGTTTGCTTTGCTGTCTAATTAGGATAAATTCAAGAGAGTTGACTGTATTCATTTTTTTTTTGTCTACTTCCCAGTTGACATTCATAATGGATTTATCTAATATTCAGTGAGTTGAATACTTACTATTTGGAAGTAATTCATTTCCTCTTTTGTGGTTTTTTTTTTTTTTAATCATTCACAGTCAACTTTGTTGAATCAAGAGAGCAGTGCCCCTCTTAATCCCATACCTTCCAAAGATCTGCTACGTTTTTTGTTTTTTGAGACAGGGTTTCTCTGTGTAGCTTTGGCTGTTCTGAACTCACTTTGTAGACCATTCTGGCCTCGAACTCACAGAGATCCGCCTGCCTCTGTCTCCCAAGTGCTGGGATTACAGGTGTGCGCCACCACACCTGGCCTGCCTTTCTTAATAAAAACTCTCTTTTTAGGCATCTCTTCTTTGAGTAGCCCACATCCATCCTCTCAAGTGTCTTGGCTTTCCTTCTAAGTGTTTTTCTCTTAACTCTCATGCTTTATCAAACCTCAGCTTTGCTTCATTAAAGAAGAGAAGGGCTGGAGAGATGGCTCAGAGGTTCAGAGCACTGGCTGCTCTTCCAAAGGTCCTGAGTTCAATTCCCAGCAACCACATGGTAGCTCACAACCACCTATAATGAGATCTAGTGCCCTCTTCTGGCTTGCTGGCTCACTTGTGGGCAGAATACTGTATTAATTAATTAATTAATTAATTAATTTTTTAAAAGGCAGAAAGAGAGAGAGAGAAAAGAGGAAAGCTTCTTTTTAAACGTTTAACTATATGTGAGTACGTAGAAGAACTAATTTGATGCTATCACAAATGCAAAAATAAATAAAATGTAATTTATACTTGTAAGATTTCTGTGCTCATGAGGCTGAGGCAGGAGAACTGCCTGGAGTTTAGGGCTAGCCTTAGCTGTGCTAGTAAGATGCAGTTTGGAAGGAAGCGAAAAGAAGTCAGTGGGCACAGTGTCCCTACAGTGGCTCCTTAGCTAGGTCCGCTTCTGTTTACTGCGGCGACAGTTACGCTCTGCTTCACCTTGTGCTGCTTTGTTTCTGAGAAGAGCACAGGTCTGATGATGAGCTCCTGGTGTCGTGAGCTGACTGTGACCCAGCCTGGCTCACACCCAGGATCCCCTGCCTCACCTCCTGGTGCTGGGACTGTAGGTGTAGGCCCTTGTACTGCCAAATAAAAGTTGGTGTCAGTGTGATTCTTAAAGGGAGGATTTTTTTTTTGTTTGTTTTATTTTTAGCACAGAACAGAAGTTAGAGAAATTTTATTACTGTGGACATCAATGATATAATGTTTTGATTATATCCAATCTACTTATAAAAAATGCTGTATGATCTCAAGCATGTGGCTTTCAACCTATGTTTCTCACCCCAGTTTGCTAAATGTGGCTGGGAAATGCTACCAGAACAAAGTTTTAACCAGAAATTCTTATTGCAAAGGCACACAACAGGCAGATCCACTTAGATGGTATGAATTTGCTATAGGTTTAAACTTTATGTGTGTATTTTTCCCCCTAGGAAGTTTTGCCTGGATTGTTCTTAGGCCCATACTCTTCTGCTATGAAAAGCAAGGTATGAACTTTAGGTTAGGTTCTCCAAGAGGCTTTAGTAAACCAACTTTTTATCGGGTAAGTTTTTACTAGTAAGAGTTTTATACTTGGGAACATTTATATACAACTGTGTTGATAGTGCTTGTACCTGCTTTCAAACTTACTTGGACCATTAATAGTTTTGAAGTGTTTCACCACAAATAACAAGTGAGTTTTTTTTTTTTTTTTTCCTCATGAATTCTTGTGTTTGATAGCTATGCCAGCCCTATAATTTTTAGTAGTTTATTTACTATCTTAAAATATTACGTCTATACGTGCACTGTGCAGTATCAGACGTGTGCAAAGTACCAGGAGAAAGCAGAGCAGTTATTCACTTTTATCAAAATAAGAGAGTGCACGTCTCACAGTGAGTCATCTTTTAATTGGACGTAAACTCTTGGGTTGCTCAGTTGGGATGAGGGAGTTGCAGGCTTCATCATGCAGCGGTGGTCCAGCCTCTTCCAGGAGACTCAGCTCCAGGAAGGAGCTCAGTGATGGTGGTTCTTTGTGAGCGTCACACAGGGAGAAATGTTGCAGAGCAAATGTCTTCCCCAAGAGCCGGCTGATTCAGAGGCTGGAATACTTTTGTACAGTAGATCCATGATACCACTTTTAGAGTCGTCCTGAAATTTGAAGGTTCTTGACAGTTGAGATAACCAACCAGATGGAAAAGGTGTATAGCACTGAATGAGCAAGCAGAGCTTTGACTGCCTAGATGGCGTCAGCAAAACTGTTGCCCCAGTATTGTAACGTTGATCAGCTGCTAGTCCTCACAATCAATTGTGCCCTTATTAGCATGTATAGTTATGCCTAATAATGGATTTCACTATGGCATTTATGTCTCGTGTATATAAACTATTTTTTATATTCATACACATATCTGTTACCCTCTCTTGTCCTCCTCCACTGACTCCCATTAATGCTTTTCTCAGCTTGTGTCTTCTTTGTGTTTATATTTCTCACCCTGAGTTACCATAATACAGTCCAAGCTTCTTCTCATACCACCTCCAGCTGTAAGAATGAATAGTGGGGGATAAAGAACCTAGAGGGATAAATGCCTTTTTAAAGATTGATTTACTCAAGGCATATCTTACATTCAGGTTGCTTGTTTACCAGTGATCTATTTTTTTTTTTTTTTTTTTTTTTTTTTGTAATTTTTGTCTATTTATATTTGGAAGGTAAGGTCATAGTTTTTGTTTCTGTTTTTTTAATAAATGCATCTACTGAAAGGTACAAATATTCTGTTAATGTGTTAGAATTTCATTCTGGTAAGGCTTGCTTTAGAGTTTGTTTTGTTTTCCTTTTTGCTGTTGTTGTTTGAGACAGGGTGTCACTATGTAACTCTAGCTAGTCTGGAACGTGGTGTAGACCATGCTGACCTCAAACTCAGATCTACCCCGGCTTCTGCCTTCCAGATACTGAGATAAAAGCTTCTGCACAGACCCAGTTACAACATTTCTATGTTTTCTTGTAGTTTTTCATATAGGTAAAATAAAATAGATGCAAAACCACATCTTGATTAGTAAAAGCGTGAGTTAAAGAGTGAGTGCCACTGACTTCGGAGGTTGCTAACATGTAGACATAGAACATTGGCTCGTTATTAGTCCTGTCAAGCACTTGTAAATAATTTATCAAACATTCCTGCTTATTCCAGGATATACTAAAACAAAACAAAAACAAAAAACAGAAATAACAACTCTGGCCTTGCCTGAGAGGAAAATTTGCTGTCAAAATTAACACTTAAGCCTTTTGAAAACCATATTGTCTTAGTCAGTTTGGATGCCTGATAAAATACGTGGTGTGGATGACTTGCTTCCCACGATTGTGGACGTTGGGCATCTGAGATGGGGTGTCGGCATCCCCACAATGTGCTCCTGGGGCGCAGCCTTATCCTCTGGATGGTATCTACACGCTTTATATACAGTCCCATGGGGGACAGAGGGAGCAGCTTCTGTTCTTTGCTGTATAAAGGTCATGCCCCCACACGGGATTTCCATATCATGACCTTGTTGAAGCTCAATCTTTATAGTCCATGTAACTATCATAACTGCTCAGGTAAAGGCAATGTTTTCCCATTCTCACGTAATTAAACCATGGAGCTCAGGGCATGGGCAGAGCTGGGATTTCTAGCTTAGGGTCCCATGATTCTAACCTCTCTGGTTTTAGCCATAATTGTTAATAGTAATAGTTTCTTGACAGACTAAGTTCTCATCAAGCTCAAGAAATAAACAAATAATGTCCATGTTAAACTTTAGAGGACATTTTGTATGTTAATCTTGAATCTGTTGAATTGTCTTGTGGATCATGTCAGGTCAATTACCGAAAAATTAGCTTTAATCTTCTGTCATTAAGGATTAGATATGAGTCTTGTCTGTTTTCAGACTTACATATTATTGTATGATGATTTGTGTTTTAAACTATTATTTCTCCCCATTCTTTATAGCTGCCTATATTACAGAAACATGGGATAACGCATATAATTTGCATACGTCAAAATATTGAAGCAAACTTTATTAAACCAAACTTTCAGCAGTTATTTAGGTAAGAATTATTGCTGTAATCTACAGAAAGATGCTAAGGACAAACATGTAATGTTGTTTTATTATTGTTACTGATCTTCAAAGTGTTTAGGTTTGAGCCCAGAGCCTCAAGCACTCTAGGTAAGCGTTCTACCTGCCCTGTAATGACTCGGCTTCAAGTGTGTTACTCAGTGTAACTTTGTTCTGTGTGTACCTGTTTCATAAGTATCAACTATATGGTATAGACTTTATTTAAAATATTTAAATCATGTTCATAATTTTAGAGGCTTAAAAGAAAGTATAGAATGTATATTTCTGTACTCTGACCTCCTAGATACTCAGTCCCTCCTCAGAGGCACCTGTTGCTTCTCTTCGTGCGTCTGTCCGTTCAGAAGCGTCGTCCTGTAGATAAGGCTGTTTTGGCTGTATGCTTTTTGAGTCTGCCCCATTCCCACTCTCCGCTCCTGCTGGTGCATGGAGGTCAGGAGACAGCTCTAAGTTGAGACTTGGTCTTTTGCTGTTTGCCTCAGCATGTGCCAGGTGAGGTGGCCACAGGCTTCCGGGGAGTCCCTGGCTGTGCCTCCTGTCCTGGCACAGGAGTGCTGGGATTACAGGTGTGAGCGTCCACGCCTAGCTTTCCTTTTCAAGGTACTAGTATGTGTTTGTGTGTCTTTCTATAGATATGTGCATGTGCGCGCAGATGCCCTTGGAACTGGACTTAGAGGTTATGGTTACCCACCAGACATGGATGTAGGAACCAAGTTGAAATTGAAATCCTCTTCAAAGGCAGTTGGTGCTCCAACTACTGAACCATCACTCTAGCCTCCTCACCTAGCTCTTGTTTGGGGTGTGCGAGCCTGCGTGCCTGCGTGTGTGCATGCGGTTTTGGTTTTTTGAGACAGATTTTCTTTGTGTAACGGCTCTGGCTGTACTGGAACTTGCTCTGTAGACTAGGCTGTCCTAGAACTCACAGAGATCTGCTTGCCTCTGCCTCTCGAGTGCTAGGACTAAAGGAATGTGCCACCATACCCAGCCATACCTAGCTTTAAATTTTTTAATTTAATTTTTAATTTTTAACATTTTGAATTTTTTGGGTTTTTTTTTTTTTTTTTTTTTTTTTTTGAGACAGGGTTTCTCTGTGTAGTCTTGACTGTCCCGGACTTCCTTTACAGAGCGGGCTGGCCTCAAACTCACAGCTATTTGCCTGCCTCTGACTCCCAAGGGCTGGGATTAAAGCCATGCGCTACCACTTTATTTTTAGGGTAGGTCCCATGCCCAGGAACAGTTCGGCAACAGAAAATAAACTCAGTGTTTTTTGTTTTGCTTTGGAGTATTCTGTCTTGTTGGATTTTGTTTACTTGTTTTGATTGTGTGTGTGTGTGTGTGTGTGTGTGTGTGTGTGTGTGTGTGTGTGTGTGTGTGTTTAATGAGAAAGATCTGAAACTAGTCGGGTAAGGAGGTGGCGAGGATCTGGGAAGAGTTGCAGGAAGGAAAAAGATAACCAAAATTTATTGCATGAAAAAAATGTTTTAAAGATTTATTTATTATGTACACAGTGCTCTGCCTACATGTAACCAACACTCAAGAGAGGCCATCAGATCACATTGCAGATGGCTGTGAGCCACCATGTGGTTGCTGGGAATTGAACTCAGGACCTTTGGAAGAGCAGCCAGTGCTCTTAACCTCTGAGCCATCTCTCCAGCCCCACATGAAAATTTTTAATGAAAAGCTTTTATTTTATGTGTATAGGTGTCTTGCCTGTATGTATGTCTGTGTACCAGGTGTGTGTTTTGTGCCCATGGAGGCTTGAAGAAGTCATCAAATCCTCTGGAACTGGTATTAAAGTTCTGAGCTTCCTTGTGGATGCTGGAAAGCAAACCTCAATCCTCTGGAAGAGCAGCCAGTTCACTTGACTACTGAGGTGTTCTCTAGCCCCCAGCACCAAGCTCTTTATATGGCTCTGGGGATTTGAACTCAGGTCCTCATACTCAGGGCTAGTGCACTACCTCCAGAGTTATCTCCAACACACACACACCCTCCATTTTTCCTTTTTTGGGGGGGGGAGAAGAGACAGGGTCTTATTATGTAGCCAAAGCTGGTCTTGAATGATTATCCTGCTTGGGCTTCCTTAGGACTGGGATTACATGTGTGCACATACAACATGGCCTGCTTGGGCTGTTTGGTTGGTTGGTTGTTTTTTGAAACAGGGTTTCTCTGTGTAGCACTGGCTGTCTTGGACTCACTTTGTAGACCAGGCTGGCCTCAAACTCAGAGATCTACCTGCCTCTTCCTCTCAAGTGCTGGGGATTAAAAGTATTCGCCGCCACCACCTGGCCTATGTCCTGCTTTAATAAATGTCTTAATTGGACATCTTAATATTTACAGGCTTTCTTTTGTATTCTTATATTCATATAACATGCAGTGACTGTCCTTGTGCGTGTCATTTGATTCATATGTGAATACACTGATGTGGCAAACATAAAGAAGCTGTGGGTCTAAGAGCATGCTGTGTATCAGCTCCGTCTGACTGTCGAGTCTGAGTGACTCTTCTCGGAGTGCCTCTCCAAGACAAAGTTATAAAAGTCAGTCTAATAGAGTTAAATACTTTTTCATATAATTTTAGCTTTCTCGTTTATCTTCTAGTAAGTATAGTTGAATAATTAATAGTTTTTAAGTTGAATTTTAGGTTCATTTTAAAAAATGAAGCTGAGTTTGGTGGTACATGCCTATAATCCCACTACTCAGGAGGCTGAGGCAGAAGGATTGTAAATTGAAACAACACCCAGCTCTTAAGTGTATCTCAGTGCTTTGCTTTACTGGTTGTAAAAATGAGTATAACCTATCTACATAATGCATGCACATGTGTGAGCACGTGTCATATAACTACACAGGAATGAGTCCTTGTTGATCTTAGTGATGACAAGAACAAAACAGGGTACACATGGATGTGTATTCCCAGCATTTAAAATGTATGTGCTTTATGTATATAGGTGTTTTATCTGCATGTATATATGTGTGCCATGTAAGAGCCTGCAGAGGTCAAAGAGGGCATCCCTACCCCTTGGTTTGTTTTTTGAAGCTGGGATCTTAGTAGCTCAGTTCCTGCCTTGGCCTCCCAAATACTGGAACTACAGAACCGAGCCACCACACCATTTTGCTGTTTAGCTCCCTCTCCCATAATCAAACATTAAGCCTCCTTTGAAATATTCTCTGAAGGTTCAGAGGCAGGGAACACCAGGCTTCCTATCAACTCATAGGGGTGTTGATATGGGAAAAAGGAGAGAGAAGCATATGTTCCTTTTGTACTAATTTTCTAGGTCCACTCTAAAGCACTCTATAGCTCTCTGAAGCTATGGTTTTTGTTTTAAATAGATACATATTTTATACTGAAATATCAGATTCTGTGTCATAAGGCTTTAAATATCCTCAGACAACATAAATCTGTGGCCTAGTCCTTAGAGATATGATACGTTGAAAATTATTTTGCACTTTTTGTGGCTGTTCTTGCAGAGGTTCTAGGTTTGGTTCCCAGCACCCACATGGTAGTCAACAACCATTGTAACTCCAATTCAAAGGGATCCTGTGCCCTCGCTGGCTTCCTCGAGTACCAGGCACATGTGATGACACACATAGGTGCAGACAAAGCACCCATATCCATAATAAAGTCTTTTTTTTTTTTTTTTTTTAATTAATTATCAGACCAGACATTAGCACACATCTAATCCAGCATTGGGGAGGCAGAGTTCCAGTATGCCCAAAGAGAAAAGAAAGGGGAAAATCATTTTTTTAAAGGTGTGAAGTTTGGGAGGAGGATGGTGTAGGAATGAAGAATAAATGGGATTAAAATGTAATATATATTCATTCAAATAACAGCCAGGCGTGGTGGCACACACCTGTAATCCCAGCACTCAGGAGGCAGAGGCAGGCAGATTTCTCTGAGTTCAAGGCCAGATTGTGTACAAAGTGAGTACAGGACAGCCAAGGCTATACAGAGAAACCCTGTCTTGGAAAAAAGAAGAAGAGGAGGAGGAAGAGGATGAGGAGAAGAAAAGAAGACGAGGAGGAGGAGGAAAGAAAGAAAGAAAAAGAAATTAATTCTCAAATAACTAATAAGCATATTATATTAGGGCTGGAGAGATGGCTCAGCAGTTAAGAGCACCGTCTGCTCTTCCAGAGGTCCTGAGCTCAATTCCCAGCAACCACATGGTGGCTCACAACCATCTGTAATGTGATATGGTGGCCTCTTCTGGTGTGCAGGTGTACATGCAGGCAAAACACTGTATATGTAATAAATAAATAAATCTTTTAAAAAATACTACACTAAAATAAACACAAATCTTCACGTATCAAAAACATGAAGGGAAATGGAGTTCACAGAATAACGTATAGCTGAAAAAGTCAAACTGTTGGGGGCTGCCGAGATGGCTCAGTGGTTAAGAGCACTGTGTGCTCTTCCAGAGGACTCAGGTTCAAATCCCAGCACCCACATGGCAGCTCACAACTGCCTGTAACTCCCAAGATCTGAAGCTCATAGACATACATGCAGGCAAAACACCAGTGCACATAAGGAATAAAGGTAAGTAAAAAAAATTGCTCTCTAGGCAATGAGGCGCACACCTTTAATCCCAGCACTTGTGAGGCAGAGGCAGTTGGATCTCTAGAATTTGAGGCCAGCTTGATCTACACAGTGAGTTCCAGGACAGCCAAGGCTACACAGAGAAACTTGACTTGAAGAAACAAACAAACAAAGTAAAATTATTAATACACAGATATCATATACGTGAGTTGCATGCATGGAAGATCAATGGAATGAAAATTATTGAGATTACAGTTTATCTTTTTTTGTAATTAAGAAATGAGATGTTAATTTTGATTTTAAAACTTACAAGTTTTATGTGGAGATTTACCTGAGAATGTACTTAGCATAAATGTTTTGTTTTCAGATATTTAGTCTTGGATATTGCTGATAATCCAGTCGAAAACATAATACGTTTTTTCCCTATGGTAAGTATTAGTATTTTAATATTAATATGATTTGAACCTGTTAATTTAGATTCTAAAACTACTTTTACTTCATTATGACTCCCTCCCCCCCAAATTTGTAGGTATGCTTTACAAAGAAAGTGAAGTACTTAAAAACTTTAAAAAGTTGCATCACTACACTAGCCCAACCGAGATGTCCCCTGAAAGTCTTCACTTAGCAGGAGATTGGGATAGATACTGGGACTTCTATTGGGACTCTAGGCGAGAGAGGTAAGGGAGAATGGGGAAATAGAAGGATCCAGAGGGTCCTAGAAACCTAGAAGGAGACCATTAAGACTGGCAGATCTGGACCCAGGCAGGTCAGCTCAAACTACTGTAACTAACCAAGGACAATGCATACAGTAAACCTAGACCCCTACTCTGATCTAGCCAGTGGACAGCGCATTCTCCACAGTTGTGTGGAGAGCAGAAACTGACTCTGACATGAACTCTGGTGCCCCCATTTGACCCCCTCCCCTGGTGGAGAGGCCTGGTGGCACTCAGAGAAAGGGTAAGCAGGCTACCAGGAAGAGACCTGATAGGCTGTGATCATATGGTGGAGGAGGAGGTCCCCTTCTGTCACAGACCTAGGGGACAGGAATAGGGTGAAAGAGGCAGGGAGGGGGGAACAGGAAGATCCAACTGAGAGGATAACAATTGAGATGTAATCTGATTAAATTACTTAATTGAAGCAAAAAAAATTGCGTCACTAAGGGTTTTTTGTATGTTTGGTGCCTGTATGTATGTGTGTTTATCACATGTATGCAAGAAAAGACAGGGGAGTATCGGTCCCTTAGCACTGAAGTTATGGATAGTTACGAGCCATATAGTACATATGGCTAGTGTTCACCCCTAGTCTGCCGGACGGGTGATGGGGTTGAGTTTTTGTTTCAGTTAAAAAAAATTATTTATTTACTATGTATATAGTGCTCTGCCTACATGTATAAATGCAGGTCAGAAGAGGGCACCAGATCTCATTATAAATGGTTGTGAGCCACCATGTCGTTGCTGGGAATTGAACTCAGGACCTCTGGAAGAGCAGGCTGTACTCTTAAACCTATGAGCCATCTCTGCAGCCCCCTTGTTTCACATTTTTGTGTTTGGGCTTGTGTGCGCGCGCACACTGGCGTCTGCTGAGGTGTGCGTATGAAGATGAGAGGACAGCTTTGCAGAGTCTGTTCTCACCACTGTGAGCTCCAGGGCGGGAGTCGGTCAGTGCCTTTGCCTACTGAGCCGTCCTGCCAGCCTAAGACGTGTTTTAACAACAGCAGCTGCTCTGTAGCTTGGGCTGACCGTACCCTCGCTTTCAGCCTGGCCTCCTTTAGATCTCCTGTGTTGCGTGTTGTCTTGCTCTGCGTGTTTCACTAGAATACGTTGTCTCTTGCCCGCAGACTAAAGAGTTTATTGATGGAAGCTTACAAAATGGAGGTAAATCATTTTTCTGTTATTAAAGATTTATTTTATATGTATGAGTCTTTCGCCTACCTGTATGGGTGTTATGTATGTGCCTGGTGCCTGCAGAGGCCAGAAGTCAGCTGATCCTCTGGGACTGCAGGACAGACGGTTGTGAGCCGCCATGTGTGTGCTGAGAACCACCTCTCTCCAGCCGTTAGTGTTTGTTTTATTTCTAGATGATTTTGTTACGGTTATCTTTTAGTTGATATTTTTTCTAAATGTAGACTAGAGAAAGTATATTTTTTTATGGTAGACCATTTTCAAATTTGTGTTCTCCCAGCTACTTAATTTCATCATGTAATGCTTTTTAAATTTCTCCATTGAACTACTTTGTTTCTCTTAAAATCTGTTGTATTCTCTACATAACTAAAATAAAGACTTGAAAATTAATAGCTAAGTAGCATGTACATGATATAAAGTATTTAAGGCTCACGGTAACCGATATGTGATTTTAGTATATTTTACATTTATTTTTTTCAGAAAACTAACTCTTTTTTAAACTTTTCAGGAAAAGTTCTTGTCCATGGGAATGCAGGCATCTCTAGAAGGTATGAAGATAGACAGCCTTTGTCTGTGTGTTCAGTTGTGAGTTGTGTTTCCTAACTGCTTCTCTGTCTCCAGTGCTGCCTTCGTCATTGCCTACATCATGGAGACGTTCGGGATGAAGTACAGGTGAGCCAGCACCTTCAGACCTAGCCACAGTGACAGGTGAGCCGGCACCCTCAGACCTAGCCACAGTGACAGGTGAGCCGGCACCCTCAGACCTAGCCACAGTGACAGGTGAGCCGGCACCCTCAGACCTAGCCACAGTGACAGGTGAGCCGGCACCCTCAGACCTAGCCACAGTGACAGGTGAGCCGGCACCCTCAGACCTAGCCACAGTGACAGGTGAGCCGGCACCCTCAGACCTAGCCACAGTGACAGGTGAGCTGGCACACTCAGACCTAGCCACAGTTGAGCTAACCCTCACTTAATGGACTCAGCAGAAACAGCTGGGGTGGTCTTTTACAGTTAAGTACATAGATGAAAAGGTAGGACCTTCATAGCGATAGTCAAGCTGGGATGCAGCGTTACCTCTCTTAGTAGACGTCTTGTCCACACTGATAGTTCTGTATCATTTACAACAGAAAAGCTCAAAGTATTAACCACTTGGGGCTGGAGAAATGGCCGGGGACCCAGCGTCAGTACCCAGCTCTGCGTGGTGGCTTGTAACTGTTAACACTTTTTCTAGCCTCCTGCAGGTAACACACAAACACACGGTACAGGCAAAACTCTCATACACATAATCCAGTGTTGTAATACCCATTTAACCAGAGAGAAAGGGTTGACCCAGGCCCTGTGATAGGTGGTGAGCCCAGGAACTGTGAGTTGAGTTGGCCTAACTTCTCTCCACTACAGCATGCCACCTATTTTGGCAAAAACATCTTAGATTTTTTTTTTTTTTTTTTAATGTTGCATGCTTTGAACCCAGGGCTTTCCATTGATACAGGGAGGTTTCAAAAAAATTCCTTTTTGGGGGTGGGGGGGAGGAGTAAGGGGAGGATCGAGACAAGGTTTCTCTGTGTAGTCCTGGCTGTCTGGAATTCACTCTGTAGACCAGGCTGGTCTTGAACTCAGAGATCAGCCTGCTCTGCCTCCTGAGTGCTGGGATTAAAAGCGTGTGCTTACTACCTCCAACCCCGCTTCAATTTTTTTTTTCTTTTTTTTTTTTGGAGACAGGGTTTCTCTGTAGCCTTGATTGTCATGGACTCACTTTGTAGACCAGGCTGGCCTCGAACTCAGTGATCTGCCTGCCTCTGCCTCCCTAAATCCTGGGATTACAGCTGTATGCCATCGCACAGGCTAAAAAAACATTTTTAACCTTCTTTCTTAAGATTTATTTACAATGTATACAATGTTGTGACTACATGCACACCAGAAGAGGGCACCAGATCTCATTATAGATGGTTATGATCCACCATGTGGTTGCTGGGAATTGAACTCAGGACCTCTGGAAGAGCAGCCAGGGCTCTTAACCTCTGAGCCATCTTTCCAGCTCCTCATATAAATTCTTGTGTTTTTTTTTTTTTTTTAATTTTATTAATTTATTCAGATTATAATTAAATTGTTATCCCATCACTTGTATCCTCCCATTCCTCCCTCCTTCCCGCTTTCACCCTATTCTCCTCCCCTAGGTCTAAGATCAAGAGGGTCAAATAAATTCTTAATGGGAAAAATAATAGATTATATCATGAAATAGTTTTTATGTTAATTTTTATTTCTCTGTTTTCAGAGATGCATTTGCTTATGTCCAAGAAAGGCGATTTTGTATCAATCCTAATGCTGGATTTGTCCACCAACTTCAGGTAATGACCTCCAATGTCCACATTGCTTAAAGTAGAGTATGTAGAATGATTAAAATGGTTTGTCTGTACAGTTTAGGTGTAGTGTTTACCTTGTGCTCGGCGGTGGCGGCGGTTGTGGTGGTGGTGGTGCACGCCTTTAATCTCAGCACTTGGGAGGCAGAGGCAGGTGGATCTCTGTGAGTTCAAGGCCAGCCTGGTCTACAAAGCGACCTTGTCTAGGCTGCAGTCAGATCGTGGAAGCTAGTAATTTAGCATTGGAATGAATAGCACCAGACCAGCCTGAAGGAGAGATAAACCTGTTTTTGTTATGATCCCAAGTGTGGGATGGGGAATGGTTTTGTGAGAGAACAGGTGATGTTAATCCACTAGAAGGTGGGAGCTTGATTGTTGCCAGCGGAACAGATCTGTGAACAGACTCTGGGAGGAGATACATAAGTGAGCCAGAAACAGGAGGCGGGCCTTTTGGAGGCTTGGGATCGTTTTGGCTGTTCATTGCTCTGCTTCGAGACGCTCCTGGAAAGAACTGCTCGAGGGAAAGAAGGCTTCGGGGCTCCGGCTCCGGCTGAGGTTCCGGGTTCTGGTTGCTCCAGGTTCCAACAGAAGAAATCCTGCTGACTACCCCAGGAGAATTGTTCCTTGGAACTGATATCCTTACGGTTTTGTTATTGTATTCTTTAATCTCCTAATTCCTATTGTTTAGGTTAGTCGGGTTATAAGTGACGTATACTCGGTTAATAAGTTCGTAGTAAAATATATTTGTTTAAAAAATTGAGCCTATACCAGCCCCCAACAACAAACACTGCAAATGTGTTCCTTCCCCCAATCAATCGATTTAAAAAAGAAAAAGGAAAGTAAAATTATACACAAGTTAGAAAATGTGATGATTCTCCCCTGACCCGTAGTGTAGTTGAAGAATGGGCTGGGCATCCCTGATGTGAGACTTGAAATGTTTCAGTACCAAAACCTTTGAATGCTTATGTTTGGATTAGTAGGTATTCTAAAGTCCAGGCCACTTCAAAAGGACGGGATAGTCAGTCACTATGTTCTAAGCACATCAGCTCTTTTGTTCTGTTTGCTTTAGTTTTTCTTGTTGCAGGTCTTGCTGAGCCTAGCGTACACAACTATAACTTTCTTTGCTTTTTTGCCTTGTATGCAAACATTCATTTTACAGCATATTTTTGTTCTTTAAGAAGTAGGGTATAGTACGATAAAATAAAGTTTTAGCAGTGTGTAAGAGTCACGTGTGCAAAGTAACCCTCTTAATATATAATCCTAACAGTGTGTCTTGAAGAAACAGAGTGTGGTATGTGCTGTGACCGCATTTGGGAAGATCAGTACAAGCTCAAGGTCAGCCTGGTTACATAGTAAGCCCAGGCCACCCAGGGGTGAATACCAAGGCTGCCTACAAACATACAATATACAAATGTATAAAAATTTTAATTATATATACATTTAAATAGGTATATATATTTAAGAAGAGAACACATCTTGAACATACTTTTGTAATACACAGTCGTCGGCCACAGAGTGTTTCCGTGCATAATGGGCCACACGCATTGCTGGTCTGTAAGACTTCGGTAGAGCTGGAAGAGCCTCATTACATAATGGCCTTGGAGTCACGGTAACAGTTCAATGCAATGTGTTACTCTTCTCCGTATGTATACGGGTGTTTTCTCTATATGGCTGTTGTGGATAATTTCTCAGTATGGCCTAATCATGTTTATTATCAGGCCTATAATTATTATTACTATGGTATTTTCTAACCTGCTGGCAATCAATCAAGACACATACACCTGTCATATTTTAAAATAGCCTTAGTTAGCCTGGGGCAGGGCAGATATTAATCCCCTAAACTACTTCCCATAGTGGGGCAGGTGTGAAATACATGTCCCAGTCCCATGCCATCTGCTTCTCATAATTTCTATCAAGCTACCTCCCATCCATAATCCCAAATTCTTACTTACTATCATCATCTGGACCAAATCTCCATCCACATCAGCCATGTTTCTCTCCTCCACGTAATCCATGGCACAGCCTTCCTCTTCCTGTTCCTTTCCTCTAGTCTCATCTCATCCCCTCATCCCAAGATTCTCTCTGTCCCCCAAAGCCTGGGAACCTTAGCCACGCCTATCCCATATTGATGCTAAGAACTGAACCCTGGATCCTCCAAAAGAGCAGGCAGTACTCCTAATCCCTGAGCCAAATCTCCAACCCCCACAACTCGTTACTCTTGGGTTTGTGGTGATGCTGTTATGGTGTGCCATAGTTGACACTCAAGTGAAGGAGTGCTTTTTAGGAGGTTACTGTGACTACTGTCTTCAGTGTGGACTGGAGAGAAAATAAGGGCGGCTGCCAGGACCAAGTAGACCAGTTTAAAAGGATATGTTGCCAGTCAAGAGGATCCTGGGAACTGGTGAGATGGGAGTGAGTAAAGGCACTTGCCACCTGACAGTAGAAGCCTAGGGACACGATTCTGACCACTGGAGTCCCTGTAAAGGTAAAAGAGAACCAACTCCATACATCGTTACTCTATCCTCCACATGTGTGCTGCAGTAAGTGTACCCGAAATGCACACACATAGAAACAAGATTAATGGAAAGATGGGTTTAAACGAGTGGTGGCGGAGGAAAAGGTGAGATGAGGTGCTGGGTTTACTTGAAAGTGTAGCTGGCTGGCAGGGTTTGGCGCTAGATGGATGTAGAGTCTAAGGGGCAGAGAGAGAGAGGCAGCGGCCTTTTGATTGAACAACTACTAGGCGAGTCACCACTGATGGAGAGGAGACCATAGGAAGGGACAGGTTACAGAGTAACATCAAGAGATACTTGTTTTATTTGGTTTTCTGGCTCAAAGCAGCATTAAACTGATAACTTTGCATGTGCTAGGCAAGTGCCCCTATCCTAACCTCCGAGAATTTGATCCTGTTAAGCTTAAAAAGAATGGAGAAGAGATAGATAGTTGTGTGCATGTGTTCAGGAGATGGACTCCGTATGTAAGGAGTGAACGCTCCTGAGAGTGAGATCAATAGAGGAATAAGTGTGGATAAAGAATTAAGCCTGGGAAGCCGGGCATGGTGGCGCACGCCTTTAATCCCAGCACTCGGGAGGCAGAGGCAGGCGGATCACTGTGAGCTCAAGGCCAGCCTGGTCTACAAAGCGAGTCCAGGACAGCCAGGGCTACACAGAGGGGGGGGAAAAAAAAAGAATTAAGCCTGGAGAATATAGCTAGTGGTAGACTGCTTTCTTGCCTAGCTTGCTAACATTTTAGGTTCAGTTCCCAGTAGTAGGGTAAAGGAGTAGTTGGTGTACTTGGGCTTTATTTGCCAGGTATGCTATCACACACCTGTAATCCCGGGAGGAAGGAGGGTCAGAAACTCAAAGCCAGCCTTGGCTAACTAGCCAGCCATGGTTCTTTGAGATTGTGCCTCTAAAACAAGAGGAGAAAAAAAAAAAAAAAAAAAAAGCAAAGGCGGAGCACTCCAGTGCTCAGGGGTGCAGGAGGTGAGGAAGTAAGCCTCACAGAGGACATGGCTAGTGGCACAGCAAGAAGATCCTGGTGGTCTAATTTTAGAGATGGTAAGTGAAAACTTTGCAAAAGGAAGGAGAAATAATTCCCTATTTCTTTCTTGTTTGTTTGTTTTGTTTTTTTGAGACAGAGTTTCTCTGTGTAGTCTTGGCTATCCTGGACTCAAAACTCACAGCAATTCCCCTGCTTCTGCCTCCCGGTCCTGGGACTAAAGACATGTGCCACAACATCCGGCATAATTCCCTATTTCAAAGGGCCTTGGACCGTTCACAGAGTCCTTGTGGGATGGAGAAGATACACATAATTTCACTTTGTTTAGGGAAAACTTAGAGAATTTTGTTTTTATTGATTCTTAGAACCATTTAATAAGATTGCAGGTGTAAGTGTTGGGTCTCTGTGCCCCTTGTGCTACGGTAACATACAACATTAGACCAATAGACCTGATGCCAGTGGGTCTGGCAGTGAGCTGTTGCCAGATTTGGTTTCTAATCATCAGTAACCGAGAGGACCAGATAGGAATTGTCAACCTTTAACCTTCATTCCTTTTGCAAGAATATGGTGCCCAGCCCTTTAACTGGAAACTAAAAAAAAAATGTCCACATTCATCTTGTATATCTGAACTAATTTAAATCTTTTCTTAGGAATATGAAGCCATCTACTTAGCAAAATTAACAATACAGATGATGTCCCCACTCCAGATAGAAAGGTCCCTGTCTGTTCATTCTGGTACCACAGGTAAGGGCTTTTTGTTTGTTTTTGTAAAAAAGTAAGAGAAAGGTAATAATGGGGGAATCTTTTACACATTACACATACTCCTGCGCAGTCTGTTTAGAAACCGAACAAACTAAACAATTGCGAAAGGATTAGCTGCCTAATGAATAAGCAGTAAATGTACCTCTGATGTGCACAAGTGTATAGTGTATAGCCAATTACAACAGCCAACTGAAGATCATCTATCTACTTGGTTTAATTTTAAGTATGTTAAGTTGTATAACTATTGGAAAGATTGAAATAAGACTCGTCAGCCTAACTTGGTTGACTCTAAAAATGTGGTTGCTGGGTATGGTGGCATATATATATTCCAGCACTGTGTGATGGAGGCAGAAAAATCATAGTAAGACCTTGTCTCAAATGATCAACACATAAAACTATGTTTCAAGTGCAGCAATGTAACTAATAGGAGTGACCTCGCTACTACTACTTTGAGTTTTTGTTGTTTCTAAGCTTTATGTGTAGGAGTGTCGTGCCTACATGTGTGTGATTGTGTGTGCCATGTGCGTGCCTGATTCCTAGAGTTAGGTGCAGCAGACGCCTGGAACTGGACTTACAGATGATTGTAAGCCACCACATCGTCCTAGGAACCAAATCTAGGCCCTCAGGAAGACTAGCCAGTTTGCTTAACTGCTGAGCTGTCCCTCCAACTATGCAGTTATTTTGAGACAGGATCTCACTAAGTAGCACTGGTTGGCCCAGAACTAGCTATGTAGACCAGGCTGGCCTGGAACTCACCTGGTTAATGTGCTTGTTAGTGGACCTGACAACTTGTCCTCTCCCCAGGACCCACATGGTGTAGGACAACTGACCTCCACAAGTTAGGAACTGCCTCTACCACCCAGGTGCTGGCATTGAAGTGTGTGCCAGCACACCCAGCTACTGCTGTTCTATTCTTTCCTCTATTTTTAGGATCACTCAAATCATTTATTTTCATAGTTAACAGTCTAAGCAAACTCTCAACTTATCTTCCTTTCCCAAGCCTGCAGCTTGCAGCTCTTGTTTGTAACAGTTGTTTGTTTTGTTTTTTTTGTTTCTTTGGTTTTTCAAGACAGTGTTTCTCTTGTAGCCTTGGCTGTTCTGGACTCACTTTGTAGACCAGGCTGGCCTCAAACTCTGCATCTGTGTCCACTCTGCATGTGCCACCACATCCGGCTTTGTAACAGTTCTTACAAGGTTAGAATAGGTTATGTGCCAGTTAAGATGACATTTAAGCACAAATCCAGAAACCACCACTGTTCTGTACTACCTAAAATGCTCAAGCCAGGATGTTCGTTCATCTTTTGGGCTTGGCTTTCCCGTTACCCTTGACCCCTCTCTACCATTATTTAAACACTATAATGTTCAACAGTATCTTGAAAGCACACTTCCTTCTGAATAGTACTTTTAAACAATGACTAGTGAGGTCCTCAGGAGCCGCTAAGCCAGATTACCCTGGTGCGTTTTATACATTGTGCTCATGTTTACTTGTCTTAGTTGTAATGATATTTTTGTTTTGCCAAAGACTTGGTTGACTGTTCCTAAGCAAGCCAGCTGAAGAGAGACCCCTAATGCTTTTACGCAGAGTCACAGGGGGCACAGCTCACCATATGTAGTAAAGGCCCTTCTGGCTTTTCAGTTTGTGTTTTCACTCCAAAAAACTAAACTGGGTGTTTTCCTTGCCACAGTGCATGATACCCTGTTCTTACACATAGCTGTCATCTCAAATGAAACGGTTGATTGCACTCTCCTCCAGCCCCTCCTGGAGAAGTGCATCACTGTGCCTCTGATCACCATCACTACCACAGACCTCACACACCTGTGTTTGGCCTTAGGCTAGGAGTTTCCTTTCACTGTTACTCTGTTGACACTATGTTTACATAAAGCAATAACTTCCTTAGAACCTGCAACCTGAGCTGGACAGTGGTGACGCATTCCCAGCACTCGGGAGACAGAGGCAGAGGCAGGTGGGTCTTTTGAGGCCAGCCTGGTCTGGGAGCAAGTTCTAGGACAGCCAGAGCTACACAGAGAAACCCTGTCTCGAGAAAAAAAAAAAAGAAAATGAAAATAAAAGTTACTTACTATATTCCATACCTAAGACATATATATTCCTGATGCAACATAAAGAATTTACTGAAGTGTGCTGTAAATCTAAGCATGAAATTTTCATAATGCTAATATAATACCATTTGGGAGGGACAAACTTTTGCTGCCTATAGTATCCTAATGTGGCTTAGGTGAGTTTTCACTTTACATTCATTCAATAACCTTTAGGTAGTTTGAAGAGAACACACGAAGAGGAGGATGATTTTGGAAACATGCAAGTGGCAACTGCACAGAATGGCTGACCCATGAGCACTGACACAAACGTGAACGTCTATCTGGAAAGGAGAAGCTCCTAGTGATAACAATGTAAAATGGTAAAAACACAAAATAGTTTCTTTTCAATTATACGTTGCTTCCAGACATGTTTCTCTGCAGCTTGTTGAGCAGCACTGAGATGCTGGACTCCGCAGGAGACGGCTTTGCGGGTGATGGGCTTGTTTAAACAACAACAAAACACCGCGCGGTTTATGATAAACCAAGAATTTTGGACTTGCACAGAGGTATTATTGCAATAATGCACTTTTCATACTTGAAATTTATTTGTATGAATATAAAGTTA
The DNA here is from genome assembly GCF_903995435.1 of Acomys russatus. NCBI lineage: Eukaryota > Metazoa > Chordata > Mammalia > Rodentia > Muridae > Acomys > Acomys russatus. The sequence goes on from NC_067139.1 coordinate 75,753,455, forward strand.
TTACTTTAAACAAAATGCAAGTTGGGGGGTTTGTTTATAGATTTTGGATAATTTATAACAAATTTCCTAATGTTTCCTAAAAACTCATTTTTTGGTTATATATATTACATTTAAAGTAATTTTACAGTTCAATTTTATGATGGAGCCTCTTACAGAAACATTAACAAAACGTAGAACTCTTCCACATTTTTTTTTAGTATAATTCAGTAACTTTATTATCATTTTTTAAAACTTCCTGATCCCACATCTTTAAATCATGACTTTAGCCAACTACCCTACTTTACTAATTAAATCCAATTAGTACTTCCTTTCCAATTGCCTTCCTTATTCTAAACAGAAGTTATAAGGATCGAAGAAAGAGGTCTTACTTTCTAGGATAGTGTTAAATTTTCCACGTTTTTTTTCTTTTTGCTGTTGTTAAGCCAGATTTAGACTTTGTCTTTTCAGAGTTTCCTAGCCCTTTTAACTTTTGTTCAAAATGGTTCAAAGTAGACTCTAAAGAAACCAAACCAATGTAGCACTGTTTTCTTCAATATGAAACCCCTAAAAGAAAAGTGCCTTGCATCAACAATTAAATCCTCATGACCTCTAAATTAGTATATAGAACAGTGAAAAGCTATTAACGTTTCCCTGTAATTTGTTTTTAAACCATAAATTAAACTGAATCTGAGATGCTTGAAGAAAGTAAATTATTTGGGATGAGACGTTTACTTCATTCCCACCGTCGGCTTCTGTGAGGTTCAGCAACAGCTTTGCTGTGAAGATGCATCCACGCGGGGAAGCAGTTTGTGGGCGACTTTGGTATATTATAAATTACTGTTTTTACTTGTTGCTAAATTAATTCAAATTTACCCCATAATTTGCATTAGCAAAGTCACTTTATGGCTCTTTGGTTTTCCATGTTTTTATCTATATGTATAAAAGTTGTTCTACAAAAAACATTTTGCTGTTTTAAGATGTGCAGAAGAGAGAAGAGTTTTTAGTGTTTTGTATGTGATGACTTTAGGGCAGCACAAGCACAGCTCCTTTGTATCTTACATTTCTCAGTCCTCCTTCGAGGTGCTTTACTGTTGGAATGGTATCTGTACATTTCCAGGGTCCCATGAGGCACTGTGCGAGGTAACGTATTACACTTCACTTGCTTTGCTCTCTTTACGACCGTAACAGTACAGAAGGCTCTTGTCCCACACAGTGGGGGCCTGAATATAAACCAGAATTACTGTTACCTGGAGCTCTCTCTATCCTCTTCTGATTCCCCATCCTGGCTCCTACCTTTCCACCCTAAAAACAGCATTGTGATCCAGTATTCTCTTGTGTCACAGGTATGGTGGTCTAGTGGAGTCAAGCTTACATTGGTATTGAGAAATTCCTGTATACACATCACCACTGGACAGGTCAACAAAGATCTCTTGGAGTCAACTCATATTCTATGACTCATTAAACAGACATTGTGCTTAAAGCAATCTTCATTTAAAAAGTGATTTTTCAAGATGATGCATTTGAAATAACTTACTAAAATAAGTTTCACCGGATGTGGTGGCATACGCCTTTAATTCCAGCACTGGGGAGGCGGAGGCAGGCAGGATCACTGTGAGTTCGAGGCCAGCGAAGGCTACACAGAAACCCTGTCTCAAAAAACCAAAAAAAAGAAAGGTTCTTAAACGTAAATATTTCTCTTTAGGAGTCTGGCCAAAACAAAACAAAATAGTATAGGTTATTGATAGTCATTTGTAGCTGGTAATTTTCCACTTTTCTAACCACTGTCATTTTTATGTTCTCACATAAAGTGCCTATCCAGCACGGTATACTGGAGACAGTCTCAGACACTAGGGACAGTTGATGTGGACAGATGAGGTTTGTTCTGTCATAAGCCTGTAAGTTTCTTTTCTTCCTGTCTATTGCCTAAGTAGCTGCTTAGGTTCCATTTCCAATAATGTGTTGTGACAGCCAACTATGACAAACTTAGCCAGTCATGACTTACTCTAGAGAACTTGAGCAACGTATGGATGTCCACCCAGTTTCAACATTAAGGATTAAGGATGTAGTCTGGGCTCAGATTTTAAATTATAACATTTTATCAAGACATAGGGAACTTCATTACTCCTCATTTTGAAAGTTTGAGACAGATGTTGAAAACTTGGGAGTCGGGGAGGGGGTCTTCTCCTAGTTTAAATGACTCGTGTTAATTTCTTATCTACTAGATGTTGTACTGAATCTGTGGTAGAAATGTTCAAGTCTGATAGCTTCGCTTCCACTTGTAGAGCAGAATACTCATTTTCGGGGGTGTGGAGTTGTGGTTAGTCTGAGTCTAGAAGTAACCGAAAACGCTAAGCATGTCCTTTGTAAGAAAACAGAAGGTTCCTACTGATTTACGTATTATGGTAACTAGAAGTATTTACGTGCAATCTTGGATTATGAAGTTGAGGTGTATATATTAGGATCTCAGCCTGATGTAACGGGAATGAGCAGTTAGTTACCTGTGGGGCTTTTATTCTTATTTTTGATTTTTTGAGACAGGGTTTCTCTGTGTAGGCTTGGCTGGCCTGGACTCATTTTGTAGACCAGGCCGGGCGTGCACCACCACGCCCAGCCTGGGTCTTTTTTAATAACTGGTTTAATCCATAATCCTAAAGCAAAGCTTCGATTCAGTATTTACGTTGTCCAATAACACTCCAACGAGGACATAATAGGAAACAGCTGAGATTTATTTACTCAAGGATTTTATTTATTTTTTATTAGGAAAAGAAGTTTCTATAGTCTTTTGAGTGCTGGATGTAATTCTTTAGTCTTTCCCATTCATGGCAGCTAAAAAAAGAAATTACTCAAAATATTCAGGTTTACATGTTAAGCTCTCTCATAGGGAGCTACCATACCTCACAGTTCAAAGTGTTTTCTCAATCAGTAACATGATACTGGCATGTAATTGCAATTTACTATGCAGCAAAAATGATTCAAGAAAATAACAGTGTCTATTTACCTCTGTATAGTCAATTGCTTATGTTATTATGCTTTTAACATTTGTACTCAGATAAAATGCTTATGTATGTATAGGAATGTCACATTGCAAGATGCTGCTAGCCTGGGCACAAAGTATTAAAATTATTTTGTGAAGACTGGTGGTTGTATTAAAGCTGCTGTGCAATTGTACCTCAGATGCACCTCATGCGTGCTCTTTATGCATCAAGACTTGCTTGTCCTCTGGGCAAACGTAATGCAGCTGCACTCCGGGATGAAGGGGCTGAGTCAACATCTGATAGTGGAACTGTTTCAGTTAGTGACACAACTGTTTCTGTAAGAGGAGTTAGAGAAACCTTAACCGACTCCTTGGGACTCACTGAGATACTCACATAGTAGACTATTTCTTACCATTAAACTCTTTGTGGTAAAACAAAGTGCTAAACTTTTGGAGAGGCTTGTTTAACGTGGCTAAAACCTAGTGAAGCCCTGTCACAGTTAAAGCTGTTTCAAGTCCACTAGTGACTAGAGGGAAACCCAAATCCAATTGAAGAAATCCAAAAAAAAATACATAAAACTAGGTTGTTATGAGCCAGGTCTTGACCTAACAGACTGAAGCTGCCCGTGGGGGTGCAGGCTGTCACACCAGCTCTCAGGACACGCGTGGACGTGAACAGCCTATCTTCTACGGCCTGGGCTGCAGTCTCCCTACCTGAACAAACAAGAAAAACACAAGATTCTAACCCGAGAGATTGTTCATAGAAACAAATTTAATGTACCATGGAATGTGAAAGATTAGAACCATTATTAGTAGTAATTCTTCTTTTAAAAAATAAATAAAACAGGACAGTGATGAGAATAATAGTGCCGTTATAATCCCATCAATTAGAAAAGCTGCCGTCACGTTAGAGACGGAGCAGAGGCAGTACCACGTGTCTTGCATGACGCAGAGGGTTCAGGTGTGCGTGGTTCCACTAGAGCTGCTCACTCACTGATGGAAAGGACCCTAGGTCTCTGTGTCTGCCCTTGGGTAATTCTAACATCATTTGACAGATGAAATAGGTGGACTATACAAAACACTTAGTAGAATAGTTACTTAAGCTGTTTCACCTTGTTAAGAAGACTGTCCAAGTTGTGTGTAGTCTTTTTTGGTTTTTGGGGTGGTTTTTTTTGTGTGTGGTTTTGTGTGTGTGTGTGTGTGTGTGTGTGTGTGTGTTTTGAGACACGGTTTCTCTGTGTAGCCTTGGCTGTCCTGGACTTGCTTTGTAGACCAGGCTGTCCTGGAACTCACAGAGATCCACCTGCCTCTGCCTCCCGAGCACTGGGATTAAAGGCCTGCGCCACCACGCCCAGCGTTGTGTGTAGTATTAAGATCAACAATGTGCAAATATGTATCTGATTATAATAATAGAAGTGTCCAACTCCCTGTATTGTGAGAAATAGTCCACTTTGTCTATTCTGATGTATGAGACAAAAATAATTTTAGTGTGATAAACAGCCTTATTCAGTATATACATGTATTTAAGAATGAGCAGCACAGAGCAGACCTAACTCTTACTACCCAGATTCCTGACTACCAAGAAATCAAAACAAACTTTAGAAAAATACAATGCAAGAAAAGATTCAAGTCAAAAATATATTCCTTTGGTTAAAAATCATCCCTCTGTATGATCATTTGTACTCTACAAGCATGTTCAGTAGCCACAGGCGTCCTCTCCCGTCACTACTCTTACATGCTACAGCGGTTTTTCGGTCTAATAGTTACGGAGCTCACTTGGTTGCAGCAACAAAAATAAACTCTGGAACAGTAAAGCCTTGTAGCATTAACCTCTTGATGGTGGTTTTTAGTTTAGGTGTCTCCGACACATGTACTTTTCTTCAGATACTGTATAGCCAAACTTTTTGTAGAAATCAACATTTTGTGGTAGACATTCAAGTGTGATCTTGTAACAGTTCAGTTTCTTGCTTAGCAAAGTAAGAGTTGATAATAACCTGAAATTTTGAAGAGAGAAGTGTGGATGAGTCTTGATGATACGGAATATTAATCCAGTATAAGTTTAGATCATGGCCTTTTCAATAATATTCAGATAATTACATTGATAAGCGTTTAAATTGCTGAATCATTTTTATTTTGTTTCAAACATGTTAGTAGCCTTCAGCCTGTTAATAAATAACCCAGGCTACACCATCTCCTTATCATGGGAGGAGGAGCCCAAGTGTGGAGATGACAGGGCGGTTGGGTCATTCTCTCCTTTACGTGGACTCTGGGGTCTAACTGAGGCTTATACTGTAAGTGCAGACACCCTCTCAGCCATCTTATCAACCTCTAAACCTTTGTTTGGGAGGCTGGAAATATGGCTCCAGTTAAGAGCACTGCTGCTTTGAGGCCAGGGTTCAATTCCTAGCACCCACATGGCTACTAACTCTGTATCTCCAGTTGCAGGTGATGTGTTCTGGCTTCCTGGCCTGCACAGACACACGTGCAGGCCTAAGAGCTGGCTTAGCAAGTAAGAACACTGGCTGCTCTTGAATTTGTCTCCTGGTTTGGTTTCCAGTACCGACGTGTCAGCTCACAGCATTTATAACTGCTGTCCAGGGGCACCTGGTGACTACTGGCTTCTGATGGCACTAGGACACAGGCAGTGCACAGATAAACATGGATGCAAAATGTCCACACATGTGAAATAACACTTTAAGAAGAATTCATAGCTGGGCGTAGTGGCCCATGCCTTTAATCCCAGCACTCAGGAGACAAAGGCAGGTAGTTAGCTGTGAGTTTGAGGCCAGCCTGATGTACAAAGCGAGTTCCAGGACAGCCAAGGCTACACAGAGAAACCCTGTCTCAAAAAACCCCCCAGAAAAATTAAAAATTAAAATTAAAAACAATTCATGTATGAGCCTAGATATAGTGACACACAGTTATGACCCCATTGTTTGGGAAGTGAGAGAACTGCCTCGAGTTCAGGCAAGAAACTTCGCTACACAGCATGTTCGGGACAAGCATAGGCTCAGAGTGAGAGTGTAAAAAAATACCACGGGCTGAAAACAGCAGTGATGGGGTGCTTACCAAGCCTCTAGGTTCAATCCCCAATACTGGGGGCTGTGGAACCAAAACAGAGGGAAGGGGAAAAAAAAACCCTAAAAACTATCAAATTTGAAAACCATGGCCCATGTTATTTTTATGCAAGGTCTGACTAGCTGTGGTGACAGACCTGTACAAGTACCTAAGAGGTGAAAGGAGAGCAGGAAGATGTGGAATTAAGGTTGTCTTTTACTTTATAGCAACGTGAGACCTTACTCCAAAAAACAAAACCTCAAAATATCTTTGTTCCAAGGACTGGGGGTGTACCTGATTCTCCTACCTCATCTTCCTGTATGCCAATTTTATAGCTATGTGGCTTTCATGCTTGAATAAAGAATCCTTTATCATTCATGAAAAAGAAAACCGGCACCTTCTAAAAATTTAGGCATAATAGTAAAAACTGTTGTAGTTCAGATAGTCAAGTGTTCCAAACACCTAGGGTGCGACCTGAGACACGCCTGATGCTGACCTACTCAGTGCACTCATTAAAATGCAAAGGTTGTATTTAGAAGTGTAAGTTCTGCTTATTGGCAATAAACCTATGAAATATTAAGCATTCCCTTTGCTTTGCTTTTTAAGATGTGTGTATGCTAGCAGCATAACTCCCGTGGTAGAACAACTTGCTTAGCATATTAGAGTCAACAATGACACACACACACACACACACACACACACACACACACACACACACACACAGTTTGATTACATGTTACTCTCAGTAAGTATTTTCAATTCTCAAACTCTTGAGGTAAAACTAACAATATTGTATTCAGTTTTTTGTTAAATTCAGTCTCAGATACAGAGAATTAGTTCAGAATTAATGAAGGTTAGAAATAGCTTAAATCAGGAAAATGTTGGCAAGAATCCAAACTGACAGACCACCCAGTTTCCAGGGCTGTGTGGGCTTGCTTACAGTTTGCCAAGCTGCTTCCCTCTGCACTCGTCACTGACGACAACATCTTCCACTCTTCCTCTCTGCAAACAATTACAGTGGAACAGTATGAGCCTTCAGCCTGGTTTCCACTTGGTAATTAGTTGCTTTTTTGTTGAGGAAATGGGAAAACCAGCCTTGCCTTAATAGTTTTTAGCTACATCCTCAACTTTCCCTGTGCTGTTTAGAGCTCCAAATCCTTGTCACCTTGTCATAAACATAGTAGCTCCAACTTGTTGCTTAGTAGCAATTTACATCCAGCACATTCTCAATTTCAAGTGCAGAAACCAAAACTTGTAACCAACAGAGTAATTTTGGTTCTCTGTCCCCCCCTCCCTCCGTCCCCCCGTCGCTCTCTTGAGACAGGGTTTCTCTGTATAGCCCTGGTTATCCTAGACTTAAAAGTTGTAGACCAGGCTGGCCTCGAACTCACAGCAATCTGCCTGTCTCTGCCTCCCTGAGTGCTGGGATTAAGGGTGTGTGTTCCAGAGTAATTTCTAAACGCTCCTTTTTCCTATATTCAGAAAGACAGTGAGCTTTTTCCTATATTCAGAAAGACAGTGAGCGTGTGTGTCTGAGTGTGTGAATGGCTCGGGGTGGTGTTGGAGGTCAGGCTACACTGCGACAGTTCTCTCCCTCTACCACGTGGGTTCCAGGGCCAGGGTAGGCGGGCTTGCGGCAAACACCTTTTTACCCCTTGAGCCATCTGCTGGCTCTTCTATCTCACTGTCATTGGATTGTAACTTGTAGAGACCTCAGAAAAGTGTCCTCTGCTAAAGACTCCCTAATAAGCAATGAACAATTGGGGGAAAATTGATTTTGCTAATGAAGCTTCCAAGTTGGTTTCATTAGAAAACATGTATCTGTGACTTTCCTCACAGGCACTAATGTGAGCACATACCTTAGCACATGAGTGGATAAATTTATGTTCTATTATCAGAGTCGCTGTGGCAACAATTTGCCCTAGGGTCACATCTTCCACCACTGTGACATAGTAATCCCCGGACTTCTTCATATGCTCAAAAGACTCTGTGGAGATCCAAGAGCGTTAGACAGTAGGCAACTGTACCTGACTGAATTCAAGAAAGCACCAGGCTTACCTGACTTCATCTTTGAACAGTAAAGCTATTTTGCCACAGTGTTTTAGTTTCTAGTCAGTGAAGTAGATTGAGGATAATCCATCCATCCATCCATCCACGTCACTATGTTGCTCTGGCTGTCCTGGAACAGCCTATTCTGTTGCTCTGTAGATCAGACTGGTCTTGAACTCACAGAGATCTGCCTATCACTGCCCCCTAAGCTCTGGGATTAAGGATGTGCACCACTACAGCCAGCTAGTTTCTAGTTCTAAAAATACTACATTATTTAAAACATCAAGGAATTGAAATACCAATAGTCAGCATTGAGTGGTCCACACCTTTAAAGTCATGTTAGTACAGTATGGGATATAACCCAGGGGTAGAGTGCTTTCGGTGCCTAGAAACGTGCGCACACACAGTCTGCTAGCAAGTAACACTCAAGAATTTTGTTTCGTTTTTAAATATAAACACAGTATTACAGATTAAGTGGACATGTTGCCATGTGTGTGACTAATTAAAATGTCAGTATCTTCCTACTTAATTTACATTTATTCAAAACTAACACACACTAGGTACTAAAAAAAAAAAAGACAACTGTAGGGTGTTGGTTGTTTTGGGTTTTTTAAGACAGGTCTCTGTAGCCCTGACTGTCCTGGACTCACTTTGTAGACCAGGCTGGCCTCAAATCAGAGATCCCCCTGCCTCCCAAGTGCTGAGATTAAAGGCGTAGGCCACCACCGCCCAGCCAAAAACTACATATTTTTATAAGCATATCTACAATTCATAGTCTTAGTTTAAAAATATTTTGACAAAACAGTTTTGTTTTTTTTCTAATGTTTCATCATTACATATTTGTTCTTTTAGAAATAAGCTCTTTGTTTGCTATGAAAGCACCTGACAAAGATGAGAGATAAGGCCCCACTTCAGTACTTTTTCCAGAGTCATACAACAAAAGCAAAGCACGTTCCCTCCAGTAATGTTTGGCACTTTATATAGCTGGGAAAAGCAGCACTTTTTCATCTAATCTGGTACACATACAAAGAAAGAAAAGGAGCCAAGTTCTGTGACTCTCGGGCATTGTTTCTTCTGAAGTCCCACTCCATATAGATCTGAAGTAGGGAAAAAAATAGCCCAATGAAGGAAAATAAACAGAGCTACAGAGTATTACTCGTCATTCTCAGCCTGGCTGGAGAAGTTACCTGCTGAAGGAAATGAACTAACAGGGAATGAGAGGGCTGTGAGGACACTGCTAACCTAAGGCCGCTCCATCCTTTCCTGCCGGTAACTAACCGTGATCTGGAATATGACTGGTTCTTTCTGGAAACCCATTTTCTCGTGTCTCAGAAGGGGAAGGGGACTGTTAGAATAACCTCAAATTTCAACATAAAAGAAAATCAATGATTAAGAACGAAAGAGGGCGTGTGTGGTGGCACACGCCTTTAATCCCAGCAGACGCAGGCGGATCTCTGAGTACAAAGCAAGTCCAGGACAGCCAAGGCTACACAGAGAAACCCTGTCTTGGAAAAAAAAAAAAAAAAGAACAAAAGCAGAGTAGGAGCCGGGCTGGCGGCGCTAGCCTGTAATCCTAGCACTCGGGAGGCAGGAGGTGAGCCCAGGACAGCCAGGGCTACACAGAGAAACCCTGTCTCAAAACAACAACAACCCCAAAACAGAATAGGAACATAAACTTTAATTTGGTAATGAAGTTTCTGTGCTCAACATAAGCACACAGGTTATACTACAACAAAGGAAAAACAACTGTAAACACTAAGTTACTGTGTAAGACATCTGGGTTCTGCAGTGAGGTGGCTAGTTCATGACTTCCAGCTACTTGAGTTCTCAACAGTTCTATGTGACCAGACCAGGTACCCGTGGTACTTACTCATGAACTGCTCAGGGCTGACGACGCCAGTCTCCGTCAACTGACCCAGTACCTTAAAAAAGCCTAGTTTAAAACATTTCAAGTCAGAAGAAACGAAAAAGAAAGATTAAAATGTGGAAAGCAGCAAAATGTTCACTGGGTGGGTTAAAGGAAATTACTTTTTCACAGCTCCACAATCATGTTTCATTATCATCTTTAAACAAAACAAGCCAATTCCCAGCAGATTCTGCTGTGTGCATTCATTGTACATTGTCCTGCATACATAAGACATTTTTCATACAAGTACTGCCATATTTTAAATCTTTAAACTGCAATCTACTCCTTTTTATAATCAGAAAAGCAAATGACAGCCTTCAACATTTCCTGCATCTACTTTTCAGGTAGCGCAGACCCCATATCAGTAATTATAGAACCAGTATGTATATTAAGTGCTGTTTAAGTTTATGTAAGGGCATCACATTTTCCTAATACACGTTTAAGGAGCAAGAGTCTCACCTCCACCAAATGCATAGAACACTGTTGAGACAGCCGTTTGAGTTTCTAATTTCACCACTGTTAATGCTGCCCGGCATGATGACAGACCTTTAAAAGTCCCAGCACTAAGGACGTAGAGGCAGGTGGATCTCTCTGAGTTCCAGGACAGCCAACGCTACAAAGATCCTGTCTCAAAACACACTAGCTGCTAACATACATTTAGAACTTTGAGTCTTTTTGTTTTTTTGTTTCGTTTTTCGAGACAGTGTCCCTCTGTGTCTCCAAGGCTGTCCTGGACTCACTTTGTAGACCCGCCTGCCTCCCGAGTGCTGGGATTACAGGCATGCGCCACCACGCCTGGCTAGAACTTTGAGTCTTAATTTTTCTACATGCAGTAATTCTGACCAGTTATTTTCTTCAAATACCTAGAAGAATATAGTGAGGTAAAATGTTGATTTTATTACCAAAGTTTCAGAAAATTATTTTGGATATTAAAAAATTACATTGGACTAAATAAAATCCCTTCAGTTTTTCCAAGGAATGTTATTTCTGCCTATCTAACTTCTTGGAGAAAACTCTCCTGTGTGTTTACATTGGAACTTCATTTTTGTTTTAGAGACATCCTTTTAGAAGGAGTACTGTTGTGTTTAAGTGCATCATAGTAATATTTGGTTAGCCCTGATACATACCTGTTACAGTTGGTGCTTTAGTCACCAAGTACAGAAATCAAGTGCTATTGTAAGTCAGCATCAGGCTTATGAAGAAAGCAACATTTTTTGCCTCGAACTCACAGAGATCCACCTGCCTCTGCCTCCCGAGTGCTGGGATTAAAGGCGTGCGCCACCACACCCAGCCCAAAAGCAACAAATTCTAGCCAGGGTTTGCAAACTAAAGTTGGGCTCATACCTTTATTCAAGTCGGCAGTACAAAGAGGCCGCAAAACCAAGCCTTCTCCAGGATGCGTTGGGGAGATGGCCGGAGAAAACGTGACTGTATTTTCGCTCCAGTCAACATCTCTGAGCAGGCTTGGGTCAAACATAGGAGTGTCATCAGGTTTCATTTTCCCAGTAAAGCCTAAAAGTTTAAAGGTTACGAGGCCTTACTTATTAATAAAAGGAAAAATGTGCTTCATGAGAAACTTAATTTCATCATATAAATGGATTCTATAACATTTGAGCTATTTTACGTTAGCTACGTACAGCCTCTAACTGTGAACATTTTTCCTATCAGATGGAGATTGTGTTGAGTGGTAAAATTAGCAAGTTAAACAAAAATAAAACTTTTAAGTGGCATTCTCTAGCAGGGCATGGAGAGGCCTTGTCCTTGTGGGCTGGTGCTGTGCCCTGGCACCTGTGGGTGCTCCTGTTACAGTTATAGCCGTGCACTTCAGTAGCAGGCTCAGGAATGACTTGGTGCCCCCGTCACTGAAGGCTCAACCGAACCTGAACACGTGAGCGGAGCGTGCGTGCTTTGTATGACCCACAGACAAGACATCTGGGCTCCGCAGATTACGTCACTATTCTCAGCATTCACAATGGTATTTGATCTTAGCTACGAGAGAGACTGGTTTGGTTTTCATGGTAGGTTTTCTAAAAACCCATGTTAGTTGCTTCTATGCAGTTTAAGAATAACCAGTGGGATTTGTTTTCATGCTGTGCACCAGACACAGTGGTAATCCCACAACTTTAGGCACCCAATGAAGAAGTGTTTTAGGCCAGCCTGGGTTACACTGTGGAATACTGTCGTAAAACACACATATGATCAATGTGATATGAAACCCTATCTCAAAAAAAAAAAAGTTTTAAGTCATAAATAATTTTAGCCCATTACTAGTAGTTTTAGTTTCCTGTACATTTCTTTAACTAGATGGTCCTGTTCTGTGACTGATCATAGCATATGGACTACTGGTTAGTTCCACAAGCAATAAAAGACGTGTCGTGATTTGTCCCTACCTTACAGACGACAAGTAGACAAAGGAACTGGCTCAGGCTCCAGGCCAATGAGGATAACAAGGCAGCGTGGCTTAACACTCTGAAGTTCTAGCAATTTCTTAATAGTGAGCACTGCATTTTCACTGTGCACGTTACCACAGGTTCATCATTGATTCTGCTAGGCAGAATGACGTCATCTGTTTAACTACTAAGCTAATTTAGCTGAATCCCTATACTCGACTGTTGTATGAAAGTTAAAAAATTAAAACACCACTTGGAATCTCAATTTTGGAAATGAGAATATCAGACTAATCAAAAATGTATAAAAACATTCTGGGTAGAAATAAGAACCCAATGTCCAGGTACCAAGAAAAGACTATCATGTTGTTTTAATGAACTGTTTACAAAACAGGCAGCTACATTTGGGTTCACCTGAACTCACTCTTCAAACAGTGACACCTATTTTCCCAACTAGGATGTTTGGAAAGGGCAAGCAAGATGTGACCGATACGAAATCCTTAAAGGCTTTTAAAGAACTCATGGGTTCTAAATAATCAGTTTACAAGAGAACCCTGAAGGGCTCCCAGATGAAGCTGCACCTTCACTAAACTGCAGAGCTGATGTTCAGTGTGCAGTTTTACAAAGTAAAACCTGCGGCCTCCAGGGAACCGTACACATGGAGATTCTTAGGGGGGGGGGCTGCCCAGGGAAGGCCAGAGAGCTGTGCCCCTTCCCTCACGGCCCCCCTTTACCCATTGCTAACTAAGCTAGTCTACCACCCACGCTGAAAAGGCCGTTTTAGATAAGCCATCCTCTGGCAAAGGTCAGAACTCAAGGGGCAAGCAGAAAAAAGGCCACAGTCACTTCTAGCTACGTTCCACTGGTCAGCCACCCATGTCCAGTGAGTGTGTGAGGAAGTGCATTATTCACAAGAAAGCCACATACATAATGAAGGAAAAAAGAACTAAACGAATGAAGGATCATCACTTTCTAGGAGCAGGGTTTTATGTGGCTTGGGTTGGCCTCTTTTCTGCTGTATGTGTGCATTTATGTGGGTATGTTTGCATGTATGTGTACACGTGTGTGCCTAGAGCTGTGGAGACCCCAGGTTGACATCAGGTGTCTTCCTTGATCACGCTACTCTTTGTATACTGAAAGCAGTTTCGCCCCAAACCCAAAGCTCACTTTTTAGGTTTGTATGAACAGCCAGTTTACTCAAAGGACTTGTCTGTCTCCTGATGGTGGGTTACAGATGGACCACCAAGCCACCCTCCTCCTTCACATGGGTTCTGCCCTCGGCCTTGCACCACCACCTCCCAAGCCTACCCTCAGCTCTGGATTCTCCTGTGTCCCTGTCCCCATGCTGAGTACAGGTGTGTCCTCCCCACCTACCACACTGGACTCCTTAAGCAACTTTAGATCAGTTTCTAGCATTCATTACTAAACAGATGAGGACAGGCATAGGTCTGGCTAAACACAAAGGATCTAATTAAGAGTCTTTTAAAATAAGATATATAAAACCAAAAGGGAACAAGCCTACCTTCCTAGTCATAAAGATATGATTTATGGTGCTGACAGAGGTCATGCCTCATTACAAGCTAATAAAAATTTAGGCGAGGTGGCAGAAACCTATGATCCAGTGCTAGGCAGGCCAAGGCACAAACAAGGCCAGCAGGCTACCCAGTCAGTCACCTCTATCTCAAACACACACACACACACACACACACACACACAAAACTAATTATGGGAATAAGGTACGCCCCCACCCCGCACTGGATGCGTCAAGTTCAAGGCCAGTCCCAGCTACCCAGGCTCTATCTTATCAAAGCAATTCTTCCTTCTGCAGCACTTAAAGGTCATCACTAGCAACTTTCTAAAAGTTCAGTTCCGTGACTAGAATATGTGAAATGTAAATGTTTAACTCAAAGCACCTCTCCCCATCCTGTAGGTTTAACTACTAAATTAGCATCCACCTACAAGGCATGTGTGTTGCTCAGGCCCCAGCCCAGGAAACCTCTAGTCAGTGAATAATGAATGAGGTATCCAGCAATCACATTGAAGAACACATAAGCCATACACCAAGTTTGGTTTTCCAGCCTCTTAATGGGATAGGATACACATGGGAATGCAGCTGCTTCTAGAAAAACAAGGAAGCAACAAGTAGGGAAATTTGCTACACATGATCTCCAGCCAAATCAAAATTGCTGTGCTGGATGACAGGTAGGTAGCTAGGTGGGTAAGTAGCTCGATTCATCTTGAAGTGTAACGGTCTACACCGTCTGACTATCCCCAGTCTAGTTGGATAGTTGGAACGCGGAGCTCCCAAGGCTAGACTACTAAAGGTAATAATGCATGATCAAATGAGTGCCCTGTGATGAGGAGCCTCTCATTTTCCCGCTGAGCTCTACAGGCAAAAGAAAGTCAACAGATGACAATATGTGCATCATGATACCCGTTTCAACCGTACGAATCCTGCCTTTAAAATGTAACAATTTCTTGAGACCCACTCTTGGACTAATTCGGGGCGATTATCCCAACAATCGACATTTCATGTTTGCCTTACATAAACATACGATAGAACAGTCGGCGTTTCTAGGGGCTCAAGTTCCAGGTCCCCTCACCCCAGATTTTATACATTCTGCGCAGGTGGGGCTCTTTAGAGCCAGAGCGCGCCTTCAGCGGCTCTGACCGCTGGACCGGTAAAAGGAAAGCCAAGGTTCCCGCCCTTTCACTGAGACCCCGGCAGACAGCGTGAGGACCGTCCCCAAGTCCCACCCCACGGACACTGTGGTCCCTAGGCCCTCCAAGGCTCTGGGCGAGCGGACCACCGGGCACCATGTTCAGCTGCCCGGCTCCTGGGCAGGGGCGTCCGGGCCTCCGCGATCCGCAGCCTCCAGGTGGTCCCAAGCCCGCCCGGCCTCGCGTCCCAACCCCAGGCCGCCTCACCGCGCCACCGCACCCGCACAGTCCACGCTCCCCTACCGGCGCGTCAGTCTCCCGGCCGGTCACAGCGCCGCATCCGGATCCGGCTGCAGCTCCAGCCCCACCTCCTCCTGCACCCCCTGCGCCGCAGCCGGAACCGCCGGGCCTAACGTGGCCAGACCAACGCCTCCGCCCTGCCCCGCCCTCCAGCACCGCTGCGCACGCGGGGGCCCAGCCACGCACGCCGCCCCGGGGCTCCGAGGGAGAGGAGGGGCGGGGCTCCGGAGAGCAAGCGGAGTTCGGAGGGGCGGGGCTTCAGGAGGGGCGGGGCTCCGGGGAGCAAACGGAGTGGGGAGGGGCGGGGCGGGGCTTCTGGAACCTCTAGGTAATTCCAGGACACAGGGCAAGTACCAGGGGCAAGGCTTGCTTCACCAGTTTACCTTCCAGGCGTGGCTCTTGCTCGCTGGCCCCATGTGCCACTGCCATTCTCATGCCTTACCTGAAAATAAATTCGTAGGAGTATAAGCAGGGTATTGCCATGACCAGGGTGGGTCTCTGATTCTCGGAGCTCTAAGGCCCCTTCCTTAATCAGGACTTGATTACTCACTGGTGATTATGGCTTCTGACTCCCAAATGTCTGAGACGCGGCTGTGTTCCTGTCTTCAAGAAACTGAGCTGGAGCCACTCATCTTCCCCCGTCTGAACTATTCTTTTAGTTCTCCCTTCTTTCTCTTGCTTTCCCTCTGTCTTTCTTTCTTTCTTCCTTTCTTGTTTTGTTTTGTTTTTGAGGCAGAGTTTCTCTGTGGCCTTAGCTGTCCTAGACTCACTTTGTAGACCAGGCTGGTCTGTCTGAAACTCAGAGATCCGCCTGCCTCTGCTTTCTGCCTCTGCCTCTCAGAGCCTGCACCCTCTCTTAGGAAAAAAAAGAAAGAAATAGCTGGCATGGGGTGCACGCCTTTCAATCCAGCACTAGGGAGGCAGAGGCATTGAGAATCTCTGTTGAGTTTGAGGCCAGCCTGCCCTATGTCATGAGTTCCTGGACAGCCAAGGATATGTAGAGCGATCCTGTTTTACAAACACACACAATAGGAAAGAGAGGAAATGTCTTGAAAATACCAACAGACCATTTGATTTCCATCTCTGAACTCCTTCTGATATTTAACAATTTTTAAATTGCTCACCACATTATATTGCTTATTTTAAAACTTGAAACATTAAAGAAATACAGAATAAAAAGTAATCTCTCACGGCGGGCGTGGTGGCGCACATCTTTAATCCCAGCACTCGGGAGGCAGAGGCAGGTGGATCGCTGTGAGTTCGAGGCCAGCCTGGTCTACAAAGTGAGTCCAGGACAGCCAAGGCTACATAGAGAAACCCTGTCTCGAAAAACCAAAAAAGAAAAAAAGAAAAAAAAGTAATCTCTCCCTATAATTCCACCTGCAGGTTTAAGATTATGTTAATAGCTTGGTAGATATTTCTTCAGATTGCTTGAGTTTCCATTTAGCTTGTGAACAAATTTGTTTAAGTGGCATAGCTTCCTTATCTGGTGGGGTATCTGGCGCCTCATCTGACACTTTGAGGGCTTAATAAAATAGTACATGTGAAACATTTAACGTATCTCCTGGCCTATAATATGTGCTTAAAATGCTAGTTTTTGTACATATATTTGTGTGTGCAAAGAATAAACTACAGTATGGTAAAACAACAAACATCTACCCAAATTCCAGTGCAACAAAACTTTGTTTCTTCACTGATTGCACTTCTTTCACAGAATGGCAGCATAATTTCTCCACGCAATCCCACAGGGACCCAGGCCCCCCAGGCATTAAAAAAACTTGGAAATACATGATGTCTTTAATGAAAAGAGGCTAGAAAAACCACAGGCAGACTTTTGCTGATTTAACCCAAGGTTAATGTTCCCCTCACAATCGACTGGCCATAGCTAGTAACTACAGCCTTGCCTAAAACTACTAGCTTGCTGCCAAATGCATAGCTTGCCATGTCTTTTACAACCAATCCCCTGCCTCTTTTACTCAGGATGATACAATACATGTAAACTGTGTGCCAAGTTTTCTCATTTTTCCAAACTCGCAGCACACCGTGGACATCTCCCCATGCCGATGCAGCCGTTTACCCTGCGGCAACTTGTGGAGCTCGCTCTCTCCCCGTCGTCAAGTGTCATTGGGATAATGTAAAAAAAAAATTAGCTAAGGTTTTTCTTCATAGGCTTTGTTAGATTGTGAAAAGATCAGAAACAGATCACTTTATAAGTTATTTTCTATTAGGAGGTGATAAATGTTTTAGTTTTTAAAAATATTAAGAAAAGGCCAGTTGTAGGAGTGCACACCTCTAATCCCAGCACTAAGGAGGCAGAGGCAGATGGACATAGAGAGACTCTGTCATGAAAAACCAAAATAAATAAATAAATAACATCTATAAAATGTTATCTTTTTGTTGTTTTTCCAAGACAGGATTTCCCTTGTATCCCTGGCTGTCCTGGAACTCGTTTTGTAGACCAGGCTGGCCTCATACTCTGAGATCTGCCTGCCTCTGTCTCCCATGCATGCTGGGACTAAAGCCCAGCTAAACTTCCCGATTTTTTTAATCAGCTGATCTCCCCAAAAACAATACTTTGTTTGTTTCTCTAATTCTTACTAGCTGGCAACCACTCTTGCTGCTTTTCAGAACATACTTACTATATATATGCTGGAATTAGCTTTCTAAATATTATATATATATATATATATATGTGTGTGTGTGTGTGTGTGTGTGTGTGTGTGTGTGTGTGTGTGTGTTTGTTTGTTTTGTTTTGAGGCAGGGTTTCTCTGTGTAGCCTTGGCTGTCCCAGACTTGCTTTGTAGACCAGGCTGGCCTTGAACTAACAAAGATCGGCCTGCCTCTGCGTCCCTGAGTGCTGGGCTTACAGGTATGCGCCACCATACCCAGCTATTTGCTATATTCTTAATCCACTTTTTAAAAATGGTATATTTCTATAATATCCTTTAAAGTGGTTAAATATATGGCGCTGGAGAGATGGCTCAGTGTTTAAGAGCACTGTCTGTTCTTCCAAAGGTCCTGAGTTCAATTCCCATCAACCACATGGTGGCTCACAACCATCTGTAGTAGGATCTGGGTGCCCTCTTCTGGCATGCAGGTGTACATGCATATAGGTCATTCATACACTAATAAATCTTTAAAAAAATTAAAATAAAAAATAAAGTGATTCAATATATAATAAATTCTCTATAAAAATATAGAGAAGTTAAACTGCATTGTTTTACTTATTTACCTTTATTTTATCTTATATTTATCTTTATTTTATGTGTATGACCGTTCTGCCTGCCAGTATGTCCATGTACCATGGACATGCCTAGTCCCCACAGAAGCTCCCCACAGAAGCCAGAGGAGGGCCTGGGTCCCCTGGGACTGGAGTTACAGATGGTTGTGAGCTGCCATGTCATGCTGGGAGTTGAACCTGAGTCCTTTGGAAGAACAGCCAGTGCTCCTAGCTGCTGAGCTATCTCTCCAGCCCCTTGATGACTTTGTTGCAAATATTCATGTCTTCTAATTATTTTGGTTGTTTGGGTTTATTTTGTTTTGTTGGTTTTTCCAGACAACGTTTTTCTGTTTAGCCCTGGCTGTCCTGCAACTCACTTGGTAGAGGAGGCTGGCCTCAAACTCAGAGATCCACCTACCTCTGCCTCTGCCTCCCAAGTGCTGGGATTAAAAGTGTACACTACCACTTGGCTTCTACTCTGTTTGTTTTTAAGTAAGGACTTGCTGCTGGTTGTTGGTAGTGCACACTTTTAATCCTAGCACTTGGGAGGCAGAGACAGGCAGATCTCCAGGTTTGAGGCCAGCCTGGTCTACATAGTGAGTGCCAAGACAGCAAGGGCTACACAGAGAAACCCTGTCTTGAAAGACCAAAACTGAAAAATAATAAATAAATAAATAAATAAATAATATAACTCTGGCTGCTCTGGAGTTTGCTACTTAGCCCAGACTGGTCCTGGGATCACAGTCACATGCCGCCACGCCTGACTTCATTTCAGAAACTCATACCAAGCTGAGTTCTCTCTCTCTCACTCTCTCTCTCTCTCTCTCTCTCTCCCTGTGTGTGTGTGTGTGTGTGTGTGTGTGTGTGTGTGTGTTCTATGTGACTATGCACAGGCGTCTGTATGTATGGAGAGCATGGGTTGACATCAAATGTCTTACTCAATGACCTCTACCTTATTTTTTGAGACAGGGTCTCACTGCACCTGGAACTCAGTGATCGGCTAGGCCAGTGAGCTCTGAGGACCCACCTGGTTCTGCCTCCCAGCCCTGGACTCCAGATGCTCATCGCCACGCATGGTTCCTTCAGTGGGTGCTAGTGATCCACGCTTGGTCCTCATGCTCACACAGTACTAATGGAGTCCTCCTGCTGAGTCTCATAAGGCTTTACTGTGCAGCCGGGCGTGGTGGCGCACACCTTTAACCCCAGCACTTGGGAGGCAGAGGCAGGCAGATCACTGTGAGTTCGAGGCCAGCCTGGTCTACAAAGCAAATCCAGAACAGCCAAGGCTACACAGGGAAACCCTGTCGCAACGCCCCCCCTAAAAAAGAATACATTTATTTGCTGTGTGGTGGTGTTGCAAGCCTTTAATCCCAGTACTTAGGGGGCAGGGGCAGGTAGATCTCTGAGTTTGAGGCCAGCCAGGTCTACAAAGAGTGTTCCAGGACAGCCAGGGCTACACAAAGAAACCCTGTCTTGAAAAACATGTGTGTATGTGTGTGTTTGTGTGTGTATAATACATACATACATACATACACATTTATATTTATAAGCAGTGAGTTACAAGCCGGGCAGTGGTGGCGCACGCCTTTAATCCCAACACTCAAGAGGCAGAGGCAGGTGGATTACTGTGAGTTCGAGACCAGCCTGGTCTACAAAGTAAGTCCAGGACAGTCAAGGCTACATAGAGAAACCCTGTCTCAAAAAAAAAAAACCCCAAAACCAAAATAAACAAAACATAAACACAAGGGGTTTAAACAGCTGTTTCCTTGAGGTGATCTCTCAAGTTATTGGACACTTTGAACAGAAAACTCTCTTATTCACATATTTATGATTCTTCTACTTAAAAATCTTTCTTTTATTATTTGATTTCTGTTGTCATAGAAATCAGCTATATCACACAAACATTTTGGTAACTTCTATCATGTTTTGGCTAAAATGACTAAGAGTCTCAAAAGCCAGATGCTGATGATTGAAGGAGAAAATGAGGTCAGCCTGGGCAGAGCACCAAGTGTTTGCTCAGCTCTCGTGGGGCTATCCTGTGGAGATGCTCCCAGATGCACAGGGAATGTCACAGAAAGACCAGTCCTTTAGAATGCCTCAGTGCTCAAGGGAAATGGTGGCAGGCTGGTCACTTAATGAGGAAGAACTCTTGTCACAGACATGTATGTCACCTGTTAGTTACCCAACAAAACACACTTCTTGTTGAGGCACGTGGATGTAGCTTAGTAAGAAAAGGAGGGCCTGGCTCCATCCCCAGCACGACGGGGGTGGAGAATATGAGAGTATACAGACAGGTTGAACTTCATGACGTCAGTAACACTAAAATCCTGTTCTGTTTTCATTACACAGTTTACCCTAATTAGAATCTGTTTTGTATGAGGAAGGAACAGTTACTGCACCAAGCCACCATCTGGCTGTGGGCAGTTTTAGGGTTGAGGACTGAATGGTTTTCATTGGCAGGACAGACTTTGATGTCAAACAGAGGAAACAGATGACCTCGTGGTGATCAAAGGTCATCCAAACGCCCTTGAGAAGAAAAGCGGTTTCTGCCTCTGAACCTCACTTTGCCCCCTCATTTGAAACATGGAGATAAAGTCTATCTTCTTCTGTATTTACCGGCAGATTCACAAGAACACAGATCTAGTCTTTCTAAGCTTGAGCCAAAGGAGAAAACACAGACTAATAAAGGAAGCCTATGGGTTCTCTTGGGTGGAAAGGTCAATTTCTGAAGCTCCTCCGACGGGGAACTCTCTTCCTTGTCTACACGAGATTCCTAGCACCGCCCTGCAACCGTCTCTCTTCAGCCATCTTTCATCCTATGGTGCTAAAGCCGGCGCGAGAAGCCAACCGTCCTAAGAGCAGTAAAGACAGGCGCAGTCTGGCCCCGGAAACGTGCGCTGGGTGATGAAGAAGTTACCAGATACTA
The DNA here is from genome assembly GCF_903995435.1 of Acomys russatus. NCBI lineage: Eukaryota > Metazoa > Chordata > Mammalia > Rodentia > Muridae > Acomys > Acomys russatus. The sequence continues at coordinate 75,774,914 of NC_067139.1, forward strand.
GGCACTGCAACATGAGCCAGCGGCAGAGGCTTGGCAGCTAACATGCATCGGGCCCTGGTTTGATCTCAGCACTAGAGGAAACACCAAAAAGTGTGGAGAAGTACCAGATACTATGAGAGATTTCAAAAGGCAACATGAAACCGAATGTGGAGGGCCACAGCGGGCTTTAGCGATGTCAGAGTCAGAAGCCAGGTGGCACGTGCCTGGAATCCCAGTACTCTGATGGTAGAAGCAAAGGCTCAGATGTTCAAAACCAGAGGTATGTGAAAACCTGTCACAAAAGAGTGAGAGAGCTAAACAGGAAAATGAGCCTGCTAAGGATATTCCTTACAGCTCCTTATGGACCTGAGAAGAGGGTAGTTTAGACAGGGAACGGGGGAAATCTGCATTAATTTTAAAGTACTGAAAGGAAAAGCAACATGGCTGCCTTGCAGGTCCAGATCCAGATTGCATAGAATTGATCGTTGGTGTTTATTCTGAGGTTAATGGAAATCACTGAAACCTCTGCTTTCTTGCTTTGATGTGACTGTTTATGTCTGTTTATGTGTGTATGTATGTGGGGGGGGGGGTTACTGTAGGCATAAGGTTATTGAATAATTCAAATGCTGATTTCTTTACCCTCCAATATCTGGTTGCAGTCCTTGTTCTGAGAATCTCCTATCTCAATGTTGTATAAACACTGTTCCCCAGTTGTCCCCTGATATGCCAATAAAGCAGCTGACAGCCAATCACTGAGCATGGGAAAGAATAGGGCTGGACTTCCTGCACCCAGGGAAGGAGGGGCTAGAGGAGGAAGTAAGGAACTGAGCCATGGGAGCGGTCCAAGTGAGATCAGGGGAGGAGCTGGATCAGGAAAGCTACAAAGTGCACATATCTCTGAGATGTATGTTGGGAGGAAAACATTAGCGTAGAGAGTTAAGAATAGATTAATAACTGCTCAGTTATTGTGTTGTGAAGCTTATTATTAAACACCTAGACTCCACATACATATACAAATGCACACACATACATACATACACACAGATATACAGAAACATACAGGAAAAATACGGTATTGGAGTCAGGCAGGACTTTTTTTTTTTTTTTGAGACACTATCATGACATAGCCCAAGTTGGTCTCAGATTCCCTGTGCAGCCCAAGACAACCTCATACTAAAGATCTTTTTTGTTTTGTTTTGTTTTGTTTTTCAAGACAGGGTTTCTCTGTGTAGCCTTGGCTGTCCTGGACTTGCTTTGTAGACCAGGCTGGCTTCAAACTCACAGCGATCCGCCTGCCTCTGCCTCCCGAGTGCTGGGATTACAGGTGTGCACCACCACACCCGGCTCCAACTAGTTCTTATAACATAAATTAATCTGTTTATACTAATCTATGTTCTGCCACGTGGCTCGTTATTTCTCAGTCTCTTAGTCTCAGCACCTGTTTTTCCCCTCCGCATCTGGCTGGAGAGTCCCCCACCTGAGATTCTTTCCCAGAGTTCTCCTCTCTGCCCTGATGTCCCACCTTCCTCTCCTGTCTCAGCTATTGGATGTTCGGCTCTTTACTAAACCAATCCGACGGTGTTGGAGGGAGGTGTACAAAATCTGATGCAGCTGTAAGAATAACAATACCAAAGTCCTGCCTGTGATCAGCTCCAGGCTGGTACAGAAATCAGCATTTGAATAATGCAAAGACAAGCTGTACACAATGCGCAAAGATTATCCCAACAGGCCGCCCTTTAGTCCAGCAAAAGCTCTTTCTCTAACAGTGATAAGCTATATACAATAAGAACAATTATGAAAACTAGCAGGTAAGAATTACATTTGCCATCTCCAGTCCATTTGTGTTTGGCACCCTCAGAGAAAGTACTCAACGATCTACCCTATTTTAGTGAGTCAAAAATTCTGTACCTAAATCACTCTATATCAAAACTTGCCTTACCAACCTAAAAACATCTTTTAGACCTTAAATTATTTTTCTTAAATCCTAAACAACTTAAGCATATATATGTGACACTATAACTATCTAGTCTTCAGCCCCATCAGAGACCTGAGAACGACAAACATTACCTGAGTAAACAGAAGTGTAGAGCAAGCAGCTTCCAAAACTATAGAAATGACAGAGACTGCTGGCTGCCTGGACAGTCACCCAAGGTTCCTCTGCAGTGTTGGAGCACCTGTCTTCAGCCTACAGGTCCAGAATATCTGACAGACTTTGTGTGAAGCAGGAAATATGATGGTCTGGCCTACCTTGTCTTGTCAAAGCTCAGCAGTCGACCTCCTCCACTTCCTGCTCATGCACAGCGTGGACAGCAGCTGAGGCGAGGCAGTCCCCCTCCTCCCAGGAGCTGGCTTTGCCACATTCAAGCAAACACCATATGGAGGGTCTTCTATGCCCGTCATCTTCTTGGAAGTAGAATGGGAGCTGCTGGGAGCTGATATGCCTTTTTATTAATAAAACATCTCTAAGTGCCATATTCTGTAGACCCCTGAAGTGTTTGAAGAACACCTATCTATTTCAGTATATCTAAATAAATACACAGTTTGTTTCTAGCTATTTACTATCTGATTAAATTTGAAAACATCTACAGGAGGCTAAATAAAACTTATTTGTAATTAACTAATCTAGTACCTAACATGACCACAAGTTTGATTGTCTGACTACTAACTTGCATTTCTTAATTATCCTAAACAGTTTACAAAAGTAACTTTCAAGGACTAGAACTTTACATTTGTAAATAAGTCGCATGGGCCCAATGCTTTAAACAAGAGTTGAAACATATATACAGTATGCTGTAACAAAATATAACCTTAAATTTGTATTGATACACAAAAATCTATATCAATGTAAAATGTTTGAATCTTGTTGCTTTCTAGTGTAAAAGCAGATTCAATAATCTGCCTCCTATCCTATCACTCCTAGCCCCTCCCTTTTTTCTTCTCATGTCCCCCCTCCCTTTCCACTAACACTAGATAGGAGAGAAAGAAGGTTAAAGGAAAGAAAAAGAGAGAAAGATCCCTGAATTCAATCTCCTTTACTTAGTTCCTCCCTGGCAAAGACTATTAACAACTTGTGACTAATCCCCCTAAATGACAACAAACATCCATCACCAACCTAACAACCAAAAACCACCCATCCTACCTCTTGGGAACGGGGGCGTTGTTCTCTTAAAATTGCTTCCTGCTGTCTGGGGATGACAGCGCTTCTGGGGACCCTAAGAAAATTCAGATATTGGCCAAGACTTAGAAGAGCCAGCTTTAACACTGTTGTCCAGTCTCTGTGAGATGGGAAAGTCTGAGAGGCTGGGCCATCTTAGCTAGCAGTTTTGAAGTTGTTCTGAATGCAGATTTTTGAGGAAACAGCACCTAAGGCAGTCTGTGAGGCTGGGTCACCTGGGATACTTGTCTTCCCTGGCATCTGGTCCTTTGGCTCTGAAAACACGCAGACTTCTAACACTAATACGTGTAAGAAATATGTAGTGTACACAAGTCAGCTAAAGATGAGTCTCTCCTCTTTGAGCAGGCGCAAGTCATCAAACTTTACATTTGACCTGTGTACCCAAATTGTGATATAAATCTCCATCCATGTTCTATAAAAGGATGGCATATAACCAGGCACGGTGGCCCACGCCTTTAATCCCAGCACTCGGAAGGCAGAGGCAGGCGGGTCGCTGTGAGTTCGAGGCCAGCCTGGTCTACAAAGCAGAGTATAAGACAGCCAAGGCTACACAGAGAGATTCTGTCTCGAAAAACAAAAGAAAACAAAACAAAAGGATGGCATATAATTGTAAGTCATGAAGATTCTGTAGCTGACAGGTTTTACAGGCTACGCATAGCTGTTCACGTCTCAGCCAGTCTCAGAGCTATTTCTCTAGGCTTCGAACTTTTTCAAACCTACTTTATTTGGGTTCTTTAATAATTATATCTCCCTTCCAACCCACCTACCCTAGATAGGAGAGAAAAGAGGTTAATGGGAGCAGGAGAAGTAGAGCTTTTAGACTCACTTCCTTGGAGCAATTCCACTGATGTAGTCAGCAAGATTCCAGCAGAAACACCAAAGCAGCAATTCAGCAAAAGTGACTGCAACCGCAGTATGGGCCCTTGTCTGCAGGTGGGGAGCTGCTCCCTCCTTAGTGCTTAGTGCTGGGACTTAGGTGAGCGGACTCCCCCGCTGATACCAACCCAGCAGACCCAAATGTGTTAAAAAAAAAAAAAAAAAAAAAAAAAAAGATAGTTCCTTACAGACTCTAACCCACACAAAAGGGGTCAAAAGCTAGCTTTTTGAAGAAAAACATATCAAAGGTGCCCTGGAGACAAGCCCGGGAAGTGTCCTGGGAGTGTCCCCTGCTATCCAGGTACCCTTGGTTTAAAAACCCAGATTTTGGAAGGTTTGGGGAACACACTCCCCATTTCTCCCTCCAGAGTTCTCTGTCTTTGTCTTTCTTTTATCATTAATATTAGTGAATTAAAATCTAGTTCTTTGGGCCAGGCGTGGTGGTACATGCCTTTAATCCCAGCACTCAGGAGGCAGAGGCTGGCGGGTCGCTGTGAGTTCGAGGCCAGCCTGGTCTACAAATTGAGTCTAGGACAGCCAAGGCTACACAGAGAGACCCTGTGTCAAAAAAAACCAAAAAAACAAAACAAAACAAAAATCTAGTTCTTTGACTCCTGACTGTCTTTATTTTATACAAGTGTGGTTGGTTATCTGGAGAAAGGAACCCACACCGCAGCAGCCAGAACCCGGACCCTCAAAGCTTTCTCTGGAGTGTTTCTCTCTAGGAATGTCTCAGAACCAAGTGATGAGCAGCCAAACACTGACAAGACCAAAGAGCCCAGCCTCTTGTTTTGGGCATGTATATATCTTCAGAGTCCGTACCAGGATGTTTATCAGCTGGCAAAGACCATGCCCTCGCAAGAGGCAGTGCCTCTTCTAGTGGACAAACCGAGAGCTCGCTCATAAGTCTGTTTCAAGCAGACAAACTCCGCACACCCTCACACAAGTCTGTTTCGCATCCCAAAACAAAAACCTGTTTGCATCCACTACATATTCCCATGTACAGGAATCGGCATATACTTCACTTGTTTTGTGGTTCTTGGTTTCTTCCTTATGTCTGCCACCAAGAGTTTCAGAAGGTCGTCTCTGGCCAATTCTAATCTTTATTAATTTTGAAGAAATCCACAGCTTTTCATTTCCTGTGGAAACAAAGGCATAACTTCTCCGCCAATGTAACACATGTCCTGCGTTCCTTTCTGAAGTTAACACATCCTTAAAATATATAGACTGGTTTAATTCAGCAGTTTGTCCCACAATCCAATGTTACCCAACAGCTATTGCTTTTTGTTCATTAGCATTTAAAATTTCTTAAAGTAATAAAGCATTATGTAATCTATCTCCAGGAGATTTAATATCCTCCTTCTGTTTAATGAGCATTTCTTTAAAGTCCTGTTAGCTCTCTCCACAACTGTTTGTCCTGCAGGGTTATAAGATATGTCTGTAACGTGATCTGTGCCACAAATGTCTAAAACATTTTTGTGCTCTATTTGATACATGTGTCAGACAATCATCAGCTTTAATATGTAAATTTAGTCCTAATAGAGAATTAATTTCTAAGAAGTGTGTAATTACAGCATCAGCCTTTTCAGAACTCAAGGTAAAAACCCACCGAAATCTTGAATAGGTATCAGTGGTCCACCATGGTAGCCATTGTGGTCAAGGGCCAGGTTTTAATATGGCTGACATCAATTCTCTCCAATATTTAGGAATTACATGATTTTATGTGGCTCAGTTATTAAGTATCTGTTTTACATAAATTAAGTACATGTCAAGAGACTTTTTTTTTTCTTTAAGTCTAGTACCTCCATGGGCTGCCACCCAATTCCTTGATAACCTTGTAGTTTTTTCTCATCTGGAAGTACTTTTTTCTGCTGTTGCTGTACGTTCTAGATTGGATTTTTTGGAGATTTTTAATTTCTATTCAAAGAAGCATCCAATCTTTGTTCTATTGCCGCCAATTTAGCAACCGGTTCTCTAGTCCTTTTCTTACGTTGGCCTGCTTCATTCTGTTCTTTCTGAACGATGATATATACAATTGCAATTATAATTATTTTATGATGATAATCAAAACAAAACTGCTTGGGGTTCAAGTGCCCTCTGTCATGGTAGTCTCCATTTTTCAAACATAAAAAAATATTTTCTTTAAAATCTGTAAGACTCCCCTTCCTTTTGATACTTTGCTTTATATTCAAATATAATAGTTTTCCCTATGGCTTTCTATATTTAGTTTCTTTTCTTTCTTCAGCACTGGGCCCATTTTCGAGCATACTGTACCTGTTCAGAGATTTGGAACTTCAGCTTCCCAGTTACAACTGGCTTCTGTTGCCTGTTGTCCCTCGGGCCAGCTCTGTTCCCGGCCTCTGCCCCCTTGGGTCAAGCCTTCTTGTCTGCCCTGGCAGTAGCCACTGTGGGCCAGCTCACGCCAAGCCTCTCTATCCCTCTGCGAGGCTGTAGGCACCTCCAGTAGACCCAGCCCCATGTGCCCTGCCACAACGAGCTAGGCTGGGTCCGCACCTCTGCTCGCTGCATGCGTGGAGTACCTGCTCTCTGTGCTGGTGCTCACAGGCTCCTTTTGCCTGATGTTACCACTGGCTCATGCGGTTAGCCAGACCTAGCCTGACTTCAGCTGCTCTACAGTTGTGCCACCACCGGCGACTCACATACCACCCTCACGCCCCAAGCGCACGCATTGGTCTGGAAGAGGCCCAAATGTTGCGCTTGGGAGAAACTGTGCGGTTGCGCACTGAGGCTCCACACGGGCCTCTGGGCCAGCCTCCAGGCGCTGCTCAGTCCATTCCACCTGTGCCGGCTCTGGGCCGCAGTGTGCCTTAGACCTCCCCTCACAGAGCAGTGTGCCCACTACAGCTCCTGGAATGGGATGATGCCCCATGCTATGCTTGGGAGAACTTGTAGGGGCTTTGCACTGATGCTCTGCTCCACTCTTTCTAAACGAAGCCAAGCCTCCTTCTCCGTAGCACACCACAGCCACAGAGTAATGTTGTTGCTAGGGAAAACTGCCTCCCATCCCCCCGACCCCACTCCCACCCCTTCCACCTGGGACTTTTGTCAGGCTTCAAGTTTGAATTTCTAGCTCCACGTTGGGCATTATAAAACCAATCAGAAGGTGTTGGAGGGAGCGTTTACAAAATACGATGCAGCAATAAGAATAACAACACTGAGCAGGGCATGGTGGCTCAAACCTTTAATGCCAGCACTTGGGAAGCAGAGGCAGGTGGATTGATGTGAGTTCGAGGCCAGCCTGGTCTACAAAGCAAGTTCAGGACAGCCAAAACTACACAGAGAAACCCTGTCTCAAAACAAACAAACAAAAAACCAAAAACAACAAAAATGACAATACCAAAGTGTGGCCAGTAATCAGATCTCTGCCTGTACAGAAATCAGCATCTGAACAACCACGACGCAGTGCACTGGGCCACCATGTTTCTCAGGTCCAATGAGGGGCGAACATATACATCCTGCCTGTGTCCCACCCTCTCCCACCCCCTCCCCCAACCCAGTCAGATGCAATCGCATTTCCTGCTTAGGTGTGTTGTTGATGTAAACATGTTTTTGTTTTGATCCCAAGTGTGGGACAGGTGTGTGAGGGTTTGTGATGTTTTTCTGCTGGAAACAGACTCGTGAGAGTGAGAAACTGTAAAATTGTAAAATACAAGATGCTTGTTCGCTTGTCCAGTTTGCTCGCCTCTCCCAGTTCTCGTTAATGCTAACTTCAAAAGTTCCACCCTAGTTCCCAGAATAGTTACATGTAAGTTTCCATATATCAGATGTCCCCAATGGCTTGCAGTAACCGCTCTGGAGACCCACACCCAAGCCCCCACAAAGAGCTTCCCAATGCCAGATGTCCTAATGTCCATATGGTCTAACTTGATAAGCAACCCCACCTGCTTTGCGGTTTTAGCCTTTAAAACTAGCCTGTAACAGCTACTCGGGGTCCTTCACCTCCCGGGTGCTGAGGGACCCTGACACATCAACAATTGGGACTTCTGATGTGTCAGTAATAAATTTTACCTATACCTCCAGCCTGTGTGACTTGAGTGGTCTCTTCACGGTGACCCCCTTCCTGAATTGGACTCCAGAGTCCAACAAGAGAATAGGTGATGTTTTGTCCACAAGAAGAGGAACTGCCTCTTGGGGGTTGGTGGGGTTGGGGCATGGTCTTTGCAAACTGATAAACATCTTTGTACAGACTCTGAGAAGACATATATGCCCAACACAAGAAGCTGGGCTTTTTTTTTTTTTTTTGCTTTTTGGTCTTGTCTATTCATTGCTTCACTTTGAGACATTCCTAGAGAGAACCCATCCAACCAACACTTGGAGCTTCCGGCAGCTGCAGTTGCAGTCTCCCTTGCTGAATTGTTGGTTTGCTATTTAACTGGTCTGCTGGAATCCTGCTCCAAGGAACTGAATCTAAAAAGGTCTACTTCTCCTGTTCCCATGAACCTCTTTTCTCTCCTATCTAGGGTAGGTGGGTTGGAAGGGAGGCATAAGCATTAAAGAACCCAAATAAAGTAGGTTTGGAAAAGTTCAAAGCCTACACAGGTACCTCCCGCCTACCTGTGATCAAACACATCCCCTAAACATAATTAGGGGAGTGAAAACCTGTGGCTTGTTATCTCCTGTAAACAATAGCTTTTAGCCTCTCAGGAAGTATCTGTCCTTGGGCAAGGGGCTTACAGGTTAGAGGCATGTTTGTTTCATGGGCCTCTTATGCACAGAGAAACTTAAAACGTAACTTTGGCTTTCACAGGGCCTAGCTGATAGCCTGATTCACTTCCGGGGCAGAATCAAGTGGCACTGGCTGCAGGCATCATGCAGGTAATATACAGATAGATATTATAGTGTCACCCACGGCGGTATCTACACCCATCAAGAAAATAAAAAGACTGTTGGGTGTGGGGTACACACTTACTAATCCCAGCACTCCAGGCACAGAGGCAGGAGGTTGCAAGTCAAGACAAACCTGGCCTACATTGTATGACACCATCTCAGAAACACTTAGCTAACTAAATAATTTAAAAAAAAAAAAAAAAAACATAAATCACACACCTGTAATCCCAGCCTTAGGAGCTGAAACACGGAAGATGAGGCGCTCAAGGTTGTGCTTGACTACAGTAGTGACTTTGAGGTCAGCCAGGACTAAAGGACACCCTGTGTCAAACAAATGAAGGCACCTATAGTGGAACACACATCTCTCCCTTCAGCCCTCGGGAGGCAGATGGAGGATTGCGGCAAATTTGAGGCCTGACGTACACAGAGAGTTCTAGAGCTGAGTCCTGAGGCCTTGTCTCAGTATCTATACCTCTGTGTGTTAAGTGCGTGTAAAATTAAACAAAAGGAAAAAGAGAGCGAAAAGACAACAAGCCTCACAGAACAGAAGGACGTAGTGGTTGAGGGTGGCAAAGCTCTTCAGCAGAGGGCTAGAAGCTGTGCTGACAGGAGGAAAGCCCAAAGCACAGGTGCAGGGGGCTGTGGCATCAGCTGCCGACTGTTTGCAGTAAGATTAGGTAGGCTCCGGTTTTAGCTTAGGTTTTTCCTTAGCACAGCCTGGGGCAAAAGGCTTATGTGCTTTACTCAGGAGAGCTCTCACAAGAATCAGGGGTAAGAAATGGGGAGTCAGACCTAAGATGGGAGAAGCCGAGTGAAATGGCTGCATTCAGCTGATGTCAGCAGTGGTTTAGTCTCTCAGGACTGTCCTGCACAGAAACCCTCGCACTTTTGTACCTGAACAATCAAAGCTCCCCTGCTAGGAAATGTTTAAAGATGGTTAGTATTCCCTCACAGGTGCTAGGATTACTTGACCTGTTGACCGAGAGAGACGCTTGTAGACTTGGTTCATAACTCTGGCTTCTTCTCATCGATAGCCAGTTTGGAACTGGTAGTAACGGGCAGCAGATCTCACAGGGGTCCACAGAATGGGAGCTGCCATTTAGGGAGCACAGGGCAGTTTCAGATGGTGTCTGGCCCACACAGAGTAGCTTTTGTTATATTGCTTGTGTTAATGCCAGACCTGAGGCTCCCTAACTTAAGAAACTTGGCCAAGACCACAGAAGAAATAACAGATATGGTTTCAAAATCAGGTCTGGAGAAAAAAAACAAAACACAAAAAACAAAGTTCTTTTTTTTTTTCCTTTTCTTTTTTTGGTTTTTCTGAGATAAGGTTTCTCTGTGTAGCTCTGGCTGTCCTGAAACTCACTCTGTGGACCAGGCTGGCCTCCAACTAAGAGATCTGCCTGCCCCTGCCTCCCAAGTGGTGGAACTAAAGGAGTGAGTGAGCCTCCACCACCTGGCCAAAGCCAAGGCATCTTATCATGATGCCTCCTAGAAGAAAGGCTTAAGATCCTTAAGTCCCTCCTCAGCCAATGTATTTATTTTATTTTTCTAGGCCAGAGTGACCTTAGACCTTTTGCTCCATCCCCAGAGTGCTAGGATTACAGGTGTGTGTCACCATGCCTGGTTTTATGTCATGCTGAGGTTTGGATCCAAGGCCTTGTCCGTGCTAGGCAGGTGCTCTCCTACCAAACTGAACCATGTCTCTAATCCGTTCTCCCAGTGTATTTTCCTTCTCTTCCTTCTCCTCTATTTTAAGTCTTCCTGCAAATGTTTCTGAGAGGCTGGTCTTGTATCTACTAGTAAACACGCCAGTGCACACTAATGCTTTCTGACTCCGTCGATCTTCAATCTCAGAGTGGGCGCCAGCATTCCCTTTAGGCTTAGCGCAGCACAGACCTCAGGGCTCCATCCAGAGTTTCTGATTCAGTAGGGTGAAATCCAAGAATCTGCTTCCTGATCGATTCCTACACAAGGCTGATAGTGTTCCAGGGCAGGCTTGAGCAGCACTGCTGAGCTGGTGTAGGAGGGAAGGGAGAGCACATCAACTAGCAGAGCAATTGGGAATGGCAGTTCCCTGTTTTTTTTTTTTTTTTTTTTTTTTCTTCATTGCGGGTGCTGGGGAGGAGCAGGGGCTGTTCTGCAGCCCAGGCTAGCTCATTGATGCTATCGCCAAGGATGACCTTGAACCCCTGATCTTCTTGCCACCTCCTCTCCAGTCCTGAGATCAATGGCACTGGTAAACAGCCCTCTCCCCCCTCCCCTCTCCCCTCTCTGCTCTCCCCTCTCCCCTCTGGCTCTCTGCCTCACAGCTGTTATTTCAACATGTTGGCTCTGTGCTACAGATCCAGTACCATGCCTGCCTGCCTCCTCACCAAGCCTCTAACCATGATGGTCATGGTTTCACTCCCTGAAACCAGGAGCCCCCAAATTAAATGCTCTTTCATAAGTTGCCTTGCTCATGGTGTTTTGTCATGGCAGTAGAAAAGTAGCTAAGACACTGCTGGATGGCTGCAAACTCGGGTGAATAGTTAAGCAGTTCAGTGAACAGTTGCAAGGAAGCCCTGTGAGCTTCTCTCTGTGCGACGCTGCTGCAATCAGGTTTAGCATGGAAACTCAAGGGTCACCCAAGGAGACTCTTAAATATCATGAAAATCATATTTGTGATTTAAAAATCATTTTCCTGGATTGTTTTGTCTCTTCTAAAATGCAAATGTGTTTCTTTTATTGTTTTTGTTTGTTTGTCTGTCTGTCTGAGGCAGGGTTTCCCTATGTTGCCCTGGCTGTCCTGCACTCACTTTGTAGACCAGGCTGGCCTTGAACTCACAGAGATCTGCCTGACTCTGCCTCCTGAGCGCTGGGATTACAGGCAAGTGTTCCCGTGTCCGGCTTGCAAATGTGTTTCTTACAATCCACAGAAAACTGACCCCTCCCCCCCCAAAAAAACACCAGAAAACATTTTAGGTTAGTAAAAGACATGAAAGATCACATTCCTACAGGAGAGACTTTATCAAACTGTGTATCAAAATGTGGGGAAACTGTGGCTGTTACCACTATCACAATATGTACTTGTGACGTCCCAGTCAGAGATGGTAAAGTTCAAATATGATTGCTGTTATCTACATCTTTATGTGATTCTGGGTTCTTAAAATTACATGACCCGAGAAAAGACAAAGAAATTGTCTGGATACTAGACAATTTGGTTTGGTGTCCAAATTTAATACACCCTACACCCAAACAAGATGGATAAGAAACTCTTTTCCCCTTGATGTTAAGAGCCCTGTAAAATGTTGAAACAAAAATTGGGACAGGAGGGGTGAATAAGGCAGTAAAGTTCTCGATAGACAAGTGTGAGGACCTCAGTTCTGATCTGTAAAGACCACGTAAAGCCTCGGTGTAGGATGAGCCTGCAGTCCCAGCCCTGGGGAGGCTCCGACAGGTGGGTCCCAGGGCTTGTCAGCAAGCAAACCAACAAACAACAAACAAGGTGGAGTGTGATAGAGGAAGATATTTGACCCAACATCAACCCATGATCTCCATACTTGACGTCAGGAGCATGCTCACTGCACACTCATGTGCACACACATTCACTCACATACACACGCGGACAATATGGTGAATGGGTGTATTTTAGACATAAAATGTTTGTTATCCTGTGCCATGTGGCTTTAGGAAGCTAATGCTAGACTTCTCGGACTTACCCACCCAAGTGTCTGGAGAAGGCCATGAAGCGATCTTGGCAGGTTACCATAACAACCCCGGCAACGTCCCATCAGGCTTTCATGCAGTCCCTCCCCCGGCTTGGAAAAGCAGATGATGTCAAGGCTTAGTGACTGCAATGGTAGATCACTAAAATACATCAGAGCATTCAGGGATAAACACTTCACTCTGCCAGCATTTTACATTACAGCAAAACCCATCTCCAATCTTGTGACAAAAGAATGAACAAACAAAAAACACAGATGACAACGTTAATGACAGCCATGAGAAGAGTTATAATTGTGGGGCTGGAGCGATGGCTCAGTGGTTAAGAGCACCACCTGCTCTTCCAGAGGTCCTGAGTTCAATTCCCAGCAACCACATGGTGGCTCACAACCATCTATAATGTGATCTGATGCCCTCTTCTGCAGACAAAGCACTCATATGCAATAAATAAAATAAATCTTTTTTTTAAAAAAAGAATTATAATCGTAATAGTAAAATGCAGGTAGGTAATGGCTTCTGTGGTATGGAAATAATGGATAATAGTAATAGAGGTTAGTAGAAGATAAATGTATTTGGCTGACTGTCCTTGGGACTGAATCCAGTATTTCAGGCATGTGCCTCGGCCCACACCCCAGCTTCTTCTCTTCCTTTTAACTTTCCTGGATGTTTAGTTATTTTTCTGAATAAAAACTTCGGGAAATATTTTCATTAGTCTTTCCTTCCCCGACAAAAACAAGTTATTATATAATTTCCCAAAGGGAATCCCTTCCCAAAATAGGAATTAGAAATTGGAGACCATACAAATCTGAGGAATTTTCAAGCAGATTGTGTGTGTGTGTGTGTGTGTGTGTGTGTGTGTGTGTTGAAATCACTGCTCAAGGGTAAACACAGATCTGAAGCAACTCTCTCCCGACCTTTGTCATAACAACTACTGAATGCTTCTTTACCCAAACTCCAGCGGACCTTGTGCGTTCAACTTTGCCAGAGACACGAGGTCTTCATCGTCACCAGCAGATCCATCACACGGTCCAGATACTCGCTGATATTATGACACTCTGGGGTCTGTGAGGACAGACCCAAGACACAGTTTCCTTTGAAGAGTTCCCAGTTCAGTTGGAAAGTGAACCAGGATGAAATTAAGAAACACAGAAAAACATAGAAGTATAAAGTAAAGCAGTACAGTTCCAAAAGGGGTCACGGGGAGAAAGTCACCATGGGCGCGTGCGACACAAAGCTGTTCTGATTGTTTTTGTTGTTATGTTGCTTTTGTATTTTGAGACAGGGTTTCCCTGTGTAGCCCTGGCTGTCCTGGAACTCACTCTGTAGACCAGGCTGGCCTCAGACTCAGAGATCCGCCCGCCTCTGCCTCCTGAGAGCTGGGATTAAGGATGAGAGCCACCCCATGGATAAAGTTTTTGCAAAGCAGTGGGCATAGGACAAGAACTCTCGACTCCCATGCAACTCTTGGCCTTTTTTTTCCCCCCATACTTTCAAGGGGAAGCCATTTCCTTCAGCCTTCTTTGAGAGTACCAGGGACTCCACTAAGGCAGAACATACCGCAGGCGCCACACTTACCCTTTATCCAGAGGTGTGTGGGTAGACATGATGCAGCTGCAGCCTCTGGCTTGTGTGACTGTGTGCATCACATGTGTACAGGCACCCATGGAGGACAGAAGAGGGCACTGGATCCCTCGTGCTGGTGTCACGGGCATCTGTAAGCAACCGGACTCAGTGCTGGGAATTACGCTCGAGTCCCTGTAAAAGCAGCAGCTTGTTTACCCTCCCAGCATCTCTCCAGCCCCTCCTCCTCCTTGCTGAGATATTTAATGATCTTCCAGGCTGCGCTTCAGAGAAGTAGAGAACCACAACAGGAAATTGCACTGTGGTGCCCTGAATCTACTTAGACTTGAAACCGAAATGTAATCCATACAGACACATGATATCTGTGGCCATCTAGTTGCTATGGACACACAGCTTGTTAAAACAGCTTTTCATCTGGGCAGTGGTAGTGCATGCCTGTAATCCCAGCACTCAGAGAGGCAGAGGCGGACGGATCTCTGAGTCTGAGGCCAGCCTGGTCTACAGAGTGAGTTCCAGGACAGCCAGGGCTACACAGGGAAACCCTGTCTCAAAATACAAAAACAACATAACAACAAAAACAATCAGAACAGCTTTGTGTCGCACGCGCCCATGGTGACTTTCTCCCCGTGACCCCTTTTGGAACTGTACTGCTTTACTTTATACTTCTATGTTTTTCTGTGTTTCTTAATTTCATCCTGGTTCACTTTCCAACTGAACTGGGAACTCTTCAAAGGAAACTGTGTCTTGGGTCTGTCCTCACAGACCCCAGAGTGTCATAATATCAGCGAGTATCTGGACCGTGTGATGGATCTGCTGGTGACGATGAAGACCTCGTGTCTCTGGCAAAGTTGAACGCACAAGGTCCGCTGGAGTTTGGGTAAAGAAGCATTCAGTAGTTGTTATGACAAAGGTCGGGAGAGAGTTGCTTCAGATCTGTGTTTACCCTTGAGCAGTGATTTCAACACATACACACATACACACACACACACACACACACACACACACACAGCTTGAAAATCCCTCAGATTTGTATGGTCTCCAATTTCTAACTCATAAGTTCGAGGCCAGCCTGGCCTACAAAGTGAATCCAGGACAGCCAAGACTACACAGAGAAACCCTGTTTTGAAAAACTAAAACAGGGGCTGGAGAGATGGCTCAGAGGGTAAGAGCACTGACTGCTCTTCCAAAGGTCATGAGTTCAATTCCCAGCAACCACATGTTGGCTCACAACCACTTATAATAAGGTCTTTAAAAAGAAAAACTAAAACAAAACAAAAGCTTTATTCTTGGCTGTGTGTGTGTGTGTGTATGTGTGTGTGTGTGTTGTGTATAGTGTCAGTACTTGAGAAAAGAGACACCACAGATTCCAACCTACTCTAGTCTACCTAGGGAGTTTCAGGCTAGCCACAGCTACATAGTGAGACCTTGTATTAAAAAACAAAATAATAGGCCCAGCCTACATGAGGCGGGATACAGCCCTGTGGTGGAGTGCTTGCCTGGCATGCAGATGCAGAAAGCCCTAATTCAATCTCAGTTACACACATGTACACAAAAATTTTATCTTACATGATAGAGCTATTAAAACTCTGATGTTTTTATGCGTGAAGTTCTTGTGAATATAAAATATATTGACATAACAATTTGATTTTAATATTAAAAACATTATTTTTTTAATATGTAGTGTGTGTGAGAGACAGAGACAAAGATACAGAGACACAGAGAGAAAGAGAGATACAGATACAGAAACAGAGACAGAGACAGACAGACAGAGAGACAGAGTCAGAGTTGTAAGTGATTCTGAGGCACCTCGTGTGGAAATCAAGAACTGGGCTTGGGTCCTCTGAAAGAGCACCCCGAAGCCATCTCTCCAGCCACTAAAAAGATTATTGTTATATCTAATATTTAAAGTATGCATCATATATAATCATATAACATGAAATTATACAATTATAAAATTTAATAAATAAATGCTATTATTAATTAATAATAATTTCAGACGGTTTCATATATCCCAGGCTATCCTCACAATATACACGTGGCTGGTAGTAATTTTGAACTTCTGATCCTCCTGCCTCTGTCTCACAGGTGTTGGGATTACAGGCAAGTGCCAGGATGCTTGGTTTAGGTGGTACTGGCCATTGAAGCCAGGTCTTCATGCATTCTGGGCTACCAACTGCTAGTTCTTAAAACAAAAACAAAAACAAAAGTGAAAATATAATACCTCTAGATGGCGCTATGTATGTGGTTTTCTTTTTTGTTGTTGTTGTTGTTTGCTTTTTTTTTTTTTTTAATAAGCACAAAGCACCTACTGAAGAACAAGCTATTGGAAATGTTTAAGGTAAACACTCTGGGTTTGGAGCTGGGTATAGTGGTACATACCTGTCATCAGCGGTACATACTTGTCATCAGAGCTCAGGAGGCCAAGGCAGTAGGATAGAGAGTTTGAGGCCAGCCTGGACTACACACTGTCTCAAGAAGCCAGCAAAGGAGAAATTGTGAGATAATTTAGAGAGTATTAATATGTTATATTGCAAAAGTTGGTCATTCTATAATTATTTAAAAACAACATTTTTTACTATTTTTAATTATGTGTGCATAGGTGGCCTCATAGGGTTGAAATCCCCCTGGAGCTGGAGTCACAGGTGGCTGTGAGCGGCCTGACGTGGGTGCTGGGAAGACCTCAGGTTTCCTTGAAGAGCATCACATGGACATGCCTCCGCTGGCTCAGATCTGTCAGTTCTCTCTCAGTCCCCAGTGCGAGGATTCATGTCTTCCATGGCCAGTCTCAGGCCTTGCGAAGGTCCTCCTGGCTCCGCTTGCCGAGTGCTGGGACTGCAGGCTTGAACCACCACACCCAGTCTATGCCTTTCTTGACATAGTAATTATCTTGCCAGTTTACGGGACCTTGAACTAGCTTTTTTTTAGGAAGGAGGCAATACTTAGAGTGTGGCCCTTTGCTTTTGGAAAGATTGTATCTGTAGGTGACTACTCCCTAAAAATCTATTAGACACATGTTTGTAGGAAATGTTTCCTTTTTCACCTCAGCATTTTGGCATTCACACTGCTATGCTTTGTGTGTGTGTGTGTGTGTGTGTGTGTGTGTGTGTGTGTGTGTATAAGATACTTGAAAAGCTTTAAAGCTTTATTTCCACTGTAATAGTATTTTGGCTGCATGTGCATATGTGACCCTTCAAAGGTCAGTTAATGGCACTGGATCTCCTGAAACTGGAGTCAGGGATGGTTGGGCGCCACCATGTGGGTGCTGGGAACTGAACCAAGGCCCTCTGTGAGAACAAGTGCTATTGACTGCTGCACCAACCCTCCAGCCATTCTTTATGGGAAAAGAAAAGCGTCTCATGCACTAACCACTGAGCCACCTCCCAGCCCCACGCAGTGTCGCTGTATTGTGACAGGCTTAAGAATTTATTTCGTTGATTTATAAAGTTATCCTTAGAAAATTCTAAAATAAAATGCTTCTTTTGACTGAGGACATCATTTCCTAATGAATAAGCAACACAAAGATTATTTACTAAAGGAGAAATGCAATGTATATAATTATATGAAAATATATGCACCCTTACTAACAACCAAATCAAAACTAAAAGGAGGGAGGGGTGCACTTTTTCAGGAAAAGGTCTTGCAAAGCAGCCCCTTCAGAGAGGCCAAAGCAGTGAGACACACTTTGTGCGTGTGTGCTTGTGGTTCCACAGCTTGGACTACATAGCAAGACCTTGGAGAGAGAGAGAGAGAGAGAGAGAGAGAGAGAGAGAGAGAGAGAGAGAGAGAGAGAGAGAGAGAAAAGAAAAGAGGAGAGGAGAGGAGAGGAGAAGAGAGAGAGGCAGATAGACAGACAGACGCAGAAAGAGTGAGTCAGAGAGACAGAGAGATCTTAAAATGTCCAAACTTAGTGATACACGCCTTTAATCCCAGCACTGGAGAGGCAGAGGCAGGCAATCTCTGTGAGTTTGAGGCCAGCCTGGTCTACAAAGACAGTCCAGGACAACCAAAACTATTACACAGAGAAACTCTGTCTCCAGAAAACAAAAAAAATGTCCAAACTTTAACCTAACACTTCAACTTCTAGTATCCTCTCTGAAGAAAATGATCAGAAGTATGGACAATACTCATATGTAAGGAAATGGATTAGTGTTATGTGCAGTTACAGCATGAATTATGCTACTCGACAGCCCCACCCCACCCTTTCCCCAGCCCACCTCTCTCCTTCTCTGCCACCAACCAGCAGAAGCTCCGCCTACCAGATGACCCACAGCTGTCACATTTTCCTAAGATCCAGAGAGGCCAATAATAACCACAAAATGGAAGACTCACCCATCAAAACCAAGACCAGGCATCAGGCCCCAGAATCACAATTGCCCCAAGACCAGGCATCAGGCCCCAGAATCACAATTGCCCAAGCGCAGATGCCTGGACACCAGAGCCAAGTCACAATTGGTAGCAGCCAGGACCACATACCTACATCAGAATCTAGTAGCCCTACCATACGAGGCTCAGGGAAACGCACTGTAGCCGAAGCACGGGATAAGTTCTTCAAAACTGCAATTCTGATATGTTCAAGGACCTTAGACAGGGTAGGAATAAATTCCTTCATAAATTCTGTGAACACAAACAATGGAATGAGATAATTAAACAATTCAAGACACAAAAGACTTTAACAAAGAAAGGAAGTTACTAAAGAAAACCTAAACTGAAATAAAACCAGATATGAAAAATTTAGGAAGCCATGCGTGGTGGTGCACACCTTTAATCCCAGCATTCAGGAGGCAGAGGATGGTAGATCTCTGTGAGTTTGAGGCCAGCCTGGTCTACAAAGTGAGTCCAGGACAGCCAAGGCTACACAGAGAGATCCTGTCTCGAAAAAAAAAAATTAGGAAGCCGAACAAGAACCTTAGGTAAGCCTCACCGACAGAGTAAAGCCACGAAAGAGAGAGATCTCAGACACTGAAGACAAAGTAGAAGAAATTAATACCTCGGTCAAAAAAAGAAGTCCAAGCAAAAAATTCCAGGAAACCTGGGATACTATGAAAAGACCAAATCTACAAATAATAGGAATAGAATAAAAAGAAGAAAACCAAGTTAAAGGCACAGAAAATATTTTCAACAAAAATGACTGAAGAAGAATTCCCTAACCTAAAAAAGTAGGTCCTTATCAAGAAACAAGAGTCATAGACAGGACGAGAGAACACGCCCCCATGATACTGGACGAGAGAAAACATCCCCCATGATTCAGGACGAGAGAAGACATCTCCATGATACAGGACGAGAGAACACATCCCCCAGGATACAGGATGAGAGAACACATCCCCCAGGATACAGGACAAGAGAAGACATCTCCATGACACAGGACAAGAGAAGACATCCCCCATGATACAGGACGAGAGAAGACATCCCCCAGGGTACAGGATGAGAGAAGACATCTCCATGATACAGGACGAGAGAACACATCCCCCATGATTCAGGACGAGAGAACACATCCCCCATGATTCAGGACGAGAGAACACATCCCCCAGGATACAGGACGAGAGAACACATCCCCCAGGATACAGGACGAGAGAACACATCTCCATGATACAGGACGAGAGAAGACATCCCCATGATACAGGACGAGAGAAGACATCCCCCTTGATACAGGATGAGAGAACACATCCCCCTTGATACAGGACGAGAGAACACATCCCCCATGATACAGGACGAGAGAACACATCCCCGTGATACAGGACAAGAGAAGACATCCCCCTTGATACAGGACGAGAGAACACATCCCCGTGACACAGGAGGAGAGAAGACATCTCCATGACACAGGACGAGAGAAGACATCCCCCATGATACACAGCAATAGAAACATTACGCGTACAGAACAAAGAAAGAATACCAGAAGCTGCAGGGGAAGAGCGAGTAACATGTAAATGAATGCACAGCTACAGGATAACATCTGACTTCTCAATGGACCTGTAGAGACACAAGGGCCCGGACAGATGTTCTACGAACCCCAGGAGATGACAGATGCCAATCCAGACTAATGAACTCAGCAAAACTATCAATCAAAACAAACAGAGAAAGAAAGGCATTGCATGACAAGCAAGACTTACGCAGTATCTATCTACAAATTCAGCTCTACAAAAGGTTCTAGAAGGAAAACAGCAACCTAAAGAGCTTAGCTACACCTAAGAAAACATAAGGAATATGTTGGCACACACCTGTAATCCCAGCACTCGGAAGGGAGAGGCAGGCGGATCTCCATAAATTGGAGGCCAGCCTGGTCTACAAAGCAAGTCCAGGATAGGCAAGGCTGCACAGAGAAACCCTGTCTCAAAACAGCAACAGCAACAACAACAGCAGCAGCAGCAGCAGCAACAACGACAGCAACAGTAACAACAAAACAGCAGCAGCAGCAGCAACAACGACAGAAACAGCAACAGCAGCAGCAGCAACAGCAACAGCAACAGCAGCAGCAGCAGCAACAACTACAGTAACAGCAGCAGCAGCAACAGCAACAGCAACAGCAACAGCAGCAGCAGCAGCAGCAACAACGACAGAAACAGCAACAGCAGCAGCAGCAACAGCAACAGCAACAGCAGCAGCAGCAGCAGCAGCAGCAACGACAGCAACAGCAACAGCAGCAGCAGCAACAACGACAGCAACAGCAACAGTAACAGCAGCAGCAGCAGCAGCAACAACGACAGCAACAGCAGCAGCAGCAGCAGCAGACCTCCCAGCTCCTTCTCCAGCACCATGTCTGCCTGCACACTGCCATGTTTTCCTACCACGATGATAATGAACTAAACCTCTGAAACTGTAGGCCAGCCCAGTGACATGTTCTTCTTTAAAAGAGTTGCTGTT
This sequence comes from Acomys russatus, assembly GCF_903995435.1. NCBI lineage: Eukaryota > Metazoa > Chordata > Mammalia > Rodentia > Muridae > Acomys > Acomys russatus. The sequence continues at coordinate 75,795,936 of NC_067139.1, forward strand.
GGTCATGGTGTCTCTTCAAAGCAATAGAAACCCTAACTAAGACACTCACCAAGGGAAAAAAAATCCACCAAGAGGACATTGCAATTCTAAACATTTATGCACCAAATACAAGGGGCACCCAAATTTGTAAGAATACTACTACATTAAAATCACATATTATTAAAATAAAATCACATATTGCCCATCACACAGTGATAGCAGGAGCCTTCAGTGTCCACTATCACCAATAAGCAGCTCAGCCAGACAAAATCTAAACAGAGAAATGCTGGATCCGCCTGATGCAATAAATCAGATGGCTCTAACAGATATTTACAGAACATTTTGCCCAAACACAAAATAATATACCTTCTTCTCAGCACCTCACGGAACTTTCTCCAAAATCAACCACATAAGTGACACAAAGCAAGTCTCAGAAGATACAAAAAAATAAATTTCAAAAATTTCAATAACGCTGTGTATCCCATCTGACCCCGGTGGGTTAAAGCTGGATAGCAACAAGAACAGAAGACCAGGAGTCTCACAAAAGCGTGGGGACTGAACGACCCACAACTCAATGAAATAAAGAAGGAAGTTTAAAACTTTTTAGAACTGAATGAAAACGAAAACACAACATCCCCAAACTCAGGCGCCACGAGGAAGGTGGTTGTAAGAGGCAGAACTAAGCGCCTACACAAAAACAACAGGAGTGACCTCACAGTAGCAGCTTAACAACACACTGGAAGATGCAGGCCAAGTTGGCGGTGATGGTGCACATATTTAATTCCAGAACTCAGGAAGCAGAAGTAGGCAGGTTTCTGAGTTCGAGGCCAGCCTGGTCTACAGAGCGAGGTTCAGGACAGCCTGGGCTACACAGAGAGACCCTGTCTTGAAAAACCAAGGAGTAAACTACAAGACATAGTCAAACTAGGGGGATGAAGTAAATAAAATAGAAATAAATAAAGGAAGAACAATACAAGGAATTAAACTTTTACGAAAGTCAATATGATTAATAAACTTTTAGCTAAATTAACTAAAGGACAGAGAAAGAAGATGCAAATTAACAAAATTAGAGATGAAAGTGTGGATATCGCAACAGACACCAAGGAAATCCAGAAAATCATAAAGACAAACCTTAAAAACCTATAGTCCACCAAACTGGAAAGCCTAAAAGAAATGAATAGATTTTTTGATATATACAACCTACCAAAGTGAAATTGAGATCAGATAAGTTAAATAGACCTAGAACCTCTAGCAATAAAGTAATTGAAAGTCTCCCAACAAAATTAAGCCCAGTTTCATATGAATTCAGTACAGAAGTCTACCAGATCATCAAAAAAGAAATTAATGCCAATACTCCTCAAATTATTCTGCAAAATAGAAACAGAAGCAACATTGCCAAATGCTTTTTGTTACGTGATTACACTGATAACTAAGCACATGAAGCCCAAACAATAAAAGAAAATTACAGTTCAATTTCCTCTCTGAACATAAACGCAAAAATTTGTCAACAAAATACTTGCATCCAAATCCAAGAACACATCAGAAAAATTATCAATCATGATCAAGTAGGCGTCATCCCAGATATACAGAAGGGTTAAGCAATCTACCACATGAGCAGACTGAAAGACAAAAACTACATAATCTCATTAGATACAGAAAAGACGTGTGACAAGCCCCAGCATCCTTTCATGATAAAAGTTCTGGAGCCAGGCATGGTGGCCTCACCTTTAATCCCAGCAGTCAGGAGGCAGAGGCAGGTGGATCTCTGTGAGTTCGAGGCCAGCCTGGTCAACAGACTGAGTCCAGGCCAGCCGGCCAGGGCTCTGACCATTTCTACTCAAATCGGGAACTAATTAAGGTTGCCCACTCTCTCCGCACGTATTTAATAAGTACTTGAAGTCGTAGCTGGGGTAAGGCGAGCAGGTAGGAGGGGAAGAAGTCAAGGTATCTTTATTTGCTGACGATGTGATTTTTATACAAAAGGAACAAAAAGCCCCCAGGAAGCTCCTGCTGCTGACAGACATTTTCAGCAAAGCAGCAGGATGCAAAATCAACTCACAAAAATCTGTAGCCTTCCTATGTCTGAATGGCAAACAGACTGAGAAAGAAATCAGAAAAACAATGCCTTTTACAATAGCCTCAAGAAACACATCTTGGGGGGACCTAATCAAGCAAAAGACCCTGTATGATAAGAACTTTAAGCCACTGAAGAAAGAAACTAAAGCTATCTGAAGATGGAAGGACATCGCATGCTGGGGTCAGGGGGATGAAAATGGCCTTCCTGCCAGAAGCAACTACAGAGTCATCGCAATCCCCACCAAAATTCCCACACAATTCCTCACAGAAACTGGAAAGGACAGTTTCCAGCTTCACGTGGAAACTCAGAAAACCCCGGATTGCTAAAACTTTTCTGAGTGATAAAAGAACTGTTGGAGGTATCACCATTCCAGACCTCATACTGTATTACACAGCTATAGTAAACAAACAAACAAACAAGCAAACATTAGAGGGAAAACAGACATGTTGATAAATGGAATTAAATTGAAGACCCAGGCATAAGTCCACACACCTATAAGTACATGACTTTTTGGGTTTTGGTTTTTTTCAAGACAGGGTTTCTCTGTGTAGCCTTGGCTGTCCTGGACTCACTTTGTAGACCAGGCTGGCCTCAAACTCACAGCGATCCGCCGGCTTCTGTCTCCCTGAGTGCTGGGATTAAGGGCGTGCGGCACTGCGCCCGGCTGAAACTCCCTTTTTAATCCAGGTTGTCTGTTTAGTGTTGTGACTCATAATCACATCAGTGTTTGGGCTAAGCAGTCTGGGACTGGACGGCAGGGGAACCTTGCCAACCTTGCAGGAACCGGTCAGGAGGACAGTTGGGAATTAACAGGATGGCGTTTGATCTGGCAACAGTTCTTGTGTGGTGTTTGGTAAATGATTTCTTTGCCTATAAAATTAAGCTGGTCACCCAGGTGGCCTGTGACTCACGATCTGACGGGCAGCAGAGTGTTGAAATGAGACCCGCATGCACACATCTGGGTTACGCAGCTCTTCTGAGGCCCTGACCGACACTCAGGATCCGTTTGGAACAGTATCAACAGGCAGATCTTCCTGGGCCTGCCACTCAAATGTAGTTTAGAGGCCAGCGTTGACTTACATTTTCTTTCTTTTTTCTTTTTTAAAGATTTATTTATGTGTTTTATGTATGGGGTTGCTTTGTCTGCGTGTATATCTGCACACCAGAAGATGGCATCAGACAGTTGCGCGCTGTCACGTAGAGGCTGGGAATTGAACTCAAGACTGTTGGAAGAGCAGTGACTGCTCCTAACCACTAAGCCATCTCTCCAGCCTCTCACTTCCATTTTTAAATTAAAAAAAAAATTTTTTTAAAAGATTTATTATATATACAGTATTCTGCCTCCAAGTACTCCTATGTGCCAGAAGAGGGCACCAGATCACATTATAGATGTTTGTGAGCCACCATGTGGTTGCTAGGAATTGAACTCAGGACCTTCGGACCAGCAGCCAGCGCTCTTAACCTCTGAGCCCTCTCCAGCCCTTAAAATGTTTTTAGTGCTATAGTCTGGATGCTTGTGTCCCTTCCAAACTGTGCTGAAACTCTACTCTGCGAGACAGTGGGTGTTGAGAAGTAGCACTTTTGTGTGTGTGTGTGTGTGTGTGTGTGCGCGCGCGCACGCGCGTGTGTGTCTAGGACATGAGATCAAAGCTTTCACAAATGGGGCCTGGAGAACTTATCTGCCTCCTTCCACCATCTGAGTGTGTAGCTAGAAGGCTCTGCCTATGAATGAGAAACAGGGTCTACAGCAGAGCCAGCACTTTGGTCTGGAGGCTCCCAGACTCTGTAACTCTGAGATTTAACTATTTCTTATTTATAAGCTACCAGTTGATGGGTTTGCCTGTTCTGTTTTGAGAGGGGGAGTATTAGAGAAACAAGGTAGAACTATGCGTGTATAGGAAGGGACTTACTAGCGTGGCTTGCAGGCTGTGGTCCAGCTAGTCCAGCGATGGCTGTCTCCTCATGGAAAGTCTGAGATTCTGGCAGCTGCTCAGTCCACAAGGCTGGATGTCTCAGCTGGTCTTCAGCTTACACCAGAATCCTGGAGAAGTAGGCTCTAACACAAGTGAGGGAACAAACACGCGGGCAAAGAGCGGACGCTTTCCACTTGAATGTCCATTATACAGGCGGCCACCAGGAAGTGTGACCCAGATCTAAGGGAAATCTTCCTTCCCACTTGGAAAGATCAGAATTAGAGTGCATCTTCCCACTTGAAATGATTCAGTGGGGAAAAAAAAAAAAACCCCACAGGTGTACATGATTGGGTTTTAGTTAATTCCAGATGTAGTCAAGCTGACAACTAAGAACAGTCATTACTGAGGGTCTTGCACTGTTGTTCAGACTGGTCTCAAGTTCATGGTGGCCGGTCTGTTTCAGCGTTCCGGGTGCTGGCATGACAGCTGTGGACATCCGTGTCCTGCCTTGAAGTATACAGAATACCCTTGTAGGATATGTTTGAAGGGACTTGGTAGCTCTCAGGTGCCGGTGACCCCAGTTCCAGGGATTCTGATGCCCTCTTCTGGCCTCTGCAGGTACTACATATATGCCGTGCACTAACCACATCCAGGCAAAACAATCAGACACAAAAGAAAAGATCTCCAGGGCCAGGGAGATGATAGGCCAGCAAGTGAAGGAAGGCTGCCACGCCTGATAAATCCAGTCCCTAAAGCCCACAGAGCAGCAGAGAACTGACTCCTGCAAGCTGTCCTCTGACTTCTACATATCTGTGACAACATTCCTACCCCTCATATATAAATAATAATAATAATAATAGTTACACTATTTCCAGCTGGGTGCAGGAGTGCAAGTCTATAATTCCAGCCTTTAGAGGCAGAGGGAGGAAGACTAAGTTCACAGCCAGTGTAGACTACATAGTAAAAGCCAGTCTCACAAGACAGCAATAACAACTCAACTAAAAAAAAAAAAATTAGCAATGCCGGGCACAGTGGTGCACACCTGCAATTCCAGCACTCAGGAGGCAGAGGCAAGTGGATCTTTGTGAGTTTGAGGCCAGCCTGGTCTACACAGCGGGTCCAGGACATCCAAGGCTACACAGAGAAACCCTGTCTCAAAAAACCAAATACATACCTATATATATTAAACATATATACATACATATTAAAATAAAATATTCACATTTAACTTCTCTGTGTGTTCTGTTTCCGGTGCAGCACGCTTGAATGGCAGGCAGGTCACAGTCACTAACCAGCCACAAGTGGTCAACATTGACTTAGTATTTGTTTTTAAATGGTTTCCTCTTTGTTTTGGCCACCGGGGGCTTAATTTTAGTAACTACATTTATAGACAGTAATAGTGAGATAACTCAACTTTTTTTTTTCTTTTTGGTTTTTCAAGGCAGGGTTTCCCTGTGTAGCCTTGGCTGTCCTGGACTCCATTTGTAGACCAGGCTGGCCTTGAACTCACAGAGATCTGCCTGCCTCTGCCTCCCGAGTGTTGGGATTAAAGGCATATGTCACTGTGCCAGACTGATAACTTAACTTTTTTTTTAAAGATTTATTTATTATGTATACAGTAATACACCAGTATGCATGAGATCACATCACAGATGGTTGTGAGCCACCATGTGGTTGCTGGGAATTGAACTCAGGACCTCTGGAAGAGCAGTCAGTGTTCTTAACCGCTGAGCCATCTCTCCAGCCCCGATAACTCACCTTTTTAAAGCATTATTTTACATATGTGGGAGATTTTCTTTGCCTTGGCCTTGTAAACTCTAAACAACAAACAAAATTGTCTGTTCTTAGAGTCACTCATGTTTATGAACACAGTGATGTTATGGACTTTTAATATAAATTTATCATTAAGCTTAGCTTACTTTAATTAGTGACAGAGACAGAGTAGACTGAGAAAAGAGAACACGCCAATCCTATATAGATACCAATGACTGTATACACCGTAACGTTATTTGCCTGGGGCTTGTGTAGGAATTGTCACAGTTTATTTACTGATAACCAAGGCTGAGATCTGGCTAACACATTGTTCTAACTTATTTTATCCATTTTATTGATTTTTCTGATTCATCCTCTAGTTTCATATTGTTTTGTTTTTTTTTTTTGAAACAGGGACCCATGCAGCCCAGGTCTTGAACTCCTGGCTCCTCTGCCTTGGCTTCTCATGTGCTGGGTTCACAGGCACATACATTGCAACTGCCTCTTCTTATTCGGTTAGAAATGAAGCTCCAGGGTGCATTCCTCGCTAAAATCCCTTGAGCCATGCGCTTGACTAAGACAAAGTCTCAGAGGGGACAGACAGTTACAACATCACAACATTCTGTGCTCACAGTTCCCAGAGGCCACACTGGAAGGAACTCCCGATTCTGTAGAGGAATCCCTGAGGCCACACCAGTTACCGGGGCTAGAGAGGAAAGACAGGCGTGTGTGGTGAGTGCCTGGCTTGGTGGAGCCCCGGTACACTCCGCAGGGCACTTGGCCCAGCCTGTGTTGTTCTAAGATACGGCTCTGATTAAAATCTACTAGAGGTTACAGAAAAACTTGAGAGTGAGAGTGTCTTCTGAGGGGCTAGAGATGACTCGGGGCAGCTAAGGTTCAATTCCCAGCACCCACACAACGGCTCACAGCTGCCTGTCTCTCTAGTATCAGGGAATCTAAGACCTCTTCTGACCTCTGAGGGCACCAGGCACGCACATGGTGCACAGACACACATGCAGGCAAGAAAACCCGCTGTCTTAGGGTTTCTTTTCTTTTCTTTTCTTTTTTGGTTTTTCCAGACAAGGTTTCTCTGTGTAGCCTTGGCTGTCCTGGAACTCACTCTGTAGACCAGGCTGGCCTCAAACTCACAGAGATCTGCCTGCCTCTGCCTCCCAAGTGCTGGGATTAAAGGCATGCACCACCACCGCCCAGCTTAATTAGGGTTGCTATTGCTGCAGTAAAACACCAGGACCAAAACAAAAAAAAAACCAAGTTGGGGAGAAAAGGGTTTATGGCTTAACCTTCCATATTGCTATTTGTCACTGAAGGAAGTCAGGACAGGAACTCAAGCAGGCCCGGAACCTGGAAGCATTCTCTGATGCAGAGGCCATGGAGGGTGCTGCTTACTGGCTTGCTCCCCATGGCTTGCTCAGCCTACTTTCTCATTAGAACCCAGGACCACCAGCCCAGGGATGGCTCCATCCACCATGGACTGGGCCCGCCTCCACTTATCACTGACTGCGAAAATGCCTTTCAGCTGGATCTCAGGGAGATGCTTTCTCAGCTGAGGCTCCTTCCTCTCTGATGATTCTAGTGTGTGTCAAGCTGACACACAAAACCAGACAGTACACCCATGCACACACAATTTTTAAAAAGTCTTCCGGAAGGACAAGACGGAGGACAGCAAGGCACAAAGATGTTTGCCTTGCTTACTCAGGGAAGATGAGAAATTCAGAAAGATTGGGCCATGGAATGAGTCAGGGGAGTTGTGGGGGTGCGGGGGGGGGGGGACGGGACTATAAATGTGCATGGTTGCAGTCGCTAGTCCTTAGCTGGCCACAGCGTAGCAAACAGTTACTGCTCACTCAGGCAACTCCACTCTACAGAAAAAGCTACTATGGTGCCATTCAAATTTGCCCACAACATTTCTGGTTCTTTTAAAGACATGGACCCCAATCCTACCAGTCTTTATCTAATAAAATATGGCAGAAGTGTGGGGTCTCTGCAAGCACCGTGGCCAGCAGAGTGATGATCTGAGCGAGGCTAGAAGGAAGTCACAGCCCAGTAGCCAGTGTTGGTTCAAATACCAGGTGTCTGACACTGTATTGGCTTTTCATGCCTACTCAATGGCCAGGGAGACTCTTCCCTGAGGTGGACTCCCTCCACCTGAGGAGCTCCAGTAGCCAGGCCCTGCCACTTCAAGTTTTGCCCCTACATCTTTCACCCAGCACTCCCTCTTCAACTCCTCAGCTCCTTGGTTCCCTGAGGGGGTGCTTGCTCAGGCTTTTCTACACCTCCAGACAGCGACATCTCAGGACTCCAAAGCAGCTGAGTCTCAGTCTCCACAGCCTTGAGTCCTGACAGACGCCAGGAGAAACTGAGCTGGTAAAAATCACAGGGAAAGCCACAGCGCCTCAGGCCTCAGTTGCCTCCACCTCGCTGTCCCCACCGCTGCTGAGAGGGAACTCCAGGGGAGGAGAGCCTGTTTAACCGGAGCTAGTCTGTGAGCTCAGGTGCCCTCTCTGTGGTAACAAAGTAAAAACTAGCTATTCTCCGAGTCAGGGAGCTTTATAGATGGTCTGGCACTGGCAGCCAAGGATGAGGACCAGGAATCTGGCCCCTTAGTATACATTCAGAGTTTATTTGAGGAAAGTTGTTTTGTTTAGTTCAGAGTTCAAGTCTGTAAATCCTTTGAGGCATGAGTCCATAAGCCCCTTCCCCACACCTCTCTGTCTTAATGGCATCTCCAGCCCCTCAATTGGACCCTTCCCATATTATGCTAATTTGGGGTGAAAAGTCTGAACAAAAAGCCACCAATCCCTGAGCAGGAAAACCCACCAACCCCTAAACTCCCCCAAGCTCAGGACTTGAAATCCCACCAATCCTCACCCTGGAAATCTCTGCCCTGGAAAGCTCCGCCCACTAATAAATCCCATAAAAAGGCTGTGCTCCTCAGTTCCCTCTTGTCTTCTCCAGGGAGCAGAGGTAGCTGCCCCTGGATTCACCCCTCCACTCCTTAGACCCTCTGCTTTCTTCTGAAGAAGCCAAGAAGCAACTGGGCAGTGGTGGCACACGCCTTTAATCCCAGCACTTGGGAGGCAGAGGCAGGTGGATCACTGTGAGTTCGAGGCCATCCTGGTCTACAAAGCGAATCCAGGGAAGCCAAGGCTACACAGAGAGACCCTGTCTCGAAAAACCAAACCAAACCAAAACAACAACAACAACAAAAAGCCAAGAAGCAATGAAGAGAAGGGAAGAAGTGCAGCAGGGCTGAGGCTCCTGAGCTCCTCAACTCAGCTGGGGATCCCTCCCCTGGGAGCTGCAACGCCTCTGCTGAGGAGACCTCCTCACCAAGCTGTGTGGCTCCTGTGTCCCAGGACACCTGTCCATCTGAGCAGAAAGGCCAACCACTGGGAAGTTTATTTTAGGCATATTTAAACCCAGCACTATTTGCAAAGAAGTTTTCTGGTGACGAGGAACTCAATCCCATGTGTGCAGCTTAAGACACTGAAACTCTTTAAAGTACCTGTGACTTCTTCTTCCATAAAGATGGACTCTATTGCTGGGCGGTGGCGGGGCACACCTTTCATGTAGCACTCAGGCGGCAGAGGTAGGTAAACCTCTATCAGTTTGGGACCAGCCTGATCTACAGATCATGTTCCAGGATAGCCAGGACCACACAGAGAAACCCTGTCTCAAACAAAACAAAACAAACAACAAAAGGATTCTATTGACTGAGAAACAATGCTCAGAGTAAGGGTCTAGGAAGGATGACTGAGGTAAACATGAGATCTGGGTGAGGGCAGGTGAGGCTCAGCCACACAGATGGTGAGGAGACTGGGCTATTAACCACCTCTGCCCCCATTCGTAAGGTACATCTGACGACTGAGAAATAATCCTCAAGGTAAAGGTCTAAGGATGGAGAGTTGTCTGGGGAGCCAGGTATGCAGTGGCCCTACACACAGCACAGGTATGCAGTGGCCTTACACACAGCACAGGAATGGAGTGGCCCTACACACAGCACAGGTATGCAGTGGCCTTACACACAGCACAGGGCAGCAGGATACACCACCCACTGCCAGCCTTCTGGGGTGGGGGGGAAGCAGCTGTGCGTCTCTACCTTTAAAGAGACAGCCCCACATGTTTAACATTTCTGTTTTTCCCTGGTGATTCTCTGTGGACACAAGTACCCTGTGCCGTCTACACAGAAGTGACAGATCGTGACTTATAAGACTGGGACGTAAAGGCATTGGGGTCTTCTTGCACCTCTGGTGTATTTTCCACCCTGGTGGGAACTAATGGCCTTACTTGGGAACACTGATGTGGCCTCAGGGAGTGATTCCCACTGTAAGAGGTGGTGACTTTTTGCTAAGAGCCCTTTGGAGCTATGGCCTCCCATGCTCCACCAGGGGAGGAGTCACTGTAAAAAGGACTCCGAACCTCAGTGTTGTCTTCAAATGACAGCAGCTCTAGCCTTCACTCACCTCAGGAGGGACCCTAAGCCACCTACCTGGCTAAGCTTCTCTCAGGTTCCTACTCAAACTAAACCACAAAGACAGTAAATGCAGGCTATCTTAGGCTACCAAGTTTTGAGGTAATTTATTATAATCAATACATGGCATTAACACATTAAGTTGTGTTTCTAAGGATTCAGGGATTCACACATTAGATTTCTGAGAGGTCAGAAAGAGACAGAAGGCAGAAAGAGACCAGAGTCTGATCTCAACAGACGGAACCGTGTTTACTAATTCACAAGGTAACAGGCTGCCTCTCTCCCACGGAAACTGAGGGGTCTGGCACTCAATAGGGGCAGGTAAGGGGCTTGGAAAAGACGGTGCTGTGGCCGCTGTAGGAGGCTACGTGTCTCTCCTGCAGTCTCTCCTTCCTGAAATTGTTCGCCCAAGGCGAGGCCGACCATCTGGGCTAACTACTCATCGGAATTCTGCTTCCTAGCTTAGCAAGTCACAAAGCTGAGCTGTGAGTCCAGGCCCTCAAGCTCCAGAGTTTCCGTGTCGGCAGTCTTACCCGGAACAACACTCTGCTCGCTCCGTGGAAATGGAGAATGTATTATGCATATATTTGCATCCACCCACACCCACGTGTAGCGTCTTTTCTGCACGTGTTGGAACTTAAGCCTGATAGTGACTGAGAACCTGTGGAAGCAATTACACTTCAGGAAAGGCCCAGCAGGAAGAGGCTACAGTGTAGCAGTGTCAGGTGGCACCGAGAGGCCTTGAACCAAGGCATAGGATAGAAAGGGTTAGACAGCTCAAGAAATGTTTACAAGGAGCATGTAAAGGATTCTGTGGCCACTTAAGCATTTGCAGTGTTGGCTATGACAGTGAAGGAGAGGTCATTGGCAGGCCTCCAATCTATCTATTGTAACTGTAACTATTGTGTGTGTGGGGGGGAGGGGGTCATAAAAGTCCTACTTTGAGGTGGTACAGCTGAGGCGCCTTTAGGCCGTCAAGACATCGCAGAAACATGGAATCCCCAGCTTGCAGAGGTGGAGCTGAGCTGGAACTGGAAAGGCATCTGCCGTTCTCTGCTGATGTCAGGCCATTGGCGCTCCTCCTAGGACGAGATGGGGATGTTTCTCAGAGGAGCGCTGAGAAATCCTGACCTTGAGGTGTGGTGGGCAGAGAGAAGCCAGAGGAAAAAGGGCCAAGGTAAAATGGCACTGGCGGAGCTGAGGGGAAAGCGACTCTAAAAGGAAGGCCTTGACGAATCATAAGAATTGGTCTCAGAGCTGGGTGTGGTGGCGCACGCCTTTAATCCCAGCACTTGGGAGGCAGAGGCAGGCGGATAGCTGTGAGTTCGAGGCCAGCCTGGCCTACAAAGTGAGTCCAAGATGGCCAAGGCTACACAGAGAAACCCTGTCTCGGAAACCCCCCCCCCAAAAAAAAAAAAAAAAAAGAATTGGTCTCAGCTTCTTATGAGGCACGAGGCGGAAAGCCGTCCCTGCTGCCCTCTGAGGTAGCTAGCACCAAAGTCCAGTCTCAAAAGACCTCTTTACACCGAGCACACACTTAACCTTTAGCAACTGGCTGGCAATATAGCTCAGCGGGGAGGGACGTGCAGCAAGCCTGAGGATCCGAGTTCAATCCCCGGAGCCTACATGTTGCAAGGAGGGAACCAGCTCTTGAAATTTGTCCTCTGAAGCTCTGCACTACGTACCAGCCCTTCCCCCATACACACAATAAACGGAAAGTTTAGCATTGACTAGGCATATAATAAATGATTGTTGGATGAGCAAATACTTTCAAACAGGTTAACAGGGTAGCAGAGGCTTTTTTTTTTTTTTAAGTTATGCATTGCATACACAAGTCATGAGTCCCTTTGCCTCACTTCATTGCCTCAGATTTAAAAAAAAAAAAAAAAAATCCGATGTCTTCAATGGTGCTACAAACAGTTGCCTGTCCTGTGGAAGAGCTGTTAGTGTTGATGAAGTAGAGCTCAGGGGCTTAGGACTCTCATTCTAAGACTGAGTTTAGCATTGCAATCTGAGGCACATCGCCGTCTTCTGGGCTTGGGCAGCCGTCTTCAAAGGCTTCTCTCGACACCAGCTGTTCTAGAGGCTATTTCCTGCCCATCTGGGGGCCATTATTGTCAAAACGTATATTTAAGTAGGATGGCCCACACTCACCTTTCCTGCTAGTTAGCGCGGGGGCCGAGAATCTCTTCTTAAATTATGCTCCGGTGGTCGATGAAGAAAGCCACGGCGAAGCCATAAAATAATAGGTCACCAGTGAAGTTTCAAAGGCCTGAAAACTTTTACTCTGGAAAAAAAAAATTAACAAAACTGAATTAACGTGGCAATCAGCTTCAAGGCAAAAAGTTTGTCACACGTTTAAATAATCAAGACAGAGAACTGTGGGCCAGGCTTTCAGGTCTGTGGCCCTTCATAGGAGGAAGTTTCTGTGGTAAACTGAATTTATTGGCCAAGGATGCTCGTTTGCGTAGGAAATTAAGCCTACTGACAACTTTGCCTGCTGAGGGATTCCTTTATGCCCTTGTTTTAATATTCTCAGAAAGGTGTTTTTTTGTTTTTGTTTTTAAAGTGGCAGTAGAATTAATTGATTTCATCTGGAAAAACCACGGCCTTCCTTTTTAGGGCCGCCTTTTCCTAAACCCCGCCCACTCCGTAGCCCCAGCCCTGGTCTTTTCCAACCCTTCTGACCTGCCACGCCCCACTCTACGCCCTGGCTAGGAGGTTCTTATTCTGGCATTTTCTGGGCTTCTGTGGTTAGTTCCTGGATCCAGAATTCACTTTTCCCTAAAGCGGAACGGAAGGTTAACTCCATCTCCCACAATGTCCTTGCCAGGACGCCAGAAGATAATTTTCCCTGTCCTTTCAGCTCTGCTGAGGCATTCGACTGGTTAAACACTAGTCATTGGTCGTGCTGCTGCTTTGAAGGTCTTTTTCAAATGTAGCGTTTAATTCAGTAGAAACTGAGTAAAGCTTTCATCATAGGTGGGCCTCGTCCAGTGAAAGCCGGAACTGGACAACTGAGGCTCTCCAAGGTAGAAGGAAGCCTACCTGAAACTGCAGCACAGCAATCTATCAATTAAAAAACAAAAAAACCCTGCAGACGACACATTCTCTTTCTTTCTTTCCTGCTCCCTCCCTCCCCCCCCCCCCCCCGTGCCCCCCCCCCCCCCCTGCTTTGGGTCAATCCAGAGCTCTGCAAATGCTCCTCAAGTGCTCTACAGTGGAGACATGCACTCCTCACGTTTCTCTTTCCATGGAGTTGGAATCTTAGCTCCATGGTAGAGTGTTGGCCTACCCTATATACAAGCCTTTGGGGGTTAATCCCCAGCACTGCAGCACACACACACACACACACACACACACACACACACACACACACACGTTGTCTTCAGACCCTGTGGTCTGTGTTTCTCAAGGATGGAGGTCATTTCGTAGCTCACAGACAGAACTTAACATTGACCAAGCACGTCTATCCCAGAATCCACGGTCCAGTGGGTTGTCTCAGTGTGATATTTCTGTTTTCTTTAATAAAGGATTAAGTTGCTCGCCTTCCTAACAGTTGGGGGGGGGGGTCTGGTGTATTTTGATGCTAATTACTGCTTACTGTCTCTGTGACTTACCTTTTGCTTAATAAAAAGCCATCGAGAGAGGAACTCTGGGAAGAAGAAAGACCGCCACCAGGAGAGAAGAGAGAGACCTGAAGGGAAGAGAGGAAGGCTGCCATGGGTTAGCTGGAGGAGACGCACATGGCCCTCGGCGTGGATGGAGAATCCGGCCCAGATGAAGAACATTAGCAAGTATTTGGGATTATGGATGGGAGGGAGCTCGATAGAAGTTATTGGAAGCAGATGGCGTGGGATTGAGGCAGGGATCCCATGCCTGCCCCATTATGGGAAGTAGTTTAGAGGATTGATATCTGCCTGCCCCAGGTTAACTAAGGCTATTTTAAAATAAAACAAGTGTCCGGGTCTTGATTGCTAGCCAGGTCTACAGTTAATACAGATAATTTTAAAAACAATACCTACCCTGCAGTTCCCTGCCTGCCTTTCGCTGTCGTTTATGACGTGTGATGTGCACCATGATGTGGATGTTTAGCTCACAGCTTGTTTTCAGGAGGGTGGAGTTGTAGACAAACAACTAAAACTGTAGCTTTCTTACCAGGCCCTGTAGGGCCATTCACAGCCCTGGTGTGAGGCGCACTCTGTGTGTGAACCTTGTTCTCACGCCCTCCTGACCTCAGCGGTCTCTCTGCCCTGGGCGCAGTCCGTGGGCACCTCAGCCTCCCTGTCAGAAATCCTGTCAGAAACAGCTTCTTCTGAATTAGCCATGGTCTTGGAGATTAGAACCAGATCCGGTTTTTGACTAATTAATTCATAACATAAAATCTAGGAGCATGAGTTAGCAAATAGCTAATGAGAAGTAACTGAAGTTATTAGGCTTTTCAACTTGTTCTCCTAAGCTTTATTTTGTAAAAAGAACAATAATCCAATCAGAGTAGATTTAGCCGTATTAAGCTTTGGCTTTGCTTTTGTTTGTTTTTTTTTTTGTTTTTTTTAGAAAGGGGAACATTTGACCAAATTATTCTCCATCTGATAATAGCATTGGAAAGGGAAGTCCCCTGGGTATACAGAGATGGGTCCTCTGCTGAGCAGTTAACTGGGACCAAAGACTCACGTGTGTCACAGACGTACCCAAGGAGAAGGCGTGTTCACTCTGAAATACTTCATTATGAGTGTCAGACAGTCTGGTTAAAATGATTTGTCAGATGGTTTTTTTGTTTTGTTTTGTTTTTTGGCCAAAAATAAAAGTCATGCGGTTAGTGGTATATGTAGCGTGGTCATTCTGGCTGACTCACACACATGGGTTTCCTGTGGATGAGATTGAAGAAGGTTCACCGCAGCGAGGAAAAGTGTCCTCCAGAAAGACTACAACTGAGGAGACTTCTGAGCTAAGCTTTGCGTGGATGAGAGTGTATGTGAGGGAATATCTGTGTGTGTTGTGTCAGTATTTGTGAGTGTGTGTGTGAGTCTGTGAGAATATACGTGAGTGTATGTGGTATATTTGTGAGTGTGTGTGGCATGTGTGTGAGTATATGTGTGTGTATGTGTGTGAGTGTGTATGTGTGTGAGTGTGTATGTGTGTGAGTGTGTATGTGTGTGAGTATATGTGTGTGTGAGTGTGTATGTGTGTGAGTATATGTGTGTATGAGTGTGTATGTGTGTGAGTATATGTGTGTGTGAGTGTGTGTGTGTGTGAGTGTGTATGTGTGTGAGTATATGTGTGTGTATGTGTGTGAGTGTGTATGTGTGTGAGTATATGTGTGTGTATGTGTGTGAGTGTGTATGTGTGTGAGTATATGTGTGTGTGAGTGTGTATGTGTGTGAGTGTGTATGTGTGTGAGTATGTGTGTGTGTGGTGTGTGGTGTGTGTGAGTGTGTATGTGTGTGAGTATGTGTGTGTGTGTGTGTATGTGTGTGAGTGTATGTGTGTGTGAGTGTGTGTGTGTGAGTATGTGTGTGTGAGTGTGTATGTGTGTGAGTATATGTGTGTGTGAGTGTGTGTGAGTGTGTATGTGTGTGAGTGTGTATGTGTGTGAGTATATGTGTGTGTGAGTGTGTATGTGTGTGAGTGTATGTGTGTGTATGTGTGTGAGTGTGTATGTGTGTGAGTGTGTATGTGTGTGAGTGTGTATGTGTGTGAGTGTGTGTGTGTGTGTATGTGTGTGAGTGTGTATGTGTGTGAGTGTGTGTGTGTGTGAGTGTGTATGTGTGTGAGTATATGTGTGTGTATGTGTGTGAGTGTGTATGTGTGTGAGTGTGTATGTGTGTGAGTGTGTATGTGTGTGAGTATATGTTGTATGGTGTATTTGTGTGTGTAGTATGTGTGTGAATATAGTTGTGTGTGTGACTGTGTGTGAGCATATGTGGTGTATGTGAGAAGGTGTGTGTGAGTGTGTGTGAATATAGTGTGTGTGTGATATGTGTGGTGTGTGGAGTGTGGGATATATGTGAGTATGTGAGTGTATAGTGTGTGAGAGTGGTTATGTGGTGTGTGTGAGTGTGTGTGAGTGTGACTGTGTATGTAGTGTGTTTGTGAGTGTGTGTGTGTGTTTGAGTGTGAGAGTTTGTCTGTATGTGAGTGTGTCTGATGTGTGGGATGTGTGTCGGGGGTCAATGCAGGGCTTTGTTGAAGCTAGCTAAGTGCTCCCCTGCTGAGCTACACCCCCAGCCTCAGTTACCTAAAAGTATTTTCTTGAGAATAATGAAAAAAAAAAAAGCTTAGTTCTTTAGGAAAGAAAAGGAGTGAATTAGTTAAAACCTAATAGGGAAGGACACAGATGTTTAGTGAGTACTAATCAAAAATCTCCAGAAGCCAATACTCCCTTTGTGGAAAAAAGACTTGTGTATTGGGGCGGGGGTTGTTATTTAGAAAACAACAAGATAGTTGCCTCTTAGAGGCTGCAGGTGTTGTGTGTCTCGCTCAGCACTTGGTAAGGAAGGAGGCAGAGGATAAGGAGTAGAGGCCTTAAGGGTATAAGATCCTATCTGAGAAAACAAACAAAATGAGGGAAAGACCTCTTAAAAAGCTTACTTTAAAAAGTTCACTTTAGAAACAAACTAGTTATGGGTCCTAATCAAAGCCAGGAAGTCACTAATAAAGTTTATGAAGACAAATGGCAGAGTCACCCCTGCAGTCCTCAGCACCTCCTTGTTCTGGAAACCCACATGGCCTGGAGCCAAAGGGAGGTCTGCTGACTGCTTGCTTATCCCATACTAGAGGTCAGCCGATGCCCACGGCAACCAGCTCACTTCCGTTAGTGAGAGCCATTCGCTCACACTCCCTTGGACGCCTTCTTTCTCATGGCCTGAAGAGAACAAACTGTTTCCTTTTGAGTGATGCTGTAGAAAGGCAGGCGGGTGCCCAAGGAAAGGTCCTGGCTTTTTCCTTCCCCTTAATTTGCCTGGAATTCAAAGAAACTGTCCCTCACTTTTTTTTCCCCAAAGGCACAGCCTCTGTGGTGAGTCATGCAGATGTGCTCCAGCTGCCTGGGGGTTTCCTCCCTTAAGCACGAAAGGGTTGCCTAGCACCAGCTCCTGTGTCATCTACCACATCCCCAGTCTCCTCCAGTTTCTCAGGGCGGGTCTAGAGTACACCCGGCTCTGTGGTCCCCCAAACCAAGGCACAGTGTCCTGCAGAGGGTGGGAGGGGATAGGGATGGGTATGTCTGATATGTTTCCTCTTGCACATAAGTAGCAGGACCGCATGTGCGGTGCTCCTCAAATGCGCATGGCCAAACCGCCATCACTAAGCTTTGGACCTGTGTCTCTTTCCGAAGAGTTTTCAATCCTCTTTGAGTTGGTATTTTATGTATGGTGTGAGGTAAGAGTCCAGTTTCCTAGCACCATTTTGTGGAGGAAAAAATTGTCTTTCTTGGTGTCGAATGTTCTTGGATCTTCACTGATCATTGTTTTATTTTACGTCGAGAAAAGGAAACTGATAAGTTTGTCTTCTAGATTGTTACTCACCTCTCGGTAGAGCTTTAAAACCCGTGCGTCCATCACTGTTTTCCTCAAGGGACGACGGGAGTAGTAGAGTTATCTGTCACAAAGGAAAAGTATCAGCTCAGGACACCCAAGAGCAAGTTCTCAAACCAAGTTCTCAGCACAAAGGTGTGTTTGTCCCAAAGGGAAGGAGGGCAGGGATGAGTGACAAAGGCAGGAGACAAAGGACTGCCTCTGGAGAGAGAGGGGACAGATGTGGTCCATAGGAAAATCGGGGTTTATAAAGGTGAAGAGAGGGGGAACCCCTGTGTTAGGATGAGGTGTTTAATTTTAATTGGGGGTGTTAATTAGGTGAGCCGAAGGGAGCTTTTGAATGTTGGACTTCAATACTTTGATAGCTGGACCGTGGTAGTCAGCCTCAGGAGGAGGAAGTGGCCAGCTTTAGGAATGTAATCTAATGGTTTTTAGCAAGGCAGAGGGAATTGGGGAGAAGGGCCAGGCCTGCCAGAGCCAGGCTTGCCACACTCAAGCTGGCCCTGCGGAGGGTCTAGCAGACTTGAGTGTGTCTCCCCTACATGTGCCTGCGCTGGAGGGGTGTCCTCAGTGTTGAGGTGTCAAGGTGGTAGGACAGTTAAGAGGTGGAGCCTGATGGGAGGCTCTGGAGTCTTCAGGGCCTGAATGGGGTGGGGGGCGGTCAGTGTAACCCTTGCTTTCAGAGAATCAGCTGGCTGGCGGCCTCTTTGGTATCTCCTGCATCCACGTGATCTCCTCTCACCTGCGCTCCCACTACTGTGACACGACCCTGGGAGGACCCCACCATAGTTAGACTCAACCTCTGGAAATGTGAGGTAAATAAACCTCTTTTTCAATAAATCTACCCAGCCTCGGCTGTTTAGTTATAATAGTAGAAAGCTCATGCGTTCTCCTCACTGGTTTAGTATTTGACAGTTGTAGCTTCTCGCTTCTCTCTCTCTCTCTCTATACACAAGGTTTCTCTGTGTATCCTTGGCTGTCCTGGACTCCCTTTGTAGATCAGGCTGGCCTCGAACTCATAGCCATCCGCCTGCCTCTGCCTCCCGAGTGCTGGGATTAAAGGCATGCACCACCACCGCCAGGCTTTTTAGCTTCCGTCTCTTATTCCTCCAGAGCGCCAGCTTAAGCCGGAGGAATAAAAAGCATTAGTTACTCACTTGCCTGGTGAGTTCATTTGCAACATTACTTTCCTTCCAGTTAGTCAGCTGCTAAGGGAATTTTACCTTTAACTTGGCCCTCACCTTCACTGCTCCCTTGTTTTTTTTTTTTTTTTTTTTTATTTTGAGACAGTCTTATGTCTCTCTAGCTGAGTTCAAATTTGTGATGTAGGCAGCAATGGGTTTGTACTTCTGGATCCTTCTGCCTCCACCTCCCAAGTGCTCAGATTATAAAACACAGGACTGACAGCTCCACATCCCTGAAGACGCAGGACTGACGGCTCCACATCTTCACCTTCGTTCTGTTTTTGAGAAAGGCGCTCGCTGTGCAGCCCAGGATAATTCAGCTGAGCTCTCTGCCTTGGCCTCTGCGTTCTCTCGCCTCGTTTGTCTTTATCTTTTTCAAGTACTGGGGAGAAGTGAACGGAAGGGAAGAAATTCTGCTTTAGGGACAAGTTCATACTCCACAGAGAGCAGACAGGGTGTGGTGGCACTCTGGTCATCCCGAGGCAGCAAGTACCTCCGACAGACCCAGGAGAGAGGACCCACGGCCCAGGACAGGAAGTAGGGAGCCTAAAGATAGATTGTACACAGCTGCTGCAGGGAGAGGCACTGGGAGTGAGCGGCAGCGTAATAGTCCGAGATGTCCTTGGGACCCGCCCTTCTGTGTTTATTTTTAAGTTGGTCAGGCAGCAGTCCCGGCTTCTCCAGGCCGAGTGACACCGTTGGTAGACATCATCTGACCAGTCTGACTTTTAAGGGGAGGGAAACATGAAAAAAGGAGAGTGTTAAAAACCCCTATTTTTTTTTTTTTCTTCCTGTGATCCTCACATCTGTCTCTAACATATGTGTGCACAGGAACATTCTGTTTTATGGAAGGGCGAGTTTTCATGATTTTATAATCAAATTAATTAATTGCGCTTAACAACAACAACAAAAAGAGGTAAAGAGGAATTGGTATAGGCTTTTGCTATATTTGCTGTCCACGCTGGCTTACAATTTACAGAGCTTCCTTCCTAAGCCTCTCACGTTCTGTGACTGCAGGGGTCTGGTAAATAGCAGATATTTCTTTATTTATTATTTATCCACTTAAATATTTATTTATTTATTTATTTATTTGAGACCGGGTATCTCCACACAGCCCTGGCTATCTTAGAACTCACTATGTAGACCAGGCTAGCCTCGAACTCACAGAGATCCACCTGCCTTTGCCTCCTAAGAGCTGGGATTTAAAGCATGCATCAGTATGCCCAGTTAAATAGCAAATATTGAAAATGTAGATGAGTTACTGATATTGGGGCTAATACTTCAATTGCCCATTTATGGAGCTCAAGTGTGGGATGTCCTTAGAGTGCCAGAGGCTGGAATTTTGTCTTGGAAGCATCTCTTATACACAGAAGAAAAAGAGTAGTTGTAAAATTTGCTTTGGAGCCCATTTTGGTGGTACACACAAGGAGGCCTAGCCCTTGAGAAAAAGAGACAGATGGATCGGGAGTTCAAGAGCATCCTCAGCTAGAGAGCTCCAGGCCAGCCTTGGCTACGTGAGGCTGCCTGAAACAAACCCAACTAAACAAGCACACAACCCAAGAGGTTTTTTTTTTTAATCTCTGAAGCTCCTTTTACTTGGGTTAATTTAGAATTTGTGTGTCATTAATATCTCATTAATCATGAATTTGGCCACGAGGGACTCAGCTATTAATACACACCAGTCTCACACCACTGAGGCCAAAAGGGCTCCCTTGTTACATTTCTGCTGGGAACTCCCTCTATATTACACAGCCAGCCCTGCTGCTCTCGTTGGCCTCCACGCTGCTTCCAAGGTTGTCTTGAGACATGGGTACAGGGTTCCGGAAACTGCCCTAGCTAGTGCTTGCTCTCTAACAAATCATATGACTGCTTCAGAAGCCAGGAGAAGCCTCCCCGTTATCACTAGGCATCTGAGGTTTCCCTTTTCCATTATCATTCATTTGGCGTCTCTCTCTCTCTCTCTCTCTCTCTCTTTCTATCTCTCTCTCTCTCTCTATCTCTCTATCTCTCTCTCTATCCCATGGCCTCGCTCTCTCTCTCGCTCCTCTCCTCTCTCTCCTTCTCTCTCTACTCCTCTCTACCCTCTCTACCCCTCCCTCTTTTAAATGTTTGTCCAATGCTTTATGAACCCAAATCTTGTTTTGTCAAATCTTGTTCAAACAACCCTCCCTGCAGACTGTGTGGTCCTCCTCTGGACAAGTATACTAGTCTGGAGAGAGGGCTAGGGAGCTAAAGAACTTGCTTGCCACATATATGTGAGGGCTGGAATTTTGGGTGCCCAGAAATCCATGCACATGCTGTGTGGGCATGGAGGCATGCATGTCATCCCAGGCCTGGAAAGTGTGGATGGAGTCCATGCAGCAGCAAGCTGGCTGGCAAGGTCAGCCACGCTGGTGATCTGTGGGTGTGGAGAGACTCTGAGTCATTGCCTTAGGGGGAAGGATTTCTGGTAGCAGCCCTGAGCTTCCACATGTACAGTGCATGGCCAAACACACATCTGAGTCTCATCCACAGAACCTACATAAAACTGCAGTACATAGTTATAATCCCAGTGCTGTGGGGGGTGGGGGGGTGGGGGGGGGTCTTTCCTCGAGCTCACTGGAAAGCCAGCCTAGCTGAGAGATTCTGCTTCAAAAACAGAGGATAGCTCCACCACACCTGAAGCTGACCTTTGGTGTCACACACACACACTTGCAGCCACATACAGTCCTGTGTACACATGGCTGCATATACACACAACAAACAAATGGAATAGTGGTGGAAGGCCTTTCTTTATGACTCGTGATTTGCCATTTAAGCCACGCTATTGAAACAGAAACTCAGGAAACAAACATGAAGGTGAGCATCTCTGCCTCAGATACGTAAGACTCCACCTCGAAAAAGCGAGGCAGATGTCAGGCATAGCGCCTGCGCTCACCTTTAACCCCAGAACTTGGAAGACAGAGACCAACAGATCTCTGTGAGTTTGAGACCACCCTAGTATATACATTGAGTTTTAAGATACCCAGGGCTACAAAGTAACAACTGGTGGCAAACATAAATAAATAAATAAAATAAAATAAAAATGAAAACGTAGGCTCTGAATCCAACACTTAGCACTAAAACAAAACAAATTCAAATCTTCCAAAGTAGATCCTTTTTAATAGGGATGACAGAATTTTGTTAAAGGGAGAAAGTAAGTCGATAGGAAAACAACAGTATTTTCTACAAATAGTTCTCAAATATCTACATACCCACAAATTTAAAAAAACAAAGAAACAAAACCAGCGCACCAGCACTCGGTTGGTACAGTGCCTGCCTAGCGTGGGTTCCATCCAGAGTACAGAGTGCACCGGGTACGGTGGGTGGTGCATCCCGGAATGGTGTACCGAACTCGGGAGGTAGAGGCAGGAGGATTAGAAGCTACAGTTCTTCCTTGGCTACCTTGAGAGTAGAGGCCAGCCTGGACAGCTGACCCCTTACGTCAAAGTAACAACAGCAGCCACAAAACCCACCTCAAAACAGAGCAGCACGCACCACCAGCTCCTCGTACTGTGTACACAGATGAACGCACAGTGGGTCTTAGACTCTCAAGTGAGAGAAGTAAGACTACGATTTTTAAAAATTGAGACAGGGTCTTGCTGTGTAGCCCAGGCTGGTCTCAGACTTACAACCCTTCTGCTTCAGCCTCCGAGGCCTAGACAGCATCATGTGTTGGGTGGGACTGTGAAGCTTGGAGCTGCAGAAGGACACACAGCGCTTTCTCATGAGGCGGCTATTTTTTTTTTTTTTTTTTTTTTGGTAGTCTCAGAAAATAAGAATCACAAAAGTAAAAAACAAAACAAAACTATAAATCAGGTTCTTTCAAAATTAAGTATTTCTAGTTATCAGAAAAGTAAGCAATCCTCAGCCTGGAAGAAGATAAGGACACATGCCCAGTAGAGGTTTGTTTCCTGAATGGCTAAAGCCCTTCCTTCCACTTGAGAACAAAGAATGTACAAGAAACTGTGGGACACTTCACAAGGAAAGGCACACACAGGCAGTCAGCAAGCTCCTGTCAGGGAGATGCAAATAGAGTCACTTCACACCCATTAAGTGGCTAAAATAAAAAGGGCTGACAACCTTCTGTGTTGGTAACCCAACACTCACTGCCTGTGGAGACAGGCAGAGCCTCTGTTACCCGCACCCCTCCCCCAAGTGCTGGCCAGTCACAGAGCCAGGAAGACAAAATGAAGTCCAACAGCCCAGGAGTTTCTTCAGGTGGCTCAGGAGTGGAGAGACAGTAGGTGAGGCCCAAAGGCGCCTTTTCTAGCTCTGAGGAAAGGACGTTATAGATACAAAGTAGAAGAACTGAGGAGGGTGGGCTGGGGGAGGGAGGGTAGGTCTGTCTTTGCTTAAGTGGTGCCTTGATGGTCTGGTGCTCGCATCCTGGCAACTGGTAGGTAGAGTTACTTAATACGAAAGTTAGATTATACGGAGGTTGGGAGTTATATGGCGGTCTCTCTGGCCTCATCTTGCATCCACTTGGCTTTGGCTAGGCTATCTGAAAAGAAACTTCTGTCCCGCAGGCAATTTGCCCTCCATAATATGCAAGACTAAGGCAGGGTAGAAATCCAGCCGGCTTACCTAGGCAGAACACTGGTAACGTGTCCACTTTGGAAAAATGTTTAGGACTTTTACTTAAAATCAGACACGTATCTTCCTCCCAACTTACAGTTTGCCATTCCTAGGGGGAACACAACTCATGGACATGAACGTATAGTGGGAAAGAAGTGAGGAGAAAGGTGGGGGGGCAGGGATGTGTGTGAGGGGACGGGGCGGGGCAGGGGTGGGGGGGAGAGATAGAAAAGCAAGAGAGTGGGAAGGAGCATGAAGAAAAGGTTTCATTCATAAACTATTACGCACGCCCAGGTTGCACGTGGTTGTAAATCAGGTGCTCCGCCAGCCTGCCTTTCACCGACTCAGTGCCAGCAGCTTGTGTCATCAAATGCCACTTCCGCCAGGCGCCGGGCATTTCCACTGTTGCTTCAAGTGGCATAGTTTTCTATGCAACTCGCGTGCTCTTTAAAAGGCCCTTCTGTTGAGGCCAGCCTGGTCTACAAAGTGAGTCCAGGACAGCCAAGGCTACACAGAGAGACCCTGTCTTGAAAAACCAAAAAGAAAAAAAAAGAAAAAAAAAAAGGCCCTTCTGGACATCACAGCGCACGCACACACACACTCTCTCTCTCTCTCTCTGTCGCTTTCTGTCTGTCCGTCTCTTCTATTTGTTCTCTCTGTCTATTTCTCTCTCTCTCTCTCATGTCCACACTCCAAGATGGCTTTTTGCTCTCCCAGTAACCCTCCTGTGTAGGTCTGTTGTGTGGTGTGACCCCTTAGCAGCACCGCTTGTCCCCAAACTGCTGACTAATTCTAACAGAAGCATCCTCTGTGGCTGTCGGTAGGACAGCGCACAATGATGGTGCTCTTGGCAGTAACGGGTAAATCTAAAAGAAACATGCTGGAAAAAGAAAAAAGACTGGAGGGAGGGGATGCTCGGTAGAAGAAGCCCTGTCTCGAAAAACAAAACAAAACAAAAAAACAATATATATATACATGTATATATATATATTTTTTTTTTTCTTTTTTTTTCTTGTTGTTTGGTTGGCCTTTCAAGACTAGGCTTCCCTGTGTAGCCCTGGCTGTCCTGTAATTTGATCTGTAGACCAGGCTGGCCTCAAAATCTGCCTCTGCCTCCCAAGTGCTGGGATTAAAGGTGTGCACTGCCTCGACTGGGTCAACTCTGTCTTTAACTTACGGAGTGCGTCAGTTCCGTGATTTCTGTTTGGTTCCTTTTCAAAACCACTACTTTGCCGGGTCTCCTAGTCACACCCACATTGCCATTACCCCACCAAGCTGTTTCTGTGCCCTTTTGTGTCTTGTTCATCTATTCTGACGTACTTGATATTTACCCATGTGGAGGGGGAAGCCATCTTAGAAAGTATTCTGATGAAGATGTGTCTTGGAGTGTCAGCTCACTAGGCAGTGTTGGCTTTGTACTGTAGGCTCTTACTGCTTTGGGAGCTGTTATTTGTGATTTTTGGACCCAGCACAGGTGTGATGTGTTGTTGGAAAGACCTGTTGTCCCTGTGGGTTATGCCAGTGGGACTTCCTTAGCAGCCCAAGTAGGTGAGGTGGAGACCACAGTGAGTAGGGGTTGGGTCATCACAAGGTAGATGGCCAGGAGGGGATGGCGATGTCCTGGGTGCTGTTCGTGGTTCTCTGGTGTTGATGGTAATGCAGTCCAGGCACTAATGGGGAGCCAGCAGCACTTGATTGCTGGTGGGTTGATAGCGCAGGCCCAAAGGCTGCTGCGGTGGGGGCGGGGAGCTGGAGTTGCTTCCTCTTGGTACCCATGCCATCCTGACAGCTGTGCTTAGTTAGAGGAGGTACCTGGATGGGGAAGTGGGGACCACAAAGGCAGTGTTGTCGTGGGAGTTTCGGTTTCTTTAAAAACTCAGTTATGCTACGTAAGCATTGTTTTTGTTTTAATCCCAGGTGTGGGATACGGGGCTGGTTCAGATGGTCCACAGCAGCAGACTATTTGCCTCGTGCCAGCTCTGAGAGGGGCTGGCTGTGATCTTTGTCAGCTGCAGATCGTTTCATTCTGGGGACTCAGAGAATAAATACCAGAGGCCAGAGAAGAACGGAGGTGGTCGGAGTCTGAGGAAGAAGGCGGTTGCTGCTGCTGCTGCTGCTGCTGCTGCTCCTCCTCCTCCTCCTCCTCCTCCTCCTCCTCCTCCTCCTCCTCCTCCTCTTCCTCCTCTTCCTCCTCTTCCTCCTCTTCCTCCTCTTCCTCCTCTTCCTCCTCTTCCTCCTCCTCCTCTTCCTCCTCCCCCTCCTCCTCCTCCCTGCTGCTGCTGGTGCTGCTGCTGGTTGCTGTTGTTGCTGTCAGGTTAGAAGCTGAAGATGTCTCGACTACGACGATTGGACTCGCCCCACGGAACACGATGACCCTAACCAGCAGGAAGTAGTTTAAAGAGAACTATTTCCCCTCCCCCACTGACCTTCTCTCTCTCCTACCTGGTGTTAGGTGTTGAAAGGGATTGGGGTGAAGGGAGGTAAAGGCATAATAAAATAGATTTAAAAAAAAAAGCATGCCTCCAGCAGTGTGGCAACAGGAACTGGTGGCCCTCACTGCTGCCTAGGATCAGGACAGGGACTAAAGCCTGGTACAGCTCCTCTTTGGCGCTCCCATGGCTGGGGCGGGGCTGGGGCTTGGGTTTCCCTCATCTGTTATCTAGTGAGCCTTCCTAGGAGTGAGGAGGAGCTGGCTTCAGGCTGGGTAAGGTTGCTACTGTGCGCTCCAGCTGAGCGTGTCAATGATAGCCATAGATTTGCTCAAGGCAAACAGAAGTGTCTCCTCTGCTTCCTGTCAGTAATATGTGCCAGAACCAGGGTGTGGGCTGTGGTGGATGCATGTGGACCAAAAGGACACCTGCTCTCAATCCTGGCAGCTGGCCACACCCTGATTCTAAGAGGGCACGTACCCAGATCTCTTGGTTCTCAAAAAGGGTCTCTTCCATTTTCCTCCATGTCACAGTACAGTGTCCCCCACAAGGAAGTGTGAGTAGAGGCCTTAGGCCTCAGTCTTCCTCCTGGGCCAGTTGGGTTCATAAGGCAGCTGTCCCACAAGCCAGCGCAGTGGAAGCGGCACTGAGATCCGGTGCTTGGGAGAACGCATGAGTTTCTGGCCAGCAGAGATGCCAAAGCTCAGACTATAGCTCAGGTCTCAGTATGGTTTCTGGCTACATCACCCTGCTGGGGAGGTTTTGTTCCCCAGGGAGATGATGTGAGATCTGCCCCAAGGCCCGGCCAGTGCACAGAGGTCAGGTTACCATATTTTTTTGGACCATAACATGCACTCCCCTCCCCCGCAAAAGTGGGGGGGGGGATTAGGGTGCACCTTTTGGCCCGATTGCTGTATTTACTGTTTTTTGTTGTTGTTGTTGTTGTTTTGTTTTACTGCTCTAAAAACTGGGTGTATCTTATGGTCAGGTGTGTCTTATAGTCCGAAAAATACGGTTCTAACCCCAGGTGCACAGCCCAGGAGGACTGGGCAGCTTTCCAGACGCTCAAGAGGCAGTGACTACACTGGAACTCTCCCCACCGCCAGCCCTGTCCCCTTCCCCGGCTGTGAAGCCTCGTGGCAGGCGGCAGGCTCTCTTGTGTTTTGTCCTCGACTCTAACCAGGCTCTGTCTGTCTTGCTGATTTGTGTTCATCTCAAAATGCAGCCACACACATTAGTTTGGTTCCATATATATATGTGTGTGTGTGTGTGTGTATTTACGTATGTATATATGTGTGTATATATATATATTTGTATATACATGTATGTTCACAAACACACACATTCCTAAGTGCCTTCAGGAAATGCTTTTGTTTAATTCAGGCGTGGCCTTCTGATGCTTGGGGGTGAGTGTGATACAGTCTTGTGGGAGCTTTAGCTAGAAGGAAACTAGAAAAGGGTTTGTAATGGGCTCCTGTTTGGGACTCTAATCTGGGAATAACAAATGCCTCCATCCAGCTGGGAATCATGCTTAGTCTGGTTTTGTGGGACAGGGTCTCTCTGTGTAGTCCTGGCTGCTCTGAAACTCACTCTGAACTCCCTCTTTAAAAACCTGGCTGGCCTTGAACTCAGAGGTCTACCTGTCTCTGCCTCTTGAGTCAAATCAAGAATGCCTGTTTGCTTAAAACACATCACAGGGCCAGACATGGTGGCGCACGCCTTTAATCCCAGCACTCAGGAGGCACAGGCAGGTGGATCGTTGTGAGTTCAAGGCCGGCCTGGTCTACAAAGCGAGTCCAGGATAGCCAAGGCTACACAGAGAAACCCTGTCTCAAAAAGCAAACAACAACAAAAAAACAAAAACCCACATAACAGGATAACCCAGATGATCCTTGTTTTTTGTTTGTTGGGTTTTCTTTTTTTTTCTCGTTTGGTTTTAGAATTTGAACTTCTTTTTTCTGTTGGAAGAACCTGTCTCCAAAGAGTTCTGACCAGGCCATTATTTAAATTGGCAATATTTCCTGGTTTCAAAACAGTAGCAGGGAGAAAGAGGCTAAGATTTTTGAATCTAAAAATAACAGAGGGGAAAAAAATCCCTAGTTGGCTAACAAAAAAACAAATACAAAGCTGTGTTCAGACTCAGGCCTGAATGCTGGTTCCTCTGAGCCCTCCGGCCCCTGCTAATTCTGAGGATTGAACCCTGGGCTTTGCTCTGCAGACACACCACGCGGCAACCCCAGCTCGGCTGCCTTAACAAGCAAGTCACCACGACGCTTTCCTCAAGCTAAGCTTTTTCTTTGTATCTGGGTCCTGTCGTTCCTTCACTCGGGAAATCTGTGCCACGTCACCTCTGTGCACCGCTGGCTCTGTCACGGGCGTGTGTGGGCCCGGTGTTCTACTTTCTGGGTGGAGATATAACTCCACTGGTGATGCCTTGTGGGCACTTCGTAGTGGTTGGCGGTGAAGGTCTCCTAAGAAGTCACGAGCACAGATCCTGTCTGGTGATAAGAGCCCCTTTTCCGGCTCTTCCCAGTTTCGGTTGTTTTGAGATTCTACATGGAATGTGCTAGAAAGAGCTGGCTTTGAAGACTTACTTATGGCAGTGGTCCTTCTCGGTCACTTCAGATGTTTCCCTGAGGAAACATGCCTTGCCTTAGAAGAGCAGTTAGGCACATCTGCTCGGGGTCTAAGGTCCCCGGCACCCTCTTCCTCCTGTTGGGAGATTCCCACGCTGTGTGGTCTCCCTGCAGACTGAGATCCCTTCCCCTCTGCCGTCCCAGAGGATGCGCTGTGGGTGTCATGTCCCGGCACCTCAAAGGAGACCATAGCTGAAAAGAAGCTGGCTTTCCCACGGGGTCCCTGCTTCTAGAAGCCTCTGCTCTGGGCTCCTGTATCTCAGTCAAAAAAACCCCTCCTGCCTGCTTTCTTCAATGTTCTCCACCGCCTCTAAAACCACTGGCCTTTCAGTTGGTGTTCACACGGACGCATGACTGATTGGCCTTGTTTCTCCAGGGTGATTTTTTTTAATGGCTCCACTCCCAGTAATTTTGGTTTTCCCACCTGCACCTCAGAATCAGCTAAATTTAGGCTCATCAATAATTCAGACATACTTCATTACTCCCCATTTTTTCTTTTTCTTTTTTCACCCCTTCCTTGAGGTTTTCATGACTATTTCTTGAGATTCTCCCTTTCCTGGGGGGATGGGCTTTGGGTTTTCTTGTTTCCTGCCATCTGGTCTCCACGCCCTCCCTGCTGGCTTCCCTTGGGCCCTCGGTGTCCCCTTGGTCACGCAGTTTTCCCAGGGCTATGTCTCGTGAGCATTTATTTGTCACTTCCATCATAGCCATAGTTAGTCATTAATGGCTGTGACAGGACAGAGCTTACTTTTCTCTCTATGAGCCCTACAGGCTCACATGGTTTTTTTTTCCTCCTGAGCGCACACAAAGATTTATTCCCCCGCCCCCCAAAGGCCACCTTCAGTGCTTGTGACATATTGGGTCTGAATACAGAGGGAATGAGTGAGCTGAGGTCTCTGGGAACAAAATGAGGCAACTCCTTTAGCAACTCAAGTGACCTTCCTTAGAGATGGCGCCCAATTCACTAGGTACCAAACAATTATTTTGTCCCTCCTTATTCAGAAATCAGGGCGGCCTAACATCCTGCCACAGACTCGCTTTGCTTGGGACATGCTTTGCTGGGACAGGGCTTCTTAGCCTCGTTGCTAAAAATATCAAAGAACAGGGCTTCTAGCTATACTTCATAGGCTCAGAAATTATTTTTGTTGAGGGACCGACATGATTTGACCTGAAGTAATCCTTAGGGTTACAGGAAATGCTGCTGGATCCATGTTGTCCTTCGCCTAAACAAAAACCAAACACAAAGCACTTGGAGGGTCTCCGCTCCACCGCCTCACTCAAGCAGGGAACATGAAAGGAGACATCTGTCCAGCTGCCTTTTAAAGATGTCCACGGGGAGAGCTTGGGGCCATGTGAGAAAGAGGTCAGGCTCCCAGCGTGGGCCCTGCCCACCACACAGCCTGCACGGCGCGCGGGAATTCAGTTCCAGTTTCTAGCTCTGAGCAGAGGGCATTTGCGCTTCACGCCGTGGCTGCTGTCCCCCAGTGTGTGTAAGAGGGGGTGTCGGGCAGTTTCAGTGATTTTTTTTTTTTTCAGCTGTGGCTTAGGTGGTGTCAGCAGGTTCGTGTTGGTTTTCCCAATCGCTTAGGAAGGAGGCCCTCTCTTTGTGTGCAGAGGCGAGCTTGGCGCGGGATCTCCCAAAGGAATTGGCGGTGCTGCTCGCTGGTCCTGTTGGTCTGTGACAATGGGGTCTCAGCCTGTGAGTATTAAGCAGAACAAAGTCAACTGGATCTTGGGGAAGTGAACCCCGATCCTGGGCTCATTCGCTCCCTTCTTAAGCCACAGCAGCCACACAGTCCACCAGTCAGATTCACCGGAACTGCAAAAAGGCACCTGGGTGCTGCTGAGAGCCACTCCCTCTCTCTGGCCTTCAGTGACTTAGTGCTGCTCTGTTTCATACGGGACACCAGAACCCAAAACAGTGTTTCAGTACAGTTTGGAAGCTGCCCAGAGGGTGCAAAGGGGGAAGCAGTGACCCGGTGAGCCTAACACTCCGACTTAGGTCCCGGAACCGCCAAACAGGGGAAGAGGACGACTTCCTGTACTTACTCCTCCCCCATCAATAATAATAATAACAACAACATAAAAGCACAGCCCGTCCTCTACGATGGCAAACATTTGCCACTTTCCATCGTTTCAAGTTTTGAAATCCTCCATGTCTTAAAGCTAATCGTGTCATGTCTTCCGAAGGCTGGAACATGCAATTCTTCAGTCTCCTGGTACATATGCTTGTTTCCAGGTCATTGCTGTGTTATGCAGTGAGCTCCGTGTTGCTTTTTCTTCTTCTTCAATGCTAGACATTGAATATAGGCCTCTGCATAGGTGGGGTGGGGTGGGGTGGGGTGGGGTGTGGGAGAGACTCCTAGGTAGCCCAGGCTGG
The DNA here is from genome assembly GCF_903995435.1 of Acomys russatus. NCBI lineage: Eukaryota > Metazoa > Chordata > Mammalia > Rodentia > Muridae > Acomys > Acomys russatus. Next base: position 75,826,909 of record NC_067139.1, read on the forward strand.
TCTTGAACTCCTTACTGTGCTGTCTCTACCTCCCCGGTACTCGATTTACACACAGGTTTCCCAGCCCTCGTCTCACTTGCTGACCTATTGTGCTCACAGACCTGAGCCAGCGCACCGTTCCGCGGGTCCTGGAGCCTGAGCCAGCGCACAGCTCTCCGCGTCCTAGAGCGTGTTTCCTGGTGCACATGAGTGTGCATTTCTTCTTTCCCAGATAGTCAATGGACTCGAGAGATCCTAAGGTGCACGGGTAATCTTGGCAGACGACAACAAATGCTCCTGGTGACACTACAGTTTATACTCGCACCAGTAAGTGTCCTGTTACTTCAGCAATGCTCGACACCGTCGGATCCTAACTACCGTCCTGATATGACAGGCAAGAGACTACTATGAAATCGGGGTCACTGGGGTGTAGTTCAGTGGTAGAGCAGCATGCGTCTAACAGACAAGGCCCTCTGGGTTGGTTCAGTCCGCAGCACTTCACACAAAGTGCCCATTTTCCAGAATACTGGGAAGGCGGGCTGTTTTCCTTCCAGGCTCCCTGTGAAATCACTGCCTCGGGGTTTGTGCATTTCCTTTGGATTGTGCTGTGTGAGCACAGACACGAGTGTTTATCTGTTTATAGTCCGGGTACCCATCTTCAGCCAACCCTCTTACAAATTCCCCTGCCTCCATTTTCTTTTCTGTTTGTTGTTTTGAGACAAGCTTTTGCTATGTAGCCCAAGCTGGCCTCAGACTCATCACCTTCTTGCCCCTCCAGTGATCTCTTCTTCCAATTTTGATTTGTCTTTACTCAATACTTTATAGTGCTGCTCACACTGTAATGAGCATTAGCTTGTGGTATGTATTGTCTGACAGGACCTTATGCTTATGTTTTAAAAAATTAAAAAAGAAAAAAGATTTATTAATTATGTACACAGTGCTCTGCCTGCATGTACACCCACAGACCAGAAGAGGGCATCAGATCTCACTATAGGTGGTTGTGAGGCACCATGTGGTTGCTGGGAATTGAACTCAGGACCTCTGGAAGAGCAGACAGTGCTCTTAACCTCTGAGCCATCTCTCCAGCCCCACTGCTATCCTTTAACTCAGATCATGAGAGCATTTTGCCACTGGAACTTCAGTCCTTGATCTTGGAACTGGGTTGGATGCCTGCGTAAGGAGGTGAGGCTGCACAGAGAGATGGGGGGAGGCTGTGGCCCAAACCTTAGGGGGCAAGTGTCTTGTGATGATCTCAGAAACAGTAGCTGCCCCTACAGATGCGGCTCCAATCTCTTTTGACTTGGTAGTGTTTCCATCATCTCTGCCAGCACCATGCTTTGTCTGTGGTTTTTTTTGAGTAGGGGTCTCACTGTATAGCCTCGGAACTCCTGTAGATCAGGTTGGCCTCTGTGTGCTATGGTCAAAGGTGTGCAAGACGCGCACCACCATACCCAGAAAATGGGAGGGAGGGAAGAATGGGAGGACACAAGGGATGGGATAACCGTTGAGATGTAACAAGAAAAAATTAATTAAAAAAAAAATTAAACTTTTAATTTTTAAAGTTAGGATATAACTTGTTGAAGCCGGTGGGGGGGGGTCTTTATTGTAATTTCATATTAATATTTTGTGCTTTGTTTTCACTCCACTCCCCACCCCCCCTTCAGTGGGCTTCCTGCTACTTGCTGGTTGGCAAAGCTTGTGCCCTCTGCGGCTTGTTACTCCTCAGGAGCATTTTCGGCTCTTCCAAGTGTCCTGAGCGCTGAGTTTGTAATTAGGCAAAAAGCAGAGAGGTGTGAGGCTATGCGTTGATGTGCTAACTTCATTTTACTTGTTAGGAACCAGGAGATCAGAATTCTGCGCTCATGGAATTGTTTTCTTATCATGCATTTGTCACATTGATCCTGGCTCTAAACTTGTTTAGTTCACTGTGCTGGTTTTGTTTGTTTGTTTGTTTTTGTTTTTGTTTTATGAGAAACGGTTTCTCTGTGTAGCCTTGGCTGTCCTGGACTCACTTTGTAGACCAGGCTGGCCTTGAACTCACAGTGATCCGCCTGCCTCTGCCTCCCGAGTGCTGGGATTAAAGGTGTGCGCCACCACACCCGGCTCCACTGTGCTGTTTGTAATCATAAACTTAATTAACATTGAACTTGGACTAGCTCCCGGGGAAGTATTATGAACAATGTCTGACCAGTGAAGCCACAGAAGACTATAATTAGATTTCACGAAATAATGGTCTCAAATTATTTTAAAGTGCTTGTAGTTTTTAGTAACCTAAGCACAAGCAACAGAAGGCTCCAGAGAGGAAGGGGCACGTGACATAGATGCGCTTATCCCCTGGGAAGCACCATCCTGTTTAAACATAGCAGAGGAATTTGCACGCTGGGAAATAAGGTCACTAGATAAGCGGGCTGCTGTTTCCGGTTCTGGGCGGCTCTGCAATGTACTGAGAATCTCACGGCCCTTACCCCAATTTCCCATTTCCTGTTTAGTTTTCTCCTCCATCTCCCCTGATTCTTGAGCTTCCAAACCAAATCCGTTCAGATAAGGCCTCAGTTGATTGGCTGGACTGCAGAGCTCCCGGGAAGGCATGGCTTCCTCACAGAGGGTGGCTCTGCAGGGTAGAAACTGGACCAGTTCCTATCATGCCAGCCTGTCAGGTCTACACCCACGCAGCAGGTCAACTCACCCTTGTCTCTGTGCTGAGGCTACGTGACAACAAAGACAGGCGCTGGTACAGTGGCTGCAGGATGTGGCAAAAAATTGAGCCTGTGTAAGTGGAGGTAGTGCAGGGCCATGCACTCCGGACAGGCAGTCCCGACAGGCGGTGACGTGAAGCGAAGGGACAGAAAGTGCACTCATGCTAAGGATGGTCCCATGTTTCAAGTGACTTGGAAACACACAGTGCAAAAGAAGTTGAAAAGCATGTTTTGTTGTTAGGTTCGCCATTGCTAGTGTAACTAGTGCGGTGCCGTTTAGCTAAGGGCCAGGAACCCAGGCTGGGCCACCTCCCTCATCACTACCAACTTTAAAACCTTTGCCTTTTGCATGTGAGACACTGGTGAGTCAAGAACGGCAAACATCTTTCAAGGTTGCGAAGAAAACGTCTGTGCAGAGTTGACAATGTTTCGGCAGGAGCTTCTAACCGCCCACTAGCCTGTTTGAGAATTAACAAGATTTGGCCCAGGTGTGGTGGCGCACACCTTTAATCCCAGCACTCGGGAGGCAGAGGCAGGCAGATCGCTTTGAGTTCGAGGCCAGCCTGGTCTACAAAGCGAGTCCAGGACAGCAAAGGCTACACAGAGAGACCCTGTTTCAAAACAAAACAAAAATAAGATTTGGAAGGCGTTTGCCTAGTATCCTGGTCCCATCCCCTTGTGAATCACGGAACAGAAACTCAAATGCAGGTTTCAGGGAGGCGGGGGTGTGTGTGTGTGTGTGTGCTAGCCAGTGTCCTAGCCAAGTGCCTTTCTTGGTAGAGGCTGCTGCACCCATCTCTGGGGCTCACGAAGGCTTGCTTTCCACCTGACTGGAGAGAGGGATGGGACCCTGGGTCCCATTCTAGCTCTGCCTTGGTATCCATTAAATACAGCGGGCAGCTCAGAATGTCAAGAGCACGCTTGGCTCTGAGGCTAAGTCTTTATGGACAAATAGCTACAAACTCTCAAGTTTCTAAAGGCAGACACAGACGTGGACAGGCGAAGACCAGGTGCAGGGCTGGGGAATAGTACAGCAATCAACCCAGGCGTCCCGACTCTAGCGGGGGGCGGGGAGGTTTGTGTATGTGTCAAACGACCCTTTCACAGGGGGTCACCCAAGACCACCGGAAAACATAATTCACGCGATGACTCAGGACAGTAGCAAAATCAGCTGTGAAGTAGCAGCAAAGCAATGTTATAGCTGGAGGGGTCGCCGCACTGTCAGGACCGCACTGAAGGGACGCAGCCTTAGGAAGGCTGAGACCTGCTGCTCTAGACACCATGGCTGCCTAGACTCCGTAAGAATGAAGGGGCACCTGGAAGAGACTGCTGGGGACTCGAGCTTTTGTTCCATAGGTCACAGTCATGAGAACCGGGAGCACCGAGGGACGTGCTGCACCAGGATTCACTGCACAACCAGCAGCGGGCAGTGGACACGGGCACTCTGCCCAAGTGGTGACACAGGGACGGATTCGTGTGCGGCCTAAGCACAAGTTTAAGACTTTTAGTGACACAGAAATATCTTATTTCTATTTATTTATTTCCAGACAGGGTTTCTCTGTTGGAGCCGTGGCTGTCCTGGACTCTGTAGACCAGGCTGGCCTCGAACTCACAGTGACCACCACACCTGGCCGCCTGTATTCTGGAATAGGCCTACCAAGTTGTGAGGGGCAGAGGGGAGGAAGCCAAGAAGAGGTACCAGAGCAGAGCCGTGTTCACAGGCACATGCACATGCACAGGCTGATGGAGGCGATGGCCGCACTGTGATGAGGGCTGTACGGCTGTGTAGCAGGGAAGGTGCCCAGTGCAAGTTTGGGGTCTAACTGAACAAAGGGCGTCCCTCAGGGCGTCCCTTAGAGACACAGCCCTTCGTCTGGGACACAGCCTAACAACCCAAGGTGTGGGGAGGATGGAGAGATCAGAAGTACACAAAGAACGTTAAATAAAAGGTTTTGCTTTTATTTAAAATAAAATGCATTTATACAGTCTTTAAATCATGGATCACTGCACAATCCTGGTAAGTCCAGCTCTCCCTGGCGCCCTCCCGGGCGCGTGAGCTAGGGACTGCCTAACTAGCACCAATGGCAGATGGAACAGCGCAGCAGACTACAACACAGGCGGTCCAGGCTGTAGAGTTAAGGGCATCATGGCAAGTCACGACCTTCATGAAGTCATTCTTCATTTAGCAGATACTGAAACTGCATATTAATTACATACTTTAAAAGCATTTAATTAATGCAAGGACGCTACATTTAAGCCATTTCCTAGTTGTGAATAGTTAAAAAAAAAAAACTGTACAATTTTATAAAATTTGTGTTTGTACATTAGTTACACAAAAACGCATACTTCATAGATCTTCATATTGTAACACAAAGGCTGCATATTTTTAGGCAGACAGTGAATATGCTGGTGAACACTAAGTGTTGTAATACAGTTTGGTGTAGAAGTAAACACACAACAACGTACAACATGCTTAACCAAGGACGAAACCCACCCAAGCCCAACAGGTTAACAGTGTTTCCTTCAAGGTCAATGACATCATCGAATACCGAGCATCCACCGCAGACCTGACTTTATGGGAGAAGGGGTTAACTGGCTCCCAGAAGTAAGGTATTTTAAAAGAGGGCATCGAATTAAACATACATTAAACACATGCATTATACATGATAAAACAGACTCCGTAAAGGTTACGGTCGCCCTGGGTAACCTGGTAGTAGATGGCTTGTTGAGCTGTTTCCTGGTTCACCCACTACTTCAGCTTTCAGTTCGTGGCCCTAAGGAACGTGCGGTGCTCCACAGGCCACGTACTGTATCAAGGCAGGCAGCAGATTAATAACCGGGCTTGTTAGTGCACATACTAACTGGTATGGTAAGGCAAGACATTTTTCAGGATAAAATGGTAAATTTCAAGCTCACTTTATTAAGCAGCATATAGGAAATAGCCTTGAAGTTAAATATGGCTGCGGGGCTCCTTCACCCAGGCCCCGCTCACACCCAGCCACTGGTGAGCTTGTAGAACATTTCCTCATCTAAACTCTCGTTTTGGTCTTTCGCACGAGTAGAGAGGAAGATGTAGCCACCGATGAACTCATGGACGACCTTGCAGTCTACTTCAGTACAGATGAAGGACAGCCGGACCTCGTCTGCAAACTCCACAGTCACCTGGGTCAAAGACAAAAGACCCATGGTCTAAACGGTAAGGAAAGCGTGTCAGCCCACCCCGCCCCGCACTCTGCAAATTCTCAAGGGGCCTAAGTCACAAAGGTCCCAAGTGGTCTCTGCTGATACAATTAATGAGAGCGTCTCTGTTCAGGTCCTGGGACAAAAACCTACTTCCTGTGTTTTATTTAACATTTGTTTCAGCATCTAGCCTTTAGGTATCACGCTTAAATATTTCAGAAAGATGGGTTTTTCTGATAGCAAGTGATACGCAATGAATCCATTACATGCCAAACCAAACAGCCTGCTGGCAAGGCGGTTTTATACGATGCCCATGTAACAGAGAAAAGGGTCCCAAGCCACACAGTGGTGCATGCGCCAGGGTTTAGAGACCCCCAACTACTGTTGTGAATGCTGAGCCAGTCACTAAGTGTGTGGGCACGGACAGTAATCTGAGCATAAGCTTCCAAGCAGGAGTATCCCACTTGTGAAGCGCAGGCAGCCTGTCTGCGGTAGAGAGGAGCGCGAAAGCGGCCTAGACACAAACCCCGAGTGCTGTTATGAGAAGGGAGTTAGCTACTGCAGAAAGATAAGCTTACCACTTCATGGTTAAGGGTGAGTGAGAAGTGAGCAGCCCACCCCCGAGTCTACACTTTAATCCTAAAGATTATTTTTCACTATTTATCTTTAGACAGTCTTCTGTGACCCAGGCTGGTCTCTTAATGCCTTGCATTTCTGCTCCTCCCCAAGTGCTGAGGTGACGGGCGTGCTACACAACAGGGCTCAGGAATGTCAGGTAGGCACTCTGCAAGCTACAGCCGTGGCTGTTTGTATGGACGGAGATGACTATTTGGGGTGCCGCGAGTGCTAGCTCACCATTTTGATCTCCCAGTTGACGTTCCACTGTTTCATGTTGCTGAACCGCCATGTCTTGATGGCGTCCCCCGTGCTGGCGTCCATCCGGATCAGTCTGTTGTATGCGATTCCAATAAGCTCCTCTCTCTTGCCGCCTTGAAACCTGTGGTGTCAAGGGGAAGACGCTCAGAACGGGCGGAGGGGTTTCCTCTAACTCTCAAGAGCAACTGAACACCCTGTCATCTTTTAAGCCGAGACAGAAAGTCAGCCACTGCGAGCTGTTAATGAGAACTGGGAGTCTAGGGTACTGTTGTTTCCGGTTAGTGTGGCCAAGCTGGACACGCGTGGACACGGCAGCACACTGACCTCGCGATGAAGTGCGTGATGCCAAACTCGGGCAGAGACTGCCAGGCTTGAATGAATCTCATCTTGGCTTCGATCAGACTCATCTGGGCTACATTCTGATGGGCCTCCAAGATTCTTGCTGTGATCTAAACACAATTAAATGTTTTATTAAACAATCAGACACTATAGATTTTGTGATAGAATCGAGATTTAAAAAAAAAAAAAAGCAAAAATTTTATTATGTGCCCTGTTTAAAAAAAAACTGGAATTAAAAAAACGAAAAACAAACAAACAAACAAACAAACTGGAATTAAAAACTATCTAAAGCTTTGTTTGGGAATACCAATAAAAGCGACAATGTTACTTTCACTTGTTTTTTTGTATCACACAAGAAGCATTGCTGGGATTCTAGTGTCTGGCTGCGGAGTGACGATAAAGTAACACATCCCAATGGAGACACAGATGCCAGTTCAAGTTCAGCAACAATATGCTAGGGTCCCAGTCCAGAGACCCAAACACAAAGAAACAGTCTCATCCATGTGTCTGTGGCAAACAGAACTGAAATAATTTACTTATATTCACTTTAGGATGAATTCTCCCATGGCAGGGCTAACAGGTTGGAGTAGGGGTGGCTACAGATCATGGCTCTGCAATGTTTAATTTCTTTCTCTTTGTAAATATGGAAAACTTACCAAGTCTCTTATATAGCCTGGCTGCAGATGGCAATGCGAGGAGAGAAAAAGGAAGCAGAAAGAAAAAAAAAAAAAAAAAAAAAAAAAAAAAAAAAAAAAAAAAAAAGAAAAAGAGAAAAGGCGATCAGAAAAACTGCAATGAAGCAAAGAAAAGACAAGACTGGTACCTGCAACCCAAAGTTCCAGCAGAAAACCATGCAGAACAAAAGGCCACGCAGGAGGAAATGAAAGCCAACACAAGGGTGAGAACGGAGCCGAGGAAGCAGCAGGTACTGTCCATTTGGAATACACTGCAGATGCCAAGTGTCACTCAGACTGAAGGTGGAAGCTCGGAGAAGGAACCGGGAAGGGGCACATCCCTCCCCTGTGTCAGCTCTCACAGTGAGGGTAAAGCTAATTATTTTAGTAGCAAAATAAGGAATGACTAATCCAAAGCCATTACAGCGTTCTCAGATTTAGTCGATGGCAGGGTGCATGCACTCCCTTTCAGAAGGGAGCTAAGATTGCACATGAGCTCAGGGCTACACTGTGCCTTTGTTTGCACAAAGAGGCAGCAGGCCCTTCAATTACCATCTGCTTTTTGCATCCTTTTTCCTGGAAGGAGAAACAAAAGGTTGCCGTACAGGTCCCTGGGAGCTGCTAAGTTTAGCTAGCATGTGTATAATTTGGGGGGATTGAAACAGATTAAACATGAAGCTATGCTGATGGGTTCCGCGCCCTGGCAAGCGTCACTGCAGGGAACCTTGTGCCTATGAGCACTCAATAGGGACCAGGGCAGCAATGCAAAGGGAACAAGCCTCAGAGGCCACTTGAGAGAGGTGTCTATTGTACTCAGTAAGACCAAGGCCCCAGAACGGTGCTTAACCACAGGCCCACACACTGCTTTCTTGTCTCCGAAGTCAGACCTGAGGATTTTACATCACGTTTTTGTCTACAACTCAAAGACAGGTGCCTGGCACCTGATCTGGAAGTCATCAAAGCACTCAGGTTTGAGAGCTGAAGGCAAATGCGTTCAGTTTTGGAAACTAGCCTCCTCGCAGTCAGCTCTTGGGTGAGGAGGAAGAGTCAGCGCCTCCTCCCTTTCCCTACTTGTCTGCATTCCACAGGGCTCCACAGGGCAGCACTTCCGCCATTCCTGACCACTCACTCCCACTGCCTATCACGCGGGCATAAACAACATGCCTGTCCCTGACACAGCCTCTGAGCTGCACAGCACGGACAGGCCATTCCCGAGGAAAGCAAAACTGTTTCAGACTTGTTTAATAAAGCTGTGTTTAAAATCAAGGAAGGAAATGTTCTGTCTGGACTTTAATGTTTTAAAATTATTCTTGAAAGATAAAAATGAAACTCGATAAAAATGATTTGTTTATTTTAGAGGTCTTCTCTGCTCCCCCACTTGATCTGAATCGCTCCTTTTATGGCGTGCTGTTCAGTGGAGAGAATCCTGGGGGCTCCCAAGTCAAAATTCCCCTGCAAAGGACCTTTCAGGATGTATCAAAGAGCCACTTTCCTGAATAGCAAGCCTTTTATGGTATTAATTTCCAGGACAGGAATTGTAAAGAGAGTGGACAAAGGCAGTGGATTCTAAGTTAAAATCCATCAAGCTTTGTAACCGGGTAAGAGTCTGTTATGGTCTATTAATGGTAAGACACAGATCGAGGACAAACTCCCTCCACCACTTAAGAGAAAATCTTCTGGAAAGGGCTGACTGTGCTTTTCTGTTCTGTTTCCACAGGGGACAAAAGAATCGGACCTTTAAGAGTGACTCCTTGGGCTGGGTAGGACAGGCAGGCAGCACGGCATCCCAGGACCCATCCGACCAGCTTCGCAGACGATCTAACAGGTAGTTTGAAGTGACCCACGCACCCCCCGGCCCCCAACCCCCATTTCCTCTTTTATATTCTACTAAAGCTGGTCTCATTTCATAGGAGCACTTAAAGTGAGTGCACACAATTACAAAACCAGCGGAGCGAGCGCGACGGAGTACCTGTTTACTCTTATATTTCTTCAGGTAGCGAGGGGACACCAGGCACTCGGGATTGATGTCGGTTGTGATCTGCTCAGGAATCAACTGGGGGTCTGGGTTCATATGCTGCATCTTCAGGAAGGATAGAATGTTCTGGACTTCTAGGTTGTAGGAGCTGTCGGCCATGGTCTTGCCTTTGGAGGCTAGTCTGCAAGCTGCCATCCAGTGTGCGTACTGCTTCTCCTGTAGAAGAGAAACGCTGAGGGAAGAAGTCACCAGGAGCTTGGGACCCAGGGTCAGACTGCAGGGACAGCTGGTCAACTCACACAGGAATCGGAGTCAGAGAAAGGTGAGGCTCATGATTAACTGGAAAACTTACATTGTCACAACGAAGCCAGATTTCATTCATGCCTTCTGCAACTGGAATTAGGAGTTTTATGTTGAATTTCTGGCCTGAAATGTTTACATCGGGGGTAACTTCACATCCTGTAATAATAAATTTAATTATAGAAGTGCATAGAGGAAATCCTGAGCCAATATAAGCGCCTCCTTTTGTGGGGTCTTAATATGTTGAATTCTGACACAACATTTTAAGAACACCTCTATTTAGTGGATGGTGACCTGACACAGCTTTGGCACTCAAACGTGACACACTAGACTCAACAGTTCAGAATTACGTACCTTCATGAGATATAATAATCCAAATGGCTTCTCTAGAATCCAAGAGGCATCTCCACCCCTGAGTAAATGTTTATTAAAGGAAAGGGCACTTTAGGAAAAGTCCGCTGTTCTTTCCAGGAACATCATTACCTAGAGTCACCTTGTAAGTCCTTTTGTAGAACTTTCCAAACAAAGGAAAAGTTGTGTGGTGGAATTAAAACAAATGTGTGAGTATGCGCAAGGTGATTTAGAGTTCATAACTCTGTAATTGGTCCTTAAAAAAAAAATCAAGAACTAAAACCAGTGAGCCAACCATAGCAAGTGCTTGCGTTTCCCACATCAGTACCTGTAGCACGGATCCCCTGGATTCATTCTCCACAATCTAACTATTTGCTCTCCAATCTCCTTATCCCCTTCTCTGCCCAAAGGACCCTGCATGGGAGTTTCTCCAGCGCCTGCCTTCGCTCCACAGGCCTCCCAGGCTTGATTTAATTTGGCGTTCAGGGGGAAAAGGGAGCTCTCCCAGGGTTCCTCTCTGCGCCTTGAGCGAGACCCCATGTACACCATGACATCCACACCCTCACGGCACAATAATCACAGGCAACCTCCACCACCTCTTCCCCCTGAGCCAGTGCACCCATCAGGACAAAGAAGTGAAGAAGCAGAGGCCACCAAAATGACAAATGAAGACACATAACTCCATCCATAGCCCAAGTGAATCAAAGATACAGCTAGGGGCTGGAGGGGACATGGCTCAGCAGTTAAGAACGCAAAAGGACAGGAGTTCAGTTCCTGACTCACAACTGCCTCTCATTCCAGCTCTGACACCTCAACTCCTCAGATACCTGTACACACACAGACACACTTCAAAATGAGATTAAGCTTTAATAAAGCTTAAAAAAAATAAAGCTGAGCCCTCAGCAAGGGTGGCTCAGGCTGCAGTTGCAAGCCCACAGGTGCTCAGTAAGAAGGCATGGAGGACTGACAGAGACATCTCGGCTTCCCTCAGGAGCTCGGGAAGAGCAAAAGTGGTGCACGCCTTTAATCCCAGCTCTCAGGGAGTTTGAGAACTCTGTGAGTTTGAGGCCAGCCTGGTCTACACAGCGAGTCCAGAATAGCCAAGGCTACACAGAGAAACCCTGTCTCAAAAAACAACATCAACAACAACAGTAAACAAACAAACAAAAAACCAAAACAACGGAACACCTGGGTGAGGGAGGGTGGGGCTGTACCCCCAGAGGCTATGGCCAGGGACACAGGCGCAGCAAGCTGACCAGGGCCAGCCTGTGATCACAGGTGAAGAACAAGCAGGATGCCAGTGACCAAGGGAGAGAGCGGAAACGCAGCCGTGGTGACTCCCTACCTCTGAGGTTCATCTGATGTGCGGGTGTGCCACTGGACTCCTCTCGGCTCTTATAGCAGGAGATGGATGTGTCTTTGAAAGTGCACCAGTACTGCTTGTACCCTTTTAAGGTCAGCTTTTTGGGCCTATATGACAAACAGAATTGAGACAATACCACTTTGAAGTAACTCTGTCAGGGCTACATTTTAGCAGCTAAATTTCTCAAGTGTTGAAAAACCCAAGGCCAATTTTACAGGGCTGACATCATCTTGCTTTGGCCAGTCTTTGCTGGTCAAGATTGCAGGTGAGCACCCCACCCTTGTCAGTCTACTCCAGAGGATCCCACACAGCGAGAGTTGGAGAGCCCACAGCCCCGAACTTCTCACTTAAGGCTGTCCACCTGGAAAGGGCCCTGTGGACCAATATGTAAACAGCATGACACGGATGTGCCACCTCAGTGCCGCACACAGAAGATGACACTGAGGGTAAAGTGTGGAAGGAGGAGGAGGGTGGAGACAGTGATGTTCTGAACTCTTTTTTTGTTTGTTTTTTGAGACAGCATTTCTCTGTGTAGCCTTGGCTGTCCTGGACTCCCTTTGTAGACCAGGCTGGCTTCGAACTCACAGCGATCTGCCTGCTTCTGCCTCCCGAGTGCTGGGATTAAAGGCGTGCACCACCACTGCCCTGCTGACATTCTGAACTCTTGCCCTTGTCTTAGACGTGTTGCCTGCCGCGAACTATGGGATTATACGCGACGGTTTCGCCCAGCACACAGCAGGAAGCTCCACATCTTTGTTTCCCATCTGCCTTGCTGCTCAGCTGTAAATTTTGAAGATTAAAGGTGGACTGCTTAAAGTCTAGAAAGATTCACTGGCACCTTAGAGGAAAGGGTCCAGGAGCACATGAGCCTAAGGGGTCTAGAGCTCTGAGTGAGGAGCTAATGCCGGCAGTCACAGGGCACTGTGTGAACCCACTGGGGCCAGCCACTATCTCCAACTATATGATACAATCAGCCTTGATCATTTTATGATCAAGTAAAGCAACGATTGCTGTGGTTTTAATGTAATGAACATGATTATTTTAATTTCAAGTATTTAACTGGTAAATCTTACAGAGTTGTTTTACAAATAAATTTGACAAACTTACTGCAGGCTTTAGAATACTATGAACATGACTGTACAACTGATAGATTTTCGTACTCACTTGAAAACTTTAATATAGTCAGCAAGTTCTGGAATTGAAGTAATGTCACCCTAGGGAAAGAATTGAAAGATACACTCCGGTTATATGGTATCACAGAACTAACAGACATTTGAACAAAATGACAACTTGTACAACCCCAAGACCTGGTTGCTGCTTCTAAACACAGCTGAAACGGTCGCGGCAACACAGGGAGAGAGTAAAAACGCAACGGCAGTGAGGAGAGTGTGTTTTTCAGTGATAAGTCATTCATTAGCTTTAAAAGTAAGCAGTATTGCTGTACGTGGTGGTGCAGGCCCTTAATCCCAGCACTTGGGAGGCAGAGGCAGGTGGATTTGTAAGTTTGAGTTGGTCTACAAGGCGAGTTCAGGACAACGGGCTGCACAGACAAACCCTGTCTTGAAAAACCAAAAATAAGTTATTGTGAGACCTATACCTCCAAGTAAGCAGACTACCATATGAATCTTTTTGTTTGTTTGTTTCAAGACAGGGTTTCTCTGTTTAGCCCTGGCTGGCCTCAAACTCACAGATCCACTTGCCTCTGCCTCCCAAGTGCTAAGATTATAAAGGTGTACGCTACCACACCTGGCTTTCTGTGACATGATTATGCTTTCCCCTGTAGAAATGCCTTCCTACCATTTGCAGAACTAGTGGAGGGATGGGATTGGGGGGGGGGGTATGGGGAGAGAGATACAGAGAAAGATATCTTCAGTGCTGGAAGCTCTAGCTACTGGTAACACTATTTCCTCAGAAAAGGTTTCCTGGGCTGAACAGTGAGACCCAGGAGTTGCTCCTCCCACCACAGAAAACACCCCTGAAACTTCCTGGTACTCTATGACTGACTTCTGTGAAGGAGCTACCTTCCAGGTACCTCATCTGGCAATGGGAAACCCACACAGAGGCAAGCCTCGGCTAGATCCACCCTACCAGAGGCAAGCCTCGGCTAGATCCACCCTACCAGAGGCAAGCCTCGGCTAGATCCACCCTACCAGAGGCAAGCCTCGGCTAGATCCACCCTACCAGAGGCAAGCCTCGGCTAGATCCACCCTACCAGAGGCAAGCCTCGGCTAGATCCACCCTACCAGAGGCAAGCCTCGGCTAGATCCACCCTACCAGAGGCAAGCCTCGGCTAGATCCACCCTACCAGAATGGTTGTCGTTCTCCCGCCTTCCAAGGTGATCTCCAGGTCGGAAAGGGCAGCATCAACTTCGTCAACTTCTTTGTCACTGTTGTTTAAATGATTTTCTGATGTCATGATTGACAGCTTATTGATATGATACTGAAACCACAATAACATGTTGTTGAAATGGCTGTTTAGTTGCAGAACTTTAAGATGAAATTACTACTTGACTCTATATTGGATTTTTTTTTTTTTTTTAATCATCTGATTTGCAAAAATAAAGTGTCAGGGCAAGAGGGCTGGAGAGGATGGCTCAGGGGTTAAAAGCACTTGCTGCTCTCACAGAGGACCCAGGCTTGGTTTCCAGCACCCTACATGGCAGCTCATAACTGTCACTGTCCTCTGGTCTCCACGGATACTGCACGTACATGTGCACAGACAGAACTGCTGATGAAATACCCATACACGGAAAAGTCAGCAAGGAGAAAGGGCACGGGCTACCGCAGCTGGCCTCAGTGTGGCCTCCCTGCTCTCGAACACTGAACCAAAGCAAACACAGGCCCCGCACGCACACAAATGGCTCCTTGGTGCAAAGGGGATTTGCAGTTCTGTGGGAAGCCATGTCAAATTCTGCCATGTCAGAAATCCTGTGCTTAGGCTGTATGCTGTGACCTTCAAGTTGCTGACCTTTACCTCATGAGGTCTTGTGTTCTAGGTTATCCTTGGACCTTTGAAAGAAGGAGGGAAGTCCCAACTTGGAACCACCCAGAGGGTCAAGTAAGTTCTCACAAGGAACTACTCAGAAAACTAGGGAGTTCTACAGGGAGCGATTCAGGCTATTGTATTCTTGCCCGGGGGCTAGGGTGAGTGGGATTAGAACAGATCCTATTGACCTTGCTCTCTCTCTATATTCTTACTAGCAGGACATTAAAGCGAATCTTTATCAGAAATTTCCTGACTTGATTCGTGATTTCTCGCGTCTCTGTATCCTACTCTCAATCCCCACTCCCTCTTTCAGGTGAACCCTGATTCGATTTTCCCCGCGGGCTGGACCCGACACAGCTCCACACCACATTTGCATGAGCAGAGTCTGAGTCGCCTCTGTTGTTGGTTGCTTGGTTTCCAGGGCCCGGAACAGGGCCTTGGACACATGCACGTCCTGTGAAGGTCCAGGCCATGCACGAAGTCTTCTGGGGGGTGAACGAACTCGCTTGCCTTACATCACTGGAGAAATCCACCCTCACTGCCCTACAACCCCAATCACTCTGGATAAAGGTGCCGCCATTATAGCCGCAGGAGAGGGCGGAAGCTAGCTCCACTTTCCTTGGTTCCAGATTCAATGTTTCAGTCTCGGCTACCTAAGAATAGGAAACTGTTTCCATGTGTGATCAGACAGTGTGCGGTGCAGAGAGGCCGCCCTTCTAGCTAGCGAGGAACAGTCTCCGGTTTAGAATTTTCTAAGATGTAATATAGTGGATTCTAAGTACACTCAGTGGCTCCGAATACTAAGTCTGCTAAGTTTTGATTCAAGCTTGAGACTTTGCACAGAGATCAAAACATCTGGCGTAGCTGCAAGTCAAAGCGTAAGCAGCTCTGAACTTGTGAAGAACCGATTTGCCTGATGAAGTCTGTGAGGACAGTCAGTGCATGGGCCAAAGCCTATCACCAGTGCCCTGCATTTCAGGGCTCGGGAGCAAACTTTCTGGTTATACGAGGTCTGCAGACACTGTGAGGCATGGCCCCAGATGTTGAGAATCATGTGTTTAAAACGCAGACACCCAGAGACCCCGACTGAACTACTGTGGCTTAGCCTGCAGTCCGCATTTTACAAAGCACTCTGGCTGTTTTGGACACAAAAGCCCTTCAGAGTCCACTGGAGGAGTCTTGGCTAAGAGCAGACCACAGAGTCTAACTTTGCTTCTGGAGGCAACTACAATTCATGCATGTATCTAAAGGTTTCAAAAACTATCTTATTAACTTTGTAACTTTTTAGTCTACAGTTTATCCTGAATTTTCTTTTTTTCTTGCTAGGGTAAGCTTATTTTACAGAGGATCTGGGTGGCCCAAGGGCAGAACAATTCAGGGTGTGGGCTATAGGCTCCTCACCATACTTTCTTTATACTGTGTTTTCAATGGTAAAACATTAGCAGAAACGCGAGTCCTTCCGAGCACGGTCTCAATGGGGAAGAGCCTGCCTTCCTCTTCCCAAAGTTTGCTCCTTCCACAGCCTGCATGTCAGTCTTTTGGATTTGTACTCCAAAACTCCATTATATCTGGACTCTAAGATGGTCCAAGAGGGCTGTGCTTTGAGGCCCTTCACCTACCGTGACTACACTCTAACTAGATCCTGCTGTGATGTTTGTCAGCGGTAGAATGCTTGCGAAGGCTTTTGGGCACAAACTCTAGTACAATACTAAAACAACAGAACTATAGAAGATCAATGCCATACAGTAAAATCTACAGCCATTAACAGATGTCTTATGCTTATTTTTGGCACACAGAGGTGAGTCTGTGTCCAAAGTGCAAAAGATAAATTTAAAGTGTCACTGAAGTGAGAGATGACCAATGAACTGTACAGACTTAGCTCAGGAAATTCTCCAGAAACTTTAAGATTCTTCATCTCTCTAGAACAAATGATGAATTCATCCGTTGGCAAAAAATATGCCTTACGCTGTTCTGCCTTCCAACAGAGACTCCGGGTTGTCACTGCGAACTTCCTGAAGCTTTGGTACATTTGGAAGGCTGAGAGCGTTTTTGTGTTCTGAGAAAATAAGTAAAGTCTTTACAGTGAGAGAGCTTCTTCACTGAGGTCAGGCTTGCCTCTCTTGCTTCTATTGAAAGAATATCAATTGCCCTGGGACCTTAGGGAGGACTAGCATCCCATCATAAGGCAGGGACACTTGCCAAAGCCCCACTCAGACATACTGAAATCAAAGAGAAGCAATCTGGTGACAAAGGACCTCATTGCTTCTAAGAACTCTGATTTGTCTAAAGCCATTTCGCTAGAGGGTGAATCAGTAATGGGAGTGTAGATTATTAATTTTTTAATAAGTACCAGTATAATTTGGAAGCATGTGGTATCCAAGGCTCACATTTGGAAAAATACTAGTTTAAAGTAATATTAGCTTTCATTTGATTATTAATATTTTTAAAAATTATGTTTATCCTAGTCTCTTGAACTCTTATTACTTAAAAATCATTACTTCTGACACAGCCAGGGTGAAATGTGCCTCACCATCAATTTAATATTGTTAGTATTCTATTTCCAAGAGAAAACTGAGTTAACTTCAAGTTAGTGTATAGAGAGAGGGAAAAGAGCAATTCCCCCACAAGGTTCAGGAAAATAACCAAAAGTATCATTCATTCTTAAATATTTTAAAGCAAAACAAAAGTCATGTTTTACTTTCCTAAGTGTCCACTTTCAATGTTTAAATTTTTCATTCACTTATTGTGTCTGCAAGCATGTACCACACAGTTTTGCACATGGAGGTGAGAGGACAACCTCGAAAACAAAGAAACAAACAAAAACAAGCAAGCGAGCAAGCAAACAAACAAGGGCAGTGGCAGCACACACCTTTAGTCCCAGCACTTAGAGGGCAGAGGCAGGCTTGCTCTGTGAATTAAAGGCCAGCCAGGTCTATAGCAGTAGTTTCAGGACAGCAGGGCTACACAGAGACTCACAGAAGCCCCCTGCCTCTGCCTCCTGAGTCCTGGGATGAAAAGTGCCACTATGTCCAACCTCAGAGGACAGCTTGGGAGCTGGTTCCCTCCTTCCACCAAGCAGGACCCTGAATATCAAACTCAGGTTAGCGCCCTTGGTAGCAAGCACCTACCTGTTGAGCCATCTTGCCAACCCAAAAAAGTGCTACTTTCTACATAGCAAACAAACAAACGCTCGGACAATTACCACACCACTCTCCTCCCCCCGCCCCCTGCAGAGTCAATGGGTTCTTCCGTCTACCTGCAAGGCTGCGAACATCATCATCTCTTCTTCCGTGCACTCAATCTCTTCCAGGAGCAGAGCCCATTTGGCCTGCTCGTACAGCTGATTGATTCTGATGGCGTCATACTGCAGAACAAAGGAAACATGGTCTGTAACATGGTGCCTTCAACAGCAGGAAGTTCCCGACGACAGGTGGCTCAGCAGTTCAGAGCGCACTGTGCTATGCGGGAGAACCGAGCTCAGCTCCAGCCTCCGTGTGAGACGGCTCACAATTTTGCTCGTGATTCTAGCTCCAGGGGGTTCAGATAGCTCTGGCCTCTAGGGCCACCTACAATTACATACATCTAAATTTTAAAGTAATACATCTTTTAAAAAAGTATTCCATGAGCGTTTTACTCTGGGTATGTGTGTACACTAACTGCACGCCTGGTGCCTGTTGGGTTGCCTGGAACGGTTATTATAGACAGCAGTGAGCTGACATGTGGGTGCTGAGAAGTGAGCCCCTGTGCTCTGCAAGTGCTCTCAACCCTGACCCATCACTCTGCCACCGCGTCCCACGTTTCAGAGACAAGGGTCTCATTATGTAGCCTTGGATGGCTTGCTATCTAGACAGACTAATCCTGAACTCAGAGAACTCCTGCCTCTGCCTCCTGGTAGTTGCCATTAAAGGCACACGCCACCACACCCAGTTAAATACTTTTATTCTGCCCACATGTGTGCCTGCAGGCCAGAAGAGGGCACCAGATCTCATTATAGATGGTTGTGAGCCACCATGTGGTTGCTGGGAATTGAACTCAGGACTTTGGAAGAACAGACAGTGCTCTTAACCTCTGAGCCATCTCTCCAGCCCCCTAAATACTCACTTTTAAAGCATGGCAAAAGTGAATGTAATAGTTTTTTTAGTCTTTCATTATCAAAATAATTAATTCTAAAAAAGGAAGATATCTATTAGTGTTGTATATAACTATAGATACATCTAATTTTCCAAGGAACAAAAGGGGGTCACGTAGCAACTGTCTGCTACAGTTTCAATGTAAGAAATCTAACCTGAAGCGGGGTGTGGGCACACGCCTGTTATCCTGGCACATGGAAGGCTAAGGCAGGAGGATCCTTGATTTCTGGGCCATCCCAGACTGCACAGCAAGATCTTGTCTCAAAAACAAACAAACCCTACAAAACTGAGTACTGATACACCCTTGTAATCAGCACCCAGAGCCTAAGGGACTCACAAGTTTGAAGCCAGCCCAGGAAAAAAATTCAAACAAGGTACAAATAGAATGCTTTTTTGTTTTGTTTTGTTTTTCAAGACAGGTTTTCTCTGTTACACAGAGTCCTGCTGTCCTGAAATCACTTTGTAGACCAGGTTGGCCTCGAACTCACAGCGATCAGCCTGCTTCCGCCTCCCAAGTGCTGGGATTAAAGGCCTGCACCACAACCCCCTGACTAGAGGTTGTTTTTAACAATGTTGTTTTTGACTTGCTACAATAAAACCCAGTGATAACAAACTAACTATTTTGGGAAATACTTTGCTCATGGAAGAGAAGCCCTGAAGAGGTAGGTCCTTGGAAGGAGGAGCTATTTTAAGTATCCAAAGCCGACAGTGCATACACATGTTTGAAAAGTATGTTTATCTATGTTATTAGACTGTCCACTTAATTATATTAGCAAAAAGTAATACTCTTAAAATGTTAATCAAACATTCCACTCCCAACCTACAAGTTAAAGTAGATAAAATGGGGCCAGAAAATATGTCTTTTATAGTTCTATTACATATAGTTTGCTTTATATGTGTTATGTAAAGGATTATACAAGCAAATAATGAAAGACACTAGATTAGAGGTTCTCAACCTGTGGGTCACAACTCTGGTGTGTGTGTCAAATGACCCTTTCACAGGGGTCACCTGAGATGATTGAAAAACAGATACAGTCTATATAGAGAATAGAGAGTTCCAGGACACCCAGGGCTACATAGAAAGAAAAACAAAAACAAAACCAAAAAAAAAAACCAAAAAACAACAACAACAAAAACCCACATAGAGCAATCTATGTATCTACCTCCCTACCTACCACCAATCATACTGGTGTTTTGCCTGCATGTATGTCCGTGTAAAGATGTTAGATTCTCTGGAACAAGAGTTACTGTGAGCTGCCATGTGGGAGCTGGGAATTGAACCCCAGTCCTCTGGAAGAGCAGTACTTTTAACCACTAAGCTATCTCTCCAGCCTCAGAAAATTATTCTTTACTTTACAATATAGTTGCAGGAGGTAACCTTTTTTTTTTTTTAAATCATCAGTATCTTTGAAACACACATCAAAGAAAATATAATTACTTAACAAAGAGAGAGAAGAAAAAGTTTAAACATGGTTTCCAACCTAGGAAAACACCAGATTTATTCAGAACACAAACACCTTTGCCTAAAGGGCTGGGTTTTGAGTGTTGTTCAAAACTAGCTACAGTCTCTTAACACTCAATATGAGAAGAGGAATAGAGGCTGAAAAGATCCTTTAAGTCCTCGGTACCTTTGGATTCAAATCAAAAAAGCTGTAGTACTTGAAGCGGAGCAGCAGCGCCTCGTTCTCCTTCACGTCTTGCTCCATGAGGGACCTGGAGGAGTCAAGCCACCTGCACAAAGTGGACACGGGCACTGAGGAGCGGGGAGAGCACAACCAGCCAGCCCCACCCCACCCCCGCCAGGGGCGCCTGCACTCCCACCCGGCCGGGCCTGCTGCTGCATGCCTTTTTAAGACTAATCCCAAAACTCGGAAGGCAGAGGCAGGTGGATCTCTGTGAGTTTGAGGCCAGCCTGGTCTCCACAGAGATTTCCAGGTCAGCCAGGGCTACACAGAGATGCCCTGTCTCAAAAACAAACAAAACCAACACCAACCCAAACAACCCAAAACTTACCCTTGGTTGGTTTTTGCTTTATCAAGAAGAGCTTGAGGCTTGAACATTTTTGCCAGTATTTCTGGTGATGGTACTGGCTGACTGACAGCAAGTATCCCAGGATTGCCTTCTGACAGGGCACTGTCGCCAAACCAGGCAGAGGTTGGTGACAAGGGGCTCCCATCGTGAGCATCGTACGTGGGCGTCATTGTCTTGCTGTAAAGCCCCGGGCTTGAGTATATGCTTCCTGGTAAGCGAGAAGAGGTGGCCGTGAGGAGCTGGCCAGAATCTTAGTGCGGCAGCGACACACACCACGGCAGGAAGCACACTGAGCCACAAGCTTAAATCTGGAAGGAAAGCGTCTC
This sequence comes from Acomys russatus, assembly GCF_903995435.1. Lineage (NCBI taxonomy): Eukaryota > Metazoa > Chordata > Mammalia > Rodentia > Muridae > Acomys > Acomys russatus. Next base: position 75,848,115 of record NC_067139.1, read on the forward strand.
TGTGCATTATTTACCTGCCTCAAAACACGGAAGAACTCCGCTCGCACACTAGAACACACAGTACCAAAGCGTGACAGTGTAATTAAGTTGGCAGAAACTCTGAGGAAAAAGCCACTTGAGGGAACTAGGAAGTAGGGCTACAGCTGAAGCGCGCAGACCGACACTGTGTGTCACTGCGGTGAGGCTCACCTTTCAGAGGTCCAATGTAAAGGACATCGGTGCCTACAGGAAAGGAAAGACAGCGTTCAGAAGGCAAAGGGAAGGCTACAGCAGAAGACGAGAGAATGAAAAGGCAGCGGGAAAACAGGAAGACAGAACCGTGAGGAAACGCATCCAAACCTCGGGAGCTCCAACATAAATACAACGTCTTGTCCAACTGGAAGCGACACTGCGCTTTAACCAAGAACAGCGTGACTTGTGTATGTACAGATGGACTAGGAGAGTCAGGGCGCCACAGCGTGACATGTCTATGTACAGCTGAACTAGGAGAGTCAAGGCGCCACCTCACTGATCTCAGGACCCGTCGGTGACAGGTACAGTAGAGGCTACGTAGATAAAACAAAGAAGTCAATAGAAGCACTGTTCTGTGGTACATCTGGTCCTGTCCTGGCTGGTTGGTTTGTTTGATCTTGGTCCGGGCTGTCTCAAACTTACGGTGATGGATCCTCTTGACTCAATCCCTCGCTATAGTCACGATTTTTATAAAGAAAATGTGGAATTGCTATGACATTGTTACTGGATGGGAAAAGAAGAGTGGCTCCCACTCTCCCCGCAGCTACCTAACTGAAGACGTGCTTAGGAGTCCTCTTCCCTCCCAGCCCCACACTGTGAAGAAGCTACTCGGAAGGACTTTCACTGAATATGAGCGAGTCTTGTCGGTCATCCACAGCGACCTGTGCCTTGTGTTGTGATCAAACCACCTGTGGATCTGAGTGCTGGGAGGCAGAGGTCTGAACTCTGCTCCGGCCTTTAGAGCAGACACTGGGACACAGCTTGAGGCATGGTTCACTAGGGAAGTCATTTTCAAACTTAAAATCATGTCGCTTCTGGGTAACGGTGACTCACACTTACGAAAGCCGGGGATCACTCCTGCCCCCCAAACCTGGGCTGAGATTGGCTCTGCTGTGGGAGTCCACAGAAATGCAGGCCAGGGAAATACTAGCTTCTAGGCAGAAGCTTGTTTATTTAAAATAATTGTTGAATAAGCCTTTCCCCAAGAATGTCAGAATTTTGACCTTTTCCACTCCCCTTAGTACGACGCACCTGAATTACTTAGAACTGAGTAGAGTTACAGTCGACCATTCCTCATGGCGCTTCCAATACAGAAAGTATGTTTAACAGCGTCCACCCAGGCTGCTTCACTGTTGTCTGTATTTTACATATCACAGTCCTATTTGTCTGATGGATACTACAGGATTGTTAATTGGTGTCCCAACAAATCTGTTTTCACCCTGGAGAATAAGCTGAGGCACTGAGGCTAAAGGGCTTGGTCACAGCCAAGAGCTGGCAAGCTGCAGAGCCATGCCAGGCACCAGCCGTCTCGGCTGCCTGCACGCAGTACAGCTCACACCATTCCTGACTCCTCTGTGTCTGACTGCTCAGGACCTTGGTGCCCTGGCGAGCGAAGCTTCAGCAAATAGTTTTGTGCTTATTTCCCAATTCTGGTTGCACTGCTGGGTCAGAGGCACACATAGTTTAAATTCCTTCAGGCCCAGCTCAAAGGCTAACTCAGCTATCTTGTTTTCCTATTTGTTTGTTTTCTATCTATTTCAGGCAGAAATCAAATGCAGAGTAAGATGAAGTAGCAGATGTAGCCAGCAACAAAATATGGAAAGATAACTTAAAAACTACGTAGAAGTGGCCCAGACATCACCGCATTCTAGGCTGTCACGCTCAGTCCTCTACAGATACTGAAGGCCTCACATGGCTCCTGCGAGGATTGCTGTATTAAGACACAGTAAAAGGGCCAAAAGCAAATGTGCAGGTGAGACCGGCTGAGGTAAGCATAATATCACTAAAGGCCAAGTTATCAATAAGAGCCAACAGTCTAGACATGTGAAAACCAATGGACTAAGAAGCACTGATGGCTAAAATAGGAAATATTCTACTACCACAGTGTTTATAGTGTTTATCAAGGAAATGAGATACTATTTGTTGTCAAAATGGTAAGAATGTAGAAAGATGTACAATGTAAGAATGCGGAAACAATGTAGAAAGATGTGGGGGCTGGAGAGATGGCTCAGAGGTTAAGAGCATTGCCTGTTCTTCCAAAGGTCCTGAGTTCAATTCCCAGCAACCACATGGTGGCTCACAACCATCCATACTGAGATCTGGTGCCCTCTTCTGGACTGTAGGTGTACATGCAGGCAGAACACTGTATACTTAATAAATAAATAAATCTTAAAAAAAAAAAAAAAAGAAAGAAAGAAAGATGTACAATGTAAGAATGCGGAAACAGTGCAGAAAGATGTACAGTGCCGAACGCTGGGCAGAGTGAGGGAAGGGGGCATAGTCACATACTACTGATGGGAGGAAATGTGAGCTCCAGCAGCTTCCTGCGTCTATACTACACAGGTAGAGAAACCGTTTCTCTGAAAGCCTTTAGAAGGACTTAGAAGAACTCTCTTCTCTGCTGCAGAAAAAGCATCAAAATCCTGGTTAGGGGTGGGGGTGAGGAATGGGGGTAGGGGGAACCGAGTTTGAGGGCTCCACAGCAAGTCCCAGGCTAGCCAGCTTTGGGCCTTGACATATATTCTCTCTCCCTCTCTCTCTCTCTCTCTCTCACACACACACACACACACACAGTACCGTCACCTTGTATTACACAGTGTTACAATGTGGTTATCAAGAAATGGCTGATTTCAGGGCTGAAGCGATGGCTCAGTAGTAGTGGCTAGGAGCATCAGCAGCTCTTCTACAGGACGGAGTTCAGTTCCCAGCACCCATGTCAGTCAGGAAGCTCTTAACTGCCTGGGACAGCAGCTCCAAGGGACCCAAAGTTTAAAAGCAACTTTCAGCATTAGCTTAGCATATTTTCTGTATTATTTGAGTTTATAAGAGTGAAATTATATTCAGTGTGTTTCTGTAACAAAATATAAGGTTCATTAGGATATATTACTGATTGAAGGAAACTATATCTGTATCTATATATATAAAATCCCATTTTAGTTGGCAAAATAAATTGAGGAAAATTTTAACCTTTAATATACATACACATATATTCTTTTGTTCTTTAAAGAATAGGTTTTGATACTTTAAAGAATATTTTGATACTTAAAGTCGTAAATATACAATTAGGAAAAAAACTGCTTCCTACACAAATACTTTTCCTAATAAAGTGAAATAGAATATTTATTATATTCTGTATTAATGTAGAACCTAGATTTTTTTTCCTTTCCTAGATGCCTTCCTGCCTTTTTTTTTTCCCAAGAAAAGTTTTTAATAAGATAATTTCCACTTGTGTAATAAATTCGGCCATTGGGTTTTTAGAAAATCGGTGACTACACTACAGAAAGTGTTCTTAGCTTGAAAAGCTGCTTTGGGTCTGATGTGGTAGTGCACAGCGCTGGTCCCAGACTGGGCAGGCAGGAAGGCTGTGCAGAGTTCATCCGTCCAGAGGCCATCTCTGGCAGCACAGTGAATTCACACCAAGCAGGGTGATGTAGCTGTCAGAATTTACAGTGTATGTGTGTACAGCTGTTGGCCAGGCAGAGTGGACTCTGACACACAGGTTATGCACACACAGTCTCCATAAAAACCACATGCTAGCCAGTGCAAATCAGAGAGCTACGAGGGGAGGAGCCTGCAGGCTGCCTCAGGGATGCCGATTCCTCTACCAAACCAGGGAATCTTCTAAAAGGGATTAGCCATTAACCCAACCATGACAGCCCAAAGCCCAGGAGCCAGTGAAAGCGAGTCGTGTGTGGGCGCAGGGGGCCTCCTTCCACGGTCACTATCACAACTCAGGGAGTGGGAGGGGGAGGGAGAGGTGGGGGGGAGCCCAGATAAGAAGCCACAACCAGATCACCCAACGCTTCGACTCTGCTCGCATCCACACACACAGTTTTCCTGTGCTTCTCAGACCCGGAAGCTATTCCTACTCATTTCTGGGTCTCCGATACCTCTGCACGCTGAGAGGCACCATTGGTTTCTGGGCTCCTGAGGTCACTCAGCTTCCCAGACTCTAGTGCCCGAGACTGACAAGACCTTCCATGTTGCGGCTTCTAGTGTGGATGACCTCACACTGCTCGATCACTGCACACACAGTGTACAGCAGAAAGATTCCTTGCGGAATTGAAATTTATTTCTTTTTCTTTAATAATCAAAGTTGGCGGGGGGGACCAGCAAAAGCTGGATTCTGGCCTTTGGACACTGGAGCTTTGGTAAGATTAAGGGTCTTTGTGTCCTCGGAAAGTGGGTAGGGGCGTGTGGCTCGATGGTCAGAGCTTGAGCCTCGGGAAGGACAGACTTGACAGACCTTAGCTACCCTTTACTGGTTGCCTGGCTGCAGGCAGCTGACTCAGCCTGGGTCCTTCGTGCTGCCTACTAGTCAGGGCTGGGTGAGATGGAAACATTAGCATTGCACGTCCAGGAAGTTCAGTTGCTCAAGGAATGCGGCCTCTGGCAGCAGCAGTCTTTCATTACAACCCTGAGGTCCATTCTTTAAAAGGTATGATGGAGCTGGAGATGGCTCAGTGGGTAAGAATGCTCTTCCAGAAGAGCAGGAAGATTCCCAACGTCCACACAGCAGTTCACAACCGTCTCTAACTCCAATTCTAGGGGCTCTGACACCCTCGTCCAGCCTCTGTGGGCACTGCACACACATGGTATGCACACATGCAAAACACCCACAAACATAAAATCAAATTTCCAAATGAAAAAAAAAAAAAAGAAAAGAAAAAGATCCCTTGCAAAGCTGTCCAGTAGTATCCTTAGGACACTCAGAGCTGCCGGAAAACCAGGCCTGAGAGAAGAACTGAGGAAAGACACAGAAATAAATAGCAACTCTGAGTGAAAAGGAACTAGCCAGAAACTAGACAGAGAAGGGGAAGATCCTGAGTTCCGAGCAAGAGTGAAACCCTCATCTCCGCCCCAGGAAAAACCCCATCAGGTGTGGTGGCGGCGCAGGCCTGCAGGCAGCGGGTGTGAGGGCCACCACCCTCTGTGTGGGAGGTCAGAACTATGAGCACAGGTAGCGGGCCACACCACCAGGCTCCATTCAACTGAAAACCAAAACCGAGCTGCTGAGTTTAGTGAGGACCAGTAATTAGAAAAGAGCACGAGGGAAGAGATGTAAGGACTGGGCCTTGGCAACTGGGCAGATAGCTTCCTGTGGACCGGAGCTCTGTTCCCAGCCCCCATGGTGGGCGGCTCACAATCGCCAGGAGATCTGACGGTGTTTTGGCATCTTCTGACACTGCACACATATGTACGCCTCTCCCTACATATACTTATATAAAAAGATTGGGAACTCTGGCCAGCAGACACACACTTTTAGTCCTACATAAAGTGAGAAAAAGCGTACGTATGTATTTATGTTTTTAAGACATTATTGGCTCCTCATGGCTGAAAGAGACCTTCCACTGCTTTCAGTTAACACTGGGAGACTTCTGGGGCCAGGGGTAGTCCGTGTGCTCAGCTGAGCTCCTAATGCTGGCTGTACAGAGCTCCAACTGTCTTCAAAATTTGCTAGAGTGGCTGACAGAATTCAGAAACTATGTCATTAGTCCCTAAGAGGCACAACCTGATGGGAGAAAGGCACAGTACATGGGGTATTTCCATCCGCTCCGGCGGCCATGCTCAGCACCGGGATAAGCCGCTAACCTGGAAGCTGCAGCTCACTTTCTTTTGGGTAGTGGTGGAGGCTTAACTACAGAGACAAGATGGTTCCTGGTTGTCACTATGGCTTAGCTGGGACTGTCTTCCAGGGACAAAGGGGTGAAGTCTGGCTCTAGTGTGGCAGCATGGAGGAGGAGACAGACAGCCCCCGGTCACTGGAGCAGTGCCTTCAGAAGGGGATGAGCTAATGCGTGGAGAACTCCGAGTAAGTTCTCTTGAGGGGTTTTGTTTTAAAGGTCTGGCCTCTGAGTCTTCCTCTGGTGTCCTCTCCTTCATGCATGGCAATGCACGTCATCAGCTACAAGATCTTTAACCACGCTGGCATCATGCCCTGGAGCCAGGACACTATCAGCTAAGTAAAATGGAGCTCCCAGCCACAGCCATGTCCCAACTGTAGCAGTGACCAACACGGCGTCCAGCCCTTCTCCCCGGGAAGTGCGGGAGGTACCAAGTCTCTAATCATATAGTTGGTTTCTCAGACAACCAGTCCCATCCTTCAGAGCTTTCCAAAAGTTACCTCATTAACATAGACTCGGGTGTGGCTAGAAGGTCCTTGTGAGCAACAACCTCCTTCATGGCTTTTATTATTATTACAAGAGGTTTAGAGCCTGGGTCAGTACCACTGAAGGACAATAAAATGTCCTTTTAAAAATTATGTCACACCGGGCATGGTGGTGTACACCTTTAATCCCAGCGCTCTGGAGGCAGAGGCAGAGGCAGGCAGATCGCTGTGAGTTCAAGGCCAGCCTAGTCTACAAAGTAAGTCCAGGACAGCCAAGGCTACACAGAGAAATCCTGTCTTAAAGAACAAAAAAAAAAAAAAAAACAAACAAACAACAACAAAAAAAAGTCACAACTATTCTTTTTAAAGTGTGTGAGAGCTTTCTACCATCCACTTCCTCCTCCAAAATTACTGATTAGAAGTAAATTCAATAATCTTTCTAAAATAGTTTTCTCTGTAAATAATTCAGAAACCCACTGCTCTGTAATGCACTGATAACTTCAACTTGCCGTCAGATACCCTCCACTGTGGTCTTGAACCACTCTGGAGGCTTCTCCCCCGCGAACTGGCTCCAACATGATCTTCGTCAGTTATGCTTTCTGCCTTTTTTTTTTTTTTAAACAATAAAACTATGACCTCTGGCACACCTTTTTTTTTTTTTGGTTTTTCGAGACAGGGTTTCCTCTGTGTAGCCTTGGCCATCCTGGACTCACTTTGTAGACCAGTCTGGCCTCGAACTCACAGCGATCCGCCTGCCTCTGCCTCCCGAGTGCTAGGATTAAAGGCGTGCGCCACCACGCCCGGCTCTCTGGCACACCTTTAATGCTAGCATTCAGGAGGCAGAGGCAGGTAGATCTCTGTGAGTTCAAGGACAGCCTGGTATACAAAGAGAGACCCTGCCTCAAAAACCAAACAAACTTAATTCACAAACTAAATTCCTGAATATACCCCAATTGAGGCGAGTAATATTGGCCCCTGAATTCCTAGCACACTTTCTAATTCAGTTAGCATGTATGTGTAACTTCTTTAAATATAAAAACTGCTTTTCAACTAGCCTGAAAGCAGCCTAAGTAGTGAGTGTATCATCTTGTCTGCATTTCCCAGAGCACCAGCACTACATGAGCATTAGCAGAACACATGCTTTCCTAACTCTCTTGTGCCATAATTCTATCCTCCTTGAAATGCGAGTAGTGACACATCCACCCCAAAGGACAGGGTGGGATTCCAGTTTCCACAGGTAAAGTGCATTACGTGGCTGTGGACACTGCATGGCTTGCAGCACCGTTGCACCAACAGGCTTTCCCCATCACCATGCCAGAATTTAAATGGCCAGACATGAATTACATCAGCAAACTGAGTTCAGACATGTGCAGCATGGGTGGCCAACGGAAACATGGCCGACACGATGTTGACAGGGCTGAGTCCAGGACTACAGGACTATTAACCTATTTAGTCTTCCAGTGACAAATAATTACCTCACTGCCTGATGTATGCCATAGGCTGAGCAGGTCTTAGTTTAAAAAAAAAAAAAAAAGGTGAGAGACTCCCTTTGTGCAGGGAATGTACAATTATTAGAGGACACAAGTCAGTATAGAGACAGAAAGTCTTAAGATGGGAGGAGACCTAGTTCAGCTGGGAAAGGAATGGGTGGGAACGAGAGATAGCTTCTCAAAGGACTCCTAAGGAGAAAAGTAGGGAGCCAAAGAGACCAGGATATGCAAAACACAGAAAAGCCTTATGTAACTAAGTAAGGTTTTAGGTATACTGTTATCAACAAAACAGTGATTTCCCACCCCCACCCCCCAGGTCTACCTATCAAAAAGCTTTCAATTTCTGCCAACTAAAGCGCTAAGTCCAATCCTGGGACTAATAACGTGTCCAGACTTTGAGCAAAGGACCAGGCTCCGTCTTCACTGATTCAACGATCAGCATATGAAACGATGACCAGCAGGTCCTTCATGGCACTATGACTGGAAAGGGGCTGATGGGGACCAGACCACCCTCCTCCTGACCTACAGTATGAGCCCTGTACCCCTAAGGAAAGACACACAGTTCAGGCTCTGGGCCTCACCTGATCCAGGAGTGATAAGAGGTCCTTCCAACTCAAGCGCTTCGTCTTCAGAATGGTCATCTAGCTTTTTCTTTTTTTTCTTTGTGGGATCTCTGGGTTTTTTTAAGAGAGAAAGTTCTTCAGGGTGTCTTATATCTGTTAAGGAACGGATTAGATGAAGTTAGCACAATGAGTTTACTTAACCTATTTCAAGGTATGAATTTGTCACTTCCTTCTGTGTTCGCGGCTGTCAGCTTCTGCCCAGCACTGCTACCACACTGACGTTTGACATGCTAAAACTCCCCAAAACTGTATATAGCTCACACACATCTTCCATTCTCACACTAGAAAAGAAATCCATCAAAGCTCTCTTAATTCATTATTAGCTAATAAATATAACGGCCTCAAAGCTGTCAGAGAATCGACAGGACACAGATGGGAACTCCACTGGAACTGGTGGCACACGGCTTCAATCTCAGGCAGGTGGATCTACGTGACTTGTAGGCCAGCCTGGTTTACACGGGTTCCAGGATAGCCAGGGCTACATAATTGGATGCTAGAACTCTTATCTGGTACCAATCACTCTCTATGTCATAAAGTACATATGGTACATGAAGCATATGTAATGATTATCTTATTAACAGGCATTTTCCTCTAACTTCTTAGCTGTGAGTGTTTTGTCTGCGTGTATGCCTGTGTGCTGCTTAGGGTTGTGAGCTACCATGTGGGTGCTGGGTGCTGAATCCTAGTCCTCTGAGAAAGCAGCCAGTGCTCTCAGTTTCTGAGCTATTTGCCAGATCTTATGCACCAGCACGCCTCCAGAGGGACTGGCGTGGGGATGCACGGAGGAGAGAGCTGCTGAGGTAGTGGGTGCTGAGGTAGCGGGGGCTGACGGTAGCGGGGGCTGACGGTAGCCGGGGCTGACGGTAGCCGGGGCTGAGGAAGCGCGGCTGCATTCTGGCCATTGTCAACTGACTATTGCCCGCACCCTCTGCCATTAGCATGGTGGCTTAACCAACGGGCTGTAACACTGCAGTTGTCACCGCCGGCTTTGCAACTCCGAGTTTCCGCTGCCACCTGGTACTGGCAATCTCTAAAAAGAGCTAACTGTAATGCAGTGGAAAAACACTCTTCCACGTCTCTGGTGATGTCATGAGTCTTGCGCATGGACCTTGCTCCGGGCACTCCAGCAGTTCCTGAAGGAATCCCACCTGGAAGCCGGTGATGCTCGGAACCATCCCACGAGAGAAGCGTACACTTCCGGTGCTGTGCTTGGCAACCCGGCGGTGAGAAATGCAGAGCCACACAGACCCAAGCAAATATTTCTTACATGTTAGATGCAATACATACTATGTCCTGAATTGCAAGACTCAATATTATCCCTCCCACAAAATTAGTGGGACCTTAGTCAGCTCTCCCTTAGTTGATAAGCAGGTTCAAAAAGCGTGGGTGTGTATGTGTGTGTGTGCAGGCATGTGTGTGTGCCCATGAGAGCATGTGTAGAAACCAGCAGTCAGTCAACATCAGGTATCTTCCTCAATTGTTCCCAACATTATTTTTTAAGATAAGGCCTAGCACTGAACTCGGAGGGTAGTGACTGGCTAGGCTGGCCACCCAGTGAACCCTCGCGCCCTTCAGCTCCCTGCACGGGTGTTACAAGTGCACGCCATCATGCTTGGCCTTTTACATGGATGTAAGGGACCCAAACTCAGGTCCTCACACTTATGCAACAAGCCAACTGCCCACCCTCACAGAGTCTATGAAAAACAAAACAATCCGTAAGAGACATTTTCTTTGAAAATAATAAAATGGAAAAAAAGAAAAAGAAAATAGTAAAATGGGTGAACTAAACTAATTGATCTCGAGTCATCATAAAGTTACAGCGCAAACTGAGGAAAGCACCAAAGCCGTTCAAACGGAAGGGAATGCCTCCCACAAACACCGCTAAACAATGAGTGATTCGCAGAGGCTTTCAAAGGAAACATTAGCATTTACCTAACTCCATGTGTTAAAAATTAATTCTTAATGAATTGTGGGCCTGCATCCAACAGTAAAACTGGAAGACACAGGCAGGACAGAGGCAGTCTGAGGAGAATGTACCCGCTCCTCCCCTGAAGCTCACGTGTGTGGTCACTTGGCTTCCACTGGTGGCACTGTCTGAGGCGGCTGCGGAGCCTGGGTGAAGGACTACATCACTCTGAGCGTTTATAGCTTTGCCCCACTTCCGCTTCACGTGCGTGTGAAGAGGGGTGCTCATCGGTTCCAGCTCCTCCCACCCCGCCTGCTGCTGGCTGCCATGCCTCCCTCATGATGGACTCTTATCTTCTCAAGCCATGGGCCAAAATAAGTGCTTTCCTCTGCAAGTTGCTTTTGGTCAGGGGCACTTTGCCAGAGCAACAGAAACATAACCAATACAGATGCAAACCCTCCCACCCCACAAACTGCCTTTGGGGCTGGAGAGCAGTTGGGAGCTCCTGTTATTCTTGCAGAAGACCCATGTTTAGTTCCCAGCACCCATTCTAGGTGGCTTACAACCAACTCTAACTCTAGTTCCTGAAGGTCTAGTGCCCTCTACTGGCCTCTGCTGGCACAGGCACACATATGGTACACACATGCAGGCAGGCATTCACATATAAAATAACAATACATAAACCCTCTAAAAATTGCCTCTTTCTTAAAACAAATTAGCCAAGGGGGCTGGAAATAAGGCTCAGTGGTTAAGAGCACTGCTGTTCTTCCAGAGGACCCAGGTCTGAGTCCCAACACTACATGGAGGCTCACAAACCTCTGTAATTCCCTTTCCAGGGGAATCCAATACTCTCTTCTCACCTCTTGAGGGCATTTGGCACACAGATCTACACACAGGCAAAACATACATACACATAAAATAGAAATAAATAAAAAATTTAAATTAACCAACCTGCATTTTGAAAGGCACTGTTCAGAAAATTAAGAGAGAAGCAATATATTGGTATCAAATGTTTGCAAGCACACCTAAAAGACTTGTATTTAAAATATGTAAAGAATATTTACTATTCAAGAAGAATAAAGCCACTGGGACTAAAGACTGGGACAAACTTTTCATCAATGAATGGCCCAGAAGATAATGGATTACCACTCATCAAAGAAATGTGAATTAAATTATAATGAGATAGCACTCTAATACCCCACCCACCATACCCACCCACCCTCCCCCACACATACACATCAAAGCACCTTCAAAGATGCACAGGTGGGAACTATGAGAGGAGGTGAGAGCCATCTGCAGCTCTCATACGCAGCTGGATGGGCTGGGAAATGAGGGACTACGTGGAACAGTCCCCCAGTTTCTTACAGTTTAGACATGCAGCTGGCACACAGCTTGGATACCCTCCTGTACACCCAACAAAGTGAAAAGCACATCTACAGCAGCTTTATTCATAAGTTCCAAACTGGGAGTAACTCAAATGGATTTTTTTTTTTAATGTGCAATTTGCATATTATTAGAAACAATGCTCATACAATGAGGCCCATTCACCAGGAGGAAGAAACAACCTATTGACACATACAGCACAGTGAACGGGTCTAAATTAAGTGGAAGAAGCTAATCCAAAAGGAGAAAAATCCATGATTAATACCTATGATTCCACTAATAAAATTTCAAGAAGCCAACAGATCTCAGTGACGGACAGCAGCTGAGTGGTACCAACAGGGAAAATTGACAGAAGATGGAAAACAGTTTGTTTTTAAACTGTGGTGAGTTTGCAGGTGTAGACACAGCCCTCAAAATTCAAACTGAATGTTGAACCAGGAAGACGGATGTTTAGTCCTTAGAGCAAGCTCCAGCGCAAGGCCGTCTCACAATCCAAACCAAACACTTCACAGTTTTACAGTTTAAATGGGTATGGACAGTTGTGTATTGGTCACATCCCAATCTACTTAATTAAGGGCCAGGTATGGGGGTGCAGGCCTTTACTCATCACCGAGGAGACAGAGACCTCTGTGAGTTCAAGTCCAGCCTGGTCTACTATAGTGAGTTCGAGGCCACCTAGTGAAACACTATCTTAAGAAAAGAAAAAGTGCAGAGAGATAGAAAAGCCAAAAATAAGGAAGAGGGAAAAGAGCTGCACAAAGCAGGCTGTGACAGAAGCTCACTCACAGCACCACGGTCCTTTAAGTGGCAGCCTTCTAGCTCACATCTGACCCACTAGGAAGCTCTTTGTTTCAAGGAAACCCGAAACTAAGATCTGCCATCTGGCTAAAGGGCCAAGAGACACAATTTAAGGTAAGAAAACACAGCCAAATTACCTGAACTCAAACGAAAGACCTTTGTTTACCAGAACTCAGGCAGGCTACCCAGTCTGCCAAGGCCTGAGCTTCCTCATTAACTGCTGTGAAAAGTAAAGGATAAGAACTGTTTTGTCTTATTTACAAGTTTCCTTTTGTCCATGAGACATACATTCTCCTACCCCCAATGGGTGCCCAGCAACCTCCGATGGTAGCAAACTCTACAGTGGTTCTTGTATATACATAGCTATAAGAAAGCTCACAGCACAGATTAAATGGCAACCAATAATTAAAGGACAATCTCTACATAGACTCTAACAAACAAAAGTTACATAAATAAAATATTGCCAATTTCACGCTTGTTCTTCCTGTGGTATCTTAGACGTCCTCGAGGGCACTTTTAGGCTTCTTTGCAGACCCACTCCTGCACTCTGAGACCACTCAGGGCTAAACACAAACCACGAGAGCTGATGTGCTAACTTGACGGCAACTTGGTGGCTAAGGGCAGTGTGTGTGTGCGCAACTGAGCAAAGGGTGAGGCAAGGGGAGGCTTCACCATCCTGCTTAGAAGGCTACAAAACTTATAGCTGTCTATTTCTGGAAATTTCCATTCAATATTATAGAACTGTGTCTGACCAGTGGTAAATGGAATCTTGGGGGGTGAAACCACAGGCACAGTGGGAGTACCATCTCATGTAGTGTTTTCTTCTAATTGTTAAAAAAAAAAAAAATACAGTTGTGGTAAAAATAGAAAAAAAGTATGATTTATAAATGTTTTGGGTTTTTTGGGGGGGGGGCAGAGACAAGATCATACTATGTAGCCTTGGCTGTCCTAGAACTCACTATGTACACCAGGCAGGTCTTGAACACAGGGCATAGAGATCCGCCTGTCTCTGCCTCCCTTTAAGTGCTTCCTTACTGAAGCATAACCATGTAGATAATAATTTTAACACCTACACAGTCCTCTGTAAATATAATGACCATTTCTTCTAATACTGATGCCATTACTAAATTCTTCTACAAACACCTGGGTTCATCTTTCTTTATGCCACATTTCTCTTGCGAATGACTGATTCCCCCAAAGGCCATGACAATCTTAAGGCAAAAGTGGAGCAAGAAGACCTGTGTCTTCCTATTAAAAAGCTGGCTGTGAACTCTGTGTGTCGCTCAGGATGACCCCAGGTCGTCTTGCATTCACTACCTTCCAAACACAGGGACGACACATATGACGGCTAGTTAGGACAGGGATGACACATATGACGGCTAGTTAGGACAGGGATGACACATACGATGGCTAGTTAGGACAGGGATGACACATATGATGGCTAGTTAGGACAGGGATGACACATGTGACGGCTAGTTAGGACAGGATGACACATATGACGGCTAGTTAGGACAGGATGACACATATGACGGCTAGTTAGGACAGGGATGACACATGTGACGGCTAGTTAGGACAGGACGACACATATGATGGCTAGTTAGGACAGGATGACACATATGACGGCTAGTTAGGACAGGGATGACACATACGACGGCTAGTTAGGACAGGGATGACACATATGACGGCTAGTTAGGACAGGATGACACATATGACGGCTAGTTAGGACAGGATGACACATATGACGGCTAGTTAGGACAGGGATGACACATATGACGGCTAGTTAGGACAGGGATGACACATACGATGGCTAGTTAGGACAGGATGACACATACGATGGCTAGTTAGGACAGGGATGACACATACGATGGCTAGTTAGGACAGGGATGACACATATGATGGCTAGTTAGGACAGGGATGACACATACGATGGCTAGTTAGGACAGGGATGACACATATGATGGCTAGTTAGGACAGGGATGACACATACAATAGCTAGCTGTAACTGTTAACTGGGCACAATCTAAAAGTGTCTGGGAACACTCTGGTCTCTGCAGATCATATAAATCTTTTTCTTTTCTTTTCTTTTTGTCTTTTTAAAACTACCTGAGAAAAGGGTCTCAGTGAACGACTGTCTAGATCATGGTGATCTATTGGTACGTCTGTGGGGATGGCCATGATTTATACGTCTGCAGGGATGGCCATTGCTTACATGGGAAGATGCAGGCCACTGTGGCCAGCACGCTCCCTGGGTTTGGGTTCTGGAAAGTCTCATCTGGCAGGAAATTAATATGTAGAATATGTTTTTTAAAAAACTCAAAACATTAAATCCTTCCCCATACACCATCCAATCAAAAATGGGCAAAGAATTTCCACTGAACACACACAGAGAGGCTGGAGAGGTGGCTCTGTGGTCAGGCTGCTTTTCCGAGAGCCGAGGTTTGAGCACCTCATGACGGCTCACAACTGTCTGAACTTCAGTCCCACAGGATCCAATGTCCTCTTCTGATCTCTAACAGACAAACATAATAAAAATAAAGATGAAAAATTCTAAAGGAGAGGAAACACAGAGAGCCAATAAGTATTTATGTATTTTTTGGTTTTTCAAGACAAGGTTTCTCTGTGTAACAGCTCTGGCTGTCCTAGAACTCGCTCTGTAGTCCAAGCTGTCCTCGAACTCACGGAGATCCACCTACCTCTCTCTCCCAAGTGCTAGGATTAAAGGCATGCGCCACCACTGCCAAGCGGCCAGTAAGTATTTAAAACAAAACATTTCACATCATCAGTAGTCAAAGAAACACAAATAAAAAACTTCACTGAAACCTCATTTCAACCCAGTGAGAATATCTATCATCAAAAAGTCCAGTGTGGGACTGGAGAAGTGGCTGAACAACTGAAGAGCACTGGCTGCTCTTCCAGAGGACCCAGGTTCAAATCCCAGCACCGACACGGTAGTTCCTGTCTATATAAACTCTAGTCTCTCTAGCTTCCTTGGGTACCAGGCACAGACATACACGCAAGCAAACACTCACATCCACAAAATGAAATAACAGGAACCTTTATTACTAGTGAGTGTGGAATAGTGCAGCTGCTCTGGAAATTTGTGTGGGGCTGTCTCTGAAAACTGACAAATGGAGCTACCATCTGTTCCAGCTCTAACAGGCTGCGCAGACACTCGGGGCCTTTGGTAAGTCAGCATGCCACAGGGGTCTGGGCATGTAATGTTCATTGCTACACTATTCATGAAGATAACCATGTTAAGTGAAATAAGCTAGTCGAAGACAAACATTCCACGTTTTCTCTCATAATCAGACTCTCTCTTCCCTTTCTCCCCACAGATGAATGTAATCATATGTGTGTTGAACATGAAGGTAAAAGCGGATTATATGGGAGAAGAAGGGACCAAAAGATATGCAAGAGAAAATAAGAGGTGACGGAGGAGGAAGAGACCAACACTGCATTTAGTGGAATCTGGATTCATCAATATACATATAGATGACCTACATAGAGAGAGAAAGTATGAAAATAGAAGAAAGAGACTATTGGGGAGGAGAAACAATGGGGCGGAACATGAGTAAAGTACACTAATACATATTTAGGAAGATGTCATATGGGGCCCGATATTTTATACAACTAGTGATACCAACAAAAAGGATATGCATATTTTAGTTACATAACCAAGAAGCAAGGGTTTCTTTCCTTTTTGAGATAGTGTCTCCCTCACTGTGCAGCCTTGGCTAGCCTGGAACTCATTACGTGGACTAGGCTAGCCTTGAACCCATAACAATCAGCCTGCCTCTGCCTCCACGTGCTGTGATTAAAGGTGTGCACCACCACGGCTGGCTCTTCACTCTTGTATACTCAAGAGTTAACAGGAACTCCCCCTTACCTGTGGCTTTTGGGTCTGGTGCCTCATTACGATGACTGGGTATGTCCGGAAACCCAGGAGATATTTCAGGGGAGCTTTCTGACCTGAACTCACCTGACAACCGAGTCACTGTTCCCCCAGGTTTTTCCAACTTCATACAAATGCGTGGTGTGTATTATCTGTGCTCACGTGTGTGGGGGGTGCATGGTGTGTGTGCACAGGCAGCGAGGAGGCCCTAAGTTGTTGTGGGGAATCTTCCCCCATCATTTTTCTACTTACCTATGCAGGAGAGTTTTTACATCAAACTCAGAAATGCAGCGAGTCTCACTAGCCAGCTTGCTCCCAATCCCCGGTCTCTGCCTTCCCTGGCTTGTACAGGCGGGTCGCCAGGCCCACCCGGAGTGCAGGTGGGCTCTGTAGGGCTCTGTAGGCCCTCTTGCTAGTGCCGAAAATGCTTTCCGCTGCTGGGCTATACCCACAGCCCCACACAGAGTACTTTCTAAATGATCGAATTTAACATCCGAGGGACCTTATATGGTGGCTCTCACGAGTTGCAATTTTGGCTTGAAAGCTTAGCACAAGGGAGTAGCAGAGCACTCCTCTGGTCTGTGTGGGAGAGCAGTTCTGGGGAGGATAACTCAGGAGGGAGTGACTGCCCAGGAGGTTGGCAGCCTGGGGCCCAAATGGAACAAGATGCAAAGAAGAAAGTCCACCGCACACGCGCTCTCTGCTTCCTCGTGGCGGAGTTGTAAGCTGCTCTGCTCCCCCGCGCCCTCCCTGCCACAATAAGCCTCTAAAACTGATGCCAAGCTGCTTCTCCTGGGTATGTGTCACAGTGACTCTCAGCACACATAGGTATTTATGAACTGTATTATTTTCCCCCAAGACAGGGTTTCTCTGTGTAGCCTTGGCTGTCCTGAACTTGCTTTGTAGACCAGGCTGGCCTCGAACTCACAGCAATCCGGCTGCCTCCGCCTCCCGAGTGCGGGGACTAAAGGCGTGCGCCACCACGCCCGGCTTGAACTGCACTTTTAACTCTCAGCCGGCACTGTCATGTTTGGACAAGAGAGGGGGATAAGGAAATGCCATGCTGGGCTGGAGAGACGGTCCAGCAGTTAAGATGGCACACTGCTCTTACAGAGGAGCCACGTTTAGTTCCCAGCACCCACACCAGGCAGCATGTAATCACCTTTAACTCCAGTTCCAGGGGAATCTGACATGTCTGGCCTTGGAGGGAACCACACTCCCAAAACAAACAGCCAATGCGTGTTCCTTCAAGCTTCCATCATGTGTCAGTACTAAGTGGGGGCAGGCTGGAAGCAATCTCTCCCCCCTCCAACAGTTGTTTCCACTTAGATAAATTACATTAGCAGACAGTTAAAAAAAAAAAAAATCCAAAATACTGGAGGACACAAAATGAGTCACAGGTGAGCTATGACACAATTCCACCACTTCTGTGTCACTGTCCAGCTGAGAGATTGGAAATCAACCATGTGTCATCTGAAGTCTTCTCAAGTGTTTTTGGCATGTTTCCTGGGTCCTGAGAATTTCTGCACTGCACAATTCATACATTGAGAATTTTGTTCCTAAGTCATTTCCTGTCCAGCTCACAGCCTATGAATGTAACTAAAATAGCAACAATATTAACTACTATTAACTACTCAGTGGGTCATAAACAGACAAGTACTTTTGAACGAGCTAGGCCAATGCAAGCTGCTTGTCAAGTCAAAATGGTGGACAGAATGCTTGGAGACCTTCTTGCTCCAGCATTCTTGTTCTTATAAAACTTCTATAAAGTTAAGTTTTATTCCTGCTTCTTACAAAGTAACTAGAAGTTCAGAAGAGCTCGTCTCAGTTTCCTAGTGGTGCGAAGTCCCATCTGTGGTCTGCACAAGCCACTGGATGCACATGCAGTAAGACTAATCGGTTTTCCTTTTATTATAGTGACAACAAAAAGTAAACCTAATCATTCATGTAGGAGACTGCTTTACTAATGAAAGGATTTAGAATGAACTGATTTGTGGGCTGGAGAGAGAACTCAGGGACCAAGAGCTCACACCGCTCTTGCGGAGGGACAAGATTTCACTCCCCCGTGTGTCAGATAGCTCACAACCGCCCTTAACTCTAGTTTCAAGGGACCCATCACCCTCTTCTGGCCCCCACAGCACTGCCCTCACGGGTGTAAACCCGCACACAGACACGCATCTACATATTCAATTTTTAAAAATAAAAGTATAGTCTACTGACTTTGTGCCTCTCATCAGGAACTAGTAAATTTTTAAAAACCTAAACTAACTATAAGAGTGGGACTGGAGCAGCCGGGTGTGGTGGTGCACGCCTTTAATCCCAGCACTCGGGAGGCAGAGGCAGGCGAATCGCTGTGAGTTCGAGGCCAGGCTGGTCTACAAAGTGAGTCCAGGACAGCCAAGGCTACACAGAGAGACCCTGTCTCGAAAAACCCGAAAAACCAAAAAGAGTGGGACTGGAGAACACTATGGGACTCCGTGACATGAAAATGTCAGACATAAAACATACTGTCTTATTGAATAATAAACATAGCTGGCATTCGTGAGGCCCTACATGGAGCAATGTCCTTGTACTTTTGTCACTATATAAACCTCTATATAACGCTGGCATTTAATGCTTATGAAATCAGATTTATCAAACTAATGTAGATGGACTACATCAATACTGTATGTGTGTATATAACACACTTGTGTTGTACACATACACACACACATAAAATTATAGGGGACCTAGAGATAGAGGAACTAAGAATTAGTATACTGAGGCTGTTTGAGGAAAATCATTTTAGATTTTCTCGAAAACATTTCTTGTGAGTTTCTGGTTTAGTAAGTATAATGCGCCCCTGCATTTGTTTTTACTTTTCCAGAATGACACACAAACACACACCTGCCTGTAAAGAGTTTTCAAAGGGGGAAGCACAACAGCAGGAAAGAGTGTCAGGCAGATGGGGATGGGACACACTTATAATCCCAGCGCTCAGAAGCTGGGGCAGCAGGATGTCTACAAGTTCAAAGCCAGCCTGGGCCACAAAGCAACCTTGCCTCAAAGAAACAAAAACACAAAGAAATACAACAACAAGTCAAATGGAACAGCAGGATCGGGCTGACCACTGTGGACAGTATCAACAGGAGAGAGCAGTGAGGGCCAGATGCTGGCAGTGAGGAGGCAGCAAACCAAAGCGCAGTAGATGGAAACACACTTTGCACTGGTCTCCTGCTCCGTTACTCTGTTAAATTCACCTAACCCACCATCAGGATGCTGTCAACAGAGAACTGTAACAGTCCAGGATTACGTCCTTGAGCTGCTGAGCACCAAAAGGCTCCGTGTGGGGACTGCAGAGGACAGTGAGCTAAGCCCCACCCAGTGCTCCCTGTTCGGGATCTAGGGTGTGTCATCGCTGAACTATGAACAGACATATGAGAAGAACTTCCAGGACAGAAACTCTAGAGATGCCCTAAGGTTCCTGTCCCTGCCTCTACAGTTCAACAGTGTGGGACACTGCCATGAAGTTAGTAAGCAACTGAGCTTAGGAGAGAGAATTCTGGGTTATCTGGATGGGTCCAATATCACGTCATCCTTTATAAACAAGAGATGCTGGAAAAGAGACACAAGAGAGGTGAATGAAGAAAGGTCAGATAAACTTGAGGAGAAGTCAGGAGCTCTCTAGAAATGGTGGGAAAAATCATTCCTACGACTACAAGGAACCAGACTGTACCCTGACTCTCAGAGTCGCAAGGAGAGCCAAAGGTCTAAGCAGACCAAGTGAGCCACGCTGCTGTACCCGACTTTCGGCCTACAAGGTAAAAACTCATTGTTGTTTTCAGTTGCTAAACTTATGATCCTTCCTTATGGTGGCAACAAAACGCTAACAGTTTCAAATATGGAAGTCAGGGACAGAGCTCGGTGTTGGAGTTCTTGTTAGTATGCTCAAAACAACACAGGACGAGAAAAAGACTTCCAGGAGCAAGGAACAGGGCATCAAAGAAGCCAAGACTAAGAGGCTTTAAGACATCAGCAACAGGGGAGGTGTTCTGCGTGTGCTCACTAGTCCACTGAGGCGCAACTGTATTAAAAAAGCCAACAGCCTTAAACTTATTGGTCATCTATACAACAAACACTCTGGGGAAACACAAAGCAATAAAAATTAAAATGTGCCACAGTGAAAAAACCCAACAGGAAAGATGTAGTCGGGAAGAGGGTCAACCCAAGAATATGACCCAATGGCAACGCACCAAAGGCAAATGATGACATGCCACGGAGAAGAATGAGCAAGGAAACAGTAACATTTCACATAAGAAGCAGGCCCTGGTCAGGAGTCTCCAGAAGAAGGTATGGAAATAAGTCCCTAACCAGAGAGCATCGCTATAAAAGTTCAAAATGCAACAGAAAAAGTCGCACAAGTTTCCAAGGAGAAAAAGCAGTCCACAAAGGAAAGATGAAAATGAAAATTCAGAGCACTGATGACAGAGATGGCTCAGCAGGTAAGAGCACTGGCTGTTCTTCAAGAGGACCCAGGTTCAATTCCCAGCACCCAAATAGCAGCTCACAATTGTCTGTAGCTCCAGTTCCAGATGATCCAACACCCTCACAGACACACCAATGCATATAAAAATAAAATTAATTAACTAATTAATTAAAAGAAAAAGTTTGAGACCTGCCTGCTCTACAGAGTGAGTTCCAGGACAGAACAGGGGTACACAGAGAAACAAACAAACAAACAACCCATTTTAATTAAAAGAAAAAAAATTGAAAACATTATCAAGATTTAATAACAACACTGGAACCCATCAGACCTCTGAGCAGTGACTTCCAAACTCTTAAGAGGGAAACTTTCAATCTAATAATTCTATAAAAAGCAGAATAAAGACAGTTTCAATAAACATCTTAAAATTATTTACCCTTTGACACTTTCTCATACTTTCCTTACTTCATGGAAGCTCTATTTCTCCATCCCAGGAAAATAAAAGAGAAAAACGTAGGGATCAAATGTGACAAAAAGACATTTTCAATGTATGTGTTCATGAGTGCATATGTGTATATGCATGAAGTTATATGTACAGGCTTGCACAGGCTAGAGGGTGACCAGTCTCTGGAACTGGAATTACAGTTGGTTGTGAGCCACCAACTGTGGGTGCTGGAAACCAAACCCCAGCTCTCCCTAAGAGCAGGGAGCAGTCTCAACCACTGACTCATCTCTTCAGTCTCTTGAGAAAATGTTTAAAATGTTTCTGCTTAAGGAGTGTACCAAATGGAACAAGAATGGACAGAAAACGAACACCTAAGAAGCTGCCTGAAATAACCCTCGAGGAGATAGAGGCAAGTGGGTTTCAGCGCAGTGCAGGTGGATCCACAGGCAAGGTTAGTATTTACATGTAATGAGTTATTTTCTAATTCTGCAACAAAATACTGCACAACTGGCAACAAAGAATGGCTTCTTTTTGGCTCACATTTAGAGGATGCAACCGCCATGACAGGAAGCTGCGGCAACAAGGGCCAGAAGCAACATTGTAGCTACAGTCACTGGAGGGGGGGGGGCAGGGACGGGAGTGGGGGGACGAGGGGGGCAAGAGGCGCCAGACTGGATGTTTGTGTTGTCTCCGTTACTCCTTTTTGCTTAGTATTCGGCTTGGGTCTTCCCACCTCAGTATAGACAACCCCTCAGAGACACGCCCACAGACTTGCTTCCGCGGTGACCTAAAGCCCAACAAGCTGACAAGATTAGTAGTGCTAAGGGTGACCACCCTGTTCTCAGTACATGTGTGTCTGGGTGGCTGAGGGAGCCTTTTACTTTCTGGGAAGCTGGAAAGACAGAACCTGGAAGGGACACCATGAACATGGCCTTGAACATGGTCAATTTGAAACCCCAGTGAAAGAATGATTTTGCACCTAAAGTGCTTTATTGAATAACAATGGCTTTATGAAGCAATAAACAGAGCTAAGACAAAATCCTAGGATAAATTAAGAACGGAGGGTCTAATGACGATGGAGTGTCAGGAACTTGGATTTACTACACTTTATTTAAACACTAATAAAGAAAAGGCCAAAGGGATGGATTTGGCTTTACCTATGCCAATCTACTAATTAAAGGCAGCTGGGGCTGGGAGAGGCGGAGAGAGCAAGCTCTTGCTGGGTCGAGACCCTTGAGGTGAGGGAGGGGAAGCTGGCTAGATGGGGCAGATAGAGAAGGGAGCTCTACTTACAGAGAGCTCTCCCAAAGTCTGCAGCGCTGTTTTCTAGAGTCTGGCTGAACTGTGACCTGTGTCTGTGAGCAAACACCACTCAAGACCTTAAGAAAACGGGAAAGGACCCACAACAGAAACCATGTTCCCACCAGGAAGAGTAGAAGGAGTCCCAAAAGACATCACCTTAGGACATGCCTACCTCTATGACATTGTTGTCACCTACAAAATTCCTGCTCAAGAGCTGCACAAATCCAGTTACATAAAAAGTAAAAATCAAAGGAAAAAAACCCTGATAATGTTTTAAGTAAGGTGAAGATTTTGGTCGAGCTGTGCTCACACCCATCCTGAACACAGAGCTGAAGCGTCAAGACGAAAGGTGGACATAGCTTACAAGTCACCACTGGAGACGACTACAGCCACAAAGGATGACTAAAAACCCTTTAACAGAGAGGAAGGAAGGGAGAAAAGAGAAAATAGAGGTCACAGATTGCTTTTCACAAACATTAAAACTTTTCTATTTCAGTAACATTTTTAAAAAGGTTAGCCACACACTAAGAAACTCTTAAAAACACGCCCAATAAAGCTTCTACATGATCGTAGGGTCTACCAGATGGCCCATCTTCTAAGAGCAGGGCAAAGAATTCAAGCACAGGTTGCTTCTGTGTTGCTTTGAGCGCAGTGGCAGAAAGAAAGAACGCAAAGGAGGAAAGACTTAGCTCTGCTCATGGTTTCAGACCGTCAGGGTGGGTAAGCACAGTGGCAGGAGCCTGTGTAGGGTCTACGCTAATGGTGCCAGAAGGGCCCTGTGAATCAGGCTTGTTCCTCGTGACCTGCTTCTATCAGTTAGTTCCACAGTTTCTTAAATTAGTATCACAAGCTGGGAAACAAGCTTCAAAACATCAGCTGCGGGAGACATTTCAGATTCAGATCATAACGTTGCCCAAGAAAATAGACATGCGCAACTATACTCAACTGGACTCTCGTCCACCAGAATGCTCACGTCTCAAAGGTCTTACTCACTGCTCTACTGCTGTAAGAGACGCCATGATTGAGCCAGGCATGGTGGCGCACACCTTTAATCCCAGCACTCAGGAGGCAGAGGCAGGTGGATCAATGTGAGTTTGAGGCCAGCCTGGTCTACAAAGCAAGTCCAGGACAGCCAAGGCTACAGAGAAACCCTGTCTTGAAAAAACAAAAACAAAAAAGAGACACCATGACTGAGGAAACTCCTATGAAAGAACGCATTTCATTTGGGGGATTGCTTCTAGTTTCAGTAGTTAGTCCATTGTCATAATGGAGGGTAGCACAGCAGCAGCTGGAGTGGTAGTGATAGCTACACCCTGATCCTTAAGTGGGGACACACACACACACACACACACACACACACACAGAGAGAGAGAGAGAGAGAGAGAGAGAGAGAGAGAGAGAGAGAGAGAGAGAGAGAGAGAGAGAGAGAGAGAGAGAGAACACACACACCTGGGCCTGGCATGGTCTTCTTTCAAGGCTCTCCCCCAGTGACTCACTTCCTCCAGCAAGGCCACACTTTCTAATCCTTTCAAATAGTTACCTGGTGACTAAGCACTCAAATATATGAGCCCATTGGAGGATATTCTTATTTAAACCACCACAGCAGGCACCTGGAACTCTCAAGGACCGCTGGGTCAGAACACAAAATAGCAATGGGTGGTTGGCAGTGGAGCTGGAGCAGTTCATTCTTTTAAACGTCCTGTGCCTTGTGACCCAGAATTCCTGTAAGGACTATAAGTGGATGGTTTTTGCAGCTTTATTTACATTTTTTATTCTGGTTTACTTACTGTGTGTTTGCATGTGTATGCGTGGGCTTGTATATAGGGGGCCAGATGACAACTTGCAAAATTAGTTTTCTCCTAACACAGTAAGAGTCTCAGAAATTGAACTCAGGTCTTCAGGCTACGGTGGCAAGCACGTTTACCTGCTGGGCTATGTCACCGGTCCAGAGTCCACCGTACCCTTAGACTGGTGATGTATTACTACCTTTTTGTTGCTGTGATAAAATACCATGGCCAAAAGCAACTTACAGAAGAAGTTTATTTTGGTTTTTAATTTCAGAAAAGTAAGAGTCTATAATTGATGAGAAACCATGGCAATAAGCAGCAGGCATGGCAGCAGGAGCAGGAAGTGGAAAACAGACAAGGCGAACTGGAAGTCGGGGGAGGTTACATCTCAAGGCCTGGTCCCAGCGACATACTTCCTCCGGCAAGACTGTGCAACCCAAAGCTTCCCAAACAGTGTCGCCAACTGGGGACCAAATGTGCACAGCCCTGAGCCTAAGGGGAACATTTCCCATTCAAACCACCACAGGTAAATACACATGAAGGACAGAAAAGCCATATATAGGGAAGGCCACATACTCTATGTTTATGCTTAAAAGACATTTGAGAAAA
The DNA here is from genome assembly GCF_903995435.1 of Acomys russatus. Lineage (NCBI taxonomy): Eukaryota > Metazoa > Chordata > Mammalia > Rodentia > Muridae > Acomys > Acomys russatus. Next base: position 75,873,152 of record NC_067139.1, read on the forward strand.
GGCTGCCCTTATAGTGACAGAAGACAGAGCAGTTGGTGGGGTCAGAGTTGCACAGGGACTGAGCAAAGTCCAGGGTGATGAGACCTCCCTGTCCCTCTGCTGTGCATGTGCCAAGCTGCACTCAACATTACCTGTACGGTTACCTCAAGCCAGCCAGAGAGTTAAGTGAGGGATGGAGACATTGTTCAGCTGTTAAAAGCACTGGCTGTATTCCCAGAAGACCCAGCTTGGATTCCCAGTACCCATAGATGCTCAAAAGCCATCTATAATTCCAGTTCCTGGGAATCTAACACCCTCTTCTGGCCTCAATGGGCACCAGTTACACATATGGTACACAGGCATACATGCAGACAAAATACCCCCACACAAAATAAATTTTAAAAGTTAAGGGAAATCAATAGTTTTTAATAAACCCTTAGTTACTTTAACGTGATTTGATGCCAGGCGTGGTGGCATACATCTGCAGTTTCAGCACTCAGGAGGCAGAGGCAGGCAGATCTGTGAGCTTGAGGCCAGCCTGATCTACAAAGGAAACCCAGAACAGCCAAGGCTAAACAGAGAAAGCCAAAGCCTGTCTCAAAAGAACAAGCAAACAAAAACCATGACTTGATCTTTACATTTTGCTTAGTTTGGCTCCTTACGGGCTTAAGAAAGAAGCATTTGGCAGACCTGCTTGACCAGCAAATCTCCTGAGCGCTGCTTAACCATTTTCTCTGCTTGCCTCTAACACGGGGAGATTGCAAACACTCATACCTCTCTGTTTCTCTGGTCTCTCTCGAAGCTAAGACTAGCCGCGTGGTCCAGGTGGGCAACGAGATGTGAGGGAAGAAGAATCTGGGAAATTTCTGCTCCACCCAGGCAAGTTTGGAAGAGAGCCCAAAAGTACCTCCCCCAAAGGGGGCCTGTCCTGATTCATTTCTAAATCAACCTGACAACACTGACTTCCCTGGGCAACGGAGCAGAGAGCCGTGAGCTCAAATAACCCTTTTCTCCCAAGTTGCTTTCGGCTGGGGTGGTCACCGCTGCAACAGACAACCCAACTAAGGCAGAGCCTTGTCCTTGAAGACATGTCACTTGTCACTCTAGTTCTCCCGTGTGACCTCTCGCCATGGAACATATAAACCCTGACTTAGAACACAGCTGAGTTAGGATTTCAGCCTACAGCCAAAAATGAACTTATAAAGAACAAAATATACGAGAAAAATGATTTGAAAATAAAGTAACAAGCGCTAAACAATTTTTAGACTAAAACAAATTCTTCGAGGGTACAAATAAGCAGAAAGTATTGTCGTTATTATTATTATTTCCTTTTCATCTTTGCAGGAAACCCTCTCATCTGCTCTATTCTCACTGTACGTATGTCTCTACCAAATACAGGTGCCCTCCCCAGGGGCAGGCCAGAAGAGGAAAACAGGAACGGATTAGCAGTGGCCTAAGTCATCTCACTATGGGAAGACGGAGCTCAAGTCCGTAAACACCAACCTAAGACACTGTCAGCACAGAGCACTGTCAAACACTGGGAGGAGACTGTCCATGTCACTGACCTGGCCTGACCTTTGTGACGTCTGCATGCCAGCATACAGGTTGGATAAAGAAGATTCTCTGACAGCAATGCTTGTTTTAAAAAGGCAGAGGCAAGAAAGTTGATCTCATTGAATCATTAAACAGCAATGACTTTTTTCTTTAACCAATTTCCTTTTTTCTTTCTTTCTTTTTGGTTTTTCAAGTCAGGGTTTCTCTGTGTAGCCTTGACTGTCCTGGACTCACTTTGTAGACCAGGCTGGTCTGAACTCACAGTGATCCACCTGCCTCTGCCTCTCAAGTGCTGGGATTAAAGGCGTGTGCCACCACCGCCCAGCTCTTTAACCAATTTTCAAAACAAAAATTTTAAAAACCTTGGAAAGATTGTTGGTATTCTGCAAAATTAGGTAATTTCCCATCCAGTTGGCTGTCAGTGTGTCCGCTGACCTTCCAGCACCTACCAACACCTACCCGTCACGTGTCCCTGGGCCCTGATGTTAATTACACGGTAGCAGCACTGGCCACGCCATCTTTCTTCCTGTTGTCTCTACTCTCACAGCAATCAAGAGCCACGAAAAGAGCCCAGAAGAGCTCAGCTAATGAAACCACAGTGACCAGCACTTAAACAAGTCACTTAATTTGAGGAAAATCGCTTGGCTTGAATATTAAATGACTTAACAGGGGAAGATAGTGCCAGGGAGCAGCGACAGAGTCACGTCAGCATCGGGCGCTCAGTGGAGGGAGGATGAGCAGGGTGTCCCCAGGTTAAGGGCAGGGTTAGCAAGCTTTTCCTACACGGGGCAGACAGCGAGAGAGAGTGTTGTCTGCCTACAGCGCCTCAACTTTGCCTTGTAATGCAAAAGTGACCAGCCAGCCAGGGCAGCATGGCTGGGCTCCACACAAGCTTGCTCATGGACAGGGGCGTTTAGATTCCTGTCAGTCTCATGTGTCTCAAACACTCCTTAGCTTTTAAAAACCATTAAAGCATACAAAAGCCTAAGCACACTTCACTCATGAATGATTCACACACGGGCAGGGTCACTGCCAAATGGATTTAACAACCCTGTGAAGCAAACACGCGCACTCTCCTTCCAACACTAGCGTCTTCTGGTACTTACGCACTCTCCTTCCAACACTAGCATCTTCTGGTACTTACGCACTCTCCTTCCAACACTAGCATCTTCTGGTACTTACGCACTCTCCTTCCAACACTAGCATCTTCTGGTACTTACGCACTCTCCTTCCAACACTAGCATCTTCTGGTACTTACATAGACTATTTTTCAGCAAGAAGACGTTCAACTACTATTAACTAAGTAAGTTAAGAATGGCCGGGAGTACCGAGACAGCACTGCGGGAAGCGAGTAAGTAGTGGAGTTATGGGGGAGAAAGAAGTGAGAAAGCAGGTAGTAGAGAGAAGATGGAAGGCGGAGAAGCCTAGGGGTTTGTGCTATGAGGAGAGGCAGGACCGGAGACTAGGAGACTGTTGCTGCTCTTGCTCCTTGGGAAATGGTGAACCACACTGCCCACCAAGAGAACCAATAACAAAGGCAAGTGCCAGTGGGCCTACGCCTTCTTCCCTCGAGAAAACCGATCACCGTGTGAGTCGCTGTGATGCCCAGGAAGAGAAGCAGACCTGCAGAGCAGAGCCCCACGACTGCCTGACATGCCGTGCTGTGTTCACTTCCTATCACCAGCCTATCTGCTAATCTCTCTAGTTGACTCTGGTGGTTCAGCGTGAGACTGGACAACTCTATGCTGAATTACAGTTTCTCTGTGCCGTGTTTGACTTTGGCCAGGGGTTTATTTCCTTTGTAATCTCTGGGTTGGACAAACATGTAAAGGCACTCAGAGGGCCCGCCCACCACGCGGCCAGCACCGAAGCAGGAGCCAGTACGATGTGCAAGTCTGTGATAGAGAACTGAGCCGTGCATGAGAGAGAAGCTGGAAGGGTTGAGCGCTGTGAAGAGAGGTGGCTCTGGAGGGCGAAGGGAAAAGAGCAACAGCCTGGTGTGAGCCGCCTGTCCCGTCACCTGAGGCCATCCATGGTGAAGTCCCAGCCTGCACTGCCACTGAGGGCTATGTCTGGGTCTGTGACATGATCCATGGTCCATGTAAAGGCATCCTGGGTATGAGCTGATCTCTAGGACCATGCTGCTATCCAAGGGCTGTGAAGAGCTGGCCCTGTCTCTCACTGACTGCAGCACTCTAGAGAGACGCCTGCACTGCATCCTGCCTCCCTGGGCAGCACAGTAGAGATGGCCCTAGTGGCAAAGAGAGGAACGAGCTGACATTGCCACTCATCTGCCATGAGGTGATGTGGGCACAGGAGAGATATCTTCTCCCCCTTGACCCTTGTCACCTGCAGCAGGCTGGAGCTGGCCCTGCCCCCTCACTGGGTGCAACACTCAGGACAGCGGGCCCTGCATCGAGGTAGCAAATAGAGTGTGTGTATGTGTGTATGTGTGTGTGTGTGTGTAGTGTACATGTATGCACAAGGCTGAGTTGGCACAGAGGCATGAGAGCTGGCCCTGCCCTTGCTGTCTGTGGCACTGGGTAAGCTAGCCGGGACCAGGCTGGAGCACTCACCACCCAGGAGGTGTGGGTGTGGGAGAGTTAGTGGGCTGACCATCTCAGCTTCCACCCAGGCCCAGATTTGGGGCTTTGGTTTAGCTCACCCCAACACACACCCCATCTATGAACCACTGGCGCACGTGAAGGGCTAGTCATCCAGATCCAAAGCTGAAGGACCTTCATGACACAGGGCAACAACAGGGTATCTGAAAGGAGTCCAGTGAGATCCAGTATTGATGGTGTAGCAGAAGCCAGAGGTCTCGAACCAGACCAATGACTCGTAATGAACATTTGCAAGTCAAACTATGTGGACAAAAGGTACACTATGTGACACACTACAGCTTCTACGGTGAGATCTCTGTGTGTGTTTATTTTAGGGGGATTGCAAGGGCGGAGGGCAGATAGGAAGACACAGGGGAATGGATCACTGAATCACTTAAGGCCACGTCTCCACCTTAGTTCTTTCTTTCTTTCTTTTTTAAAAATCTTTTATTTACTTATTTATTATTTATACAGTGCTCTGCCTGCATGGACACCTGCAGGCCAGAGGAGGGCATTATATCACATTACAGATGGTTGTGAGCCATTGTGTGGTTGTTGGAAATTGAACTCATGACCTCTGGAAGAGCAGTCAGTGCCTCTTAAACTCTGAGCCATCTCTCCAGGCACCTGCTTTGGTTATCTCCATAAGCAATCCTCCACTCCAGACTTACTTAATTACACCTTTAAGTCCTGTTTTTTTTCTGCGGCCCTCCAAGCCTGCGGATGCTATGGCTTAAATATGGGAAGTCCCCCACACTCGGGTTCTGGAAGCCTGTTCTCCAGCTGGTAGTGCTAAACACAGGATGTAGAACCTTCCAGAGCCGGGGCCAAGCCGCCAGGCCTTGTCTCATCCCAGAGCTCTAGGGAGTTGAAATTCTAAAACACAAGGCCAACAAGACAGACGCATAGGAGGCTGAGATGGCACAGTATTAGCAGTCGTAAAGACAGTTACAACAACGCACACATGCACACAGCTGTACTTAGGAAGTGGAGAAATGTAAGTACAGAAACTTAAACACCCCCCACCTTGCGCATTTACATTCTCTCACAAGAGAATGTGGAAGGAAAGACATCTTACAGAGGTTTAAAAAAAAAAAAGTTTGCAAGATTTAGTGACAGCACACGGATGGTAGAAGTGGGGACTATGAACTATGCTACAGTATTTAGAGTTCTAAAGTTAATGAGGGCACACAGATCCTTCCCTTTGTTCTAGGTGTAAGACTGGCTCCTCCATCTCCATGTAAGTACATTTCATGTGTTTTCATGAGTTAAGGTATTAGGAATAAAATATAGGTGAATAGTTCCTAAACACAACAAAATGTAAGCTCGAAGTAAAATTTTCAGAAACAATGCAACAGTATTGTCACAGTTCTTGGTCAACATGACCAAAGGTCTAATTGTTACCGTAAGACAAGGTGAGGGACAAGGTATATAAATGAGAAGGAAAGTAAATGATTCATTTATAAGAGGTGTGATTATACAGAAAGTGAAAGACTATGTAGCTTACTAAGATGTAAGACAGAGCGATTAGAGCCACTTCAAGAAATCTACAGCAGCACCTCTAGCTGCGGCAACTAACAAGGCAGAAACATAGGGCCAGGGGGGTGGAGGGTGGGCTACGGTGGGGGGTGGAGAGGGGGTGGGGAGGGCGACGGCTCGGTGGGTGGTGCATGCGGAAGCTGCTGAACTCAGCCCTGAGCTGGGCACACTCACAGTCTCAGCACCCGAGGATGTCCCAAAGAAAGAAGCAGACCGGCACACCAACACTACACTGAACTACAAAGCTCCTAAGAAATACAGAAAAGCATTTTCAGAGCTTAGCATCAGCAATGATTATTCAGAAAAGACAAGACAGAGAAAACACTAAACATAAAATGAAAGACCTGGGCTGGGAAACGGCTCAGCGTAGAAGCTGAAGACCAGGGCTCAATGCCCAGAACCCACTCAGAAGAACACTACCAGTCCCCGAAAGCTGTCCTTTGACCTCCACGTGTACAGCATCACGACGTCTGCTCCACTGCCACACACAAGCAATAAACAGCCACAAAAAATAGGGTTGGAGAGATGGCTCAGAGGTTAAGAACATGGGCTGCTCCTCCAGAGGTCCTGAGTTCAATTCTCAGCACCCACACAGTGACTCACAACCATCTGTAAATGGAATCTGATTCCCCCTTCTGGTGTGCATGGAGACAGAGCACTCACATACAATATATATATATTTAATTCTTAAAAGGCCTAAAGTAGATACTGACTTGATCAAAAGAGATCCTGTCAGAACCACAAATATGACATGGAGAATCCATGAGACAAACCTAGAAACTGAGGGAGCAAAGGGAGCCTGTGCTAAGGCACCACAGTCCCATCCCAGTCTCCCTTCCAGGGCCTGAGACAGCACAGGGCGAGGATCTATCTGGCTCTAGCAGGTGACTGTAGCTGCTGAGGAGCTAGCGGGAGGCAGTCCTGAAGCTATCCCAACTGAAAACTTGTCAACAATATGCTAACCAGAACCAAAACCTCAGTACATATTTGCTCTAAGAGTGAAACAACCGGGGGCTGGAGAGATGGCTCAGTGGTTAAGAGCACTTGACTGCTCTTGCAGAGGTACTGAGTTCAATTCCCAGCAACCGCATGGTGGCTCACAACCATCTATAATGTGATCAGATGCATACTGTATACATTAAAAAAAAAAAGAGTGAAACAACCCAAATGTCCACTAACAGGGAACTCTGGGAATGGGGAATTAATACTAGTGCGACTGTACACAATTATTGTGAAACAGCAAAACAAAAACAACAAACAAACAAAAAACCCAACAGTAAATTGTATTAAACAAACATATACTTGGGGCCTGGGAGATAGGTCTGTGGGTAAGAGTACTTGCTGTGCAAGCATGAGGACATGAGTTCGAATCCCCAGTATCCACCTAAACAGCTGGCCCATGACTGTAACCCCATGTAGTGGAGGGCTGCTGAGGCTTGCTGGCTAACAGCCCAGTTCCAGAGACGCCCTGTTTAGAGGAATTAGTGCTGAAACAAAGTAGGACAGACACCTGCAAGGGCTCCCATACCTGCGTAGACATGTGCATACCCACACATAAACACACAGCACAGAAAACGGTCTGCACAAGCCGATGTGTAGTAGATCACACTGTAAGGGGCCAATATATTTATGAATTACTAGTATCATCTGAAAATGTAGCCTATGTATGAAAGAGGTCTAATTCTAGTTGGAACTAAAATCTGGAGAATCATTAACTGTATCTAAGAACTTTGTGCTGGCCGTAATGACAGCAGCTCACATTTTCTCTGATGACCGAACGCTTCCTGTCTTACACCATAACCAGGTCAGCCAACGTAAAAGGCGATCCACATATTGTCTCTGAAGGCACAGAGAGAGCTGTGCCCTCACACTGGGGCTTCCTTAGCAGTGAGCAGGACTTCATCAAAGGAAATGACACCAGCTCTTGGAATTACTAAAATCAAAGTGACTTATGTAAAGGAAATACTGAAAACCAGGACCCTCTGAAAACAGTGCCTGCTCCCTTCCCCTCTCTCTGACAAACAATGCTGCTGGGGCTTAGGGTGTAGCTCAGTGGAAACTCGCTTGTTTTGCATGCGCTCAGTCCCAAGGTTCAACACCCCACTACTACCAAGTAATAAAGTCATCATAAAAAAGTTTTATGTATGATCCTAGTTAGTTGGGGGGGGGGGGGAATCTAAATTTTCTTGCCCCCATCTTAACCCAAATACTTATCTTAAATTAACATTAAAAACTGTAAATAATAACTTCAAATACAGGTGCATACAGGGATCATCCCAACCCATTCCCCTAGGCCGAGCTCCGTGTGCCGGTCCTACGCGCAGCACCCCTAGGCCGAGCTCCGTGTGCTGGTCCTACGCGCAGCACCCCTAGGCCGAGCTCCGTGTGCCGGTCCTACATGAAGCACCCCTAGGCCGAGCTCCGTGCGCCGGTCCTACGCGCAGCACCCCTAGGCCGAGCTCCGTGCGCCGGTCCTACGCGCAGCACCCCTAGGCCGAGCTCCGTGCGTCGGTCCTATGTGCAGCACCCCTAGGCCGAGCTCCGTGCGTCGGTCCTACGCGCAGCACCCCTAGGCCGAGCTCCGTGCGCCGGTCCTACGCGCAGCACCCCTTGCTGAAGGGCGGATACTCACTGAACGTCTTGCAGATGTCAGACACAGCTTTGAAGACTCGGTCAGAGAAGTTTACCTTCACCTTCACGTACTTCATGTTGGGGAGCTGCAGGCGGAGCAGTTTGTGCTGGGGGGTGAACTGCAGCCTGGCGTCGGCCTGGACCCCGTACTTATCCAGGGTCCAGTGTGTCTTGAGCAGCCAGGTTCGCTTCTTCTCCCACCAGAGGGCGTGGTCTGACCAGTCTTTTTTTACATCTGTAGACAACAAACAGTAAACAAGAAAAACCCACTTAAAAATCATCCAGAACACCTGGAGAGAAAGTAAATACAGAAAACAAAAACCTAGTACTTAAAGACAAACAATAGACATTAGAAAGCAAAACCGGGTGCTGAGGAGAAACAAAAGACCATTAAGAGATAGGTGCAAGGGGGGGGGGGAACTGTGGAGAAAACACTTTCTCAGCACTCAAAACCCAGTGCACACAGAGCCCAGAAAAATACCCAGGGTCCACAAACAAACCTGACCTTGGAAGTCAAACAGCCCTGGGATTGGAATAGGAAGGACTAATAAAAACTGAGTGGTGGATTCTGAATTTAGCTTTAAAGAATGGACAACAGCATGTCCATGAAGTATATAAAAAGGCTCATTTCTGGGGCTACCTCCACACGGTGGGGGATGGAGAGGCAGCTCAATGGTTAACCGCACGGCCGCTCCTGCACATGAGGTGACTCATGAGCACCCTTAGCCCAGCTCCAGGGGGAATTTAATACCTCCGGCTTCCACGGACACCGGCACTCAAGTGCGCACCCGCCCAGCCACCCCCCATATAATTAAAAGTCTTAAGAAGAAGAAATAAAAATAATGTGCTATGGTAGGTAAGGGTTAGGAACACAGACTGAGAATCACAGCGAATGGACATTTTAGGTGAAGAAAGGCGTGTGGAAAGACCCCGGAACAAACAGCCTGTAGCTTAGACATGCTTCCTCCCAAGAGCGTCCTGAGGAAGGCAATCCAGAGAACTGTCTAGTTAGCGTTTCTGTTGCTGTGGGAAGATAAACATCCTGACCAAAATGGGGGAGGAAAGGGTTTACTTCAGCTCACAACTCTCAGGTCACACTCCATCACTGAGGGAAGTCAGGGCAGGAAATCGAGGCAGGAACTAAAGTAGAGGGCGCAGAAGAAGGCTGCTGAGTGGCCTGCTCTCCATGGCTTGCTCACTTTGCTTTCTTACACAAGTCAGGACCACCTGCCCAGGGGAAGCGCCGTCCACACTTGAGTTGGGCCCTCCAACACCAACCAACAAATCAAGAAAATGCTCTATAAGGCCAATCTGACAAATAAATTTTCTCAATTAGGATTTCCTATTCCCAGATATGTCTAGGTTTGTATCAAGTTGACAAAAACCAACCAGGACAAGGATCACAGAGACCAAGTTTATTCTTTGGACATATTCTGATACAAGCTTATAGAAAACATTAACATCTATAAAATGTTTTAGCAGCTTTAGAAACCAGATACACAAGATTTGGCTACAATCAGATCAGGCATACGGGGACAATAAACTTGTAACAGGAAGATATACAACCAACTTCAGCCAGTATTTATAGTAGTACTAAATGAAAAAAAACTTCTTGGGTCAATTGCATATTAAGCTTACTAAGGGCCAAAAGGGGAAGAGATGACTTAAAAGCAAGAAAACAGCCCAAAAAATACTCCAAAGGAAGAAAAAGCCAAACGGAAGAGAACTCACTCCACCAACAGCAAAAGAAACTATGATGAACAACATCCTTAAGGATAAAAATGGCTGAGACGCTCAGAGCAGCTCTTGGCAGCACGCAGCAGAGCGCATGTACGGGGAAGGGCACAGCTGCAGGGGCCAGCTCCTGTCCCCTTTCTAAGAATCCAGCCGCACTGTGAACAGCGGAGACTCTTGTTTATGGCAGCTGATAAATGGTAGAATCTTATCTGAAGCAAAGATGATTCTCCAAGTGGCTTTCTCACAGAACTGTATAAACCGTGGTGCTGGGAGTGCATCTTGCAAACACACGTGGAACCAATATTTTGCAGCTACTCTGTTAAATGTGTAGTGTTCGCGTCTCATTTTCCAGCACATAATTTGACAACTTTTGGAAGTCCTGAGTTCTGGATTAGTTTGCTGCAGACAGCTGCAGCTGGGGTTTTTTATAGGAGCGTAATTGGGCACACCTGCTGCTTTTCTCTCTAGATTAGAGATTAAAACATTCAGCGGGAGGCTGGGCTCAACTGCTTTACCTCCCCACACCTCCACCCAGGCACTTCAGTTAGGACTCTTGTGACAGCAACACCATTGAGAAAATGAAATCAGGGCCGGAGAGATGGCTCAGGGGTTAAGAGCACTGGCTGCTCCTCCAGAGGTCCTGAGTTTAATTCCCAGCAACCACATGGTGGCTCACAACCATCTATAATGAGATCTGATGCCCTCTTCTGGCCTGCAGGTGTACATGCAGACAGAGCACTGTATACATAATAATAAATACGTTTAAAAAAAGAAAGAAAATGTATTTTAAAAATTAAAAAAAAAAAAAGAAATAAAGAAAATGAAGCCAGCTGGGTAGTGGTGGCACATGCCTTTAATCCCAGCACTCAGGAGGCAGAGGCAGACGGATCTCTGTGAGGCAGATCTCTGTTGAGTTCGAGGCCAGCCTGGTCTACACAGCAGTTACAGTCAGAGTTACACACAAAGAAACCCTGTCTTGAAAAGAAAAGAAAACAAAACAAAAGAAAAGAAAAGAAAAGAAAACAAAACAAAACAAAACAAAACAAGAGCGGGGCGTGGTGGTACACAACTTCAATCCCAGTGCCGGGAGGCAGAGGCAGGCGGGTCTCTGAGTTCGAGGCCAGCTTGGTCTACAAAGCAAGACCAGGACAGCCAAAGCTACACAGAGAAACCCTATCTCGAAAAACAAAAAAAACAAAACAAAACAAAAAGTCACTCTGGGGACTTAAGAAATGGCTCCACTGTTAAAAGCACTTGCTGCTTCTTGCAGAGGATGTGAGTTTGGTTCCCAGCACCTACACAACAGCTCACGGTTATCTGTAATTACAGTTCCAAGGGATGCGGGGCCCTCTCTTCTGGCCTCTGCGTGGACCAGGAAGGCCTGCGGTATGCACACATACTCACAGGCAACACATCCGTACCTTTTTTAAGGTATGGATAAATAAATAGAAACCTTTTTTTTTTTTTTTTTGGGTAAGGTCACTCTGAGCCAGGCAGTGGTGATGCAAGCCTTTAATCATAGCACTTGGGATGCAGAGGCAGGAGGATCACTGTGAGTTCGACAGCTTAGTCTACAGATCCAGTTCCAAGACATCCCACTTGGGTCTATGCAGAGAAACCCACTCTTAATAAACAACAACAAATCAATAAATAAATAAAAATTTAAAACCCCAGAAGAGTTGGGTTGCCCCCAAAGTAACTCTGAGATGGAACTCTGAGTGGCTCACTTGAAGAACAGGGATTGGGCATAGGAGGTCCCAGGAAGTCGCTGGAGAGGGGGCAAGGCCACTGAGCTCAGTATCGGATGTCAACAACTGCAGTCCATTTCTCCTCAGAGCTGATGCAACAAGACAAAACAAAGGCTGGGGCTGGGCATTTCTCCACTTCCTAGTTTAAGCATTAAAAGCCTAGCACTTCCGGGCTGCCTCTCAAGTGGCCTAGGGCCATGCATGCACTCCACAGGCTCACAGCAAGTCCAGAAATCCCTATGCTTTAGCAAAGGACGCTGCAGGAACGTTAGGAATCTGCCCACACAGCTGAAGGTGGACTGGGGGTGGGGGGCGGTCCCCTAGCACCTGTCCCAGCCTGAAGTAAATGCTGCTTGACGAGAAAAGCAGCTGCTTAACAGACAGGGCAGCAGGACAGAAGCAGAGCTTTAGGACGCAACAAAGGCCCGAGGAGAAACCTGAAATAGAAGCCATGCATAAATTTTGACAGAGACAACTTGTTCCAGACCACATAAGTTACAAGTGGTCCAAAAAAATTGCATTTTTGAAGTTAAAAAGACAAAAACAAAAAACACCCCAAATAAGATGGAAAGCTAAGGGTGGCAAACTAGGCGTGGCTGAAGGACCTAATACACCTTCTGGGGTTTTTAGCAACCCCAAGAGCTAAAAACAGGTTTCGGACCCGTAAGGGGTTTTGTAGCACAAGGCCACACTCATCTCTCTGCCCAGAGGCTGTGACTGCGTCTGCTCTCAACATCAGCGTCATCCTGACAAACGCGCTGTGGCCCTCCTTGCCTGAAATACAGCACTGTTTGGACTCAAGGCTCCATCGATAAACTGTGCAATGAAATCTCATCTTTTCTTGTTTCTGCCACCATGACTCCCTGTCCCCTGTCCCCAAGGACTGTACCCTGAAACGGAGAGTCCCAAAAAAAAAAAAAAACCAGCCTCTTAAAAAAAAAAAAAGGCAAAAACTTCACCACAGACCCCTCAACTTTCCATCAACCAGCATTCAAGTGACCCCGACACAGACTTTCCCCGATGTCCATTTTCCTGGTTTCCCATCAGACACCCAGCACACAGTGACAAGGTTTGAAAAAAACAGCACAGCTCCCACGGTAGCACGAAAACTCGGCCCGCCAGTGTGTTTATAAACCACAAGTGGATGGCTGCTCCTCTCTTTTAAAGCCTGATTTCCAGCCAAGGCCATTCCTTGAAGCAGCAGCCAGCCTGCAAGGATAAACACGGACGAGAACAAGGACTCGAAATCCCCGCTGCTCACCCACTGTTAGGACAGGAGTTCTCTCATCAGGCGGAGTCATCCACAAGGAAAGGACCTGAGCACAGAGCCTTAGCTCTGTGGGGGAGGGGAGGTCAAATGTAGCAAACCTGATGTCACACTGTGGGGGGCAGAAACAGATCTCTGGAGCTCCCTGGCTAGCCAGTCTCAGAGAGAGGCTGTGAAGAAAGGAAGGTGAGGAGAAATAAGAACGCGCACCTTTGCTCCTGGGGCTAGGGCTACACAGAGCCTGTGTGAGTTAAGAGCTACCACTGCTGTGATCACACTATGACCAAAAGCAAGGCGGGAAGGAAAGGGTTATTTGTCTTATGCTTCCACACCCACAGTCCATCCCCGAAGGAAGTCAGGACAGGAACCACAAAAAGCCCGTAACCTGGAGGCAGGAGCTGATGCAGAGGCCATGGAGGGTGTGGCTTCAGACTGCTTTCTTACAGAACCCAGGACCACCAGCCCAGGGTGGCTCCACCCACAACGAGCTGGGCCCTCCCCCATCAGTCACTAATTAAAACGTCCTACAGGATTGTCTGCCGCCTGAACTTATGGAGGCTTCTTATTTTTTTTTTTTTTTTTTTCATTTGAGGCTCCCTCCTCTCTGACAATTTTAGCTTGTGTCAAAGGGTGGCACAACACTAGCCAGCACAGAAACCCTGTCTCAAAAACAAAACAAAACAAACAAACAAAACATGCTAGAAGACACTTGTGCCGGCATCTGGTGTGCATGCAACATCTAGCATGCACACACAACAGGTACACATGTGCATACCCACACACACACTACAAGAAGAAAAATGGTGTTGGGAGTTGGACATTAGAGGGATTGTGGCACCTGTAGTCTATGGTAAGACAGTGGACACTCTGGTACTATTACAGCTGTGCATCTGCATCTGCGTAGAACTCAGAAGACAGCTTCTGGAATGAAGGACCTGCCTTTCTGTGGGCTTCCAGGCTCACACAGCACGTTTACCCAGGGAGCCATCTCCCTAGACCATCCACTAGTACTTTTTTTGTTTGTTTTTTGTTTTCTTCAGACAGGGTTTCCCTGTGTAGCCTTGGTTGTCCTAGACTCTCTCTGTAGACCAGGCAAGCCTCGAACTCACAGCGATCAGCCTGCACCTGCTTCTCGAGTGCTGGGATTATAGGCGTGTGCCACAAAGTCTGGCTCTAGTAGCACTCTTAAAGACAACAGACCACCAACCTAGTCCACAGTATTTATCACTATTGCTACAGATTGTCAAACAGCGCCTGTAAAACAATTCATTGACAAATTATCTGTTAAACAATGAGTCAACCTCACTGTCCCAATGCTGGAGATGGCACTGGATGAACAAAGCTGTGGCACCTGAAGGAGGCTGTGTCACCAGGTGAAGACTCCAGAGCAGGCAGCAGCCTTGTCTGCTGTAAAAAAGTTGTCTAGATTTTATTGTATGAGATAAGCCACTTGGTCAGTGACTTCCAATCTGATCAGCATTCTAACTGCCTGAATAGCATTTAATTTAGTTAATTTTGGTTTTGAGACAGGGTTTCTCTGTGTAGCCCTGGCTATCCTGGACTTTGTAGACCAGGCTGGCCTCGAACACACACAGATCTGCTAGCATCTGCCTCCCTGAGTTCTGGGATCACAAGCCTGCGTCACCTCACTTGGCTTTAACTTTTTTAACTCTAAGCAATATTTCTAAAACATTGATGCGTAGCCCCGTCTGCAAATCAGAGGTATTTTGCTGTGGACAGGTATCTGTATTTGGTTGGGGTTTTGTTTGGGGATGGGCAGATAAAGGTGAGTCTCTCCCACCCACCACCTTAGATTAACTATATCAATAGGGCTGGAACTGGTTTTTTAAAAGAGTGTGATTTGTGTCTCACAATAGTCCCTGAGAGTGTTCACCAAGAGAGTGCAAAGTGAAAAAAGCCCAGAACCACCTGAAGGCCTATGGCTGGGCGAGGGTACAGCAACCCCTAACCCTAACCCTGAGAAACACACAGCGGCTTTGATATTTTGCCCCGGGACGAGCAGCACAACAGGGTGGGGGCGGGTGGGTGGGGGCACAGATGGTCAGAAAAGGGATGGCAGGTCTCACTGTGCTGAAAAAACGCCTGTGTGACCTGTATATATCCAGCTCTCAGAGGACGTGCTTTATCCAGAACCATCTTTTGGGTCCTCAGGCTCTTCCCCTTGGCTTGCTTCCCTGCTGCGAATTCCTTATTACAAATGAACGTTTGTTATGCTGACAGCTTTCCAGGCGTTGATTTGCTATGGCTCAAAGGCTGGAGTCTACTCCAGCTGTTAACTGCTTATTCCACGACGGCGATCATGCCAATATTGTATGTATGCATTTCGCATGTGTACGTGTACACACACACACACACACAGAGTCTCAGAAGATTCCCACTCTGTTGACAGACAACATCCAGGAATCGAGTGCAGACCCCACCAGACAGCCCTAATCACACTGAAAGACAGCGTGAACCAGTCCAGTCAATGTGATCGCGCTCTGTCTTCAGGCGTGGTCAGCAAATCAGATGATTCTGATGGAATTTCCACACGTCTCCTGCCATTACCTGACTCCCTTCCCCCTCCCTCCCTTTGTCCAGCATTCTAGTCCTTCTGGACCTCGGCAGCCGTTGGGCTGTCAGAGATTATCCAAGATTATCCCTTAGGCAACAAAAGGCAGGAGCCTCCCGCCCAGAGGAAAGTCCAAGAACTTGTGGCTACTGAGGGACCGAGGCAGCCCAGAGGTTAACGATGACTCTGACGGTCTGATGTACACCACAGGTGTATATCAATGAGGAGCTATATATGTCCCTGATGCCAGAGGTAAGGGAACGACTCCTTTGGGGTGAGGGAAGTCTGTTTCACAAGTTCCTGAGGAATGCTAGCTTTTCCCTAACCACCAGAAATCTTTCTGTAGTATAGTGTGAATTGGGCGAAGACTGCCATCCCTGAACACATGCACTGGCCTCTGGAGTTAATGGAGCTGGAGTTTCCTTTGGGCCTGACACCCGGGTATATAGCTAGCTGCAGGAGAACCACACTCTCCCAGGTTGACTGATGATACACTTGAATATTTCCAACAAAAATCAGGAGTCACTCAGGAATGAGAAAGAAAATAGACTGGATTGCCTCAGAGGAAAAAAGGCTGTTAAGTAAAGTCTGCAACTAAGAGCAGCAGTTTGCCTGCAAGATGTAACCGCTCACCAGTGACCACATTATTCTAGAAATAGCGACTCAAAATGAACTCCAAAACTAATCTTGCTCTAGAAGAATGCCCCTGAAAGGAACAGAACTCAGCAGTACATCCTCTAGAGCCTAAGTTTTTATAATATAGTCCTATGAATGTACCAAAAACAGCAGGGGGTAAAAACAAACAAACAAAACCCTTTAACTCCTGGATTCTGCTGAAACTTAGCCTAGCACACTGCATTGTTATTTAGCAATAAAATGAAAGGCTCGCCGCTGGGCAACGTGGACCCGAACCTAGGTCCACCTCACCTGCAGAAGGTTCTCTTATCTTCATGCGTTGTGTAATATACACATTAACTCATCCTTCCTGCTTGAAACCTGACATCTCTTTTAATGTCTCTTTCGGTTCTGTTCTGTCCAAGTACGACCAGGGCACATTAGCAGCTGGGTCTGTCCCGTCCTCGCCTTCCGACACTTCCTACTTCACTCAATACTTCAGCTCTACTCTCAGAACTGGAGACTGGCCTACGGAGGGGACAGCCTCAAGGGACAGGAGGACAGTCTGCTACTCCGAGCTATAACACAGCCCCTTTCAATGCTCCAGAAAGATCCTTTTAGGCCGCTCCAGTTGGCCTTGAACTCACCCCCTATGGCTCTAGCAGTCGTTGGACTTTCAAATATTTGAACAACTTTCCAGTAGCTAGGGATTACAAGTTTGCACCACACCAAGGCCCAGTTTGGAGACCTATTTTTATAGTCTCCCTTTGTTAACTTTTTAAAAAAAGATTTATTTAATTATTATTTATACATATTCTGCCTGCATGTGAGCCAACAGGCCAGAAGAGGGCACAGGACCTCATTGTAGATGGTTGTGAGCCACCATGTGGTTATGGGAATTGAACTCAGAACATTTGGAAGAACACACAGTACTCTTAACCTCAGAGCCATCTCTCCAGCCCCTCTTTGTTAACTTTTACAATGAAGATATCACTTTACTTCTAATGAAAAACTCTGAAGTCTCGGCTGCAATACCTAACCCTCTTCATGAGTTACATCTTACTCGGCACCAGGGCCCTCCCACTCCAGCCCTCTGGCGGGGTTTATGAAACCAGGCGGTCTGGGTTTCCCTGACTTGACACTTTTCCCTTCATCTCTATCCCCAACCAGTCAGTGCCTTAGCATCCCAGTTTTCCCCATGACTCGTCTTGTCGGGGCGGCCAAGGTCAGCTTAGCGTCCTGAAACACTTCGAGTCACTCCAGTGTAGGCATGTCTGTATGAACGCACACGCCTGTGAAGTCAAGAGTCCAGTACTCAAAGTTGTCTGGCTCAAGTGCTCGTGTGTGTGTGTGTGTGTGTGTGTGTGTGTGTGTGCGCGCGCGCGCGCGCGCGCGCGCAGGCCTGTGGATGCGCTTTGCACACGCGCACTCATGCTATATGGAAGTGGAATGACAACTCTGAGGACTGGGCTCCCTCCTTCCACCATGGGTTTCAGGGATTAAATGAGCAGCTCGAGGTGTCAGCCAAGACTGCTCATCCACCAAGTCCCAGGGGCGCCCCTGAAGTATAGGCACGCCTCCGACACAGGCCCCGCTTTATATGAGCTCCAGGGATTTGAACTTGGGCTCTCATGACTGTCCAGCAAGCACTTCACTGAGCCACCTCCTCAGCCCAGACCAGTTAACTGAGGCCCGGAAACAGCTTCTTGTTTGTTTGTTTTTCAAGACAGCATCTCTCTGTGTAGCCTTGGCTGTCCTGGACTCGCTTTGTAGACCAGGCTGGCCTCGAACTCACAGAGCTCTGCCTGCCTCTGCCTCCCGAGTGCTGGGATTAGAGGCGTGCGCCACCACCAGCCGGCTCGAAACAGCATCTTTTATGCTTTCTAAATCTAGATCGACATTTCACTCTTTATATTCTTGTTGCTGTTTGAGGAGGAGAAGGAGGTGTTTGTGTTTTTCCGGGACAGGGTCTCACTGTGCAGCCCTGGCTGGACCGGGTCTTGCTTTGTAGGTCAGGCTAGCCTGAACACAGAAGTCGGCCTGCCTCTGCCTCCTGAGTGCTGCTCTTTGTACTGTCAATGCCATTCGGAGCCAGGTGGCACAGACCTGCAATCCCTGCTACTTGGAGGCTGAGGGAGAAGAATCACAAACTCAAGGCCTGCCCGCATGACTCAATCTGTCAAAATGTAACGTGTTTTTAAAGAGCTGTAGCTCAGAGGAGGGGTGCTTGCTTAGCAGTCAGAGGTCATGGGTTCACTCCCTAGGGCGCTGGGATCAGTATCAGGAAACATTTGAGACCATCTTCTACATATAAGGAGGTTTTGCTTGGGTGTTGTTTCCATGGCAACATCTTCACCCTGTCACGCTGTCTTCTCTTTGTTGTTGTTTTGTGTTTGGTTTTTTGAGACAGGGTTTCTCTGTGTAGCCTTGGCTGTCCTGGACTCACTTTGTAGACCAGGCTGGCCTCGAACTCACAGAGATCTGTCTGCCTCTGCCTCCCGAGTGCTGGGACTAAGGGCGTGCGCCACCACCGCCCAGCCCCACGCTGTCTTCTCTTTATGGCAGTACATTTGGTCTTTACCAAGGTGTGTCAAGTTCCGCCGCCGGACCTGAGTCTTCGCGATGGCAACAGGATGCAGGCTGCCAGGCTGAGCCACCTCTGCAGACCGGTGCAGACTGGTGCAGACCAGGTTCGGACCTTGCACCAGCACATCCCTATCACTACTGGTTGCGCTTTTATCTTCATTAACCAATCTCCTCTTTCAATTATCCATTCTTATAAAATATCATAGAAGTTTATCTCCTGCAGACAAGAGGCAGCACGTGTACACACTTTGTTGACTCCAGGGGGCAGAGGTACAGCAGCCAATGGCACTTTAGAATGTGAGTAAGTGCTGGGACGGATGTCACTCAGTTACCAGGACTAAGAGCTGGTGGCACAAACTGTGCTTCACACATCAGTGACAGGTCGGGCAGAAGTAAGTAAAACGTGGGTTGTGTGGTTGGGCAACTGGTCCAACTGCAGTTACAGTAACAAATGAGTATCCTGATGGTAGAAGCGTTGTTTTGAAAAACCTGTTAAAATATTAACTTGTTAACAGGAACATGAACAGCCTCAAACAGTTATAGCTCAAGACACTGTTTGTTTACATCAAGACTTCTGAGGTTAACTGATGGGGTCTGTCTCCGATAATGGAAACATTTAGAAACTGCCATGGAACAAGGATCTGGACCCTCTCGTGCTAACACATGGAAACCCTACTCCCCGGCGCCATGGGGCTTCAGGGAAGACAGTAGAGTGGAGGGTCCAGCTCCAGTCAGAGGGGTCCGGGGCCCCAGGAGGCAAAGCTGGAAGCCCCTCCCATCAGCAGAAAGCAACCAGGCTGACTCAGAATTCTCAGTCACCAGAGCTGTGAAGGCTAAATCTTGTTAAAAACACACAACAGAAGCCGGGTGTGGTGGTGCACGCCTTTAATCCCAGCACTTGGGAGGCAAAGGCAGGTGGATCTCTGAGTTTGAGGCCAGCCTGGTCTACAAAACGAGTCTAGAATAGCCAAGGCTACACAGAGAAACCCTGTCTCAAAAAACCAAAACCCAAACAAAACACACAACAGAGGATATCTTACGACAAACTAACAAAAAACACAACTTCTTTTTAAATTTTTTTATTTTATGTTCATTGGTGTTTCACTGCATGTGTGTTTATGTGAGGGTGTCAGATCCCCTGGAACAGGAGTTACAGACAGTTGTGAGCCACCATGTGATGCTGGGAATTGAACCCAGGGCCTCTGGAAGAACAGTCAATGCTCTTAACCACTTAGCCATCTCTCTAGGCTAAAACTAAGCTTTAAAACTAATTATTATTTCTTCTACATAACCAACAAAAATTTGGAATTCACTCTTCAAAACAAAACAAAAGTTAGGAATGGTGGTACAAATTTGTAATCCCACCACTTGAAATTAAAAGCTGGAGGCCAGGGGGCTGGAGAGATGGCTCAGCGGTTAAGAGCACTGGCTGCTCTTCCAGAGGTCCTGAGTTCAATTCCCAGCAACCACATGGTGGCTCACAGCCATCTACACTAGTATCTGATGCCCTCTTCTGACCTGCAGGTGTACATGCAGATAGAGCACTCTTTTTTTTTTTTTTTTTTTTTTTTTTTTTTTACTCTTATACACAGAATAAATACATACTAAAAAAGAAAGCTGGAGGCCGGCTGCCCTAGTTATCATGTTGCCCCCAACCCTCCCAAACTTAATGCGGAACTGGAGTGATCTAAGAGTAAACCACAACTGAGAAAGTGTTTCCAAAAGACTGACCTGTGGGCAAGACTGTGGCGTATGTTCTTCATTGGTGATAATGTGGGAGGTCCAGTGCACGGTGAGGAGTGCCAGGCAGGGCTGGTCGTCCCCAGTCCACGGTGAGTGGTGCCCCTCCGGGGCTGGTGGTCCCCAGTGCTTTAACAAAATAAGCTGACATCCCAAGAGGCAGAGACAAGTGCATCTCTGAGTTTTTTTTTTTTTTAAAATATTTTATTTAATTTTAATCTATGTGCATTGGTGTGAGAGTGTCAGATCTTGGAGTCACAGACAGTTGTGAGCTGCCATGTGGGTGCTGGGAACTGAACCCAGGACCTATGGAAGAGTAGGCAGTGCTCTTAACCACTGAGCCATCTCTCCAGCTTCCCGCATCTCTGAGTTTGAGGTCAGACTCATAGTAAGTTCCAGGACAGCCAGAGCTACATAGTGAGACCCTGTCTCAAAAACCAAAGGGTGGGAAAAAGTATTCTATGGGACTTAGAGGCAATTAAGCACACTGGCTGTGCGAGGTATGGTAGCACACACCTTAAATCTCAGCACTCGGGAGGCAGAGGCAGGTGGATCTCTGTGAGTTCAAGGCCAGCCTGGTCTACAAAGAGGAGAGCCTGTCTTGAAAAAACAGAAAGGAAAAGGAAAAAACACTGGCTGCTCTGCCACAGTTCAATTCTCAGCACCCACATGGCAGGCAAAACATCAATGCACACTTTAAATTAAAAAAAAAAAAAGGCAGGCTGAGTCAGGCTCGGAGAACAAGCTGGGTGCCTGCTTCCGCTCCTGCCTTCAGGTTCCTGCCTTGACTTCCCTCAATTATGGACTCTGATGTGGACTCTAGGCTGAAATAAACCCTTTCCTCTTCAGGCTGTTTTTTGGTCATGGTGTTTTATCATGCAACAAAAACCTAACTAAAAAACCAGCCTGGGCTATATAGTGAGTTCTAGGCTAGCCCTATAGTATGGCAAGACCCTGTCTAAAAACAAACAGAGCTAGCCAACAGAAACCAAGTCACAAATAACCTTTTGAAGTACAAATACAAAATTATGTCCGCTGACTTCTACTGACCTAGTTTCTCTGTGTGTAAGTATATACGAGCTCAAGCCAGTTTGTTGAGAAGTTTATCGGACCGAATGGACCGTGCAGCCACCAAGTGCACACAGTAGGCTCCACACAACTATTATTCCTAGAGGGCGGGAAGCCAACGCTGACGGTTTACTGCTAGTTTGCTCACCTGGCTTTGGTGCCTAGAAGCCAGGGCGCAGATCACAGGCAGGGTAAACACCCTACACTTCTCAAAGAGTACCACCAAGTGTACACACTAGACACTCCACCCACACAGGAAACAACCGCATCTGTCCTTTTAAAAGTGGTCAAAGGCCTGATGCCTTCAAATGGTAACTTGGTAAGACTCCTGGGCTTTGGCACTTTAAATTTCTCCCAGAAGAAAACACTAACAAATCCTAAGGCGTCAGGCCTGAGCCTGCAGGTCACTTCCCTCCACGAATCTGGCCTGTACTCTGGGGCAGGCTCTCAGCCCACCTTACTTACACTGACTTCTGCTACGTTTTAGTCATTACCATGTAAAGACCATGTTTCCTCATGACTACAAACGGAAGGAGAGTAAAATGTGAGCTGATTTTGTTCACACAACAGTTCTTACTTACAGATCGGTGCGCAAGTGAAGAATAAACAGTGTAAAATGCACTTTAAGTTCAGTAGGCTTTTAGGCCAATAAGCCCCGCCTCTCTAGGACAGCGCAACTCACCACCGCAGTGTCTAGCTCTTCCCTGGGCCCTCCCCACCTAAGGTCGGCCGCTAGCTATGCTTCCACTCTCTGCCATCGTCCTGTGTGATGGCATGAGTTACGGGGCAAGTCCTCCTTAGCCGGTCTACCGACTCAGAACCCAAAGGGACCCTGCTCCGTTTTGCTACTAGAAAGCCACTCACAGTGACAACAGGCAGGACACATGAAAGGAGCACTAAGCCCTCCACCCTCGCTACTGTTCCCAGGAAAGATGAATTCGCGCCCCCTCTTCACCAGTTTCATGCTGCACCTCCATCTCACCCTAACGCCCCTGTTTTGCGATCATCATTTAAGACATGTATTCCCCAAATCATACAGTGAAAACTAACAGTGGATCTCAGGAGGAGCCTGAGAGGCTTGTAACCAACCCTGGGAACTGTTACTTGACTGTATGCCAAAACTGCTCTACCCTGAAGGAGGTGGCGCATGCCACCATCCCCACTTCGCTTATGTGACAGCTAAGGCACAAACAAGGACACTGAGAAACTTAGCACAAGGCTGTGAAACATCAGTGTGGCCAAGCTACTGTTCAAACAGGCATGCTCTCACCTCAGGGAAGGGAATGGGATGTCACACTAATAGGCTGAATTGGTGGGAAAAAAAGAAAAATCTTCCGAAGTGGTTCTGACAAACAACGTAATCAAAGGCTTCTGACTAAACACTATGGTTAGAATATTTTAAATTAGCCAGACATGGTGGCACATGCCTGTAATCCCAGCACTCAAGAAGGCAGAGACAGGCACATTGCTGTGAGTTTGAGACCAGCCTGATCTACAAAAAAAGTGAGTCCAGGGCAGCCATGGCTACACAGAGAAACCCTGTCTCAAATAACAACAACAACAGGCCATTTAAAATTATTTCTCACATTTATGTTTTAGGTATTTAAAGGATTTTTTTTTTTTTTTTTTTTTTTTTTTTTTTTTTTGAGAGGTCTTACTATTAAATTTTCAACCCCGGGACAAATGGCTGAGCACCAATGCCTATTTAACATACCAAAGCGTAGCCAGCCTCCAGGTTCTCCCGGCATCCTTCAGTCCCTATTGATGACAGTGTGCGGCTGGCATTCCCCACTCCCTCCCTGGAACCTCTCCAGCCCAGAAGCTGGACTGCCCCCTCCTATTTAACCCAAGCATTTTGGTCCCCGCTTTTTGGTACCTCTGCGCCTCCTGGTTGCTGCACCTGGTTCCCCTCTTCCCACCCGGCCCAGCTCGGGGTCACGTCCACTCTGAACTCTCCCAGATGTCCCTGCTCTGGCTGTGTGTGTGTGTGTGTGTGTTCTCTCTCTCTCTCTCTCTCTCTCTCTCTCTCTCTCTCTCTCTCTCTCTCTCTCTCTCTCATACCTATGATAAACCTTCTCCTCCCTGTACCTAGGAGCAGTAGTGTTCCTTTCCTTTTCTTTTTATTTATTTTTTCATTCATCTGGTACCAAAACCCGGAATCAGTCATGTTCCTTTACTTTTCCTTTATTTTTGTCACTCAGTTACTATGTAGCCCTGGCTACATGGTAAGATATACTTTTTGTTTGTTTTTGGTTTTGTTTGTTGTTTGTTTTTTTGAGACAGGATTTCTCTGTGTAGTGCTGGCTGTTCCGGACTCTCTTTGTAGACCAGGCTGGGCTCGAACTCACAGAGATCTATTGTTTTTAAAATTACATGTATTACCAGTAGGCCCAGCTAGCAATCATTCAAGACACAGACACTTGTTATATTTTAAAATAGCCTTAGTTAACCTGAGGCAGGGCAGATATCAATCCTCTAAACTACCTCCCATAGTGGGGCAGGCATGGGATCCCTGTCTCAATCCCATGCCATCTGCTTCTAGTAACTTCTATCACGCTACCTCCCATCCATAATCCCAAATACTTCTTAACGTTCTTTATCTGGGCTGGATTCTCTACCCATGCGCCAGCCATGTGCTTCTCCTCCGGCTAACCCATGGCGGCCTTCCTCTCTTCACTTTAGGTCTTTCTCCTCCTTCCTCCTGGCCGTCCTTTTTCTTCCCAGAATTCCTCTCTCTCCTAGCCCCACCTATCTCCTCTGCCCTGCCCAGGCGGGATGGCTTTTTATTAAGCAAAAGGTGGGTCACAGACAGAAAGCAGTAATTAACATCAAAATACATCAGACCATTCCCCTAACAGAGATCTGCCTGCCTCTGCCTCCCAAGTGCTGGGATTAAAGGTGTGCACCACACCACCAGGCAGTAAGATATACTTTATAGTAAGGATGACCTTTTTTTTTGAGAGGTCTTGCTATGTAGCCCTGGCTGGCTTTGAGCTTGGTACGTAGAGTAAGCTGACCTAAAACCCGGGTATCTGCTGGCCTCTATCTCCCAAATGTAGAAATAAGGTTATGTGCCAACAAATCTGACGGAAAGATGTTTTTACTGACTTTCTACTGACGGCCTGAGATGTTTAGTGAAAATACTAACTTTAAGAAACAGATGGAGCCGGCCGTGGTGGCACATGCCTTTAATCCCAGCACTCAGGAGGCAGAGGCAGGCAGATCGCTGTGAGTTCGAGTCCAGCCTGGTCTACAAAGAGAGTCCAGGACAGCCAAGGTTACACAGAGAAACCCTGTCTGGAAAAGAAAGAAACAAAGAAACAAAGAAAGAAAGAAACAAACAAACAAACAGATGGTCAAACCAGGCCTGGTAACGCATGTCTTTAATCCCAGCACTGGGGAGGCAAAGGCAGGCGGATTGATATGAGTTCAAGGCTAGCCTGGTCTACAAAATGAGTCCATGACAGCCAAGGCTAACAGAGAGAGAACCTGTCTTGGGGGCGGGGGGAGAAAGAAGAGAAACAGGTGGTCTAGAGATGGTGCAGTGGTTAAGAACACCAACTGCTCTTCCAGAGGACCCAGGTTCAATTCCCAGCACCCACACTGCAGCTTACAACTGTGTGTAATTCCAGTTCCAGGGGATCTGATGTCCTCATACAGACATATATGCAGGAAAAACACCAATGCACAGAAAATAAAAAAAATAAATTATAAAAACAAGCAAAATTACTGCTGGGTGCTGGTGGCACACACCTTTAATCAATCCCAGCACTCAGGAGTGAGAGGCAGGAGGATCTCTGTGAGTTGAAGGCCAGCCTGGTCTAAAGAGTGAGTCCAGAACAGCCAAGGCTACACAGAGAAATCCTGTCTTTTTGTTTTTGTTTTTTTAAGATGAGAGTTTCTCTGTGCTTGGCTGCCCTAGATTCACTCTGTAGACCAGGTTGCCTCGAACTCAGAGGGATCCGCCTGCCTCTGCCTCCCAAGTGCTGGGATTAAAGGCCTGTGTCATCACTTCTGGCTGAGAAAAAACAAAACACAAATAAAGGTAAAGGACCTAAGTTAAATTTGAATAAATAAAGCTAGTCTACAAATCACACAACTCTGGCCATGTTTGAAACTAAATTCTTATATGCTAGCAAAAATGCCACTTGTCTAACCAGAATGCTAAATTTACACAAACCCTCTATGGCAGTACCTGCTGTACTGAAGCGTTACATTTACTGCTTGTAAAACACCTTCCTACTTAACTCTTCGTGATAGCACTAATAGTAATACAAGCAGTACAGAAGGTCACTGTATCTCTAACATGGTAGAAAATGAATGAGCACTAGGTTGGCTTAACCTCATAAAAGACATTTTTTAAAAAGATTTTTTATTACATATACGGTGCTCTGCCTGCGTGTATGCCTGCGCACCAGATCTCACAAGAGATGGTTGTTGAGTCACCATGTGGTTGCTGGGAATTGAACTCAGGACTTCTGGAAGAGCAGACGGTGCTCTTAACTGCTGAGCCACCTCTCCAGGCCATAAAAGACATGTTTAACCAGTTACAAAATACCATTTGCCTAGTTCGACTTGAGAAAGCTGTGCAAACCACTGCCGGTGTCTGAACTGGGGTAATGCTATCACCATCGCCAATGCCCTAACGCTTCGCCTGTGTTTGCTGGTGTAGACCTTCTAATCTGTTAGTAAGGCTACAGATCAACCCCATTCCACAGATGTGGGGTGCAGCCCAACGTCGCACAGCGAGTGTACGGCACAGTCAGGATAGAGATCACCCCATCCCACAGATGTGGGGTGCAGCCCAATGTCGCACAGCAAGTCCTGGTCGAGGCAGCTTCCCGAGCAACAGAATTTATCACCACACTGTCTAAAAACAAACACCCCATTTTAAAACGAACACAGCAATCGCTTGCCTTTTACAAGTTATTTTTAATTTTAAGCCTTATAAAATTTTTAAGTCGGATCCCAAAAATTACATTAAGGCACATTCCACCAGAAGGCACGTGTCCAACAGAAAACGACCATCGATTAACCCAGCACTTTGTTGGTGTTTTACTCAAAACTCTGGGTGTTCTGTTATAAAAATGGTATCAAAGACATCATTAGACTGAAACTTGAAAATGCCAGCTTTTAAAGTACCTGATATATTTTGAAATTACAGCCTAAGATGCAGAGCTAAGAAAAGATCGTACAGTTTAGAGCTGCTATTCATGCCCGGTGCTGCTTTTCAGACGGGTAACCTAGAAAGTTAAGGTCATCGGGGCTGGTCCTCATGTACCTTAGCCAGGAGACACATCTCAATCCCGAACCGCCTAGGCTTCCCACAGCCCTAACCCCAGCGCTTGGAAAGCTAAGGCAGGAGGGTTTCCATGCACTCAAATCCGACCTGAGCTGTGGACCAGGCATCAGATCAACCTGGGTTACAGAGTGAAATACTGATGTAAAATATTCTCACTCAAGGAGGTTGGAGAGGTGGCTCAGAGTTTAAGAGCAATGGCTACTCTTCCAGAGGACCGGGCTCTCAGCACCCACATGGTAGCTCTTGCAGAGGACCCAAGTGCTGTTCCCAGCATCCATGCTAGATGATCTCAATGGCCTGCAAATCCAAGCCAGAGGATCAGACATCCTCCTCAGGGCCCCGCAGCGATCTGCATTTACACAAGCACGTGCTCACACATAGATATTTATGTATAGTTATATTTAATTAAAGGAAAGCTTAAAAAAACAAAAAACGAAAAACGAGCTGGGAAGACAGCTCACTCAGTAAAATGTTTGCTAGGCACGCCACAGCACTTAAAAAGCTGGTGTCTCCACACTAGCTTGTCATCCTAGCTCTGGCCAGGCCGAGTCAGGATCTCTGGGCCCGGAAGGCCAGTCAGCTTCATTTGAATATACACACAACAGCAACTAAACACTTGAAAAGCACACCAAGATTATCACTCATTCCAGACTCATGACCCCCGAAAGCAAGATGACTTAGCTATCAGACCAGAGAAGCTGGGAACAGATATAACAAGCCCTGACAACAGCTGAGTGCAAGCACACTGGGTGCAGGCACGCTGGGTGCAGGCGCGCTGGGTGCAGGCGCACTGGGTGCAGATACGCTGGGTGCAGGCACGCTGGGTGCAGATACGCTGGGTGCAGATACGCTGGGTGCAGGCACGCTGGGTGAAGGCACGCTGGGTGCAGGCGTGCTGGGACGCGCTGGGTGCAGACACGCTGGGTGCAGGCGCGCTGGGTGCAGGCACGCTGGGTGCAGACACACTGGGTGCAGACACACTGGGTGCAGACACACTGGGTGCAGGCGCGCTGGGTGCAGGCACGCTGGGTGCAGGCGCGCTGGGTGCAGGCGCACTGGGTGCAGGCACACTAGGACCAACCGGAACTCTCAAACAATGCCGGCTGGACGATGACAATGACTGGACAAGCTTGCCCATTTCCTTCTAACTTCAGGCTCACGTTTTCGGCCCAGCGACCCCACTCTTAATAGTTCTCAGGGAGACGGAAACTGTCCTCACATGTTCACAGCACCATTACTCACAGTCTCGGAGAACTGAAAACAGCTCGCATGTCTTCAATCACTGACCAAACGACAGTACGCAGCAGGCTGGGCGGTGGCGGCACACACCCTTAACCTCAGCACCTGGCAGGGGCAGAGGCTGGCGGCTCTCTGAGTTTTGAGGGCAGCCTGGTCTACAGAGCTCCAGGACAGCCAGGGCTGCCCAAGGAACTGTCGCGAACCTCCCCCTCCAAACACACACACCGACTACTACGACACACATCCACTCCACAGACTCCCACTCCGCAGTAAGAACACCAACCAGCTCAGACGGACCTGAGAGCCTAATTGTACCAAGAAACCAGGTTCCAAGAGATCCATCAAAATGCTCCCCTTACAAGGCTCCCCAGAAAAGGCAAACCAGCCTCACACACGGAAGCCTGAGTCTGGTCACCAGCACTGCATAATCTGGAAACGCTGATGCACGCCTGTGACCCCACATTTGGGAGACAGAGGGTAGGGGGTCAATAGTCCAAGGTCATCCTCATGAGACACTGTCTAAAAGTAACAAAAACAGTAGCAGTATGAAGAAGTGCCAGTGTACATGTAGTGATTACAGACTAATACGGTAACTGGGGGTAGTGGTAGTAAGGACAGGGTCTCTCTGTGTAGCCCTGGCTGTCCGGAACTTGCTTTGTAGACCAAGCTGGCCTCTAACTCAGAGATAGACCTGCCTCAGTCTCCTGAGTGCTGGGATTAAAGGTGCAGGCCACCACACCCAGCTAATAATGTAATTTTAATAACAAACTATATGTGTTTCAAAAATGAACAGCGATAGGAATTTTTAAAATATTTTGTTAATTTATTCATATTACATCTCAATTCTTATCCCATCCCTTGTATCTTCCCATTCCTTCCTTCCCTCCCGCTTCCCCCCTACTCCCCTCCCCTATGTCTGTGACTGAGGGGGACCTCCTCCCCCTGTATATGCTCATAGGGTATCAAGTCTCTTCTTGGTGACCTGTTATCCTTCCTCTGAGTGCCACCAGGCCTCCCCATCCAGGGGACGTGATCAAAAATGGGGCACCAGAGTTTGTATGAAAGTCAGTCCCCACTCTCCACTCAACGGTGGAGAATGTCTTGTCAGCGATAGGAATTTATAATCACAAATCCAAGTCTTATTTTAGAATAAAAGCGTGATGCTTGAGAGGTGGCTCAGAAGTTAAGAGCGCTGGCTGCTCTTCCAGCACACCAGGGCTCAATTCCCTGCACCCACACGAGGGCTCAGCACCCGCACGGTGGCTCACAACTGTCCCTAACTCCAGTTCTAGGAGACCCAAGTACATACATGGTGCACTTATGTGCATAAAACCAAAACACCATATGCATACAAATCTTTTAAAGAGATAATAAAAGGGTGATTGAAAAATGCCTTACAGAGCAGGGAGCCGTGGCTCATGCCTTTAATCCCAGCACTTGGTAGGCAGAGGCAGGTGGACTGCTGTGAGTTCGAGGCCAGCCTGGTCTACAAAAGCGACAGCCAAGGCTACAGAGAGAGACACTGTCTCAAAAAAAAAAAAAAAAAAAAAAAAAAAGGAAAGAAAGAAAGAAAAACCAATAAATAATAAATAAATAAATCCTTGTAGAATATTTAGCTCATACCAGGCATTAATACTTTTATTTGGATAAAATTATTAAATAAAAGTACCCGTAACTGAGGGTCTGGTTCGGTGGCAGAGTGCCTGCCCAGCTTGCATCTGTAAGGCCATGATCTTGAGGCTCGGTGTCAAAAATAAACAAGGATTCCGAATGCAATAGCTTTTTTTCTCAAAGTACTTTTCCTTGAGTTTCCAAATAGGCTCATCTTTTCATGTGCCAAGAAATAATCTTACTTCACTCCTTTATTATAAATGAATACAAAACACCGCTATTATAAAAACAGATTAAGTAGGGAATTAATTTACCCCTGGCTATAAATTTTTCAAATCTCTGAAATACCAGCATCCACTTACTGGTCAATTGCACTTCAGAAATCTCAGGGAGACAGCGGTTAAATAGCTCTTTGTTACATTACAGAGGCAGGTGTGCGTTTCCAAGTGAGGGAATGAGAGTTGCTTCTCTCGTGGTCTAGGGGGTGGGGACACAAGGCAATCCCAATCTGAGCTCCTTTTGAGGCGCACAACTTTCCACTCACAGGTATGAAACAGGACCCTCCATTGTACCCTTCCTCCGCCAGCACATACACAGCCAGAGAGCTTCAATGCTGACAGCGTGGAGTCACTCATCTGTAGAGCACTAATAGCTTACATTAAGCACCTCGTGCTTGTCTTTTCTTTTTTTTTTTTTTTTTTTTTTTTTTTTTGGTTTTTCGAGACAGGGTTTCTCTGTGTAGCCTTGGCCATCATGGACTCGCTTTGTAGACCAGGCTGGCCTCGAACTCACAGCGATCCGCCTGCCTCTGCCTCCCAAGTGCTGGGATTAAAGGCATGCGCCACCACGCTTGTCTTTTCAATGTTGTATTTCGTCTATCCTTGAGAATGCGCACCTGTGTGTCTAACCCTGACTCTCTGAGTATGTGTGTGTTGTGAGCTTGTGTGTGTGAGTCAGAGGACAGCTCGCAAGACTCCTTTCTTTCCTTCTACCATATAAGTCCTGGGGACTGAACTCAGAACCTCAGGCTTGGCAGCAGGTCTTTACATGCCTAGCTGTGTCACTGGCCCTGCGTACTGTTTAGAGACAAGGTCTCATGGAACCCAAAGTGGCTTCAAACTCACTGCATAGCCAACTCTGGGCTTGGTTACAGGAACGCACCATGATGCTGGCTTAAGGACTTTTTGTCAAGTCAAGACCCACTCAGAAGGTTGGGATCATTGTTCAAGGATCACACAAATCAGGAAGTGGCAGCGTCAGAAGCTGAAATCAGATCTGCCGGCAAACAGACAGCATATTCTTTACTTACTGATCTGTGTATCCATTAGCACCTAAAGCAATCTGAGGACAGCTGACATTAGGGCAACCCACAGCCAATGACGTCTAAGAAAGTCACTAATACAGCTGGGTGCACTGCGCACAACCGTAATCCCTGAGCATGGGAAGTCAAGGCAAAAGGGTCATTTAAGCCCAGGAATCTCAGGCTAGCCTGAGCAAAATAAGGAAAACTGACCCCATACACACACACACACACACACACACACACACACACACACACACACACACACACAAAATAATATTAAAATAAAAACATTCCCAACAGTCTAAGGAATCTAAGAGTTAAATTGAACTTAAAGATAACATCTGTGAGCCAGGTCGTAGTGGCGCACACCTTTAATTCTAGCACTCAGAAAGGCAGAGGCAGGAGGATTTCTGTGAGTTAGAGGCCAGCCTGGTCTACAGAGAGAGTTCCAGGACAGCCAAGGCTAGACAGAGAAACCCTGTCCTGAAACAAAACAAACGACAAACAGACGGATACACTCTGTGAAAGAGAACTTACAAAACGCTGAGTACCACAGTGACAGCTATGCTTTCGGAAGTCTGGAAACAGACACTGCTGTTTTACATGTATCTCAATTACATGCTCTTTCAACTGTGCACTTAGATATTTTGTATATTAAAACAAGTAAGAGGCCAGTTTGGCTACAATCAACACTACTGGGACAACTGTAAAATCTGAATATATTTGAATATGTATTTGTAGCAGATGACACACTGTTAATCAATATTAAATTTCCTAAATTTGGTAAAAACATATTCCAATTGTTTAAGAGAGGAGCCTTCATTTTCAGGCAGCGTGTGTTTGAGTATTTAAGGGCAAAGGGCTACAGTGGCAACATGAAAGCTGTATTTTCCAGCAATGAAATCAAACAACAAAAATGACCGAGCTGCACGACTCAACTTAGTGTGAAGTTTTAAAGATGAGCTGAAGATTCAAGTCAAAACTTTACAGTATTTTCTTTCAAATGACAAAAAGGCATTTCTATCAATGTCTTTTGTAAGTAACTGAATAAACACAAATGTAACCTTTGCCCCGATAATTAAGTTAGTTCTTGTTGGAATCTAACAGACTATTTTGTAGAAAATTGGGGCATAAAACAGAGCAGAGGGAAAAAACAGCACCAAAGGCACCAACCTTTAATCCTAGCACTCAGGAACACAGAGGCAGGAGGACTTCCCTGAGGGGACCAGGCCAGCCTGGTCTACCTGGTGAAAGTCTGTCCTTTTTTTTTTTTTTAAAGGAACAAATACCACATAATACACCCCCCCCCCAAAAAAAAACAGCTCATATTTATTAAGAGTATTGTTAAACTTATATTGTCCTTTATTCCTTTTTTTTTGGTTTTTCGAGACAGCGTTTCTCTGTGTAGCCTTTACTGTCCTGGACTCGCTTTGTAGACCAGGTTGGCCTCGAACGCACAGCGATCCGCCTGCCTCTGCCTCCCGAGTGCTGGGATTAAAGGCGTGCACCACCATCACCCGGCTTGTCCTGTATTCTTAAGGAGCCAAAAATTGACTGTATATATATTATATATATGATTATATATATAAAATCTTGTTTTGAGGTGTGTGCCTACCACAGTACACGTGCGAAAGTCAAAGGATAGCGTGCAGGAGTTCTCTCCTTGTAACACCTAAGTACCATTAATTGAACTCTGGCTGTGGCTGTCAGGCTTGGTAGCAGGTGCCTTCCCCTACTATGAACCATCTCTCTTGACCAGACAACTTTTAAGTTTTGAGAAACAGATAAAAGTCAACACTGAAGTCCTGCGGGTCAGTCACAGTACAGCAACACTGAGGAAACTTGCTATCAGACCTCTAGGACTCAGCTCACTTCGGTGACTGCCTGGCTGCTCCTCTACCAACCCAAAGCCCTACAGGCATGCCTCAGACCCTTTCACACTTCAGCTGGAGTCTGTGACAAGGGGACATTTAATGCCCACAAAGTCACTTGTAAGCCTTCAAAGAAGGAGACAGGATTTTCCCAGCATGGATACTGTTCTACAAAGTACGCCTCCCTCCCTCCCTCAGGAGTCTATGACGGAGGCTGGGAGGAGCACTGTGCAGCTGGGGGTGGGGGGAGAGTGTGGGGGGGATGGGGGTGGGGGGATGGGGTATGGGGGGTTGGGGTTGTGTGCATCCTCTGGCCTCAGAGTTTAATACTCGGCATCACAAAGCCCCTAATGTGCACCAACGCCTTCGTCTGTACTCATCTTAGATTTATTACTTTAGTTCAAACATCCAAGAAGCCTCTTATACAGTTACTTTTACTGTTCCTGGAGTTAATAGCTATTTGCAGTTCTGGGAGGTGCAATAAATGCACACTTTAAAAAATAGTTATCACTGAGTGATTTGTGAATAACTTTACTAAAAGCTTGGTTTAGGTCATACGTGCTAACTTCACAACCTAATTGGGTCCCCACCCTCATCGGCCTCATGAGACCAGGCCTCACTACGCAGGCTTGGCTGGCCTGGAAACCACTGTATAGACCAGGCTGGCTTCAAACTCACCAGCCTCTGTCCCGCCCCCCTCCACCCCCTAGGGCTGAGATTGAGGGTGTGCACTAGCAGGGCTGGGGATTTTCAGAATTTTCAAGTCAACTCCATTCACTTCTTTGCTGTAACTGAATCCCACAACTTACATTTTGGGTTATTTGTCTGTATTATCTGATGATTTCACTTCAAACTCAGAGCTGGCAGAAACCAGTGGCGTAGGTGGATGCCTCCCTCCCAGGTCACAGTGCTGGCTGCTAAGACCTGCAGTCCCGGAGCCCCACAGCTTTGCTCAACACTGAAAGTGAGTATTCTTAGAGAGGTGCAAACGAAAACGTCAGAAGTCGTCTAAAAAGGGCTTTTGTGAAGTGACTCTAAACCTTAGTGACCAAAAACTCATGCAAGGATTAGCTCAGAGTACCTAGAAAGAAAAGTAAAACCAAACATCGGTTAAGCATCTCTTTGGTCCCCAGAATCCTCAACGTTGATGGAGTGTGGACTCCCACAGGTCTCATGTCCTGTAATTGCTTCCTGGTGATCTCCAGAGAGATCCCATCCAATCAGGCCTTCCTTCAAAATGAATTTTTAGATATAATTATTTTATTTGTTCATTTATTTATTTGGGTTTTTTTTTTTTTTTTTTTTGAGACAGGTTTTTCGGTGTAACTAGGCTGGCCTCGAACTCACAGGGTCTGCCTCTGCCTCCCTGAGCACTGGGATTAAAGGCAGGCACCACCACGCACGGGTAGATATAATTATTTTAGATTATATTCTCTTTTATCTTATTTTTATAATCTTTAGCCTTGATATAGTTTAATTTCTTAAAAACAAACAAACAAACCTCAAAAAAGCAAACAAACAAACAAAACTACTATATATGCCAGACATGGTAGTGTATGCATAGATTTAGGTAGCCCTGGCTGTCCTGGAACTCCCTCTGTAGACCAGACTGGCCTCTGCCTCCCGAGTGCTGGGATTAAAGGCGTGCACCATCATGCCTAGCCCTTTAAAAAGGATTGCAGTAGTATTTAAAGCGCTTTACGTGGCTTTTAAAGATAGATGGAAAAACAAAACCACTTTCCATATACACTGAGGTGTACAATAATGAAATGAGACTGCCTAGGCTCACCCCACACAAGGTCAGTAACACAAGTTCCACGCCCCTAAAGCCCACATCACATGCACAGCACACAGCCCTTGTTCTCTCTTTAACATCTAATGCAGAATGACAAATATACTCTACACTAAGATATGAGAGACTTTTCAGATGTTTGAACTAAAGTAGTAAATCTCAGAGTCAGGTTTTAATGACATTCCCTGAAATGCAAATGATCTTTATTTTAAAAAATAAAAACAAAAACAACTGAAACCAAACGCAAAGATGCTGCTGACACCTACTTAGAAAGCATCCTTTTTACTTCTGTCTCCGTCTGTTCTAGGAGGAACGCTGTAGCTATACAGTGACTAAAGCCTACTGTATGGCTCTTCCCTCTTCCGCTCCCAGAGCTTCCACACTCAATGCATGAAGGGGAGGGTCAACCCAGGGAATCGTGGGGTGCACGAATGCGGTAGGGATCATGAAGCTTCTGGTTATCACGTACCTCCCTGACGAGGTTGAAAAGGGTCCCATGCAGTCAGTGGGAGCTGAAGACACAGGTTAAGCTGCCTGCAATGCAGTGTTGCTCCACATGCACACGGCATGCACACGGCCTGTACATAGCCTGCTTCTGCTCCATGCCCCTGGACAGCTGTGCAATCGAAGGCTCCAAACACTGGACCACCTCACACCAAAAGTGACCTGTGCAGGCTACTTTGATGGAGTTAGCCCCTGTCGGCAGGTACGCGTCACGTCAGCCCTTTAGACCTCTGGTGTTAACAGGCAGGGCTTAGAAGGCAGCCCACTCCAACTTAAGACAAACCTGAAAAACTACAAAATTCTTTCCTAACGTGACTGGCCGGATTTGTGGACGTTTGAAATGGCACCCTACCCTATGTATTGTCAAAAGTTTGCTGGAAAATGCCTCCTATTTGAGTTTGGAACACAAGAGTATTGGTTCAACTGATAAAAGGTAGAAAATTCTCAGATGCAAAGCTGTTCCTGCCTCTCTAAGCTGTTTTCTTTTTCCTATGTAATTAATCTGCATCAGCACTATATTTAAGATCAGTTGCTCAAAAAGAACCTCAATCCTGTCTACAAACAGCTCATTCCCTACAATTCTATTTATAATTGTGATTTCATAACACAGTCAATCAAAGTGATGCAAATATAGTAGAAATCATTATTTATTCATTAAGGCCAGTTTTTTGAGAATTCCAACTTGTCTAAGTCACCTTTGACAGATCCTTTATTTTTATTATTTCTTTAAAAATTACAATGGGCAGGGCACCCCTTTAATCCCAGGACTCAGAGGCAAACAGGCAGATCTTTGAGATTTTCCGGCCAGCCAGGGCTACATAGTAAGACTCTGCCTCAAATAACAAAAACAAAAATTAACTAAAGTAAAAACTACAATGTATTGGTAAGGCCCCACAACCTGGGGCAATCTGATACAATTCACTGTTTCCTTGTCAAAGAGGAACCATATTGGATAGTTTTCACCCCCCAGTGGAGCTAGACAGGAAAGGTTGGTAAATATTTTGCCAACAGTGATTGATTTACTTGAATCAAATAAAAGCTGTAAACTGACAGTTACTTGGTTAAACCAGCAAAATCGAGTTCTCAAAGGGCACCTCGGGGGCTCTTTCTCTGGCTGTCTGTGGTGCCAAGCAATGGACAGTGCTGAGAAGGCCCCTGCAAGGGAACCTCCTTTAGTCCTTCAATAATTAAACTCCCTGCAGGAGTATAAAGCAGCTCCACCTTTCCGAATTCAGTCTAATTCCCAAATTGTATCAGATTGCTGTTTCATTTACATTTATATGGTAAATATACAGTGGCCTCCCACTTGATAAGAAATGCATTTCCTGGAAGACGAATATTCCTTTTCCAGGATGGCCTGAAGCGAGTGCTGATTAAAACCAACTAACCCTGCCAAAGAAGACACCCCCACACCAAATACTTCATTAACAGGCAGAGCACTTTCCAGACCAGCAGGTCCTCCCCGGATAAAGGCTCTCCCGATAAAATCACCCATCTTATCTAGTCGGTTCATTCTGCCAGGTGAAAACGGTTTGACTTATCACAACGTGTGGCTAAGTTTTCTCGAATATCCTGCGTGATACCCCCTACTTACAAGCACGTCAGAATCAATCCAGTATCTATGTGTACTCAAATACTTTCAACCTCAAATTAGTTTAATGTCTGGAAAACAAACAAACAAGCAAACAACTAAGTTCTTTCATTGGCTTCTCAATGCTTGAAACAGCTTACTTTCAACTCAGAATATAGACACCAAGTGTGTCAAGCACGGCCCCACCCCTCGCAAGAGCGGATGAGTGGAACATTTCACTGCACTCCATCACGTAGCAGCGCAGCTAGATAAACTTCATACGGACGGGCGCCAGTTGCACACTCTGCCTCAATAAACACCGTCATCAACACCCAGGTTCAATGAGGATAAGACGCACGTACACAGACCCGTAATATCACATTCGCAACTCTCACCGGCTTACTTTCCCCCTTGCTTTCAACAAGTAGTCCCGGGAATCCACAGTTAAGAACTTGGTAGGCTCGAATTACTCACTACTTTATGCAAAATCAAAATAACAAAACAGGAGGCAAAGGGGAGCAAGTCTACGCGCCCTAACATTAACAAATTGAGCATTTTGCGCTCAGCACACGCCGGGTGCTGGGATCTCCCAATTCCACCCCTCCCCCCGCAGTCTTTCCTCCCCACCCCACCCCCTCATTCTGGGAAGTCTTTATTGGAGGCATCTGGGGTGCTACTCACCGAGTTTCTCCACCAACTTCAGCATCACCCCTCCGATGTGCACCTCCCCGGTCACTCTCAGGGTGACATCACGGTTCAGGTCCGTGACATGGACGCTCAGCTCCCACGTCCCGTCCGCGTAGCAGCCATCTGGCATCCTTATCCCGTCCAGAGCCATGGCTCCTTCCTGCGAGCGCGGAGGAAATGGCTCTCCTCAGCGTCACTCCCCCAAAGGAAGACAAACCCCACCGACTCCGCTGCGCCGGCCGCGGCGAGGGAGAAGGCAGAGGAGGCGCGGCGGAGCGCGCACCCCCCGAGGGCGCGGGCGCCGCGGCACCCACAGACCGTGGCCTCCGCCGGCCGCGCCCGCCTAGCGGACGCAGGGCGCCTTCACCTGCCGCCGCTGCCCCCGGGCCCGGCTCGCCCCGCGCCTCCCCAACCGCGCGTCCCGGTCCAGGGGACCGCGCTGCGCCCTCCCCGCGCCCCGCTCCTCCCGCTGCGCCCCTCACCGTGCTCCTCCCGCCCGGCTCCCGCGGCAAAAGGCGAGGCCAGTGGCGCCCGCGTAGCTGTTCTGAGAGGAGCGGAGCCTCCCGCCGGGGCTAATGGAGTCCCGGCGCCGCGGCCCCCGCCCCACCCCCTCTCCCCGCCCCGGCCCCCGCCCCGCAGCACCGCCCGCTGCCGGCCTCCGCCCCCTCCTCTCGGCTCTCCTCGGGCCGCGCTCCCGCGGGGGAAAGGGGGTGGAGGGAGGCGCGCTCTGGAGGGGCCGGGGCGGCGCGCGCCTCGGGGGAGCACCGCGGGGGGAGGCGGCGGCCGCAATCTCGGCCCTTCGGAGCCGCTGTCCTTTTATGGAAATGAAGGACCGGGCACAGGGATGGAATCCAACATCCGGGCTCTCAGCTGCGGAGCTGGGGAGGGGGGCGGGGGCGCGCGCCAGGCCAAGGCGGCGCCTGCAGTCGGGGGTCTGGGGGTTCTGGCGTGAGAAGCTGCGGCGGGGAGTTCCCAGGCCCGGGACGTGTGCGGGGGAAACCTGGGCCCGGCATCGGGGACTCCACGCCGGGGAGCTTGGGAGAGGAGTTGGGATGCAGAAACTTTACGATGTCT
This sequence comes from Acomys russatus, assembly GCF_903995435.1. Lineage (NCBI taxonomy): Eukaryota > Metazoa > Chordata > Mammalia > Rodentia > Muridae > Acomys > Acomys russatus. The sequence continues at coordinate 75,911,744 of NC_067139.1, forward strand.
GCCTTGATCATCCCACAAAAGCATGAAATGCTAAAGGGGCGATGAGCCACAAAAGTTGCCTGGCCAACAGGGTCCCGCACCAATCCTGCTGGACCCCTGGGCGCTGGCGAGCGTTACTAACCCCTCCAGCGCCTGCCAGAAGTGAGAGCGCGGCCTCTTTGCTCCTGCTGGAAAAGAGGGGAAAGTCCCCCGTGTCAGTAGTTTACCGGAGACCGCTTCTCCACGCTGGCCAACTCTTTGCGCGTACTGGCGACTTTTCATCCGCAATTTAGAGGACTCTGATTTGGATGCGCGCACCTTTTCTTCTTTCCCCTCTGACACACTAAGGAGAGATTTAAGTTGCTTTGAGCCGGTGCTCAGAAAGGGAGGAATTTTACCTCTTGAAGAACTGACTAGCAATGGAGAACGGTCTCCGATGGCCCACCTCCACGGTCCCCGTTAACTGTTGGAGTCTTGTCGAAGGGAACTGTTCAGAATCTGCAAGCCAGGGAAATCGCCTCTCCTAGCAATCCATGACTCAAGATTATTTAGGTCAGCAAGACTCAGCTAAGACACCGTAAAAGATCTTGGTTTTAATCCTCATGGACTTCTTGAAAGGCCTCAGGCAATCTCCCTGGCAAATAACCCCTGTTCATCAACTCAACCACAGCCTCCAGAAAAGGGTGGACACCCAGAAGGGAGTGAAAGCAGGAAAACTTAGTCAAATGCCGGAGGTTTGAGTGGGGGTGGGGGGGAACCACCCCACTGACAGCAGACAGTCTCCAGGAGCCTCTCTCCAGGCTTGCCACTCTCCAGTTATTTCATGTTGCAAGTAGTTCACTTAGAAGCAGTGTTGTTCAAGGTGGAAACAGTGTTGATGAAATTATGGTGTTGGGGAGCTGGAAAGATGGCTCAGTGGTTAAGGGCACTCACTGCCTGCTCTCCCAAAGGAAACGGGTTCAATTCCCAGCACCCCACATGGCAGCTCACAATGTCTGTAACCCCAAGATCTGACACTTTCACACCAATGCACATAGATTAAAACAAAATAAAATATTTTTTAAAAAAGAAGGAAATTATGGTGTTGGAAAAAATATAGGATAACACTTTTATTTTTAATAATGTAGAGAGTTAGTTGTATGGGTTTTTAAAAAAATCTGTATAAGCCAAGCATAGTGGCTGATGCCTTTAATCCCAGCACTCCAGAGGCTTACCAAGTCCGGCCTGGTCTATATAGTGAGTTCTAGGACAGCCAGAACTATTAGACTCTGACTCAAAAAGGCAAACAAACAAACAAACAAACAAAATCTGTAGAAAATGGTAGGTGCAGCTGTAAAAATAAAAAACTCAGCCATTTAAAAATATTCAGATTAAAAAAAAAAAAAAAAAGACTAGAAGGAAATTTCCCAAATGTTATTTATCTAGTGCTGTGGTTATGAGGGGTTTTGTTTTGTTGGTTTTAGTCTCTCTTTTTCTACCAATTCAAAACCTGTCACATCGTGGACTTTTCTGTCACCACTAAGAACTGCATTCAGTGTCACAATTCTTCTGTGTGATGGACAGATTGGCTAGAGCAGCTACCATATTCTTGAACAGGATTTTCAGATATTCTCTCTCTCTCTCTCTCTCTCTCTCTCTCTCTGTGTGTGTGTGTGTGTGTGTGTGTGTGTGTGTCGCGTATCTCCAATGTTATCGATCCATCTGTTATGTTATCTATACGTTTACAAATATGTTGGTGCAAAAGATATAGAAAACATACTGGTACCAATTAAGAGCAAATGTCAAAGTATCAGTGCTCTGTCCCATAGAGAAATCTCATTATTAAAGAAATCCCTGCATGAACATATTATGAATGTTTGTTTCCTTACCTTATCTCCAAAAGATTTGAGGCCATGTAAAAGGATGCGTAAGCTGGTGGGAGGTAGCAGACGTTGGACATGGCACAAAACAAGAAAAAGATGTTTATATGCTTGAGCTTTAGGAGGGTGGGGTAGAGAATTAAAAAAAAATCAGGAATGAGCCTGGAATTGCTCTTAACGACCTGTGCGTGTATTCCAGTAAACCCAGAGTGACCAGCTTCTCCAACATGCCTCTAGCACCAAAAATATCCATGTCCGTATTCCTTTTCCTCAGACAAACTTGTTGAAGCCAAGTGTGGTGGTTCACAGCCCTGTTGAGCCACAGCCTTCACATTGCAACTATTTCCCAGTGAGCCACTTTCTGAACAACCTTCCACTATAGCGTCTGCCGCTCGGAGGACCATGTTTGTCCCTACAATTATCATTTTCTTTACTATTGTAAATAACTGCCCCACTTAAATTATACTTTTGAAAGAGACTTTATGCTACCTTAAAAAGCCAGCAGGCTGTTTGAGTGGCATAGAGCACCGGGAGGCAGAGACCCTGAGTTAAATACCTTTGGAAGAATAATTAGAGTGGGTGCAGCCTTGAGTATTTCAAGCTGTTGCTGCTTTGAAGATTAAAGAGGAGCCAAAACTCAAAGCTTTGAAACTAGGATATATTTTTTTCCCCTTCCTAGTTTATCAAGTGAGGCCTTCAAGAGCATTTCTTAAATATTTACTTGTACCTAATGTTTTCTAGTGTATTTAAATGTAGACTCTTATCTGAAACCCCCACTAGAGCCTCTAAGACTTGTGGTGCTGACGTCATGCTGAAAAGCAGCCGAGAACTCCAGTGTTTGGAAGAACAGTTCAGGCTCTGGAAGCAACAACATCCAAATAAGGTACCAAGTACTGAACGTAGATTTAGACCAAATGATACCTCACAGATCAGTCACCGGACGCAGCCCTGGGCTCGGTAGCCCTCAGGTTCGCTTCAGCTCTGTCCCCGGAGCTGCCTATGGTGTCCTTTAAAAGTTATTCCAAAACACGAATATAAAACACAATCAAGGGGTTGAAAGGAGCGAGGTTTACAAGCGTGGATATGTAAGATGGGGCGTAGGAGTTTAAATGAGGCCAGCAAGATGACATAGAATGAATTACTCCTACCAAATACAGGTAAGCAGGCGGCCAGGGATGAAAAGCTACCAACGGGACAGAAATCAAGGAAAAAGTGATACAGCCAGCCACTGTTTTGGTTAGGGCCTGTGAGGTGTGTGTGGGGGGGGGGGGTGCCGACACACAGCCACCGCTTTAGTTAGGCCCTTTGAGGTGGGGAGAGGGTTGAGGGGAAGATGATAAATGACTGTTAAGCTATGAAACCAAGAAAAATGTATAAGCAAAAAAATAGGTCTGTTTTCACAAAAGACCAGACGAAGGGCTCTGGGGTAACTGCTCCAGGAAACATGGATTCCTTGCACTTACTGCTTTTATTTCAGAAAGTTTTTTTTTTTTTTTTAATGTATGTAACCATGGCAGGTGGCTCTCTGAGTTTAAGGGCAGTCTGGTCTACAGAGAGCGTTTTAGACAGCCAGGGCTACTACATAGAGAAGCCCTGTCATGAAAAAAAACCAGAAAGGAAAAAAAAGGGCGGGGAGAAGAAAAGAAAAAGCTAGAGTATTTGAGCTTTAGGATTGGTCATGAACTTTGACAGAAATATTTAAGGCTCGAAAATACTCATAACAGCCAGGCAGTGGTGGCACACACCTTTAATCCCAGCACTCGGGAGGCAGAGGCAGGTGGATTGCTGTGAGTTCAAGGCCAGCCTGGTCTACAAAGTGAGTACAGGACAGTCAAGGCTACACAGAGAAACCCTGTCTCAAAAAACAAAAAACAAAAAAAAGAAAAGAAAAAGAAAAAGAAAAAAAAAAAGAAAATACTCATAACAGCATGGTCTTAATTGTGTGGGTATCATTATTGCTTGCATTTATGCCTGTGAGAGGGTGTCAGATCCTCTGGAACTGGAGTTACAGACAGTTGTGAACTGCCATGTGGTTGCTGGGAATTAAACTCAGGACCTCTGGAAGAGCAGACAGTGCTCTTAACCACTGAGCCATCTCTCCAGCCCCATATCACAACCTATTAAGGTAGCAGGCTTATATTTAAAACATCAAAAAGCTTATGCACCCAAGAATAAAGTTAGACCCATACCTCATACTATACACAAAGTGTGAACTGAAATGAATGGTAGATATGAAATTTACATCCCAACACTATAACATTCTTAGAGGAACCTAGCACTAGCCTCCCAAAACGCTGGATAAGGTGGCAGCTTGTTGGGTAAGACATAAAAGCATAAGTCACAAAGGAAATTAGGTGGGATGGGTTTTATCGCAATGCAAGGGACATGCCGATATAAGTCAGCAAAAGCTCATTTGCTTAGTGTGTGCTCCAACACAGGTTCAGTTCCCAGCACCCACCACATGGCGGCGCACAACCACCTGCAACTCTGCTTCCAGGGAATCCAACGCCATCTTCTGGCCTCTGTGAGCACCAGGTACACACATGGTCAACAGACCTATATGTAAGCACATAAAATAACTTTTTTTAATGTAGGGGACAAACTATAGAATAAGAAATATATTTGCAAATGATGTCTGTTAAGGAATTTGTATCTAAAATATACAAAAACAAAACAAAACAAAACAAAAAAACCCTGTTATACAATAATAGGAGATAAGCAGATTTATATTATTATTAATTTTGTTTTTTAGACAAGGTCTCACTATGTAGCCTTGGCTGGCCTGGAACTCTCTATGTAGATCAGGCTGGCCTTGAGCTCATAAAGAGCCACCAGCCGCTGCCTCCTGAGTGCTGGAATTAAAGGTGTGCTCCATCACCCCTGGCAAGATACAGTTTCTAATAGGCACAGGGTACTAATAAACAAGAGGGCTACAGATAGCCATTAAGTATCTAAGAAGATGCTAGTGTAGTTAGTCGCCATAGAAATGCAAAGCGGAGCTAAAAAGTGTCACTATGTCATACCTACTACAATAGCTACATAGTTACGACTTTAAAAGATGGCGGAGCTCAGAGTGGTGGCCCACGCCTTTAATCCCAGCAGTCGGGAACCAGAGGCAGGTGGATCGCTGTGAGTTCTAGGCCAGCCTGGTCTACAAAGCGAGTCTAGGGCAGCCAAGGCTACACAGAGAAACCCTGTCTCGGGAAAAAAAAAAAAAAAAAAAAAAAAAAAGGCCATAGGCGGTGCTGGCTAGGATCTGGAGACATCACAATGCCTTTGTCTGTGTATATGACACCCTTTGATTATATCCACCCCATTTTCTTCTCTTAGCTCCCACAACTCCCTCTGAAATTCTTCCTTTCTAACACCACCACTACCACCCCCCCCCCCCCCCCCCCCCACCTACTCTCTGAGTGAGTTTAAGTAGCATTGCTGGCATGCACACACAGTGTGGCATTATTTCTTGGGTCACAGGCAATTTGTCAGTAGCTACACCCCGAAGGAGAATAAGTCTTCCTCCGCAGGAACCTTTCCCTGCCAATGGGTTCTTAGCTTACTGTTCCACACCCCATCGCTGGTGGCTGTTGGTGGCTCAGCCCTCGCAGGTGACCACAACTGCTGCGGTCATGACAGTCGCAGAGGCATCACGTCCAGATCAGTTCACAGCGCTCCACCCTCTGATTTCTATGGAAACTTCACTTCACTCATATTGCTGAAAAGAATGCAAAACGGCCAGTTGCTTCTAAACAACTTGGCAATTCTTCAGAAAGCTAAACATGGGTTTCCTGTAAGCTAGCCAACAAATTCTTAAGTTGAAACCCGAACCTCCAAAGTAGTAGTACTGAAATGTGGGGCCTCTGATTAGACCACAAGGGTTCCCTGATTAGATCAGTGGCTCTTATATGTGGGCATAGTGAGAAACGCCATCTCTGAAACAAAGAGGGTTCTCACCAGACACAAAGCTACTTCCCAGCATCCAGAAACTTAAAAAAAAAAAAAAAGTCGTTTCATAGGTTGCCTCTTTTGTGGTACTTTGTAGTCCATATAGACTAAGACACTATATAAACCAGGAAGTCTACCCCTGGGTATATTACACAATATTTACTACATAAACAACTGTATACCATAGCTAGGAGTGCATAGCTCAGCATCAGAGTACTTGTCTTTGCATTTTCTGAGCTCTGGATTCAATCCCTAGCACTGTGAAATGAAACAAAATGGGTGGGGGATAATCCTGAAAACCCTAAAAGCCTGTATATGAATACTCATAATGTCTAAAAGATTAAAATAACCTGAATGTCTTACGAGTAATGAATGTACAGATAAGGTATGGTATATCCAGGCAATGAGATGTTTTTAATGCTTTCTTTAGCATATGTTAGTTATATATGTTACATATATATGTTATATATGTTAGTTATAGTTATGGGTTGACATATTTTCTTCTTTAAGATTTTTTTATTATGGGCTGGAGAGATGGCTCAGCGGTCAGAAGCATTGACTGTTCTTTCGGAGGACCCGGGTTCAATTCCTAGCACCCACATGGCAGCTCACAACTGTCTGTAACTCCAAAATCTGACACCCACAGACATATAATGCACATAAAATAAAAATAAATAAATTATTTAAAAAAAAGGATTTTTTATTATCATGTATACAATGCTCTGTCTGCATGTACACATGCACACCAGAAGAGGGCATCACATCTCATTATAGGTGGTTGTGAGCCCCCATGTGGTTGGTGGGAATTGAACTCAGGACCTCTGGAAGAGCAGCCAGTGCCCTTAGCCTCTGAGCCACCTCTGCAGCCCTGGGTCGACAGTTTCATGCATGTCCACAATGCATTCTGGTCATATTCATGCTCCCATTACTCCTCTATCCCTTTCACTCCAGACACTCCTTCCTCTTTACAACTTCTCTACTTTTGTGTTTCTGTGTCTGTGACCCAAGGAGTTCACAGGACACAGGGTCATTTACAGAAGCATGGACAAGGGGTTATTTGTGGGATGATGGGCAACTCGCTGTGCCTACTCCTCAGAAAAAAAATCTCTCTCTCTCTCTCTCTCTCTCTCTCTCTCTCTCTCTCTCTCTCTCTCTCCTCTTCCTCCTCCTCCCTCCCCACCCCCATCTGTCTCTTTCTGTCTGTCTGTCTGTCTCTCCCTCTCTCCCTCCTCCTCCTCCCTCCCCACCCTCATCTGTCTCTTTCTTTCTGTCTGTCTGTCTGTCCGTCTGTCTCTCTCTCTCTGCCATCATAATACATTAACTTGTATAATGAATCTTCAGGAATGGGAGTGACCCCATGAACTCGTCTCTTCCATGACAGGATGTTGCCCCCTGGCCCATGCAGAGGAATCTTGTAGGCTTCGCCTCTTCCAGACCTACTTTATTTGAGGTTCTTTATTTCTTACACCTCCCTTCCAACCCACCTACCCTACATAGGAGAGAAAAGAGGTTCATGGGAACAGGAGAAGTAGACCTTTTTGGACTCAGTTCCTGGGAGCGACTCCCCTGGCGTAGTCAGCAGGATTTCAGCAGACCAGCAATTCCACCAAAGTTGCTGCTGGAACCTGGAACAGCAGCTGGAACCTGGAGCCCTGAGGCGTTCTCTGGAGCAGTTCTCTCTAGGAGCAATCAACAGCCAAACAACACCAAGACCCAAAAAGCCCCACCGCCTGTTTCGGGCTCATATATATTAATATCTCCTCTCGGAGTCTGTACTAAGATGTGTTTCAGCTGGCAAAAGCCAAGCCCCTGCAGGAGGTAGTTCATCTTCTAGTGGATAAACATCACCTGCTCTCTCACAAGTCTGCACTCCATCCCACGCTTGGGATCAAAACAAAAACATGTTTACATCCGCTAAGGAATATGCCTCAGCCTAAGGGAAAAAAAGAAAAACACCACCACCAAAGAAACAGAAACACTTCACCTGTCATGTTGAGGCCCTGGGATTGATCCTGTTGTGGCTTAAATATGTGCCCTGTGGGCTCACTTGTTTGAATACTTGATTACCTGCTGGTGGCACTGTTTTGGGAGGCTGTGGAACCTCGGGGATATGGTGTCTGACTAGCCATTGTAAGCCACTAAGGGTGGACCTGCAAACATACAGGCCCAGCCTGTTTTCATCCTCTCTCTGCGTTCTGGTCCATGCTCCACACAGGTGTGAGGGATCTCACCTGCACCAAACACTGCTCCCTACTTTACAACCTCCATGGAGACTTCCCCACACTTCCAAACTCTGATCAAAATGGATATTTCCTGGGGCTGGAGAGATGGCCCACCATGGGCTGGCTTTCTAGAGGACCAGGGTTCAATTCCCAGTGCCTACACTGAGACCCACAACAATCTGTAACTCCAGTTCCAGAAGATCTGATGTCCTCTTCTGGCCTCTCCCAGCACCAGGCATGCTTGTGGTGCACAGATAAACATGCAGGCAAAACACTCACACACATACAATTTAAAATATAAAAATAAAGCCAGGTGCGGTAGTGCATGCCTTTAATTCCAGCACTTGGAAGGCAGAGGCTGGCTTATTGTTGTGAGTTTGAGGCCAGCCTGGTCTACAAAGTGAGTCCAGGACAGCCAAGGCTACACAGAGAAACCCTGTCTCAAAAAACAAAAATAAAAAAACAAACAAAATATATAAAAGCTTAAGTTGGACATGTGACTAACATCTTTAATTCCTGCACTTGAGAGGCAGAGGCAGGTGGATCTTTGTGAGTCTGAGGCCAGCCTGGTCTACAAAGAGAGTCCAGGACAGCCAAGGCTACACAGAGAAACCCTGTCTCAAAAGACCAAAAAAAAAAAAAAAAAAAAAAAAAAATTAAATTCTGTTATATATTTTGGACACATTGACATAAAAGTAACTAATACAACCCTGGACACTAGACATATACATGGAAAACTGATACATGTTACTTTGAAATCATGATGAGTGAATGAAGCCAAATACATACAAAGGACAATTATGTGGCTCCATTTGTATGAAGTATCCAGAATAGGGGCAAATCCAGAGACAAAAACTCAGTGGCTGTCAGGGTAAGAGTGAGGTGTAGAGCCGGGCGTGGTGGCGCACGCCTATAATCCCAGCACTCGGGAGGCAGAGGCAGGTGGATCTATGTGAGTTCGAGGCCAGCCTGGTCTACAAAGCGGGTCCAGGACAGCCAAGGCTACACAGAGAGACCCTGTCTACACAGAGAGACCCTGTCTACACAGAGAGACCCTGTCTACACAGAGAGACCCTGTCTACACAGAGAGACCCTGTCTCAAAAAAAAAAAAAAGTGAGGTGTAGCGAGTGCTGTGCACTGATGGGCAGAGTTCTTGTTTATTTAATTAGTTGGGTTTTTTTGTTTTGTTTTTTTCAGACAGGGCCTCTCTATATAGCCCTGGCTGTCCTAGAACTCACTATCTAAACCAGGCTGGTTTTGAATTTACAGTAATCCAATTGCCCCTCTCCCCAGCCCCTGAGTGCTGGGATTAAAGGTATGCACCACCATGCCTGGCTGCAGCTCATATTTAAGGATTAGAAGTTAATTGTGATGTCTGCACAGTTCTCTGTCCTACTGAATCGTACTCTTCAAAAGAGTAAAATATGGTGGCTGGAGAGATGGCTTAGAGGTTAAAAGAATGGACTGCTTTTCTGAAGGTCCTGAGTTCAATTCCCAGCAACCACTTGGTGGCTCACAACCATCTATAATGAGGTCTGGTGCCCTCTTCTGGCATGCAGGAGTAATGCAGGCAGAACACTGTATTCATAGTAAATACATCTTTAAAAAAAAAAAGTAAACTTTAAAATGTTAGTTATATCTTACTAAAGCTACTGTTTTTTCCAAAATGAGAGTGAGAAAAAAAACTTGAAAGGCTAAATTGTGAGGCAAGTACATTTTGAGGGCAGTGACAATGAAGACCCAGCATAAAGGCCGGTCAGCTGCGGTCATCTTAGGGTGACCCGAAGCATTGCAGAGACAGGCTGTCCTGGGAAGGAGTGAGCGGGTATAGAAGAGGGAGCAGTGGGTTGGCACGCTTCCCACCAGGAGGAGACAGGCAGAAAACACTGGACAACGCTGCAGGGGAGTTAGCGGAATGAGGTCATCAGATCAAGGACAGAGCCAAGACTCTGAGGTGGAAACCAGAGCTATTTAAAGGTCAGCACACGCCCCAGTGTCACGAAAGCAATGCTGGAATAAAATCGGCCTGGCAAGAACATGCGTGAGAAAGTGAAAGAGGTAACCGCTAGAACCAGAGTGTACTAGATCCGTCCATGGCTTAAGTGTGGGAAGGGCAGTGAAACAAAACTGAAAGGGCATCTTGACTTTGGCTGGTGGGTCGAGTAATAGGTAGTGGAGAGTGCAGGGAATGTAAAAAGACGTGTTGTCAACCCCTCTCCCCCCAAATATCCTAAGCATTTCTGATGTCCTAGGTACTGTGCAGGACATTAAAAGTGTTCTTCCAAGTGACCTGGCTCCCCCCACCCCCACCCCCATACTGAGGATTGAACTTGGAGTTTCAGACATGCTACACAAGGACTTTTTTAGTGAGCTACACCCCCAGTCTTCCTTTTGCCCTTGCTGTTTTCATAACTTAGAGTCAGAACCTCACTAAACTGCCCAGGCTGGCCTTGAACTTGTTCTGTGGCCCAGGGAGAACTTGAGTTCAACATCTTCCTAGTGGGTAGAATGAAAAGATAGGCCCTTATCCTTAATGACCCAGTATGTTACCTGGTTACACAACTCATCTTGAACCACATAGCTACCAGCGAGAGAACTGAGAATGGGTGTTAGGTTTGAAAACACTAGAAAAGCTTCAAAGCATTCACGCACAGCTGACAAGAAAAGCAGTGGCGTCTGGAGTCACTATATGGGCAAAGAGATGCTGAGAGAGACTTCAGGGTGCTGGGGAAAGCTGAAGAGATTTTGTTTAAAAAAAAAAAAACGGTAAACTTGGGGGCTCACGCAGTGGCTCACTGGGTAAGAGCTGCTCTTGCAGAGGACTTTGGGGTTTGATTCCCAGCCCTCTGCAGGCATCAGGCACATATCTGGTGCAAGTCATACATACAGACAATATATACACACAAAGCAATTATACACACACACACAGAATGTTGGGCTTTGGGGGGGGGGTAAAAGCACTCTATCCAAGCCGGGCGTGGTGGCACACGCCTTTAATCCCAGCACTCGGGAGGCAGAGGCAGGCGGATCGCTGTGAGTTCGAGGCCAGTCCAGGATAGCCAAGGCTACACAGAGAAACCCTGTCTCGGGGGAAAAAAAAAAAAAAGCACTCTATCCAGCAGGAAATTCTGCAGGGCAGCTTAGATAAGTAAGCCTAGCCATCCTGAGAGAGGATCGGCTCACAGAAGGAATTCAGTAGGGTAGAGGTGAACACTGGGCACGTCAGCCTTCCCAAATGACACTGCTCCTTGAATACCAGTCTCCCGAAGACAGAAGCCAGAAAAGTAGAAGAATCATGCAAGGTGACCGAGGACGGAGAAGAAAGGACCAAAAGAGTTGTGGGAAATGAGGTCAGTCTAACGCCAGGCATGGGAGTGGTGAGGAGAAAGTAGAAGGAGAGCGTCCATTTCATGAAAGGCAAGGCAAGGCCACCAGCAGTATCAAATGATGGTGAAAGTGGTCCACTGCCCAGGGCCGACTCTAGAGCCACAAAGAAAGGTAAAGGTGTTAAAGGGAGATTTGTTGGGAAATGCTTGAGCAAGATAATAAGATGGAGATTTGGGGGAGGGAGAGTAGGAGTAAAAATACTGTTTAAGGGGAAGCCTGCGTTTGAGTCAAGGCTCAGGGGAGTATACGGGAGGTCCCGGCAAGCCAGAGGTAGCATACAAACTACAAGACTGGGTAGCTGGAGGCCTCTGAACAACCTAGGACAGTGGAAAGGCGCTGTGGGTTGGACTGAGCAAACCAGGGTATAAACACATTTAAACAGACACAGTGGCTACTGGCCAATGGGAGGGTGGGGCTGCCTGGGCTATTGTGCGGCTCAGATGGACTTCCTCCACGAGGTCAGAGCTGGGCCGGGATGTCAGAAGGGAAGGAAGGATGTGATTGAAAGATTATTTCAGTACCACTAGGACAGAGGCCTGGAAAGGAAAGCCGGCAGTGATGTCACGCATGCAAATGTGCCTGGCCTCCGGAAGCTGGCCTGAGCACAGTGAGGAGGGCCCCTACTTGTGAGTGATTAGGAGCTTGGGGAGCTGTCTTCACACTACAACAGGAGCTCCACCTCAGTCCTCGAGATGCTTGTTAGTAAGTGTGCTAGGCTCCACCCTGATTTCCCAGTGTTATTCATTGTCTGGTTTCTCCCAGTTTGGGTGGCAGGCCCAAGCCTCCATTCTGAGAAAATGGTCTCCGGTTTTGTCCTTTGTATCACCATGTCCTTTGCAGACACACACGCCCTTTGTTAGTCCCAAAGCAGGATTTGCCGGGCAACCGAAAGCCGAGCCAGAAAAGTCACCTCCAATTCCAACTGCCCTGAGGCCAGTTTACAAGGACAAAAGTGTTTTGTTCCTGAGGAGACCGCTCAGGTGACAGAGAACGTCCCGGCAGCTGAACAGCGCCATCTGGTGTCTGGGAGGTGTCATTTTGAAGCTTTTCTCTCCTTTGACCTAATCTCAACAAACTATTAAGGTTCACTACAGACTGTAAGGCCAGTTCTAGCGGATCAGAGGATGCCCTCTTCAGGCTTCCGTGGGCATCAGGCATGCATGTGCACGGACATACATGCAGAAAAAGTACTCAACATAAAACTAAAAACAAACAACGACTTTAGCCAGTGCTTGGACATAGTGACATGGCCTTTAAGCCCAGCACTTGGGAGGCAGAGGACGGCCCAGCCTGGTCTACATAGAGAGTTCCAAGCCAGCCATGGCTCCATAGTGAGACTATTTCACACACACACACACACACACACACACACACACACACACACAATGATAATGATGATAATAATAATAATAATAATAATAATAATAATAATAATAATAATAATAATAATAAAATACAATTTTTTTTTCAGCCTGGGACTGGTGAGATGGCTCAGCAAGTAAAGACCCTTGCTATGCAGTCTCATGACCTGACTTCCAAGCACAGGGCCCACACGATGGGAGGAAAGAACTGATTTTTACAAGTTGCTCTCTGGCCTCTGTATGCTGCCGTGGCAAGTACAACCTTCCCCCCTCCTCCCCAAATAAATGTAATATAAGAGCAGATAAGATGGGCATTTTGTTACATTTGGTATAGATGGAATTTGCCCGTAAGAAAGACTGGGAAAAGACGAGCCTCTCCCTGAGGTGACACCCTATTTAGGATGGCCCACCCTGAGGTGACACCCTGTTTAGGATGGCCCGCTGTGACATGATTGGCGGTTCCTACTTCAGGCCATCCCCGTTGGTATGTGTGCACAGTCTGTTATCTGCGCCTCAAGAACAGAGAGGAAAGCTGTGACTCGACCTCCCCCATGTGTCCAGTGCCCGTTCATAGAGAATGGTCCCTTGAGTTTGAAATCGTTTGCAGGACATGATTGAATGCAATGTCGCTACCTTCTCAATCCTTTAAGAATTATCTATCTTCTTTTTCCGGTTCTCACCACTGGAGCAGCCGTGAGCAGCAAAGTCTCCTGCACGGAAACCAGCACAAACGCCGCAAGTTTCTGGAGACAGTGGAGTTGCGGATCAGCCTGAAGAATTGTGACCCTCAGAAGGACAAACACTTCTCGGGTACTGTCAGGCTCAAGTCCTCTCCTCGCCCCAAGTTCTTGGATGTGTCCTGGGGGGACCAGCAGCGCGGTGATGAGGCCAAGCCTGTGGATATGCCCCACATGGCCATCGAGGCGCTGAAGAAACTGAACAAGAACAAGAAGCTGGCCAAGAAGTATGATGCCTTTTTGCCTCAGAGTCTCTGATCAAGCAGATCCCACGGATCCCAGGCCCAGGCCTGAACCAGGCTGGCAAGCTCCCTCCCCTGCTGACACACAATGAAAACATGGTGGCCAGAGCTGAGGAGGTGAAATCCACCATCAAGTTCCAGATGAAGAAGGTGCTGTGTCCGGCTGTTGCTGTTGGCCACGTGAAGATGACTGATGATGAGCTGGTCTACAGCATCCACCTGGCTGCCAATTTCTTGGTGGCCTTGCTCAAGAAGAACTGGCAAAACGTCCGGGCTTTGTGCATTAAGAGCACCACGGAAGCCGGGCGTGGTGGCGCACGCCTTTAATCCCAGCACTCGGGAGACAGAGGCAGGCAGATCGCTGTGAGTTCGAGGCCAGCCTGGTCTACAAAGCGAGTCCATGATGGCCAAGGCTACACAGAGAAACCCTGTCTCGAAAAACAAAAAAACAAAAAACAAAACAACAAAAAAAAAGAGCACCACGGGCAAGCCCCGGCGTCTGTACTAGGACACCCCAATAAACCTTAGCGCTACCACGCAAAAAAAAAAAAAAAAAATCTATCTTACATTGTGTCCCCCTCTCACCTGCAGGTGTGCATGCACCTGCCCTCTGTACTTCCTTCAGAGGAAAACCAGTGGGAAGTTGGCCCTCTCTTTCCGTTCTGTGATTCCCAGGGCTGGGACTCAGGACCTCAGGCTTGGCAGCAAGTGCCTTTACCTGCTGAGCCGTTGAAGGCCCCTCAGAATCAATTCTGCTACGTTCCGAAGAAACAGAAACAAACTATCATCTCTGACTCAAAGTTTGCTTTTGAGCTGAAGGCAAAGGAGAAAAGCGGTGAGCAGAGGAAAGGCCCGGCCTGTTGTCTTTTCTCCTGAGACAGGACACTATGAGGGTACCAATTTCCTCTCCAGGAGCCAACTCTAGGTTGGAAACAGAAGAATGTGCAAATGTGTTTCATCTGTTCATTTTCTTCTCATCATTTCCGGCCCTTGGAAGCCCAGCGTTGTTCTCCTTCCATTTTCTTGCTGTTTCTTTTTTCACTTGGCAGTGCTGGGGATTGAGGCCAGGCACTGGGAATGGTAGCAGGTGTTCTGCCACTGAGCTCAACTCTCAGCCCTGTAACATTGTTTATTTTATTTGATGTGTGTGAGTGTTTTGCCTACATACACGTCTGTGTGCTGTGTGTGTGTGTGTGTGTGTGTGTGTGTGTGTGTGTGTGTGTGTGTGTCTGGCCCATGAAAGCTGGAAGAGGGAGTCAGGTCCCCTAAGTTGGATGTGTGTGTGTGTGTGTGTGTGTGTGTGTGTGTGTGTGTGTGTGTGTGTGTGTCTGGCCCATGAAAGCTGGAAGAGGGAGTCAGGCCCCCTAAGTTGGATGTGTGTGTGTGTGTGTGTGTGTGTGTGTGTGTGTGTGTGTGTGTGCACTTATATATATGTAAGTCCCCTATAGCTAGAGTTATAAACAGTTCTGAGACACTTTGTGGGTGTTGGGATTTAAGTGTAGTCCTCCGGAAGAGCGGCCACAGCTGTAATGGCGGAAATGTCTCTCCAGCCCTATTAGAAAAGGTCTGGCTACGTAGCCCTGGTTGTTCTGTAGCTCACAATCCCCCTGCACTGTGCCTAGAATGGTACACACCATCCCTCCATGCCTGCAGGCTGGGATTACAAGTATACGCCACCACGCCTGGCGCTGACTTCTTGTTCTTACCTGAAGATCCTGTCGAGCTCTCAGCTCTGAACTCCTGCCTTGAATTGTTTCCTATGAGGCTTCTATGTGATGCTAATTATTAACAACCATGCTCTTTGGTTCCAGTTTCAGCCATAAGAACTACAACGTTTACAAAAAAATTCCTTCCCCTCTGACCTCCATTCCAGTCATCCCGAGCACACTGTTTAATGTCACTGGTCCCCACCGTGTTGCCAGGCCAATGGTTCCTTTGGCTTTCTTCAGCTCTTTGACATTGTCCTTTCTCTCTTCCGGAAGTTGCCTTCCTCCTGGAACTCAGATGCTGGCATGTTTTGCATGCAGCTTTCCTCACTGGCTCCTTCTTCTGCTCACTGTAAAGTCAGTTTGCTATGGAGCTCCATCCAGGATCATACAGGGTTTCTCTGTGCAGCTCTGGCTGTCTTGGAACTCATTTTGTAGACCAGGCTGGCCTCGAACTCACAGAGATCCACCTGCCTCTGTCTCCCGAGTGCTGGGATCAAAGGTGTGCACCACCTCACCTGGCGACTTTCCTAGGTTTTTAAAAAATATATTTTATTAATTTATTCATATTACATCTCAATGGTTATCCCATCCCTTGTATCCTCCCATTCCTCCCTCCCTCTCATTTTCCCCTTACTCCCCTCCCCCATGACTGTGACTGAGGGGGACCTCCTCCCCCTGTATATGCTCATAGGGTATCAAGTCTCTTCTTGACTATCCTAGTTTTGAGGCTTACAATTTCCATGCTGATGAGCCCTCATCTAAACCTGGCCTTGCTGCTCCTGAACCATGGGCCTCTGTGAGACACTTCAGAGTGAGTGCCACACCCAGTGTGAGACACTTCAGAGTGAGTGCCACACCCAGTGTGAGACACTTCAGAGTGAGTGCCACACCCACTGTGAGACTTCAGAGTGAGCGCCACATCCCGTGTGAGACTCTCGAGGTTTTCTCCAACGTCTGCATCGTTTGTATCATCAAACAGTACTGAACACTCACTTGTGTATCTTAACCATGAGGAGTCATTTCTCCCATGCCCTGCCTTTCTCCAGTGGCTGACACTGATTCCTGCTAGTCTGTGTCTGCAATAGATCCCAGCTGGACCATCCCTTTTCCATCTCCATCATCTGGCTATAGTCTAAGCTATGGTCATCCCACTGGGATGATGGACTCAGTAGCCGCCTGTGTGCTCTCTCCACTGCCCCTCCACTTTACTCTCTACCCAGTGGCCGGAATGATCCTCCCGAGCTGTAACTCTCATGGTGCCTTTCTACTGTGCTTCAGATGAGAGCCATAGTTGCAAGGGATTCACATGATCTGGCCTGACCTGACCCCTGACCTCTTGTTCTCTGTGTCCTGTCACACAAGCATCCTTGCCTTTCTGTCTTGCCACACACATGCCCTTGGCTGCAGGCTTTCCCTGGATCCTCGTGGGTATCAGCTCCGAGAGGCTCTCGCGACCGCACACTCCACAGGAGCCTCACGCCCTTTCCGTTCACCCTTCAGTTCCCCATCTGCTTCCGTTGTCCTAGAAGACACGGGTAGCAGAAAACACAACTATCATACATTTGTTTGTTTGCTCACTCATCTCCACACCACTTGGGTCACCTCTGAATCCAGAGTGTGAGCTCCTTAAAGCGAGGAATCTCCTGGATCCATCCCATGGGCGCCATTCCTGTCTTGTTCACAGCCACACCCCAACCGAGTACAGTGCCTCGCACATGCCTGGTACTCAATAAATATTTACTGCACAGGTGGAATATTGAAGGAGAGAAAGTAAAAGAACTGCGGCTGTATGCTTTGCCTTGGTTCTATGCTTCCAGAAACTTAAACTCTCTTAGGAGGCCATTAGAACCAATAATAAACACCACAAGGAAATATTAATGTGTTTCCCCAGCCACATGGATATTCAGTAGTGTGATGCTTCTGATGGCAGTGCTGGTCACAAGCTGTGTACACAGATACTGCCTCTGCATAGGTATTGTGCCCCCCCCACCAGTGCCTTTCAATAGTCAACCTTGGCCCCTGCCAGCCTAGCCTTATTGCTCCTCCTCCATGATATCTGTGCCTCACTGATACGGAAGCCTTCAGGGTGTGGCCCTCCTGCCTTACTCTGTCAACTCACTTTCTTTTTCTTTTCTTTTCTTTTCTTTCTTTCTTTCTTTCTTTTTTCTGAGACAGGGTTTCTCTGTGTAGCCTTGGCTGTCCTGGACTCTCTGTAGACCAGGCTGGCTTCGAACTCACAGGGATCTGCCTGCCTCTGCCTCCCGAGTGCTGGGATTAAATACCAACTCACTTTCAAGCCCCTTGGCAGGATCACAACGAAGAGGTGGCCATGACTTCATCAGAGGTTAATGCGCCTGCATCTGTATTCCATTCATGGGGTGTTCTTCAGGGGCTTCAGATACCCCCCTAATCCCGGGTTAAATCACATAATTTAATATGATCAAGTCTTCCCTTGAAAGGCCTGAAAAACAAGGCCAAGCTGACCCCTGGCCTAGTTCCAAGAAACCACCACCTGAAGCTTTAGGAAAACACCCCGAGCAGAAAGCCCCCACACGGCCTGCTCTCTGACCTCCGGTTAACTCGGCCCGAGCCAATCATCCTGCTCACATACCTCAGATACAGCAGCCCAACCAATCAGTTTAAAGGTCAGGTCCTCCCCCTGGCTTGCGGTTTTAGCCTTTATAAGCAGTCTGTAACAGCTACTCCGGGTCCTTTGCCTCTCGAGTATTGAAAGACCCTGACACATCAACAATTGGGACTTCTGGTGTGTCAGTAATAAATCTTACCTATATCTCTCAGCTGGTGTGATTTGAGCGGTTTCTCGCGGTGACCCCCTTACCGAATTGGACTCCCAGGGTCCAACATTTTGGGCCAGGGTCCAACATTTGGGGGCTTGTCCGGGATTTGGAGGTTGTTCCAGGACCACCGACTCACCTTACTGAAGGCCCTTTTTGGCCCAGGCCACTGACAAACGACAGAGACATGAGTTACTTTTGTTTTGTATTTGTCTGTGTTTCTGTCTCTTGGTAGCACACAATCTGTATTGGGACGAGAAGGGGGACAGACATGTCCGGCACCTTCTCCTCTTCGCCCTGGAGGACGCTCCAGGTGGTCTGGTTTCACCCTGGAGGACGCTCTGGTGGTGGTCTGGCTGTACTTTTGGTTTGGCACCGATCCTTCGCCGCGCGGCTTGTGTCTTCCTGTCTGCTAATTCTGTTTGTGTGTGTTATCGACCTTTTTGTGTTGACTGAGACGACCAACACTGACATGGTACTGACTGTGACCACCCCCTTGACTCTAACCCTTGACCATTTCAAGGATGTGCGTGGCCGAGCGCACAAACCTCTCTGTGGGTGACCACAAAGGACACTGGCAGACTTTCTGCTCCTTGGAGTGGCCCACCTTCATTGTGGAATGGCCACCCGAGGGGACCTTTAACCCTCTCATCATCTCCAAAGTTTTTAGCCCAGGCCCACATGGCCCCCAGCCAGGTACCCTATGTTTTGACATGAGAGAACCTGGTCTCCATCCTCTTCCTTGGGTCCACCCTTTCCTGCCACCTAAGCCGCCGATGAGACCTGAATCTACGCTTCTCCCGGTGACCTCATCAACTGCCCAGGACCAGACTCCAACTACTGGGGACACTGATTCCTGACAAAATCAGAAGCCCGTCCTGCCCCCGGATTCTGCCCAGGACCTTCTCCTCCTGGATCCTCCTCTTCCTTACCCCTCCTACCTAACGAGATCGATGCAGGAATCCCCCTCACACGCCCATACTGGGATTATGAAACCCCTGCAGGTAAGGAGAGTCTCCCTGTCTATTGCCAGGCTCTGTTGGCAGGTCTCAAAGGGGCTAGACGGTGCCCCACCAATTTGGCCAAGGTAAAAACTATTACCCAGGGAAAAGACGAGAGCCCCGCTGCCTTTATGGAAAGGCTTCTGGAGGGATTCCATATGTATACCCTGTTTGACCCCGAGGCACTTGAACATAGGCAACGGTGGCCATGTCCTTCATAGATTAGTCAGCACCAGACATTAAAGAAAAATTACAGAGACTAGATAGCATTCAGACATACTCCTTACAGGATTTAGTCAGGGAAGCAGAAAAGAGAGAGACACCTGAGAAAAAAAAAGAGGCTAGGTTACAGGAGGAATGAGAGGACTGTAGAGACTGGAAAAGGGATAGAAACTTAAGCAAAATCTTGGCCGCAGTGGTAATAGATAACTCTAGACCAAGAAGACAGGACAGAGAGGGGGGAGAACGGAGGTGGCCCAGAGTAGACAAGGACCAATGTGCCTACTGAAAGGAACGCAAACTCTGGCTAAAAGAGTGCCCAAAGTGCCCTAAGGACCAGCAAAAGCCAGTCCTGGTCCTAGCCTTAAATGAGGAAAGCGTTGAGGGTGTCAGGACTCCAAGGCCCCCCCCCAAGGCCCGGCTAACTCACTATCGAGGGGCAACGTACCACCTTCTTGGTAGACACAGGTGCCCAGCACTCAGTCCTGACCCAGCCGGCTGGACCAATGTCATCAAAAACTTCCTGAGTCCAAGGACCAACCGGGGGTAAATTACATCGATGGACTAATAAATGGACTGTAAACCTCGGTACAGGTACTGTGACCCACTCCTTCCTAGTAGTTCCTGAATGCCCCTACCCCCTGCTAAGAAGAGATTTATTAACCAAGTTGGGGGTCCAGATACACTTCTCAGAAGAAGGGCCACAAGTACGTAATGCCATGGCAACACCCGTGCAGATTCTGTTAAACTGCAAGATGAGTACAGGTTATTTGAGCCCACCTCTCAAGAGCCCCTCTCAGAAGACAACCCTTGGCTCCAGAAATTCCCTCAGACATGGGCTGAGACCGGAGGGCTCGGACTAGCCCATACACAGCCACCTATTATTGTGACTCTTAAATCCTCAGCTGTACCAGTCTCAGTTAGATAGTACCTGATGAGCCGAGATGCCTGGCTGGGCATTAAAAAACACATCCACTGATTCCTACAGCTGGGAGTCTTAAAGCCTTGTCAGTCCCCCTGGAATACTCCACTCTTGCCTGTTAAGAAACCAGGGACGCAGGACTATAGGCCTGTACAGGACCTCAGAGAGGTCAATAAAAGAGTGATGGACATTTACCCTACAGTGCCCAACCCATACAATCTACTGAGCACTCTGAGGCTGGATTTCACTTGGTATACTGTTTTAGACCTAAAAGATGCTTTCTTTAGCTTACAGTTGGCACCCCAAAGCCAATCGTACTTTGCCTTCGAATGGAAGGACCCTGAGCTAGGACTCTCAGGACAGGTAACCTGGACACGCCTCCATCAAGGTTTCAAGAATTCTCCAACTTTGTTTGATGAGGCCCTACACCAGGACTTAACCGACTTCCGCACTCAGAACCCTGAGGTAATAGTCCTGCGGTATGTGGATGACCTCCTCCTGGCCGCTCCCACCAGAGAAGCCTGCACCATTGCCACCGACACTTACTCCAAGAATCAGGTCCAAGGGCTATCGGGCCTCAGCCAGGAAGGCCCAGATCTGCTCATAAGAGGTAACATATCTGGGCTATGTCATGTGTGAAGGAAAAAGATGGCTTACCAAGAGCCGAATCGACATGGTGGCCAAGATTTCCCCACCTCCGAACCCCAGACAATTAAGAGAGTTCCTGGGGGACAGCAGGCTTCTGCCGATTGTAGATACCGGGTTTTGCAGAACTAGCCGCCCCCTTATATCCCCTAACAAGGGGTACTGACTCTTTCCAATGGGGAGCCCCCCCAACAACAGGCCTTTAAAGCCATAAAAAAAGGCCCTCCTGTCCACCCCGGCCCTGGGATTACCCAACACCATAAAGCCATTCACCTTCTATGTGGATAAAAGGCAAGGGATTGCCAAAGGGGTGTTGGCTCAAACTTTGGGGCCTTGAAAACGGCCAGTAGCCTACCTGTCTAAACAACTAGACACCGTAGCTGCCGGATGGCCTCCCTGTCTACGCATCATGGCTGCCACTGCATTTCTGGTCAAGGATGCCAATAAGTTGACCTTGAGGCAGCCCCTGACCATAGTCACACCTCATGCATTAGAGGCAGTGATACGCCAACACTCCTGATAGATGTGTCACTAACGGCCATCTCACTCACTACCAAGCTCTGCTTAGACTCCGACCGCATTACCTTCGGACCCACAGCTACTCTCAACCCTGCCACACTGCTGCCAGCGCCCCAGATCACGAACAAAAGACTCCACCTGCCACCAGGTGCTGGCCGAGACACACGGAACTGGAGAAGACCTCCAAGACCATGAGCTTCCAGAGGCTGAACACACTTGGTATACGGACAACAGCAGCTACTTGGACTCAGGTACCAGGCGGGCCGGGGCAGCTGGTGTGACTTGAGTGGTTTCTCGTGGCGACCCCCTTACCGAATTGGACTCCCAGGGTCCAACATTTTGGGCCAGGGTCCAACACCCTCTTGTCTTCACCTGGGTGAAGGACAGTTGAGAACGCCGCACTCCTGCCCATTTTGCTTACAGCTGTCCTTTCCTTCAAAGTCAGGACATTTATGGCTGGTTTATGTACCCACACTTCCATTTCCTTACCTCCGTGTTAGTGCAAGTGAATCGGGTTGCTTCTTAGTCCACAGATGGAGCTCATATGTGGACTGAGAATTGCCTAAAAGCCACTATGAAGAAGAAGAGGAGGAGGAGGAGAGGGGGAGGAGGAGGAGGAAGAGGAGGAGGTGAGGGGGAGGAGGAAGAGAGGGGGAGGAGGGGTTGGGGAGGAGGAAGAAGAAGGAAGGAAGAGAGGACAACTTTAATTACTGGCATGGAGGGTGGTGCAGAGAATATCTTACCACTAAGGTAAAATGGTAAAGCAGTTAGCATTTCGGGGCCTAGGCACAGGTACTTACTCTGCATATGAGGAAATGGGCAAACAGGTTTGAGCTTGTGAAGCAATGTTTATGGCAAGCCATTGTTTGAACTGACCAAACCGGAGTGGAGTTACTGGAACTGGTGTCATGCAATCAAGCTGAAAATGGACCAGCTTCCTAAAAACAGGACACTCACAGCAGTAACCGTCCATGGACATCAGCTAGCATAAACATTCCCTGTGAGTTAACTCTGTATAGGCAGCTGTGGGACTGGGGCATTTTTCATTGGTAGAACATCCTGGGTCCAATCCTCTGCACTGACAACGACAACGTTATTGAGGTATAACATTAAAATCTTTTTGAAGCCAGGTGTGGTGGCACATGCCTGAAATCCCAGCATTCAGGAGGCAGAAGTAGGAGGATGGCTGTGAGTTCGAGGCCAGCCTGGTCTACAAAGAGTGTCCAGGACAGCCAGGGCTACACAGAGAAACCCTGTCTTGAAAAACCAAGAAAAAAATTTTTTTTGAAATGATTCTAGAAAAAAGATAAGGTTTTTGTGATGACTACTCTTCGATGTTAACATGATTACCTCTGGAATGAACTACAATCCAGAAATGGAGGGCACACCTGCGAAGAATTTTTTGCTTGATCTGAAGTGGGTGAATCCACTTCCAGGCCAGACCTTTGAGGTAGGAACACATGTAGCTGGTGTTGGTACTTTGTGGGTTCTCATTTTTTTCCATCCTTTATTCCCCCAGTTTCGCCCCCTATCACTAGATAGGAAAGAAAGAAAAATAGAGGGAACAGAGAAAGAGATCCTTGAATCTAATTTTTTTCTTTCGTTTCTTTGAGCACAACTACTAATAACTGTAAGCAACACCACTAAATGACCAACAACCTTCTACCCTGCCCATTGGGGCTCTTGCATTTATATACCCTCTGAAAAGTTCCCAGAATTCTAAATGTCACTGCAGAACTGTGGGGAACCGCAGTTGTGCTGGTACTGACCATTACTTGTTTTTCTCTGTAGTTGAAACATTACTTGTTTTTCTCTGCAGTTGAAACATTGTGCTCCACTGGTTGCCTTCATTTTCCTTGTTTTGAGTCTCATTATTTGGCCCTTGGTTTGCTTCCTCTTGGAGACTTTCCACAGTGCTGTTCCATTGCTGGTTCCTCCCCTACATAAGCAGTTCTGTTACTCCCAATAAATGGGATTCTCTTAGCACGAATGACCCATTGTTGTGTCGTCTTTTCAATCCGCAGACCCTCACCACTGTAGGCTAGACCAGCAGCATGGGCACTGCAAATGGAGGTCTCACCGAAATACAGAAAGCAGGGAAAGTCCTACTCTGCCTACTGGGGCTCTTCCATTTATATACCCTCTGAAAAGTTCCCAGAATTCCCAGTGTCACACACTGCACAAACTATTTGCAGCTGGCAAAACCACACCCCTGCTAGAGCACGAGGCAAATCTCAGTCAGCTGCTTCAGACAGCCTCACATCCCCACACCTGGGATTAAAATGAAAGCACCTTTTTATAATCTATATCTCTCTCTCTCTCTCTCTCTCTCTCTCTCTCTCTCTCTCTCTTCTCTCTCCCTCTCTCTCCCTCTCTCTCTCTGTTTGTTTAAGAAACAAAATTCTGGAATTTTCACTACAAAAACAAATGTCTTTAACTTGGATTTTGAGGCAGAAAGACCTTTAGCCTGGGCCACACCTGGTGGTAAAAACCTATGTGGACGTGGAAGAAGGAAGCTTTTGCTCTTCGCTTGCTCTAGCCATGCTAGCAAGTCCATCCCTTCACTGGCATTAAAGCCTGCTTCCTCAGGATCCCAGCATCTGCTGAAGACCAGCTGAGACACCAGTCATGTGGACTGAGCAACTTCCGGATTCTTAGACTTTCTGTTCATAGCCCATCACTGTTGGATTAGTTGGACCATAGCCTGTAAGTGATTCTAATAAATTCTCTTTGTGTGTATGTGTGTGTGTGTACATGTATACACACACACGTGGAGATTTATTCTGTAAGTTCTGTTACTCACAGGAATCCCGGCTAGTACAATTTTTAACCATTTGTTTGCTTGGTTGGTTGGTTGGCTTCTCAAGACAGGGTTTCTCTGTGTAGCCCTGGCTGTCCTGGACTCACTTTGTAGACCAGGTTGGCTTTGAACTCACAGAGATCCTCCTGCCTCTGCCTCCCGAGTGCTGGGATTACAGGCGTGCGCCACCACGCCCGGCTCCTTCAACATCTTCTAATGACGTTGTATCTTTGGATGAGTAGCAGCTATGGAAACAATTGGATAAAGGAAGGCGAGGACTGCGTTACTCATGTGTCCTGTGTGCCTGTCCCACTTCCTGTAGCGTGACGGACACAGAACATTCTCCCTGCACCTGTTAACACCCAGTCACCGTTATTTCAAACAGTTCTGACGCCACACATTTTGGGGTGGTATATTCTGATCCCTCAGAGTTCAGACACACCATGGCAGCAGTGAACCTGAAGTAAATAGCCAACAGCTTAAATATCATAATTTCGATGAATATTGTCCTGCAGTGTCCCCCGCTACCCCGGCTGCCCCAGTGTCACCACTTTCGCAGTATACTTGCACACGCTCAGTGCAGACTTACTGCCAGTGTCAGCATCAATGCCATGGTGACTTTTCCAGGGCATGTCAAAGGGAGTTTTCAACTTAGGTTTTTCTGGATCTTTTGGCAACTTTTGGTACTAAGAGCTATCCCCCCCCAACACACATCAGTCCCGTTGGCACCAGGATCCATGTGTTCCCCTGGCCTTCCCTCGATTCTTCTCCGACCCTGTTCCTCATCGTGACAAAGTTGCTGGAGTCCTGGAACCACTGTCTGAAGCTCCCTGCTCTTGTCACTCAAGGGTGGGTGGGTGGGTCTCTTTCTAGGGGTGTCATCTCATGGTATGGCATGTTAACCATCCCTCAAAGTAAGCCACCAGGTAAGATTAACCACACACACACACACACACACACACACACATACACGACACACATGCACATATACACACTCACAGACACACACAGACAGATACACATGTGCGCACACACATGCACACACACTCACATGCGCACACACACATACACACACATACACACACATGCACACACATGCACACACACATACACACACACACACACACACACACACACACATGCGCAGTTCCTTACTGGAGTCTGTGCTTGTTGTCCTACGTGAGCCTCAGATGCAACACACACACACACACACACACACACACACACACACACACGGCTGAGCCCTGGGTCAGAGGCACTGAGGAGTTGTTCTTGATACAATCTGCACCTCTTTCCCCTTTTCACTTCATTCTTTTTTTCTCTCCTACATTTTTACCAAATCCATGCCCCCCCACTTTCTCTCTACCACCTAGTGCATTTGCCAAGAAGCCAGATGGCCACCCCCACTCGCCCTGAGGCTTTCTAATGCTCTCAACACTGTAGCCTAATAAACAGGTCAACAACAACTCTACAGTCTCTCGGGGCTGAGAGCAGAGCCTTAGCATGCCCTGGGGCCCGAATCCACGCACTGCGTCCTGTTCTGGTCCTTCCCTCCCCCAGCATTCCTTAGTCCCTCTCATGCCCCAGGGCCCCAATCCACGTGCTGCGTCCTGTTCTGGGTCCTTCCCTACTCCCAGCATTCCTTAGTCCCTCTCATCGGACTTCTTCCTCTCTCGGGGCCCCTGAGGGTTCTTGCTGTCCGACAGCTCTTTTCCTTCTGATCTTTGCTCTTTTTAACCGCCCCCTCCTCATCCAGACTTACTTTTTTTCTATTTTGTGTTAGTGTTCTGCCTTTATCTATGTATGTGCACCATGCATGTTCCTGGTACCCACTGAAGTCGGAAGAGGTCTGGGATCCCTCGCGACAGGAGTGAGCTACCACGTGGGTGCTGGGCACCAAACCCAGGTCCTCTGAAAGAACAGCAATTGCTCTTAACCTGGAGCTCTCTCCAGCCCCAAGGGGTTACCTTGTAAAGTATCTCCTCCTTAACCCAAACATTTGTCTTTTAAGTCTAACTATAGAAAAGTTTCAAATAAGGACTCAGGTCGCAGAGGCAGGAAGATTGCTACAAGTTCAAGGTCAGCCTGTCTTTTAAAAATCAAGTCTTAGCCAGGCATGGTGGCGCATGCCTTTAATCCCAGCACTTGAGGGGCAGAGGCAGGCGGATCACTGTGAGTTCGAGGCCAGCCTGGTCTACATAGTGAATCCAGGACAGCCAAGGCTACATAGAGAAACTCTGTCTCAAAAAAAAAAAATCAAGTCTTTTTCTAAAAAAAAAAAAAAGTGTGTGTGTGTGTGTGTGTGTGTGTGTGTGTGTGTGTGTGTGTGTGTGTACACCTCCATGATGTGCATCACATGAATTCAGGAGCCAGAACAGGGTGTTGGATCTCCTGGAACTAGAGTCACAGGTGTGTTGGTGTGATCTTTCTGTGCACGTGTAAAGGCTGCCTTTGCATTATTCAAATACTGGCTTCTGTGCCAGCGGAGAGCTGAGGACTGTTGTTTTTATGAAGCATCGTCACCTGTCTCAGCTAGGCAGGAAGGAAACGTGGGTCTTCCCAGCAGGGGTAGGAACTGCGGGAAGAGTTGAGAGGCCCCAGAGAGTCACCTGCCAGACTTGGAAGACATTGAACACACAAGGACTGAGGAGAGGTAGCCGGCCCCGAGGCTAATGTGGCTGGGATAAATGCGTTGATTAAGTTATACAAGCGAGTTGGGAAATAGCTTACGGCCTGAGCAGCAGCAGCAGCAGCAGCAGCAACAAGTCTCTGTGTCACTATTGAGTGGCTGGTGCGTCGAGACTGTCCGGTGATCCAGCTGCCTGTGAGGCACCCGGTGAACGCTTGGGACCTGAACACCAGGGCCTCAGCAAGCGCACTGACTGGGTGGGCGCTCTTAACCGCTGAGCCGTCTCTCCAGCCCCTTACCCACTCTTTAGTATTCAAACTATATCTCAGTTTTTATTGGTGATTTAGGGAAAAATGGGTAAAGAAGGAGGAAAACAATTTTAGGAAAAATAACAACGTACTCAGCTATGTTCTCATGGTGTGAAGCGCTGGCCTTTGATGGAGCTGCTGAGCCGCGACAAGCACCTAGTTGCTCTTTTGGACACATCTAATCCCCGAGGTCCTAACAATGTATTCATTTCTTTGAATATAATATTTTTAAAGTCTCTTCTTTGAAAAAGACATTTTTATTTTACTCCAATATGCCTTAACATCCATCTTCAAAGTGTATGGAGTCCTTTAGTCAGGTTGCTAAGGAGGTGACTGTGACGAATGACAAACAACATTGCCTGTCTGAGAACACAGCAGAAATCTCAGGGTCAGTGAGCTGCGCCTTCCTGGGGCGCCAAAAATGCAGCCCAGAGCGCATGCGCAGCCTCTCAGCCCTTGGCTTTTCAGGAGCTCTGACTGGTGACTTCGGAGCTTCCACCCTATGCGTTTTGCTTCTTGGCAAAACCTTTAAAATAAATAATAGAAAGGCCCCAGTCGGTCTTCCAGTCTGTCTCCCCAAAACCAGAACAGGATCATTTCCTACATTAGGCCCGGCTAATGTTTTATCTGATTTAATTTTTAATATTTTGGATGGTGACTCTCACGACTTTCCTGAGGAGGCCATTTCATAATTCAATATTTCTCTCCCAGATAGGGAGTGTTTCCAGTAATCAATCCAAATGTTTAAATTTATTTTGTTCTCTTGGAGATGAAGTGCTTCCTCTCAGTGAAAGCGAAACATTCCCAAATATGGTATTAGTATACAACATTTCCCCAAGGGACAACCTGTTTCCTTAGTCTGCGAAAAGAAATTAATATTCCCCCCCAAAAAAAGAAATTAATATTCCCAATTGATGGGTTTCATTGCGTTTCTGCGAGCCTATAATTTTCTTCTAGTCTCTTATTATCTTCAAAAACTTGTTTCTTACTTAAAAAAAAAAAAAAAAGATGGCTATGAGCCAGAAAGAAGGTTTAGCAGATAATACTGGCTTCTCTCATAATAATAATAATGATAATAATAGAAGAAGGAGGAAAAGTTACGCACAAAAAGTTGGCTATGCTTTACAGCCAGGCGTGGTGGTGCACGCCTTTAACACCAGCACTTGGAAGGCAGAGGCAGGTAAATCTCTGTAAGTCTGAGGCCAGCCTGGTTTATAGAGTGAGTCCAGGACAGCCAGGGCTACACAGAGAAACCCTGTCTGGCGCGGGAGGCGGGAGGCAGGCACGGGGGCAGGGGAGGTAAAGTTGGCTGTGTTTTTAAATAGTGGATTGGGATATGCAAATGTGGAAGCATCAAAGAAGGCTGAAGGGCTGGATGGAGAGAAGGGGGTGCAGCACTAACGTGGGGGCGCAGTGGCCACGCGCATTCAAACGCCCCGTGAGGTTGCTGGGTGAATGGGGTCTTGGCAGCACCCACAGATGACCTGTGGCGGTAGACTGCTGGAAACCCAGATGGATGATGGTTGTACAAAAGAGACAAGATGGCGTCCGGGGCAGAGGCTCTATGATCTCTGTGTGGCTTCGAGGACCGGTACAAGGCCAGCATGACATCGTCAGGTCTGCCCGTGACTCCAGCTCCAGGAGCT
The DNA here is from genome assembly GCF_903995435.1 of Acomys russatus. Taxonomy (NCBI): domain Eukaryota; kingdom Metazoa; phylum Chordata; class Mammalia; order Rodentia; family Muridae; genus Acomys; species Acomys russatus. Next base: position 75,940,667 of record NC_067139.1, read on the forward strand.
CTGACGCCATCTTCTGGCCTCCAAGGGCGATGGCACACATGTAACGTACACTCACAGGTACATATGCATATGCATATACACATATACACAAAACGAAGCTTTAAAAAATGTGGAAAGGTACAAAACCACCTGAGCTTTCAGCATGGATAGCCGGGTGAGTGGTAATAGGGCCTACACTAGGTTGTGAGAAAGAAATGGCTTGAATTCAGCTTTGATATGCTGAATCTGGGCGGCGACTTTGAGGCACCCAGATCCCTGTGGGTTAAGACAGCTTTGAGACAGAGGCTTCTCCCAAATGCCAAGCCGGCCTGCTTTTTTTTGAGTTCTAACTCAAAAGAGGAAATATTTCCTTTCCGCCTTTCTACCCCTTTTGTAGATACTGGCCTAGACCCTAAGCAAGCTTGCGCTGATGGTCGAGGCTGAGGCATCCTCACTCTCCCTCGCCCCGTGCAGCTGTCTGCAGACCTTCCTCGCCAGCCTGCCAGCTCCCTTGGACCCCTAACCGATAGCTGAGTGAACGGATGGAACAAACTAATGATGAGATAAAGTTATGCTATATAAATGCAGGTTTGTTGGAAGCAGCTCTCAGTCACCAAGAAGGGCGGTGGGGGGGGGGGGGAGGGGGAGGAGGGAGGAGAAGAAAAGGAGGAGAGAGAGGAGGAGGAGGAGAAAGGAGAGAAAGTGGAACCAAAATGGCTGGATTCTGTAGTGAAGGGAAGGCCCGCCCCTGGGCTGTGAAATTCAGGGTAGAGTGCAGAGTATGCCAGCCACGCCCTGCAGCAGGGAGGGAAGGAGGGATGCCTGAAACCAAACAGTAGGTGTGGGTCTCAGTCTCTTCCGTGTATCCACTTCCCTCCCCTCAGCAGCTTGCCTGCCCTGTTAGTTTTCTCTTCATAAAATGACCTTCAAGTTTCAGAACAAAAGGAGGCATTGTCTTTGTAGGTCCAGCTCGAGGGCTGCGACTCCCGCACTTGTGAGTCGTACATACATATACACATCTGTGCAACCATATGATGTAGACATGTAATTTGCCAAATATTAATATTATGCATATAAGTGAAACAAGAGAATGCTTTGAGATCAGCCAGGCAGAAAGAGTAGCTACGTGGAAAAGAGCCGTGGGGTTCTGCAACAAGTAAAGAACGGATCAGAGGATCCACCCCGGGAACAGACAGAGAAACAGGAGGTGTGAAGGAGCCCAAGAAGCGAGGCTTCCAGAGTGCATGTGCACCAAACACAGCTGGGCACCATTCCTCTGGCTTTTCAGCCTTTTGGAAAGTCCAGTTTCCAGGGGTTGCTCTGAGCTCTGCTTTCTGTGTTAGCACATTCCAGGTGCGCCACCAAAGCTTCTTATGCGGAGTAATTTACTACACTCAGGAGCTGATTGCCTGTGGCTTGGAAAGCTGGGAGTCCAAGCTCAGTGCGGCAGCAGAAGTGGTGTCTGGTCAGGTCCCCATTCTTCACAGATGGGGCTGTGACCAGGCAAGCCATATTGAGGAAGCCCCCTGGGACTTCATTTTACAAGCCACTAAACCTCATCTGTGAAGATGGGGCCCTTAATGACCTAATTGGTTTGCTTGTTTGTTTGTTTTCGAGACAGGGTCTCTCTGTGTAGCCTTAGCTGTCCTGGACTCGCTTTGTAGACCAGGCTAGCCTTGAACTCACAGAGGTCTGCCTGCCTCTGCCTCCCGAGGCTAGGATTAAAGGCGTGCGCCACCACACCCGGCTGACCTAATCGCTTTCTAAAGGCATTTTTGACGATGTCATACTGTGGATTACTTTTCAACACACAGGTCAAAACCTTATCTGAAATGTCTAAGACCAAAATTTTTTATTTTTTGCTCCTCTCCCTCCTCCTCTTCCCCCTTCTCTCCCCCTTCCCCCTCCTCCTCTCCCCTCCCCCTCCCCTCCCCTCCCTCTCCTCTCCCCCTCCTGTTCCCCCTCCTCTCCCCCCTCCTCTCCTATCTTCTCTTCCTTCTCCTCCTCCGCCTCTCCCCTCCTCCACACCCTCTTCCTTTAGACTTTGACATATTCACTTCCAAGTTGGTTATCCTATATGACACCCACCCCCAAGACCTAGAATACTTGGTTTTGAGATGAAATTTCAGGCTGCAGAGCATTTTTCATCTTATATTCTTAGATGGTTGGTGCTAACCCTGTATGAACGGGGCCTTACAGACATCCAGGGCACAGCATTACTGTGCTGGAAAATATTCTGTTTCACACTGCGTGTGCTCAGCGCTCACCAATGCCAAATTTAGGTAAAGGTCCTGGTGTTTATTTAGCTCAGCCTCCCACACTGTTGGAAAGTGTCCCAGTGAGCTTTTCTGTCTCTGTGATAAAACACTGGCTGAAAACAACTTGAGGAGGACGGCTTATTTTACTTAACAGGTTAGTCCATTGTTGAGAGTAGGCAGGGCAGGAACGCAGGCAGGAGCCTGGAGGCAGCTGGTGAAGAAGAGACCCCAGAAAAACGCTGTGGATGGAAGCACCGAGGCATTGCTCTCAGAGGCTGGCTCAGCTTGCTTTCTTCCACAGTCTAGGACATGTGGCCTTGGGTGGCACTGCCCAAAGGGGGCTGGGACTTCCCACTTACATCATAACTGATGATGATGATACCTGCTGGCCAATGAGGCGTTTTCTCAGTTGAGCTTCCTGCTTTCCAGCTCACTCTGGTTCATGTCAAGCTGACGTAACTGAACAGCACGTAGAGTGAGCTGCGGGGCACAGGCGCAGCGTCCCTTGGTAAATAACAGGACAACAAACACAGGGAGCTGCGCCAGCCTAACTGAACGGGAGTGGTGAAGGAAAATGGCTTGTGAATGTCCTTTGGGTTGCATTTTGGAGTTTGCACTGCGTGTGGTGATTCAGCCATGTGATGCCGTAACCCACAGTGAGTGCTGATGTAACCCACACAGTCCATGACGTGACCAGCAGGGGGAGCTAGCTGGGGATAGGCCTGGGTCGTGAGCCGCTGTTACGGTGTGACAGAAGCCTGTCCAGAGGGCAGTGGGTAGCATGGCACTCGCTCACTCTTTCTTAGTGTCTCGGGATGTGCTGGGAACCGGTTCAGCTCTGCTCTGTCGCTTTATCCACTTCCTTGGTCGTTCAGAGGTCTCATGTAGCCAGGCTGACGTCAGATTTGCTGTGTAGCTGAGACTGACCTTGGCTTTCTGACCCTCCTGCTCCCACCGCCTAAGTGCTGGGGTTACTGGTGTGCGCTGCTTGGTGTGTGTGGCGCTTGGGATGGATCTGGGGCTCTCTGTATGCTAGGCACACACTCTACCAGCTGAGCAACATCTCCTGCCCCTGTTTTTGCTACTTTTGGTCCTAAATTAGTCTGTTTGTTGAGATAGGGTCCTGTTATGCAGGCTGGCAAGAATGTGTGATTCCCCTCTACCTCCTGGGATTACAGGGATTAAAAGTGGTGGCGCATGTCTTTAATGCCAGCACTCTCGGGAGGCAGAGGCAGATGGATTGCTGTGAGTTCCAGGGCAGTCTGGTCTACAAAGCGAGTCCAGGGCAGCCGAGGCTACACAGGGAAACTCGTATCGAAAAACAACACAAAACAAAACACAACAACAACAAAGTCAGCCACCAATGCTCTCATTGTAGTTACTTTCAGATATTAAATCGAAGATTATAAAAACAAGGTGACGGATCAGCTTCAGAGGATCTGGAGGCTGGCACTCAGTTTAGTTCACAGTGGCTTTGCAGGCAGGTGCTCAGCTGCCAAGGAGACAGGGGGAGATGCCGTCCACTGAAAAGGGCCGCTGAAGTTGCCCTCCCAATCAGGACACAAACGTGCAATCAATCAATCAAAGAGCCTGCTCGTCCCCTTCGCTCCGGTTTGTCTGCCTCTCAAAGCCCCAGAGAAGGCAGGCCTCATGCAGAGAGCCCCTGCTGCGCCAGCTGGCTTTGTCGCCAGTGGTTTCAACAGGAAGTGCTTTTTCCTCACAGATCTGAGGAGCACCGGAGGAAGCACTTGCTGCCTGATTTGATTCATCCAGACACCAGATAAGAAAGCTGCTCTGCTGTCCGCTCCCAGGCTGCTTCTGAGGAGGCGGACCTGGAAAAGGGCCACTTCCCATCCGCCTGAATGAAGGGAAGACCTTTCGCATTCTCAGGCTTGCAGAAACACCTTGAAGAGCAGTGCAATGACTCAGCAAGCACGCGGCTCAGTGCAGGGCTTCAAAATCAATGCTAAGGAGATGCAGATGCTGACACAAAGGAAAGGGAACAATAAATAAAACATTTCCTAAAAAAAAAAAAAAAAAAAAAACCTACCCCAAACTTCCATTTTGTCTTGTATTGCAATTTTAAACGAGAGGAACATAATGCAGGCAGATACATGAGCAGGTTTAAGTTCTAAGGGAAATCATTGCCAATCGCCTAAGTACTTAGAGAGTTCGAGCACAGCGCCCTCTATTGGGATCATATTTACTAGGAAGCCTGGGGTCCGGGTGGGGCAAGGGGGACCTCACTGGAGAGTGCGTTTGTGGGGCTGGTTCCAGACACTCATGATACCACCCTGAACAAAACAACTAAAATCCTTACCGCGTAGACTAACAGAGACATGAGCTAGTGCTATGTATGGAGAAGGGGAAAAGGATGGATGGACACTTTCGGTGTTTTGTGTACAGGCAGAACCTGATTGGGAGGGATCGAGGCCAGAGATGTGGTAAGGTCTGATGGTGACAGTTTTCTGGTTGGGAGACTGACTGCAGAAAGAAAGGGACGGGGCGGCGGGACGGGGCGGCGGGGCGGGGCGGTGGGACGGGGGCGGCGGCGGGGGGTGGGGCGGAATATTTACCCACTGAGGCCTTAATGTGTGTCAGATGTATCTGATACAGCCTTCTCCAGAACAGGCGTTCCCTAGGGCTAGAAGCCAGGCAAATAGCAGCAAGAGCTCAGTAAACTGTTGGTCACTGGACGTCGCTCTCCCTCACACCATCCTTCCACGTGGAAATTGGCAGAACCATATATTTTTTGGCTTTGCTCCTGGCTCTGCCCCCAACAGAAGTGGCACTGGTGCACTCTCGGAAAAGGCTTGGGCAGGAAGAAGCACACGTGAGAATGGCACTGTCATTCAAAAATTCACCAGAAATGTTCATCTCAAAGCGATCCGCCTGCCTCTGCCTCCCCAGTGCTGGAATTAAAGGCGTGCGCCAACTCCGCCCGGTCCCACTTTAGAGTTTCTAAACTAGTGGCTGGTGAAATGGGAAGAAGCCACGTGGGTGTACTGGAGAGCCTTCTGGAAGTCCACAAAAGACACAGACACCATTACCAGAAACTCGGAATGGGTTAGAAAGGCTGAGGATCAAAACAGCTCTCCTCCCCCCTCCTCCACTCTTCTGTCTCTTTTCTCTTGCCGCTTTTGCGTCCCCTCCTCACTGAGCATGCTCAGTGGGGCCCACCCCTGAGAGGATGAGGTCTAGCTTTTCTGATGGCAGATCCTCTCTTCTAGGTTCTGTTTTGAGTCTGGGCCCTGTTAAAAGCTGTACGGCCGGAAGTTAGGGGTGAACGGCGGAGCTGTACAGAGGGGTAGAATCACACCACGCAACAGATCCACTTAAGAGATTCAACAAGGAGTTACAGAAACCGTCTCTGGAGACACACGTGGGAGGGAGGGAGGGAGGGAGGGAGGGAGAGAGAGAGAGAGAGAGAGAGAGAGAGAGAGAGAGAGAGAGAGAGAGAGAGAGAGAGAGAGAGAGAGATGGTGGGAGAGGAGGTCCCCTCTGTCACAGACCTAGGGGAGGGGGAAGATACAAGTGAGGGGACAATTGAGATCTAATCTGAATAAATTATTTAAATTAAAAAAAAAAAAAGCTTTCGTAAGTCCCTTTGGGTTAAGCGGGCCCCTTCCACCCGGGCCTTTGGCAATGGTAGCTCAGGCGATGCCTGAGAGGTCTCCCCACTAGGCACCCCGCCAACCAAGCTTCCTGGGAGGGGACAGCTGGGTGGAATTTCCCCTTGGGCCAGATGGAGCGCCAGCCATCCCAGCAGCAGATAATGTGCGGGCTAAACTCAAAGGATCCCACGCATTTTCTTCTGGGCCAGGAGGACGCTGAGGAGGGGCGTGTTTTGAGACTGGGGCTCGCGGGCCAAGCGGAAATGACTGTGTAGCCCATGTGACCTTGAGCTCGGGATCTCCCCTCTCCACCTCCCGAGTGCTGAGATTTTTGTTGATGGTTTACCGAGTCCCAGCTTAACTGAGCCCTTCTCAGAGCACCCTCGGTTCTCTGGGGACAGGGAGGCCTGCTGAGCCCCTGTGCCTTGTACACACTATGCTGCATTAGCATTTAGGTAAGAGTAAAATTATTCTTGCTGCTTAGAAAGACCAGAACGATTGAATTTGTTCCCTGAGGGGGGCGGGGCGGACTCCAGAATTGCCTCGTCCAAATGACCTCGGTGGACCCTGCCGCGTCTACACTTACTGCCTTCTCAGTTGAAATGAACTCATATTTTGCTATTATCAGCCAGTATTCTTATGAATCCATGCCCAGAAATGAACTCATAAAGTTGAATAATTTTTTAAGCTGTTGATCTATGGTCTAACATCAATTTTTTTTTCTCCACTGTTCAAGTTTATTTGGTGTTCCCGTTGGCATGACACTTGGATAGTTGGTTACATCATCCATGTGTAGATCTCACTTTTTACATATGATTGCAGTGTACACTGACACATATAATACACAAAATAGTATCCTTTAGACATTTATGCACAGGTATGCACAATGGACTTACACACTGGAGCCAGGTTATGACTGATTGGGAACTCGCTGGCCTAGGCATGTTTGGTGAGGGTTCGCAGCAGTGACCAGCAGGCCCCCAGGGTTGTTGAAGCCTGCACACAATTGGCAGTGTGTCTTGGAGACAGTGGGACTGTCACACTAACCAGGTTACCACAACACAAGTACCACTTCGCATCGGGGTAGAGCTGTGGGAACTGAGGTTTTCCCCAGTCCACCTCAACCCAACCACACCTCAGATGAGGAGGAGACAGAGTGTGGTCTCCACGGAAACCCTGAAGCAGCCTGGACAGTGACGTGTTAGGACATGGGGACACTTTACAGCTAAAGGGAGAGATGATGGACCCCCAGCATGGCGGCTTCTTCCTGAGAAGGTCTAACATTAATTAGAAAATATCACTTATTGGGGCTGCAGATATGGCTCAGTGGTTCAGAGCACCGCCTGCTCTTCCAAAGGTCCTGAGTTCAATTCCCAGCAACCACGTGGTGGCTCACAACCATCTATAATGTGATCTGGTGCCCTCTTCTGGCCTGCAGGTACACAAGCAGACAACACTGTATACATAATAATAAAATAAATCTTAAAAAAAAAAAAAAAAAAAGAAGAAAGAAAATATTGGTTGACTTAGAGATGAAAACTTCTTTGAAATGAAGTATCTAGAATTTAAAAGAAATATATGTCGGATCATATAACACTATATGAAACTAAATCACCAAAGATTTATTTATTTATTTATTTATTTATTTATTGTTTTTTGAAACAGGGTTTCTCTGTGTAGCCCTGACTAAGATTTATTTTTAAAGCACTGAAAAGAATTCAAATGCCTTTCAATAAATTTGATTGAATAAATTATGTTATATCCACAAGCCGTAATACTATACCGATGAACAAAGAATGAGAAAACAGCAGGAAAGAGAGTAAACAGGTGAGGAAAGATGTCTAAAACATAGTAATAAAAAAAAAAAAAGCAAAATTCAGAAAACTATTCTGTGCTTTGATAAAGGAGGAAGAAATGGGAGGTGCATGTTTGTAATTTGCATATCTGTTAATTTGGGAAATAAGTATATTTAAAAAAAAAAAAACAGAAAACAGTGGTTACCTATGGAACTGGAAAAGCTGGAGAAAAATTTGGTGCAGGTGTTGTCATATACATTTTAAAACATGATCGTTTTTTAACCTGAAAGAATGCAGTACTTATTTAAAACTCTAAAAAAAGTTACCTGTATCTCAGAGCCAGGCCCGAATCAGGCCTTCAAGACCCCTCCCGTGTCCTTCTATAGGGAGACATATTTATTGCGGGTCCCCATTGGGTACAGCAGTCAGGAGGCATGGCAATTGTTGTTGACTTTACATGGAAGGATTACAGTGAGGAAAGTGAACAGACCACAGCCAGCCTGCCTGGAAAGTCCTTCCTCTGAGCTCTTCCAATGACCAGCTCCATCTTGTCACCTCAGCGTCGCCTCCTGTGGACTCTACTTCTGACCACTTAATGTAAAGCCACACCTGCCACTGGCAGTTGTGTTTCTCACTAACTATTCCTTATAGTTTGCACTGTTACTTGAGAGCATCTCTTAAGTTTTAACTACTAATTAACATTTAAGAATAAAATAAAATTCACCCCACCCTGCCCTTCTCTTTCAGATTCCCTCCAGACCCTTGGATGTCCTTCCCTTCAACTTATACCATGTGTCCCCCCGCCCCCAACTACTCTCAAATTGGTGGCTTCTTTTTTTATTACTATTACTATTTTACACACACACACACAACCTACCAAGTACATTTTTGTTGTTTGTGTCTATATGATTTCAGGGCTAGATAACCAGTCAGGGGGCTCGTTTGTGGGAGAGGCTAACTTTCCATCTCCTGGCTCTCATTAGTTGCCTGTAGCTCTTTGTCTAGGGTGGGGCCCTGTGAGATCCCCTTCCCTCTTAGCATCTTTCCTGACATTGTCATCCTTTCTCCCTCTTGTTTATGCAGCTCTGTCTAGGACAGGTGGTCTCCCAGCACACTTCCTGGTCCTCTGGCTCTTACAGTCTTTCTGCCCCCTCTTCCTCTATATTCACTGAGCCATAGTTGCAGGGGGTGAAGTACTGGAAAAAATAAGGTTTCCTTGAGCCAGGTGAATGGACACACAGACGAAAAGCATGTGTAGCAGAGATGGGCAACCACAGCAGCAGCCTGTGGGATGCAAGCTCAGGCACCTACGACAGGAGCTTAGTGAATCCAGATACAACTCACTTAAAAAAAAAAAAAAAAAGATTTATACAGTGCTCTGCCTGCATGTACACCTGCTGGCCAGAAGAGACCATCAGATTACAACCATTATGGTTGTGAGGTACCATGTGGTTGGCAGGAATTGAACTCCACAAGTCACTTCTGATGGCCTGCTCATCAGAGGACAATTATAAGGTCTTAAACATTTAATAAAATTATAAAACATTTTAAATGAGTGTAGTGGTTTAAATAAGAATGACCTACCCCCCCTCCCCTGCCGCCGCCATAGGCTCATATATTTAAATGTTTAGGCACCAAAGAGTGGCACTATTTGAAAGGATTAGAAGGATTATGAACCGTGGCCTTGTGGGAGTGGGTGTGGCCTTGTAGGAGGAAGTATGTCACTGGGGGTGGGCTTTGAGGTTTCAAAGGCCCAAGCCAGGCCCAGTGTCTCTGTCTTTGTCTCTGGATCAGGATGTAGAACTCTTGACTGGAGGCATGTGTGTGGGCATGCGCCCTGCTGCCATGATCCCAGCCGTAACAATAATGGACTAAGCCTCTGAAACTGTAAGCAAGCCCGCAATAAATGCTTTCTTTTATGAGATCTGCCTTGGTCATGGTGTCTCTCCACAGCAATAGAACAGTTACTAAGACAACGACGAACCTGGGAGGCGTGACTAGCCTGACAAACAAAGTTGATAATTCGTATCTCCAAAGATGAGCGTTGCGTGTATGCAAGCAAATATTGTTGAAGGCACACTGAATGAACAAGATTGGTTATGATGGGTCAAACACTAGCCTCACACAATCTTATGAGGTACGTGTTGCTTCTTCGTTTTGAGGATGGTGACTGAGGCACAGAGCGATGAACCAACCGTTCAAGTTCTGCTGTGACTGGGACGTGGAGCTGGATGGAACCAAACTTTTGGTCTACACTGAATGCTGCACTGTGGAGACAGGGATTCCATAGCTTTTAAAGCAGATTATATTTAGATTCATTTATTTAGTGTTTCTACTTTTGTATCAACATTTCTAAGGAATGATTGAGCTTTTTGGTGAAATAATTATCTATATAGAAATGTACTTATGAAACTTTTATTATTAGTAAAAGCAAGGCATAATAATTTTTAAAAGATTTTATGTGATTGTACATAAAAGATCCAGGACCTAGTGATGGGGATTTTGTGGTGGGTTGTGACGTTCAGGCCGGAGTGCCATTCATTCTGTGTGGAGAGGGAGTTAGGGGGTTCTGGAAAAGAACAAGCAGCCCTCCTCTCCCACATCCGTGGCTCTTTTGGGAAGACAATGAGCAGTGCTGATATGTGTCCTCTCCTTGCCTCATCTTTACCTTCATCCCTGTGGGGACTGCAGGGCACCTTGAGATTTCAATAAAAGCCTGAAACCACTAGACTCTAGTGACTAGAGACTACATTCAACAAGCATTTACAAAGTACATAGACTGAGACTGGACATTGAAATACATGCTGGAGGTGGTGGTGCATGCCTGTAGTCCAGCCCTGGGGTGGTGGTGCATGCCTGTAGTCCAGCCCTGGGGTGGTGGTACATGCCTGTAGTCTCAGCTCTGGGGTTGTGGTGCATGCCTGTAGTCCAGCCCTGGGGTGGTGGTGCATGCCTGTAGTCTCAGCCCTGGGGTTGTGGTGCATGCCTGTAGTCTCAGCTCTGGGGTTGTGGTGCATGCCTGTAGTCCAGCCCTGGGGTGGTGGTGCATGCCTGTAGTCCAGCCCTGGGGTTGTGGTGCATGCCTGTAGTCTCAGCTCTGGGGTTGTGGTGCATGCCTGTAGTCTCAGGCCTGGGGTGGTGGTGCATGCTTGTAATCCCAGCATTTTGGAGAAGCAGCTTTGTGTGATCTTTTTCTGGTGAGACATGGACCAGTGACAGACCACAGAAATGACTTTGCCTACATCCAGCGAGGTGAACCAATGAACTCAACCGCAGCTACTTACAGGAGCATTGATGACAGATGCCTACAGAAGTGTGAGCAATTCAGAGGCGGCTATACCACCACAGGGGAAACTCCTCCTAGCAACCGTCAGCTGCTGGCGGATCCTCAGAGAGGGGAGAGACCTGGTGTGATCCGTGCTTGAGCCCCTCATGTGCCGTGTGAGCACTTGCTCGCCAGCACCCCCGACCCCTACCCCATGAACTTTTCAAACTCTCTCCCATGAAGCAATATTATGGGGTCAGTCTTGTGGGGCCCTTGTGACTAATCACAGTAACCACGACACCAATGGGCATGTCACATCCAGTGGACAGTGTTCTACAACCTTTAGGCCGGAGGAGCCCACAGATCAACCTGGGCTGCACAGTGACACTCTGTCTCTGCATAAGTGAATAAAAGGCGAGCTTGGATGCCCAGAGCACTACGGCCCAGAAGTCAAGAGCAGGAGACGAGTGAGTTAGCAGGGTAGACACAACACCCCCATGTGGGTACAGAGATGGATGCCAGCCTAGGGAGGCGGGTAGCCGTGGGTGGGGGATGCAGATGTCAAAGAATGGGCCAAGTTTTGAAAGGCTACCAAGAGTTAAGTGAAAAGGAAGATAGACAGAGACTCCAGAGAGAGGACCACAGCGTCCCTGTGGCATCTGAGATAGATGAGGAGAAAGAGAGAGCGCCGAGAGCTATGGATGGGCAGTGGTGGTGCGGGAAAGCCGACAGAGGGCTTTGAACTCAGGGCGGCAGAGCTGAGTCTGACGGAAGGTTGGGGGGTCCAGCATTAGGTTTGGGTGGTGGGGAGAGTTGAAGTTGGAGCTGCTGGGAACCCCCCAGCTACCATTAGAGGAGCCGCCTGAGTTGGCTTTGACCTATGACGTGCAAATGGTATTGATAGCTCTAAATGCACAACCACTCATTGGGGTGTGGAAATAACAGCACTCGCTGCTGTTGCTTGTGAGCCCAAAGACAAAACAACATTGCTTCCTCCGGACCAGGAAGTGGGTGGTGACTCTCAAAGGATGATGATTCCAGGAGTGTTCACTTGAGAAAGACAGTACAAAGTTATGGGTTTAGTGTCTCTGCTGTAGCAACCTGGGCCTGGTAGTGGCAAACTGACACTGCACTCCAGGTGCCTCAGACAATGGCAGGGGATGGAGATTGGAGTCCAGAGTAGAGGGAGCCATATTAGGCAAGTCCGGAGGAAAAGAGGGTTAGGAAAGCGAGGCAGAAAGAAAGCCACCAGAGAGTGTGGTGGCTTGCACCTGTAATTCCAGCACTCAGGAGGCTGAGGCAGGAGGACCATGTGTGTGAGGGCAGCCTGGGCTACATAACAAGTCCTCGTGTTAACCGGCCAACCAAAGGACAGGTTGTCCCTCCTTATGATGCTGCAGGGAGACCCAGAACTGGGAGGTCCATGAAATACGTCAGTGTTCAGAGAGCAGACGCCAGAGGCTGAGCTCAGAAGGGCAAATGAAAGAGATCTGGTACAAATATTACAGCTAAGTTTCCTTGATGTATCCTCTCCTGTTTATCCTCCCCAAAGATGCTGAAGAGAAAGAGTTTACTAGGAGACATGAATTAGAAACATTGTCACCACTGTCACCAATTGACCTCACAATGTACGATGCCTCAAACACCATGGGCTCTGTTTCTTACTCACATGGCAGTCCCAGGGAAGCCCACAGGTCAGTGGGGTAGGGTGGGGTGGGGTGGGGTGCCGCCTTCATGTAGTCGCTCGGGCATCTGGGCCGATGGGGACTCTGTTTTGGTTCTGTTGTGGGGGGTGGGGGCTCATCTCTAGTCCATGAGACTCAAGATAAGTGGGTCCGGCAGGAGGAGGCCCCTGCCAGCTGAGCTCACTCTGCTGTCTGGATGTGGTTACACACTTACCTCTCTGCAGCGGGGTTGGAGATGTGCGGGCGAACCAAGTGCCTGAAGCAGCCAGCACCTCATCCTCTTTTAGCGCAATTGGTTTGTTCTAAGTAAGAAACATAATGCTTTTACATTTTTATTTATTTATTTTAATTTACCCTTTTTATTTATGTGAGCTTGTGTGTATTCATGTGTGGGGGCACGCAGAAGAGGGCATTAGATCCCCTGCAACTAGAATTAACAGGCATTGAGAGCTGCCTGACACAAGTGCTGAGAACTGAATGTGGGTTTTATGCAAGGAGCATAGATCTTAGTTGGACTGAGTGACTCTGAGCCGTCTTGTGAGCTGTGTGTAAGTCCTAAGAGTAGTGAAATGCCTGTAGCACATCACTGAAGGTATGTGTTAGCTGTGAGTGTGTGTGCGAGCCTGTGTAAGGAGGCTGTGAGCTATGCATGGGGCACAGTATGCATTAGCTGTGAGTGTGTGTGCGAGCCTGTGAAGGAAGCTGTGGGCTATGCATGGGGCACAGTCCAAATGGTCTTCCCACAAGGTGGTTTTCTGGAAAGAACTGCATGGACTATGGTGAGTGCAAGGACATGAAGGAAAAAACTCTGGCCTGTCCATATTATCTCTGCGGGAAATGCAAAGGCCTGGGAGGAAAATTCTAGGCTCTTTTCACATGACCAAAGGTCATAACTCGAGGTGCACTCCCTTGCTGTACTTGCAATTGCTTAAGCTAACTGTAAACGTCATTTCATGCTTTGCTTGCTTTAATAATAAAAATGAGAAACGCTCTGTTCGCACTGCTCTTGAGCTCCAAATGCCTGAAGGGCCCTGGTACCCCATGCAGATACTTAGAATCATCTTCAATCATGGGGACCTAGCTGTTGCTGGCCATACGGCTGGTTGACAAGAGTACAGTCCTATAGTCCATTTTTATAGCCCTCTTCTTTCTCTTTCCTCACAGTGAAAACGCTGCTCCCGGTTGCGTCCTCTCTTTGGCTCGCTGGCCTCTGTAAGATGTGGGATAAGCCCAGTCACGTCTTTGAAAGTGGCTGCTGATAGTGGCCGGGAAAAGGGGACAAGGTAGGAGGGAAGACTAGGCTGCTTAGACGGCCTGCAGCCCCAGCCAGAGATCGCCTCTCTGCCCCCACTCCTCAGCTCTAGATGCGCCCACAGTTCCTTTCCTGTGGGCCCTGTGGGCTGTTCTTGTGCCCATGAGAGTGACTCACACAGGGACACTCCCACACAGTTCTTGTCCACCATGACAGCATCTTCCCTGCATTATGGACTTTTCCCACGAAGGCCAGAATTTGAATGAAAGGAAGAGCGAACAGTTACGTTTGCAGCTTTAGCTCGAGTCCCCCAAATTGTTTCCTGGCAGAGAAATAATCAGCTTTAAGCTGGCAATCATGCAGGAACCTGCTTCGGAGATGATGTCTAGGAAGAAAAAAGCCAAAAACCCGAACAAACCCTTTCTTAGTCACTGCCGCTGTTGCTGTGTAAAAATGAATGGAAGACAAAACTCTAAGGGAAGAAGGGCTTGTTTTGGATTGGAGTTTGAGGGGTACACTCCATCTTGGTGGGGAAGCGGGAGGGTGAGGCAGCTGGTGACATTGCAGAGGCAGTAAGGCAGCCTGGCTAGAACCGGGGCCCAGAGGCTCAGTCCCTTCTGGCCTTTCGTTGGTCAAGGAGGCTCCATGTCTAAAAGGCTCACGGTGTCACAGCTGGGGACCAACTGTTTAAACATGATGTCCATGTCCGTGAGAGACAGTTCACCTTCAAACCATAGCGGTGCTCAGATGTGTCCTGGTGCCACTGTCCACCCCTCTTCCTTTTTTTATTTTTTATTTTTAAAGAATGTACTTATACCATTAATTATAATAGTGTGCCTTCTTTTCAGTGCTGGGAATCACACTAAGGGTCTTGTGCATGCTGGCCAGGCAATCTGTCACTGAGGGACACCCCTAGCCTGTCTTTTTTGTTTTGGTTTGGTTTTTTTGAGATGGAGTCTCACTATGAGCTGGCTGGCTTAGAACTCACTTTGGACCAGGATGCCTTGAACTCACAAAGACCTGCCGGTTTCTGCCTCCTGAGTGCTACGTCACCATGTCCAACATCTTCGTCTTCATTCACTCATACTAAAGAAGAGGGGGAGCCCTACAGCTATTTAACAAAAAGTAAACATGTGGAGAAGGAATAATTGGATTTGCATCCAAATTTCCAGTAGTAGTAACATAATACAACTCTCAGATCTCACAAGTAATAAGTCTCAAGACTTATCAGCAAATCAAAATTTCATTCTCATGATGTGGCTGTCGGTGAGAAGATGGCGCCCTGTAGATGTGGAAGCCACACCACCGTGGACAGCGCGAGCAGCAGCATCTGTTGGTTTTCTCCTGTACTGTGTTTTGTTTGTTTTTGTTTTGTTTTTTGTTTTTGAGACAGGTTTTCTCTATGTAGCCTTGGCTGTCCTGGACTCACTTTGTAGACCAGGCTGGCCTTGAACTCACATCGATCCACCTGCCTCTGCCTCCTGAGTGCTGGGATTAAAGGTGTGCGCCGCCACCACCCGCTGTACTGTGTTTTTAGAAAGGAATGGCCAAGGCTTAACGCTCATACGGGGCGGGGCGGGTGGGAGGGCTCGGTGGACAAAGGCTCTTGCCACTGAGGCTGCTGTCCTGAGCTGAGGCCCCAGGGCCACCTCATGGAAGGAGAGAACCGCTCTCCATAAGTTTTCCTTTAACCTCTGTGTGCACACCATGACACACCCCTCCACACAGTAAGTAGATATGATTTTAAAAAGTCTCTCACAGGGGGAACTGATGTTTTGAGAACCCGCCCTCCTATATCCCCATAAACCTTGATTTTGCCAAACCAAACACAAAATAAAAACCCTGCTGAGCACAAAAAAGAAACATTTTTTTTTTATTTCCATACCTTTGTTCCTTTACTCTTTTCCCTCTCCCCAAAACCATGAAATGATGTTTTCTTGGATATTTTCAACTTAGAGCTCTAAGTACATAGAAATAGTTTTTAAAAAATAATATACCTATTGCTGGGCATGGTGGTGCACACCTTTAATCCCAGCACTTGGGAGGCAGACACAGGAGGATCTCTGAGTTCAAGACCAGTGAGTACCAGGACAGCCAGGGCTACACAGGGAAATCCTGTCTTGAAACACAAAACAAACAAACAAAAATCTGCCTATGTAGTTAGGAACATGGCGGTCAGGAGTTTCTCAGCCTTGTGGGATCATCAAGAATACTGGAGCCACTATACTAGGGGACCATGGCATCAGCACCAGGCTCACCCCCAAGCCAGTGCGAGAATCCACGGCTGACAGCGGCACTGAGCTGCTCGGTCTGTCCTGCTTCCAGAGGCCGGGAACACGAAGTCACAGGGTTGTCATAAAGATGCATTCTCTAGGGCAGCCTGGAGAGCAGGCCCTCCCTTGCCCCTTGCAGTTTCTGGTGGCCTGAGCCTTTTGCTTGGCCGCACAGATCCAAGGTGTCTGCCCCCGTCCTCCTGGATCACCCTCTCTTTGTGTGAGTCTGTTTCAAAGCTCTCTCTTCTGACAAGACGCTGGCCATTGGCCTTAGTGTTCACTTGTCATCTTATCTCAGCGCCGGGAAAACAGGAAAAGCTGTTCCAGCCAGTGACCCAGCCTCCCCTGCTCTTGATGCTCACTTCAAAGCAGTACTCCACGCTTGGCCTGAGGTACAAGTCTCCCCCCTTTACTTCTCACCAGCAGAAGCAGACTAGTAAGGACGGACCACTTAAGGCTTATTTTATTTTATTTTTTTGTTTTCTGAGACAGGGTTTCTCTGTGTAGCCTTGACTGTCCTGGACTCGCTTTGTAGACCAGGCTGGCCTCGAACTCACGGCAATCCACCTGCCTCTGCCTCCCGAGTGCTGGGATTAAAGGCGTGCGCCACCACGCCCCCCACTTAAGGCTTTTAGTAACAATATCAAGCATAGACAACAGAACTAGGAACGGAAGCAAAAACCATCCCGACGCAGTGTTTTCTGCTGCCTTCTAGTCTAGCAATGGGTTAAAAAAAAATTAGTCTTGGCTGGGTGTGGTGGTGAGTGCATTGGGAGGCAGAGGCAGGCAGATCGCTGTGAGTTTGAGGCCAGCCTGGTCTACAAAGCGAGTCCAGGACAGCCAAGGCTACACAGAGAAACCCTGTCTTGAAAAACAAACAAACACTCAGCCAGTCATTTATTTACCCAGAATACCACCTTGATTTCAGTTATATCTAAAACATCCTAAAGGCCTTTGGAAATCACGACAAGATGAATTTCAAGTGTTTTGGCTTGATGCTCATCTGCTCCTGCTGCGGAGCCTCTGCTGCATCCCGCCCCCAGCCCTCTCTGGCGCATCAACAGAGCTTTCATGAAAGAGGTGCCTGACTCCTGATTCCCAACCCAGCCACAGGGTCAGGACTGGAGAAAGCCAGATTTATAGGATGACCACACACTCGTCTTCGAGCAGAAAATGTTATGGGGATATTTTCACACTTGTAAGAAAAATCTTATCTAAATGCTAAACTCTCTAGATGCCAATGTGGGGGCCCAAAGACTGGTACCCCAGAGTGTGGTGCCATCAGAGTTAACAAAAGTATAAGCGAGGACCTTGGCTTTTTCCTTTGCAGTGTGGTGAAGGAAGGTCTGCACTGTAAGTTTCCCTGTCGGCTGTTAGATGGGATCCTCCGTGGTGAGGAAGTCTACACCCTTCCTAGGAATCTCACCATCTGGGCAGACTACCTCATTTCACGTGAAGAAGACCAAAGAAGACCTAACAGACAGCAGTTCCCGCCTGTCAATTAGTATTAAAAACTATTCTCTGCAAAGTCATCAGAGAAGACAAACCTGTAATTTCCTTTTAAAAAATTAAACATTTCTTATTTTTTACATATACACTTATATTATTACATATATACAATAAACTACCTGTAGTAAGAAAAACCATGACACAATCAGGAATTATATAAATGTTGCATTCTTAGTGTTTTGGCTATTTGTATTTGACAGCCTTGAAGAAAACATCTTTCCTATCTTGTTGTGCCTAAAATTCTGAATGTAAATCAATCTCCATCACATCTTGTCATTATTAACTCAAAACATCTATCTAGACCTAGAAACATCTTAACCCCTAAACAACTAAGCTTCACTGTAAAACTAAGCTACCTGGTCTTCAACTCTATCAGAGAGGTGAGAAGGAATAAACTTGATTAAAATCTGTAAGTTCTTAGGTTATTGGGCAGTCACTTTTCTTCCCTGTGGTCCCATGCCTGGAAGTGTGGATGGGTTTTCTCCTACTCTCTGCTGTCAGTTTACGCCGTAGAGTCAATTTTACCAAGCTCTGGAGAGTGAAAGAAAGATTATCCTGCTGTGTGCTAAGAATGAAAAGACGAACTCAATAGCATAAAACTAAAAAGACTTCCGTGCAGAAAGTAGTGTGTAAAGGAGTAACAACAGCAACAACAACAACAACAGCAGCAGCAACAACACCACCAACAACACAACAACACCAACACTCCTCTAAGCCGGGCACGGTGGTATAAGGCTTTCATCACTCAGGGAGGCAGAGGCAGGCAGATTGTTGTGACTTAGAGGCCAGCTTGGTCTACAGAGTGAGTCCAGGACAGCCACAGCTACACAGAGAAAACTTGTCTTCAAAAGCAAGCACACAAGCAAAAAACAAAAACAAAAAACAAAAAACCCTAAAACAAAAAACTAGAAAAAATTCAAATATAGCTATTGACAAAAGGTTATTGCCTTAATATATAGGAAAGCAAAATAACTTAGGCAAAACCCATGTCTAACAGGATAGAAGGCACAAATAACTCTCAAATTTAGGTAAGAGTGTATGGCCATATATGAAGCCAAGTAAATGGGCTGGAGAGATGGCTCAGAGGTTAAGCACACTGTCTGCTCTTCCAAAGGTCCTGAGTTCAATTCCCAGCAACCACATGAGGGCTCACAGCCATCTATTGTGTGATCTGATGCCCTCTTCTGGCCTGCAGATGTACAGGCAGGCAGAGCACTGTATATATAATAATAAATAAACAAATCTTTAAAAAAAAAAAAAAAAAAAAAAAAAAGAAGCCAAGTAAAACTGCAATAAAATATATCTTAACATCAAAAATTACATTTACTCATATTGTGGTCTCTCTGTGCCGTGTGTATGTATGTATGTGTATATATGTGTGTGTGTGCATGTGTGTATATGTGTGTGTGTGTGTGTGCATGTTTGTGCATGCATGTATGTGTATATGTGTGCACGTGTGCATGGCAATCTTGTGGAGGGCAGAGGATAGCTTGTAGGACAAGGTCTTGTCTTTCCACCACATGGAGCCCAGTGACTGGAACCCAGATTTCAAATGGAAGCTGGCAGCAAGCTGCTTACACTTTCTTTCTTTCTTTCTTTCTTTCTTTCTTTCTTTCTTTCTTTCTTTCTTTTTGAGACAGGGTTTCTCTGTGTAGTCTTAGCTGTCCTAGAACTCACTCTGTAGACCAGGTTGGCAAACTCATAGAGACCTGCCTACTGATGGCCCCCAAGTGCTGGGTGTATGATATGAAATTCAATAATAATAATGATGATACTGATGATGCTGATGGTAAGCACGTGCCACCACTGCCAGGCCCTGTTGTCATGCTTTTGAGACCAGCTTGTACTAGATAGCAAACACCAGGCCAGCTGGGGGGACATATTACAAGATCTTGTGGAAAATAACAACACAAGCCAAAGAGTTAACATTTGCATAGCAACCTCCCTGCCCCACCCCCAAGGGTATCCCCGTGCATAATATATGCTCAGCCAGGAGAGGCACACACTGTCCAGCCCTACGACCTGAGCTCTATGCCCGGCACGCACCTGCTCCCCAACAAAACACGCTGAAGCACAGGTTATAACGGGGGAAGGCTAAACATTACAGACACGTAAACAAGGTCCTGTCAAACGAACGAACAAGCGAGGCAATCCAGTTTGTACAGACGGGTGTTTTCAAAGATGGTTTGTGTGTGAATGAGTGTGTGTGTGTGTATGTTTAGGAGGCAACACGTGTAATATTTTTGGAATTTGCACAAAAACCTTACACACTGTAGCCTTGTTTGCATACTCAGTATTTCTGTAAAAGCAGATGAGAAACTAGGAGGCGCCATGTTTGCTCCCAGGACAGGGGTCTAGACGGCATGAGTTGGTAGACTCGAGGTGGGTGCTTATTTCTTATTTTACGGTGTTTTGACTATTGTGGGTGAATGAATCCTCTGTTATGAATGAATCCTCTGTTCACAATTCTTAATAAAAGTGGGTAATATTTTGCCACCCAAACTCTCTAGAACTTCAAAAGAGGGCAGGCACAGGCAGTGAATGGTCCTCTGTCGTTAGAAGAGCAGAGAACCTGCCCCCTGCATTTTTAAAATGCATCTTAAAATAGCGCATTGCTCGGCTCTGAGCTCGGCCCTGACGACTGCTGCTTAGAATACTGTCAGGGATTGTTTTCCAAAAGCCAATTTGCAATTTGCAACCCTCTATAATCCAGAAGTTTGTGTTTCCTGTGCAGATGTTTAAGAGCCAGAGAATGTGGCAGCCTAGGGGGCTGGCAGCCCCACAGAGAGCTTCTGGGATGTTCCGAGCTGCGGTTTTGTCCACTCTCCTCCTTCTGCGTCCAGCTTGCAGGAGGGGGGTGGGGGTGGTTGCGAGGGTTCCGCAGCTGTGTGCACTGACAACCCCGCCCCTTCCCTGTAAGTCTAGACCAGCCCTTGCTGGCAACCTCCGCAGCTGTGGCTCATTGCAAATGCTCAGCATTCCGGGACGCTCTGCTGGGTTTTGGGATCGCCCCCGTGGCTGGAAGCACCAAGTAAACTGAAAGGGAGGAGAAACACAGGCCCTAAAGCTGCCAAAACATTGCAGGGGTGAGGGGAAACTGTTAGGAAAGCTGCAAAGAGTTTGTGCAGGCCAGTCCAGCAGGTTCCCTCCATCCCGTGGTCAGCTGGTAACTAGAGCCTGGAGCTGAGTTGGGGAGGCTGTTCCCACCCAGTGAAGCCCCTTTCACACATCCAGAGCCCCACCCTCACCTGGAGACGGTCTCTTGATGAAGCTGGTCTAGGAGACAGAAATGTGAGCCTCCTTCACGGTGCAAACATCCTCCACCGCTTTGGTGCTGGGGAGAAAACCCAGAGCCTGGAGCAAGCTAAGTATGCGCTCACCCCAGCCCCGTCAAAGTCTCTCACGCACGGGAAGGCTTTTTTTGCCCTACAGCTCACCATAGACATCATAGATGGGAGTCAGGACAGCAACGCAAGCCGACCCGTGCATGAGTATTTTTTCACAGTGTGTCCTGTAGGGTTATGTCCAACTAGCTGCCTCGCTTATTTTTTTTGTTGTTGTTGTTTGTTTTGTTTTTTGAGACAAGGTTTCTCTGTGTAGCCTTGGCTGTCCTGGACTCACTTTGTAGACCAGGCTGGCCTTGAAGTCACAGTGATCCACCTGCCTCTGCCTCACAAGTGCTGGGATTAAAGGCGTGTGCCACCACCGCTCGGCCTTTTCTTATTTTTTAAATTTTATCTATTTGGGTGTTTTGCCTGCACACACACACACACACACACACACACACACACACACACACACACATTTTGGTGTGTGTGGGGTACCACATAATTACAATTCCCTCCAGGGTGAGAAGAGGGTATTCGATCTCTCTGGGCCTGGAGTTACAGAGGATTGTGAGGTACCATGTGGCTGCTGGAAAGGGAAGGAACCCTTGTTCTCTGGAAGAGCAAGCTGTGCTCTTAATTTCTGTCAGCCATCTTTCTTATACGTCTCAGGACCATCTGCCCAGGGATGGTACCACCCACAGTGGGCGAGGACCTTCTCCATCTGTCATTAATCAGCAAAATGTCCCAGAAGAAACCAGCCTACAGGCTACCATGAGGGAGGAACCTTCTCAGGTGTGGCTCCCTCTTCCAGATGACTCTAGCTTGTGTCAAACTGACAAAACCTAGCCAGCCCATCTGAGGTCTGTTTTGCCCTCAGAACTTAGGTTTGCACACTGGCCCCAGGGGGACGCCATCAGCATCGCTCCTGCCTTTTCCTGCTTTTGAATTCCAGTAGGCTCTACCAAGATATGCCTCGACACCGAGTGCACCACAGCGACCTTACAGTTTTTATCGTGTGTGTGTGTACATGCATGGACATACATGCCATGATATGCACGAGAAGATCAGGAAGGTGTTTGTGTGTCTCTTCTGCCTTTCCAAGATCTGGAATTTGAAATCATGTCCCCAGGTTGGCATGGCACAGTTCCTTTATCCATTGAACCATCTGGCCTGCCGTTTAAAACAAATTTTTTGTTGTTGTTGTTGTTGAGACACTATATAGCCTAGGTTGGCCTTGAACTCATAATCTCCCTGCTTCTAACTCATAGGATATATGCTATTTTTCAGATATGGTCTAGCTGTGTAGCTTGGGCTGGCCTGACTTGAAGATATTATTGCCTCAGCCCCTTGAGTGCTGGGTTTACGGATGTGGAACACCATGCCTGGCAAACAATGTGTTCTTTATTTCTGCAGATTCTCCTGCCTGTTTCAGGGATTAGATTTGTCTGTTTCCATTGCTGCTAAACCAACCAACCAAACCAAAACCAAAACCAAAACCGAAAACCCTAAGTGTGCAGAACATAAGGAAAAAGGGTTTATTTTAGCTCACGGTTCTGGAAGTTCAAGGGTGTGATGGTGACACTGACTCAGGGCAGACACAGGGCGATGCTGGGACACAAGATGGAAGAGGCTGTGTGGCAAGGCAGGGAGCTGGAGTGAGGGGAGGGCTGCCCTCACTCTTTCTATAGCCTAACCACCTGTGAGGGCTAATCTTAGCCATCAACTTGCCAACATCTGGAATCTGGGCACACCCGGGAGGGATTTTCTAGATCAGATTATTTCAGGTGGAAAGAAGCACCCTAAGCCCTAAATCTGAGGCATGCCTTCTGGTTGCAACCCACATAAAAGGCCATGATAGGTTTTGTTTTTTGTCTGCTGGCAAGTCCACCCGTCCTGTTAGAGAGCCATTCCTTTCCCAACATTAGCACCTATTGCTTTAGGGCTCCATCGCAGCGGCTCTTTAGGGATCCTCTGGACTCCAGCACCAGACTGCGACTGCTGAGACATCCATTGTCATCGGCTGAACAATAGGATTCATGTCAGGAGACAGCCATTGTTGGACTACCTGGATTACCCATCCCCCAATCAGTTCTGTTTCTTTTAACAAAGACTTATTTATTTATTTTGTATGTGAGTGCTCTATCTGCATGTACACCTGCAGGCCAGAAGAGGGCATCAGATAACATTATAGATGGTTGTGAGCCACCATGTGGTTGCCAGGAATCGAACCCAGGACCTCTGAAAGAGCAGACAGTGCTCTTCTGAGCTATCTCTCCAGCCCCCTCAGTTCTGTTTCTTTGAGAACACTGACCTGACCTGACTAATATACCACTCTATTCTTAGAACTACCTTAACCGATTCTGAGGGCAGGCCCGTCATGAAGGACACCTCCGCACGCACTTCTTAGAGGCCCCATTCTACAACGTAAACCGAATGTCCCTCACATGAACTGCTAGGAGACAAATGGTCTCCACCCCATAGCAGGATATCTTCCTGAATGCTTGGGAGGAAAACGCCTTTTGAACCCTTCACAGTTCTTAGTTGGGGCAGACACGTAGACAGAAGGCAGAAGAGCAAGGGCAGAACAGCCCACAGTCAAAACCTACGTGCCTAATGTATGAGACTGACTCAGATGGATGAGGAGCTCTGGAAACCAGGCTTGGATTCCGGGCTTAAATAAAACCACCTACGTTAACAGAGTGGAGAAAGCCTGCTGTGTGTGTGTGTGTGTGTGTGTCAGTGAACAGAGGTGAGGTTTGTCTCATAAATTTTAGTTGATTTTTCTTTTTTCTTTCTTCCTTTTCTTTCTTTCTTTCTTTTCTTTTTCTTTTTCTTTTTCTTTTCTTTTTTTTTTAAGACAGGGTTTCTCTGTGTAGCCCTGGCTGTCCTAGAACTCACTCTGTAGACCAGACTGGCCTGGAAACTCAGAAATCAGCCTGCCGCTGCCTCCCAAGTGCTGGGATTAAAGGTATGTGCCACCACCCACTGTTTAGAAAATATTCATTTGTTTTATTATTATGTGTGTGTCTGCAGCTTGAGGCACGGGCGTCTGTGAGGCACCTGACGCAGGTGCTGAGAAGGGAACTCTGCAAGGTCACGGTCCACTGCAAGAACAGAATGTGCTCTGAGCCCTCTCTCCAGCCCCAGAGGTGGCTTTTCTAGTCTTTAGAATTTCCAGAGATTTAGGTCGGCTCTGCTGCAGGGAGATGTCCTCCAGACAATGAAAGCCCCAGAACACGTAAGCTCTGCTGCTTTTGAACTTACTGTTGTGCTCGCTCTTACTAAAAAATCATCAAAGGATATCTTTGTAAAGTTGCCTTGTGTTGTGTTTTCCAGTTGGCCGACGCGGTAGTTGATTTTCTACTTTCTAACCTGTTGACTCTGGATCCTTGTCCTTCTAGAAATGTTTTAGATTGGTTTAGACTGGTTTCTTCTGGTTTGTCATGAAGATGAGATATTTTGTGTTCCCATGTTTCTTCTACCTGTGGCACATCGGGATTAGGCAGGTTTTGAAGGAAAGTTGGAGATTTTTAGTAAAGATTTTAATGAAGGGTTAAGCATGAACATTAGGAGAGGGGTGGTCGGAAGAGAGGAGAGCACCTCTGAGCACACAGACTTGGGGTTCTCTACAGCCATAGCTCCCCGACTTTACAACAGCCACGTAAGACGTCTGTGGGTCTTGACCCAGGGTCACTGCCCAGGGTCCAGGGTCACTGTCTCTGGGTGGTTCCTGAAGGCCTCCTGATAGGGTTTCAACCCACAGGTGAAAAGAGGAAGGCAGCCCATCTCTACTGTGATGTTCTGTGAACAGGCTAAGTGTTGTTTAAGAGAGTCAGGTGAAGTCTGGGGAAGGACTGAGGCCCAACCCAAGGCCATATACATTCAGACCCTAAACTCTCTTCTGAGCCTGGAGCTCACTTCGTTCTGTCTCTGTTGGCAGGCATCAGGCCCCACCAGACTTTTGCTCTCTGCCCTGCTCAGGCTGGGCTTGCAGGCGTGTGCGGCACCACACCTGGCTTTCCTCTGGGTGCTGGGATCTGAACTCCTAACCTTGAGCCATCTTTCTAGTCAGATTATTTCAACAGACTCAAATCCCAACCTTTGAAGAGTGTAGGGCAAGTTGCCTTCGCTTCCTTCCACAGGGGATACCTTCAACAGAAGGAATGGATGGCCAGGACGCCCGGCTAGACCCCCGGCCAGAAAGCTGTAGCCAGGATCTGAAGGAGAGAGTGCAGAGGTCTTGGTTCCAAGGTGAACTGGGCCACAGTTAGCTCCTGCTCCCAGGGAGGTCCTAATGCCCCGTGTACTGCTTCACACAGCCTTTCAAGGTTAAAGTGTGAAGGCCCTGGACACAGAACAGGTGAAATGTCAGTCCATTTTGAAAATCTCCTGATATAAAGTGAGGCAGATGGAAAATAGCAGCCAGCTTGGTGAGTCAGACTTTGGCCAGTATTACAGAAGCAGCTATGGAGTTCTTTGAAAACAGGAAGAAAAAAAAAAAAAGAATTAAAATCAGTATCTCTTGCCTAGAAAATGGAGCATTTACAGACAGACACAAAAGCACGACCCTAAGAGGAAGTTGACACATGACACTGCCGTCTGCAGAGCCTCCTCCGCCGGTGTCTGTTCATCTGCACATGTAATAAATACTCCAGGACACTGGGGAAACAGGAAAGTTATAAGATGACCCCACCCTGCCCCAGGCTCCAGCACTCTCCAGACCCCAGGACTCGGCCTAGACTGCTCTACTTCTGTGAGACAATATCTCCTTAACTGAAGGGGTCGCCTGAGCTCAGATTACCTCAGAACCGATCTCTTGCACATCTTCTGAAGGATCTGGAACAGGCACAGTTCTCAGAGGACCTGTCTGTGATTCTCTCCGCCCGCCTCTGCATCCTCGGGTCTTTTCTCTCCCATTGCACCTTTCTGGTTCCTGAATCCTTACCCGCACATCTTCTAGAAGAATGGTAACGTGCATGTCAGCACACTGTGTGATAAGGAAGGTGTGTTTTCAGTTCTCTGCTCTGAGAACAAACCTGAAAATGTGTTTCTTTGTCCGATGAAGACTTGTCTTGATTTAAAACCTACCCAAGACTGACGCAGCCTTCCTGGATGTCCTTTCTTATCTCTGGGTCTCACATGCACATGAGGTTCCCTTTCCCTATCAGCAGCAGGAGAGGGGATGGGAGGGGAGGGGAGGGGAGGGGAGGGGAGGGGAGGTTGTCATCACACGGGCAGAACGCTCTTCCCTATGTCCCATCCTCCAGTGCAACCAGCAGGTTAAGAAAGAGAAGAAAACTGATTCAGACAGAAATCAAACCTGTCAATTTGCACAAGTTCATTTGTGAGTCCTTGCCGTCCCATAGTCCCTAATGCAGTCACGCTGTCCCCTTCACGCCCGTTGACACAGAAGGCTAACAGCAGTTGCTTTCTGAAATTTTATTTTATTGACTTAGGCTTAGGCTTGCCTCAGACTCTCTAGGCAGCCAAGGAAGACCGTGAGCTCCTATCCTCCTGCCTCCGACTCCTGAGTGCTAGACTACAGGTATGCATTACTATGCCGCTCATCTGTCTGTGTAGTGCTGCTGAGTAAAATCAGGGGCTCCTGGATGCCGGACAAGCACTCTAGTGACCGACGTGCACTCCCAGCTCCACTGGGCTCTGACTCAGTTTCTGTGTGCATTCAGAATGAAAGGGAGCCAGCATGCACTCAGTGCACTTCAGAAGGTGTGTTTGCCAAGGGGTCTAAGTCTCACACCCTCCAGGCTTGCCTGAAGACCCGTCTTGCACAGTGTGCAGATGACCTCTTACTCTGAGAAACTTGGAAGGCAGAGTAGGTGATTGGAGACCTGTGGGTGTCGGGGAGGCCTTACAATCCCAGCAGACTGAGAGCTAGCCCTCTGAGTGGATAAGCAATGCTTTTGCCCATCCTCTACCTTTCATGGTGTATTCTGAGGCATGAATGCCCAGGGTGTGCTAACAGACAGACACCCCCTTCACCTCGCTGAACAGCACCTCACTGTCTGTCTAAATTTCTTTTTTAATCTCGAGTGTGTGTTGAGATAGACTCTCACATATATATATGCTGTTATGCATATGTATGTATGGATATATATGCATATGGAGATCTATAGGATAGAATGGTTTCCTTTCTATATTTTTGCATTTTTTTACTTTATGTATATGGGCGTTTTGCCTGCATGCATGTCTGTGCACCATGTATGTGCCTGGGGCTTGCAGAAGAGGGAAGAGGGTGTCTGATCCCTTGGGACTAGAGTTAACAGATAGTTATGAGCCACCATATGGTTTCTGAGAATTGGACCTGGGTCCTCTGGAAGAGCAGCCAGTTCTCTGAACCCGCCAGCCGCCTCTCCACTCCCCTGAGAATGTATGAGGCTATCTCACTTTAATGTAGCTACAACAGCTGAGGCCCATCTGAGAGGCTGAGAGTCCCATAGGTCCTGCAGCTGGTGCCTCAGCAGTGCGAGTAGTCCTACAGGAGCTCTCACTGGAGAGGCTGACCATCTTACAGTCTACAAGGCTGTCCCAGTCTGGTGCCCAAAACCTGCAAGGTCACTGGGGAGCTGCTGGTCCTTGGTCCATGATGGGAACCCAGAAACACTGGTTCTGACACCAACAAAGAAACCAGCTCCTCAGCAAAGGGAGGCCAAGTAAGCAAAAGGCCAGCAGGCCTTCTTCGGCCACACCCTTTTACCTGGGCTGTGGTCAGAAGATGCTGCTCACTAACTGGCTGAGTCTTGGCCAGTTCTTCAGCTCAGGGTTCCTACTCAGTGATTCCAGTTTGTGTCACGTTGACACTAACACCAAGAGTAACAGGGGGCATAGTCTTCCAGAACACATGCCCCAGAGGAAGCAGAGAAAACGGGAGGCCCCGAAGCTCAGTGAGGTGCATCTTTAAGCAGACAATTCTCTGGAAACAAGGGGTGACTGAGTGGTCCTCTAAACTGCTCATTGCTGGTCCCTTGATTAACAGGAGATTCTGAAAAACATCTATGCATGTGGTGGCATCAAGGGGAAAATGTGATGGCTGCAGCAGAGGAGATTCTTGAAAAGTAAATGAAGTTGTAGCTCAGAGGGTAAAGGTTAGGAACCTACTTATTTCAGGTCAACTAACATGAATTATACGGCACTGGCTACATGGCAGAAAGGATGTTAGGAAAAAAAAAACCCTATCAAGAAAGTAGAGTGGCTGGGCGTGGTGGCACACACCTTTACTCCTAGCACTAGGGAGGCAGAAGCAGGTGGATTGCTGTGAGTTCGAGGCCAGTTTGGTCCACAAAGTGAGTCCAGGACAGCCAGGGCTACACAGAGAGGCCCTGTCTCAAAAAAAAAAAAAAAAAAAAAAAAAGTAGAGTACCTACACAACTCACTGAACACAGAGAAGTCAATCAACCAAGCCGGTGCCTACCTTGAGCCTTCACCCCTAAGGGCTAGTGTCCAGGGTACTGGACAGGTAAGTACCAACCCAGCTACAAGCCCTTTGATCTATAATGGTGACCTGTCTGTAAGATACCATGGTGCAATAGTGGCACAAAATCTTATAGAAGTAGCCAAGCGCTATCTGATTGAATTCAAGGGCACTCCCATGGAGCCCATGCCTGGCACTGCTTAGGTGGCCAGAGACCCAATAGGCCATGGACCCAGGGGAAAACCACTACAGCTGCTCTGCTAAAGGAACGTAGCAATAAAATGACAAATAGTGACATTCTGCTACACTCGTAGACCACTGCCTTGCTCCGCCATCAGCAGAGAAGTTTCCTCTAGAGTAGATGGGAACAAAACCAGAGACCCAAAACTGGACAATGTGCAGAAAGAGGCCTTGAAACACTCACCCTTGAATGGGATATCACCACTAAATCCATCCCTTCAAGGGATCGGGGAACTGTGGAAGAGGAGGCAGAAAGACTGCAAGGAGCCAGAGGGGACAGAGGACACCAAAGAAACAAGGCCTTCTAAACACAGTATGACCAACACACACACATGAACTCACAGGACCTGTGCAGGTCTGCACCAGATGGAGTCCCAGTGCAGAGGGAAGTGGACAAATGCCCCACCCCTGGCCCAGCAGCTCTCTCCAAATGATAGCCACCTGCAAATGAAAAGTCAGTGCTCCCCACTGGAGTCTCAGGGGGTGTACATCACTCTCATCTGCAGCCCAGCAGTAGATGACTGACACCGAATGAACTCAATGGCATCTCTGGGGGGTCTTTGTTTTGTCAAGGCTTCATTCATTCATTCATTCATTCATTCAAGACAGGGTTTCTCTGTGTAGCTCTGGCTGTCCTGGAACTCACTTTGTAGACCAGGCAGGCATTTAACTCAGAGATCTGACTACTTCTGCCTCCCAAATACTGGAATTAAAGGTGTGTGGTACCACCATTGTCTTGACTGTTTTTTTTTTAAGATGTCTGTTTTCTAGTGAGAGAGATAAGGATTGTGGATTTCAATGCGGGGAGAAGTCAGGGAAGATCTGGAATGAGTTGGGGGTGGAGAAACCATAATCAGAATACACATGAAAAAAATATATTTTCCATTAAAAAAAAAGTGAAGTGGGTTGGGCCATGTGGGGCAACCCAACTATGAAGGAGGGTTAAAAAAAAAAAAAAGAGGATTACAGGTTTGAGGCCAGCCTGGGGTCAAGAAACTGTCTCAAGTGAAATAAAAAGTTGGGGATGTAGCTCCGTGAGAGAGCGCTCAGGCAGCATGTGTAAGGTCCTGGGTCCAGTCCCTAGAACGTCAAACTGAAATGGCCAGAAGCACTCCCTCTGGCTACTGTGAAAACCTGTCCTTTTGTAGGATTTTGCTTGTTTTTACTTTTTTCTTTGTGGTGCTGAGGGCTGAACCCAGAGCTACACACGTGCTAGGAATGTGTTCTACCCCAGCGCAGATGATAGTGTGTCTTTGGACAGTGTGCATACATACCACCTACGTTTCTTTCTCCCATCTTCTATGTGGGATATGGACATGGAAATGAAGAGTATTTTGCATTTTTAAGAAACCAAACCCTCTGAAGGTAACTAAATCCTTTGGCTGCAACTCTCAGCGTCCCCCAGGATCAAGAATTGGGGGCATGTAGGGAAAGGGAGGCCTCTTACCTTTAATGCTCTTTGGCCAAGGACCAAGGCTCTCCCTGGGAAATCCAATCTGGAGGCTGAGTGAGTCCTGGCAGGATTTAGACCCAAACAAGAGCATCATTCAAGCTAATGAGAGCTGGAGCAAGTAACTGTGAGGCCCTGACTACTGAGCAGGCATATTAATCAGATCGATTTGTTTCTTGTTTTTTGCTGTTGTGGGAAGTGAAGTGGGTTAAGTCATTCTCCTTCGACACACATTATCTGCAGTCTGAGGCTGGAGGAGTTGTAGGCTCCTATGCAGGGGTAGCAAGATCAGAGGAGGAAAGCTCGGCTTACAGAGAGCTTCCCCCTCCAGCATGTAGGAGGGCAATGGAATCCATCCACCAGAGAATAGAACTGCTTTGTAACACCAGGGCCACCTACGAACAAGGAATGCTGCTATATAGTCAGACAAATGAATGGATTAGGTACAATCTTGGTGGGAGATATATGCATTTTCTTGATCTTCATGTTATAGTTTGAACCACTATATAAAAACTAAGGAAAAAAAAATCAACAAAAAGGAATTAAAAAAAAACTTGTTAGAGGGATTCTTTTTTTTTTTTTTTTTTTTTTTTTTTGAGACAAGGTTTCTCTGCATAGCCCTGGCTGTCCTGGAATTCTGTAGACAAGGCTGGCCTCAAACTCAGAGATCCATCTGCCTTTGCCTCCCATGTGCTGGAAGTAAAGGCGTGCACCACCATATCTGGCCAATTTAAAAAAAATCTTTGAAGTTATTGTTTATGATTATTATCGCTACTGAGTGTGCACACACACACAGGCCAGACGTTGACATTGGTGTCTTCCTTTATTGAATCTGGGTTTTCATGTAACCATATAGCTTAACGACTCTTCCACAACTGCGTGTATATGACAAGCTGCTTTAATGGTTTCTAACATTGAAGTTGCCAGAGGTTGTCTGTGGTTGTCCAGAGGCTGATGTTGAGTGCCTTCCTCTGTCACCCTTAGCCTAAAGGGGTGGGTGGGTACATTGTGGGGTACTGGTAAGAATATGGAGGGGCTAAGGAAACAAGACATTGCATTGCAGCAAAATCTATTGATGGCTACTCAACTTGCTGCTGTCTTTCCTTTCCAGTAAGCCAAGGTCTTGGTACAGAAGACAAGGCTAGCCTCCATTACCTTACCTTTATAGGGGAAATTAGAATTCACGCATGATTTTTATGAACGCCAATAAAAACCATGGTTTGATCAGCAACAGATGATCAAATAAGCAGCATCCTCTCACTCTACATCCCAACAAGATGAGCACGGACCAAGGCATGGAGGGTATACAAACCAATTCATAAGTGTAAGACTTTGAGTAAATGCTCATGAAGTTCTTTGGGAAAAGAATTTAGGAAGGTCTTTGGTGGCGCCTAGGGACTGGAGAGCGACAGCAGCACAGTGACATACACACATCCTACTACTACTAATGGCAATGGAAGCCCTACTTACTTAAAAATGATTTTGTCTGGGTGTTTTGCCTGCATGTCTGTCTGTGTACCACGTGAGTGCCTGCTGACTCCAGAGGCCACTGGAGCCTTTGGGAATGGAGTATGGTTATGAGGCACCATGTGGGTGCTGCAGATTGTAGCTGCTCTTAACTCCTGAGCGAGCTCTTCAGGCTGTTTACCTTTATAAAACTAATATTTGAGGAATAGTTTGGATTCAAGCCAATCTTGATATATTTTTATTGGGATAGCACCCCACTCATAACAGGGAGCTAACCACCGCCTAAGGCTTATCAATAAATGCTCTTAATTTCTTCTCTGTACCTTTTGAGTCCCATCTTCTTTGTGATTATGTCTTAATGCTTCATAGCATCTTCTAGGAACCAAACACATCAGATAGGGCTAATTCTCAAATTAAAACATCACAGAAGATCCAAATCCAGTTTTATGCCTACTATTTGGTAGTACTTCAAAGGCAGATAGTGGTTACAACTTTCCACTGAAAAAGCTACCCCAGCACAAGCACAATCCACAATGTACTTCATTACTGTGCAGTGGATTCCAGCCACGGAGCTAGCTCCCCCCAAGCTCTCAAGTCAGCAGTCTTGAATGCTACACAACAACACTCAAAGGTTTTGGCTCTCTTCCCAGATGTTTCTGGTTTGGCATCAAGTTCGGTCATGCCTGGAAATTTGCTGACCACAGGACTTGGGTCAGTGACTTCTTGAGTGTGACACTGGTTTCACTGGTCTTTGTGCATCCAAGGTCTTAAGACTATGCTCTTCAGACATATTGCAGTTGTTTTTTGTTTTGGTTTTTCGAGAGAGGGTGCATATTGCAGTTGTAAGTTCTTTTGTGGGTTGGTGCTCAGGAGGCTTCGGCAAGAAGAAACAAGGAGAGAGAAGAGCTTGTTAGCTGAGAACACAAAGATCTGGAGGGTATGTTCTGTGGAAGTTGCATATCTGGGCACACTAGAATCCCAGCCCGAAGATCCTTATCTTTACTGATGGACTGGACTGAGAAGTTATCTTCTACATCTCTGGCAAATATACTGTAAAGGCCATCCAAACTTGACAAACTGGGCATCTTCCTCAGCTACCAGGGAAGAGCTGAGTGCCTGCTTTAGTTACCAACTATTTAGGACTCAAGTATGCATTGACATAGAACTAAGGGCAATTTTGGATGACAATTTAAAAACAATTATTCTATTCATCATCTCGTTCCAGCAACACTTTTGCAGGGACATGCGCACTGAAGAGCTAATTGAAACTCTGCAGTGTGGTAGGCATTCCCAGGTAACGACTTCTGCTGCCATGTGCTGAAGAACGTTCTTTAGCTCCTCCCCTCTTTTCTGCAACAAAAGACCCTATGTTCTAAACTTGTAAGCCACACAAGAATCTGTGCAGTGTAGTGTGATGAATGCTTCCCTTGTTTAGTTCGAGCAAAAAGTAGGACAAAGGCCAAAAGCAGAAACTTGGGAGCAAGATCTAAGTAAATTAACGGCATATGAAATATTTAATCATCAAGGCGCCACAATTTGGCCAGTAAAAGGGTAAAGATGTGCAGTGCTGACCTCACTGGTTTGCAGCAGGTTGAGAATACTGCCAAAAATCGTCAGGCTACCCCGAGTGAATGAGAGAGACGCTGTGATGGTGCTGTTATCACTCCCACTATGATGGAGACACTAGAGGTACTGAGTACTAAGTGCTCAAACATGAGAAACTGACAACAGGTGGGGCGAGACCACCAGCAGAAAGAAACTATCACAGCAGGTTAAGCAGAAAGTACGTGGTTCAGAAAGCATCTTCACATCCAAGACATTTCATAATTTTCTTTATATTAAGAGAACCCATCTCAATCAAGTTGTAAACATAACATGTTTCTGTTGCTAAGATAAACATCAGGAACTAAGGCAAGTTGGAGAAGAAAAGGTTTATTTCATCTCACAGATTATGATCTATCGTGAAGGGAACTCAGGGCTGCAGCTCAAGGCAGGAGCCGAGGCACAGGCCATGGAGGAGCACTGCTTGTGGGCTTGCTCTCAGGCTCAAGTTCAGCTTCCTAATACCTCCTAGGACCACCTTCCCAGGGGCGGCAGCACTGCCCTCAGTGGCCAGGCCTTCCCTTCCACATCAATCAACAACCAATCAACCCCTCATCCAATCAAAAAAACCCACAGACATTTTCTCAGTTGTGGTTCCCTCCTATGACCTCAGCTTGTGTCTGAAGCTGTGGCTGTGCTGCACTGTAAGATCAGAATGGCACATGCCAAGGAACATGGCGGCCAGTCTTGGGTAGAACAGCATGAGGTGGCCATGGCTTATGAGCAGATACATTCCACTCTCCTTCAATTTTCATAAATGTATTAACTGAATTCTGGTTGAGAAAAGTCAGGACTGGACAATGCTGGCATAAATGCGTTAAGGTTTTTTGCTACCCAAGTTGGTCCCTGCAGAGATAAGATAGGAATTATAGATGCTTCAACAAATTGGAGTACCTGAGAAAAGCTCCCCTGCCTTGTCCAGTAGCAATGGGGAAACAAGGGCACTCAGAGCCTCCTCAGACTCTCACCACAGTAGGGTTTACTGTGACAGGCTGAGGGCCAGAAGAACAGGGTTGGATTTTTCTTTCATACATTTTGTGGAATCAGTTAATATTTTTTAGAGGTCAAGATGGGAAAGGGTGTGGTCATCTCCAGGAGAAGTGTGAGTGGCGCTCCTGGACACTCCATGTCTTCCAGGAGGTAGCACTGAGGGTGATGGACCAGGGCTTGGTCACCTACAGCACCATGGATTCAAGCGAGGATGGAAACAACTGAAAAAAATTAGCACTGAACAGCAACAGGCTGGTTTTCTTAATTTCCTAAATACAGTGGTTTGCAAAGCATGTACCGTATATTACATATTCCAAATAAACTAGAGGTGGTTCAAAGTGCACAGGGGATGCACAGGCTCAGTGTAAACTCTACGCCATGTTGTACAGCACCGAGACCCTGCAGCTGTTTGCCTTTCAGAGGGCCCTGAGCCAGGCCTTCTTGGGACTACAGTTTTTTCCTTTCTTTTTAAAATCTTACTCCAGCAGAATTCTGGTCAGGTGTTATCTTCCTAAGGGATATGTCCCAACATATCCTGACAGCTTCAGGGTGGGGAGGAATTCCAGAAGTTAGACTCTGTTACCTAGAAACAAGGTAGGAGACAATGCTAAGCATGCACCTGCCCTTGTTCAAGCAAAGGCAGAGGGAGAATTTATGCTAGCAACCTACTGAGATGCTGTTTTGGGGGCACACCCATTACCAACAAAGATGCTTCTCTTGGTCTCCAAAAAATATATATGTTAACTGAATGAACCTACATCGGACGTTTTTAGCTGCTGTCAAATGTTATGGTAAAGGACTGAGAGGCAAACACTGATGATGTAACATTCATTTCCTTCCTTAACACATTTGCATATGCCATCAGAATGTGTCCCCCCCCCCCCCGGGGGGAACGGACGGACTGTGAGCCTCAGACGTGCAAGGACGTCTGTTCAGATCTGCTCAGACTCTTTCATGAGGCCTGAAGGAATAAGGAGGATCAACTCCAGACACAAGTTATGGACAGTTTGGCTTATTGCTTGTTGTAAGCCTAAGAGGTAGAGATGTGCGTGTGCGTGTGTGCATGTTTTGAGATAGGGTCTCAGTGTGTAGCCCTGGCTGGCCTGGAACTGTGTAGATTAGGCTGGCTTTGAACTTACAGAAACTCACCTGTCTCTGCCTCCCTAGAGCAGGGTTGAAGGTGTGCCCAACTATAGTTGCTGGAAGGAGCTTTAACCCTGAGTTAATTTGCCACTTTTCATATATTTGTTATGATGTTAATATCCACAGACCATGTTTTGGAAAATCAACTGCTCTGGCTTTAAAATTTGATTGATCAAGCCGGGTCATGGTGGCGCACACCTGTAATCCTAGAACCCACGAATGCAGAGGCAGGCGGATCTCTGTGAGATCAAGGTCAGCCTGGTCTACAAAGTGAGTCCAGGACAGCCAAGGCTACACAGAGAAACTGTCTTGGAAAAAAAAAACAACCCAACAACAATCCTCCCAAAACAAACAAAAACTTGATTAATCTTTCCTTGGAGAGCCCACTACTTCTCCCAGTCACAATGGACTCCGTCTCCCATTAAGCCTGTATCCTCTACTTTTATGACCTTTGCTGATATGTGGAACTAAAACAGGGTTGGTCCCAATGATTCTAAAATTTGTACAACCTGGGGGTTGGAGTGATGGCAAAACAGTTAAGAGCACTGACTGCTCCTGCAGGACTTAGCACTTTAGACAGTTTCCCCCAGACACTATCGGTACATGTCTTAGCTCTGCCTTGACCGTTAACACCTCATAGATCTTTGGCCTGGTTCCATTAGTAGTGTTAAGATTAAAAAAAAATATATATATAACTCAAGTTCCAGGGGATCCAAGTATGCTCTTCTGATCTCTGCTGGCACCAGGTGCACATGTGGTTGCTTTTGCACATGCAGGCAAAACACTTTTAAACATAAATAAGTCTAACGAATATATGCAAAATCTACACAAAATCTGTGACATTTGAGGACTCTCTGAAAATATTCACTGAAGACCAAGACAGAATACACACACTAAGGTCACCACCACTACAAGCCTAAGGTTTCCTCAGGGGCCCTGTTCTCCTAGCAGGTGCCAGCACCAGAGGGCTGTGAAGGCAGCATGAGCTTCACATGGTTCAACTCAGCATCAGCAGCGCCAGTTCCTGGGGTCTGGATGGCAGGAGTGCGTGGACAGGAGACATGGAACCAGAATGAGCAGAGCACAGCTACACCACAGTTTGGTAGCTCCTCTTTTGCAGACACTATGGGTGCGTATCTTTTTAGCCTTGCCTTGACCATTAACACCTCATAGACCTTTGGCCTGGTTCCATATGTAGTGTAAGATTCAAAAACATTGGAAAGATCTTTTGGTCAGTTTCTCAAAAACTGAAGTGCCTTATTCAGCACAATCCAAGGGAATAGTAACTTAGCTAAGGAGGGCCAACTCCACTTCAAGGGGTTCAAGCATCATTGCTAGAGTGTCACAGCCACTGACATTGCACTCACTTTAAACCTTGTTACCGACTTGTGAGGGCTGGTGCACACTATAGCTGTGTAGAGGGCAGAAGGCAGAGGGCAGTCTGTGGAGTCAGATCTCTCCTTCCACTGTGTGGGTTCTGGAGATTGAACTTGGGCTATTAGGGTTGGCAGCAGGTTTTTTTTAATGACTGAGTCATCTTGTTGGTCCATAGTTTCTTCCCCATCTGTCTACTGCGGTGTGTGTAACAGGCTTGATTCAAATGCACCAGAGGACGACTGACTCTCTGATCCTTCCTTGCCTCTTACCTCCCATGCACTGGGGTTACAGGTGTGCTCTGGGTTCCTGTACTGCTGGGAACTAAGTCTAATACTTCATGCATGCTTGGCAAGCACTCTACCAGTTGAGTCCCAACTCTATGCGCGGCTCCCCCCACCCCCCCCCGCCCCGGGTTAACCTCAAACTCAGAGCAACCTGTCCATTTTGGCTCCTTGTGCTGCGACTGCAGGCCCCTCCCCCCACTACAGGTGCACACAGCACTACCCCCATTTGGCTCTGGTGTTCAGTGCTTTACAGGTAAGAGTGGTTTTTGCCAATGAGGACACAGCACAGAGAGAGAGAGAGAGAACTGATGAGAGTTCCCGGGTCTGAGGTCTTTGAAACAAGCACAAACGCTAACTTTCTGATAGAGGTAAGCCTAAGGTGCTTAAGGAAGGCCAGCATTATCTTGTCATTAGGTCCTAAAATACAGATAACAGTGGATTATAAGAAAAGTATGAGGGGCTGGAGAGATGGCTCAGTGGCTAAGAGAACCGTCAGCTCTTCCTGAAGTCCTGAGTTCAATTCCCAGCAACCACATGGTGGCTCACAACCATCTAAATTAAGGTCTGGCGCCCTCTTCTGGCGTGGAGGCACACATGCAGGCAGAACAGCATGATAAATAAATCTTTATTTAAAAAAAGTGCACCAAAAAAGGGGGGTGAGGGAAGAGGTTATTGCTGAATATACAGCTAGGAATGAAAAGCCTCAGAAAGGCCAATT
Source organism: Acomys russatus (assembly GCF_903995435.1). Classification (NCBI taxonomy): domain Eukaryota; kingdom Metazoa; phylum Chordata; class Mammalia; order Rodentia; family Muridae; genus Acomys; species Acomys russatus. The sequence continues at coordinate 75,978,327 of NC_067139.1, forward strand.
TTAAAGGAAAAAATAATATTTAACTCCAAACATTCTCTTTCCCCAACCTAGCTGGGTTAAAGTTTGTATGATCAGCACTAGAGAGACTCAGCATAAACACAGGGTTGAGAATAGAGTCCTAACAGTTTCCAAGTCAAGACTTTCAGGGGCCAATTTAGTATTCGCTGGAGTAAAACTGCCAACTCCCTTGGTAACTGACTTAGTTTCTAAATGGTCAGAATTACATGTACTCTATTATTTTAGTGAATACAAGCACATCCCATGATTACATGTAGAAGCGGGGCGGCAAGAGCTACAAAACCAAAATCGCCATCAGTGTTGATGAGGTCATGAGCTGCAGTTAGCTGTCTGTTCTGAGGTGCAGAACATGCGCCTTTCAGTGACGGGGCTGCTTGAGTGCTGCTCTTCCCGAGAGCTGACACAAACTCAGTGAGACTTGACTGCTTTGCAGGGTGAGGGAAGGCAAGTGGACATCCACCTTTGCTCACAAAGCAAACGCTTCCTTTCAGTTCATGTGCAACATATGCTCTGCTTCCTTCAGCAACAGCCACATGCCCTGGGTTTAATTTTCCTGAGGGTTACATGAGATCTGCTAAACAGGCTACGAAGATGTCCTGGGTTCACAGGGACGGCCGGGCTCAATGGCGGTGCTGTAGCTCTGCTGAGACTCGTTAAGAGCCTTTAGAGCAAGGGTTCCTGTGAGCCACACACTTGGTCACGCAGCCTTGGAACTTTTAAACACAGGAAAGAAGTGCTGCTGTAGTTTTGGCAGCTGGTGAGCTGACAGCAGTCAGGGCAGGGACTAACACTCACAAAAAGCCACAGAGAAAAGAGCAAGGGACACCTGGGCCAACCAGCTCTGCGACTGCCGCAAGCTACAAGTTCCTCACACACAGAAAAGACAGCACCTTGGGTGGAACCTTGGGAGAGCCATTAGAAGTGAGGGCTGGCTGAGGCAGCCATGGCTACTGTTCCCTTCAAGTGACCTCCTTTCTGCATGTAAGAATCTAGAATGTACCTGCAGGTAGCACTGGACTTCACGTCATGATCCAACCTACTAACCCTTGCAGCTTCTTCAGGTCACTCCTGAGTGACGTGACTAAGCAGCCCAGACAAGAATACGGTCTGCTTTCCCTCCATCAGACACTGGTGCCTCCGTAGAGTCACATGTGACATGGGAGCATGCTCACTTACCTTAAGTAGCCTGTACACAGATCGCTGAATGCAGACCTCAGATAAAAGCAGCGTGGAGACACCCACCTCCTCCAACACCCCAGTGCCCATTCACTGTGCCCAAGCTGCCATGTTTTCTTTAGCACTTTAGGTATGAAGTGTTAGTGGCACTCCATCCCATCACACGTGCTAGCTGTTTGGCACAGAGATGTCTTTATGTGTTGTGCTGTCATATTCTCTAGACCAAAGCTACTTCCTAATTCTCTATACAGCTAGTGCAGTGATCGCAATGTGGGGCCCCTGGGTTGAAAACGTTCAGCTTTCTCTATAGGTGACATAAAAAAAAAAAAAAAAAAAAAAATTGAAAATGACCTGAACTAGGGCTGTGTGAAACCATGTTTTTAATGGGAAAAAAAAAAAAAAAAAAAAAAAAAAAAAAAAAAAAAAAAAAAAAAAAACCAAAAACCAAAACAAAAACAAAACAAAAATCCTGAAGGCACGCCACAGGATCATCTGTTCATCTACAAGGATGAAGTTTTGAGAAAAAGGGGTCTCAACATGACATAAAATAAATGTGGCTCAAAAGAGACACTAAAAATGTTTCATACACTGAAATAACTAGTTAGTGATAATAAATTATAAGTACAGTAGTTCAAATATTGCTGTTTAGCATTAGTTTTTCAAAAACAAGTTAAATTTAGAACACTAAATTTGTTATATTCCTCCTTCAACTGTGGACATAGAAGCTTTCACAGAATCAAAAACCATGATGCCACCTTGTCGTCTTTACACGGACGGACTGGCCTGTGGGCTCTTTAGAGTCCTGACATCTTTTGATTAATACACTGTAACAGACTTGTCCTGGAGGGCTGGGTGGTACTGGCCACCCTCACCCAGCTCACCTAACCCTCCAACACTGCCACCGTGTTCTCTGCAGGGGGCCTGCTAGACTCATAATTAAAATGACAAGTAGTAAATAATTCCTTTACAACTGTGTTTTTTTTTCTTTTAAAAATAAAATAAAGTGCTTTTAAATTAAAATATTTCTTGCCCTAAACAAAACTGGAACGTTGGAATCTCCGTATCTTGACACATTTTAACAGGAAAAAAGTTTTGGGCCATTCACATCCTTCAAGAGTCAGAGCGGATCGAGGCTGGGCTTCCCGTCCTCGGCGCCGTGGTGCTCGTGTTTGTACATGAACGTTAAGAGGAAAAGAGCGACGTCCAAGGATGACCAGTAGGCAGTGTGCGACGTGACGGCCGACCAGTAACGGCTCTCCACAAGGCCTTCTCTGAGCTCGAAGTCGATCCTGTGCTCCAGCTCCACTGCGAAGACAAGAGCAGCGAAGGTCACGATGCGCCCAGCACGTGCGCCCCGCAGGTGGAGAGGACTACACTGCTGTGTTCTTCACTTTCACTGTCGGGGGCAGTAAAGGAGCCGAAGCAACGGGGGCCTGTGCTGTGCTCAACTCAGCAGAGAAGGAGGAAAGAAAACCCCAAAAATCCGCTTGCTATTATGGCATATTTTTGGGGTTAAAAACATAGGGTGTGTGTGTGGACTTAAATCTTAGATGACATTTCTTATCTCCCTTCCTTGAAGAATTCCCTGCATCTCCGGGGAACTGGATGCATGCAAGCTGCCTCAGTTAGGGAGGCCCTACGGAGCATGTGCCGGTGTGGAAATATGTTCCACAACAACCATTTTTTATTTATTTTTAAATTATTATCACTTCACAGGCCAACAGTGTCCACCCCCTGCAGCTGAATCCCTGAAGGGGCATTCAAGTGCTCACAAGAGCCCACCATGTGGCTGGAAGGGCTTTCACCTGTAACTTGTTGCCCTCAAACAATTCCACGAATTCAATTAAACCTTTCCAAATCCCACAAAAAGTCCTCGCAACACTGGAGAGAAGTGAATACCTCAAGGCTCTTGCCAGATGTCAACTGGATAATGTAGCAAATGGTCAGAGATAACACACTTGGAAAAATGACACTATGAGGGGCTGATGGAATGGCAGAAGCCTGGTGACCTAAGTTTGACTCCTGGGATCCACATAAAGGCTGAAAGAGAGAACCAACTCCACCAAGTTGTCCTCTGGCTAATATAATATTTTTATATATATGAGATTTACTTGCACACACATACATGCATACATTTAAAAAGTGGCACTATCATACTCAGGGTCCCTTAAAGCACACAGTGTTCTGAAGGATCTATATTCAGGGTCCCTTAAAGCACACAGTGCTCTGAAGGATCTATATTCAGGGTCCCTTAAAGCACACAGTGCTCTGAAGGATCTATAAGGATCTATGTCACAAACAGAAATAACTCACTTATTGTTCACTGTCAACCAAAGATGTCAAGTGTGAAATGTGCCAAAAATAAAGGCTGGAAGAAAACAACTGGTTTTGCTTTACATCGGGGCCATGGCAGCCACACATGCGGACCTACCATGCTGGATAATAAGCTGTGTAAATGCTTTCTGAGTAACAGTGTGAAACAGGGCTGCTTTGTGGTGACAGCATTTGGCAGTTTACTGTGAGCACGCAGTAGTTTCCTCTGCATGATGGTTTCCCAGTTGGTGGATTTATCTGTGTCCACCCAGTGAAGACACACACTTAAGAGGTGGATGCCGGCCAGGGTATAAAATACTTGTACAGAAGACCAACACAAAACTTTTTCAAAGTTCTTTTAACTCCAAATTTTCCACTTAATTAAAATAAAACGAATCCTTATGTAAGAACGCCCTAACCCTTTTCTTTGGTACTCCACGGGCACAGTCACCCGCAGCAGACCAGAACACGGAGAGGAGGAGAGACTGAGTCCTCAAACACCATGAAGCAGGTGCAGGAGAGAGAAGAGGCAGAGTGTGCGGACTCCTGTGGACCCTCTCGTCCACAATGCTTCGGCTTGAACTGTTTTACAGTCAAAGGGACATTTTTTTCTCTTGTTAAGAGAATTATTTGCCTCTACTTTGATATAAGGTCCTGAAATTTATCCTTAAAACACCCCACTGTCCTAAGAAATGGCTTTCGTAATGCCATCATTCTATTTTATTATGTGCCTTGTCATTCTTGTCATCTCGGGGACATCAGCTGTTACCTAGACTGGCTCCACTCCTCCTTTTTATCATTGGGCTTGGTCAGAGTCAAGAAAATGCAAATTAGGTAGCCAGTGTTCCCCAGTCAGCCTGCCGGTCACCCCCTCTCCCCCAGTACAACTGCCTCCTATCTTGCTGGCTTTGGGGACTGGGGACGGTCAAGGGTGAAATGAAGTGGACGTGTCCCTGTCTTCTCTTCCTTTTATGTGGCTCACAGACTCTTCGAGGGTTTTACACGGCAGCACCACTCTGTACTGCTGTATACTACACCTGCAGCCAAAGCAGGTCCTGCTGCAGGTGACCTGCCACCCCGTACTATCAAGACTTGCTAGGCCTGCACGGGGGTGGGGTGGGGTGGGGTGGTGGTGGTGGTGGTGGGGGGTGGGTTCCCCCAGCTCCTCTAGCCCACTGGGCTCATGGGGGAAGGAGGAAATGAAATCACCTTTTCTTCTCTATCTATGCTTTAGACACCTAAATGTAAAATCTGTTAAAAACCGAAGGAACCATGTTCCTGAGCAGGCAGAGAGGAAAACTGAGGAAGAGGCTGTGCACTGTGTGCGCATCCAGGTCAAACGGCAACTTTGGGAGTCATTCCTAAAGCTGTCCTTTTTTTTTTTTTTTTTTTTTGGTCTGGTTTCTTAGTATCTCTCATTGGCTTGGAGCATGTTAGTAAGCGAGGCCGGCTGGCCAGAAAGCACCAGGATTCATGTCCCCGCCACTGGCATTAAGACAGAGCTCCCTGTGCCAACACTGAGGGCTCTGAGGCTTGAACTCAGGCTCTCCTGCAAGCATTACTGACTGAACTATTTCTCTAGGCCAACAGAGCTATTGTGTTTTTTATGGAAATGTTTAGCTATATCTAGCAGCTGGAAAGATTTTTACATAAGATAATTTCTTGAGGGGAATTTGCTGAGTTAGGTCAATATGGACTCTTGTTCTGGAGGCAGAAGGAGCCAGGTTGCTATACTCAAACCGCTTAGGAATTATATCAAGTGGTAGGCTTTTTTGATAATTGAAAAAGATGGTATGAAAATAAAGGCAGCTAAAGTAACCAAAGAAAAGTCCTGAGCACACTTTCTAACATCAAAGATAAAATGCATTATTAAGAAAGACACGAGAGGAGAGAGAAGCTTTAAGAGGGAATGAGATGTCAGACAAGTCATCTGGACTGCTGAGGTTAGCCCGCCGTGGTGCACTCAGGGTGTGCAGGGACAGGACGCTGAGAAGACCTTTGCATCAGCAGCACCACATCTAAAAGTACGCCCGCCCTGTGGAGCACGCTCGCACTGGTGTGGGAACGAGCTGCCGGCTGTGGCAGACCCAGCACCAGAGTGCTGGCGGCTCACTGGGAACACTAGGAGCGATGCCGCTGTTTGTACCAGAGAACTTCTTATGTCCAAGTCTAGACACAAGAAGGACAGAGAACCTCTAAGGCCAATAAAGCCGACACACATGGGCCACTGCCGCTCTCGCAGGGCCCTCTTTTGTAGGAGTGCTGTACTCTTTAGCATCTGATGTGTTCTCAACTCTCCCATGGAGGGTGAGGAATGCACAGCCTGCAGGGCACTGCAGCTGCTCCCAAGCCCCCGAGCAGCCCACCAGGCAGACCGGTTCACAGTGTGCTGAGCGCCACTCCTGACATATACCATACCGAGGCTATCATCTTTACACTGCATTACATTTTCCGGAAAAAGAAGTTGTGGGAGATAAAAGAACGATTCTTGAAGTCTGAAATCTGTGAAAAAAAACAAACAAGATGCTGTAAAGGCTGACAGTTAAAAATGGCCTTCAGGGTTGCAGTTGGCCATGTTCCAGATAAGCTGATTAAGCCTAGCACACACAAGGGGGCCTACCCCTACCCAGGCTTCTGTGGAGAGCTCCTTCATGGACATATGAGCATAGTTTATTTCTCAAGTGTAATGTCAGAATCTGATGACAGCTCAGATACTCCTCAAACTTAGTGCTAATTCAGGTTGTAACCTAGAGAGCAAAAAACAAACAAACAAACAAACATCCCCACAGGGACGCAAGAAATGAAACCATAAAATGCTTTAAAATAAGCCTCACCTTTTCAAAAGAAACCAAGGATAGCTGTGTAAGAAATACCAACTTGATGAAAGAAGGTCAGCCGACAACACTTACTCTTCAAAGAGAAAACTCTACTGGTCACATTCAGCCTGTGTCCTCCCTTACTCTCTGATAATGAGACTCAAAGACAGTGGTATCAGATGAAGTCATCTGGAAGAGCTGAGGCAGTCAGTATGAGGAGGCAGGAGGGAGGAAGGGAGCCCAGGCACCTAAGCACACCAACCAAGTTCCAGAAAGATTTAAAGAAGAGAAGGTTCAGGATTGCAAGACAGCAATTATGGCTTAAAGTCAGGATTACACAGGAGGACACACCCTTGAGGCACATCAAAGAGTCACTGAGACAGAGCCCGAGCGACTTCAGACACAGAATCACAGTCCTAACAGTCCTGGCTACTTAGAGATAGCTGTATGAGACAGGAATCATGATCACCTCAGATGCAGTTGAGGCTACAGTTGGAATTTAACACCAAGACAGCAAAACGTTTACATGCAAGCATGACACAACATGGCTGGGTATAGCTCAGCAGAACTGCAGGCTGCATGCACAGGCCTTCGTAGGGCCTGGGCCTTCAGCTAAGCACCACTCACCACTGCGCAGGAAGGCAGGTTTCTCCACCACCATTTATGGCAGAGCACAGATTACACGGATGAACATGAGGTTTTCTCTGCTCAGAGCCTATGTGTGTTCACGCCTCTTTCTGAGGTTTCAACTATCACTGGGAGTGTTGGGCTCCCATGTGCACCCTCCCGCTCACCAGCATCACTGGCACACAGTGACAAGATCATGAGGAACTGTAACTTCCTAGTGCCACCTTATAAAATTCCTCCAAAACAAGTTTCTTCAGAAGTTAAGTTTTGATTTCTGCATGTCACTAAGGTATATACATTTTCAATCATGTTTCTAAAAATGAGTGAATAAGAGTGTATGAACTCAGAAGAAAAATGAGTTTTATACAAATATCAGTCTAAAAAGAATTGTCTACACAAGTCCCAATGACTTGTAAAGAAATTTTTAGCACTCAAAAGGACTGAAAAAATGCTGTTGGCCCACTTAGGAGCTCAGCCCTGCTGCTGATCCATGCTGGGCAGCTAAGTGTGGAGGGCTACGCAGCCTCTACGATGCCACCTGCCTTGTGCTGGTTGCTGGCCACTTCAGAACCCAGGGTGGCAGACACAGCGACTGGAACGCAGCCCTTGAAACCGGCGGCAAAGTCCGCTCCTCTTGCCAGCTTCAGAAAGGGAGCAGCTGCTTCAGAATGGTTTCTCCGTGTCAATGGCCGGCACAGGGTGCCAGGCCTATTACCGGACACTCAGAAGCTCAGTGGTGGGGCACTACTCTACAGTTATGCAAGATTTAGACATTTTAAAGTCTATTGGAAAAAAAAAATAAAATTCCATCTTAATGCTACATGTAGCTAAGCAGGAATCCCTGCTATCTACTGTGTAGCCAGGGCAGGAACAGAAGACTTGCAGGGGACCCAACAGAAGGCCTCAGCTGGGGAGGGCTTGTAAAGCGCGGAGTGTGCAGTTAGCTGCAGACAGAGCAGCGTGTCAGACACAGGACACAGCTATACCGATGCCAAGCCTTGGTGAGCGAGTTAATAGAAATGCACTTTGTAGGAGCTAGGGGCACCTCCCCCGAAGAGGCTGTCCTGAGCTGATGAGTTAGACAGAGGCCCTGGCTATGACAACTGAGTGGCCTGTCATGCAGATGCTCAACTGCACTCCCTAGAAAACACTCTAGATAGAAGTACCTTTTCTAGATAGAAGTACCTTTTCTTTAAAATGCTTCAGACCTGGAGGGGGCCACCGGTACTTCTGTCCTCCCCCTGCCCCTCCCCTGCCACAGAGGCAAGCACAGGAGCCCCAGGGAGAAGTACAGGAACTAACATGCGGAGTCGAGGAAGCCAGAGCTGCTATGCGGCAGGGTCTGCGTTGCCACAGTGGTGGTGGAGGGCGAGGCAGCAGGCTTCTTCTCCTCCTCCGTCGTGTCTTTAGACGCCTCAGATGGCTGCGATGTGGAAGAACGTCCAAACCTTGAGAACAACATTCCTCCGAGCCCCTTTCCAATGCTGGCAGCCCCTGCACGTCACAAAACAGGGCAGTCACTCTGGCGCAGCACCCACAACCACAGCCGGCTGGCAGAAGGACCAAACCCTACTCATTTTTTCCTGGGGTGGGGACCTAAAAAATATTTCAGTTTCTACTGTAGGTTTCTAAGTAACAATGATGTTTATGAGAAGGAAAGCCGTGAAAATTCTAGGAACGCAGATATAAGAATACACACCCAGAGCAACCAAGGCGTTAATTTTTGCAATGTTCATGGTTATCAAATATTTGGCAAGATTAAAGCTTGTGATAAACTTCTAACAAAAGACCCATGCTGCTGACATGGGCTTACACCTACCTACAGTTTATAGGAATATGTCTTAGGAAATTTATGCTATAAAAAGCCATTATTAACCTTGAGTATGATGTCAAACAGCAAGTAAGTGTGGTGGGTAAGGCCTCCTTACACTGCCCTCTTGTGGCATTTACATAATGGACACTCAGCCAGAAACAAAGGACAAAATTCAAGTGGTATGTGATTGAAATGCCCAATTTCTGTGCTGGCGTAAGATGAAATATCCCTCCTGCCCCAGGAAGCAGACAGACTAAATGACCTGACTTTCAGAGGACCTCAGAGTCCTGACAGGGAGATGCTCCCAGGGTGCACAAGAGGAAGCGGAGCGATAAAAACAACAGCAGTTTTTAGGATCCCCTAAGCAAGTCACAGGGCCAAGACTACAGTAGGCAGCCTTTCCTTGATCTCCAGTCTCATCAGAGGACGTCAGAGCAGCTGTTTCAGTCGGCAGGGAAGCTAATTCTGGGAGATAGACAGTTGCAAATTTTCTAACAGCGAATTTCCAACCAATTTAATACTTATACATACAGTGCTTATACCCACAGATAAGAGACAGGAGAAGTTACCCAGTATGCTCGCTTTGCCAATGTTTGTTATCGATTCTCCATAGTGGCGCCGGGGTAGGACTGGGGAGGTCACGGGGCTCGGCACAGCTGCAATGTTTTCACTCTCTGAAACTGAGGTAGGTTCTTTTGCTGGGTTGAGGAAGTTTGGCTTCATATGCTCATAAGGTAGAGGGTTTGAAGTGTTGTACCAGTGGATCTGGACCGGAGAAATGTTGCTGTAGTGTTTCAGAATCAATGGTTCTAATCTGTAGGCCTGGATTTTAAAAAAATGCACAGAAATATGACATTACTACATAATATCTAAATTTTAGTAGATTATTCCCAAAGCTCTGCTGAATAAGTACATTTTAGAGCAAGAATTAAAAAAATTGCTATTTGAAAAAATATTTCTATATTTTTCAGTTAATAATGTTGTCTAATTATATGCCCATAATAGTGAGATTATTAAAACAACAATAAAAACACCACTACTGGTGTTAGTTTTGACTAACAGTGTCTATTGATTAACTTTCAGGGACAAAGACTGCTTTATTGTACGCTGACATGATGTAATTAAGATTTTTGTCACTGTCCCACGAAAGCCTTCACCAGGAAACTGGGACAGAGGGGAGGACATCCTATTGGGACTCTAAATGAGAGAAGCATGGGAGAATAGCAAAGTAGAAGGATCCAGAGGATCCTAGAAACCTACAAGTAGAACATTATGATAGGCAGATTTGGGCCCAGGGGTCCCGCTCAAACTAAGGTACCAGCCAAGGACAATACAGGTGGTAAACTTTAAACCCCTACCCAGATCTAGCCAATGGTCAGTACATTCTCCACAGCTGAGTGGAGAGTGGGATATGACTTTCTCACGTACTCTGGTGCCTCACATTTGACCATGTCCCCTGGAGGGGGAGACCTGGTGGCACTCAGAGGAAGGACAGCAGGTTACCAAGAAGAGACTTGATAGCCTATGAGCATATACAGGGGGAGGTAATCCCCCTCAGGAACAGTCATAGGGGAGGGGAATAATGGGAAAATGGGAGGGAGGGAAGAATGGGAGGATACAAAGGATGGGATAAACATTGAGATGTAAAAAATAGAAAAAAAAAAAAAAAAAAAAAAAGATTTTTGTCACAAAGCTGAAGTGGATGTTAGCCCAGAACACAGTAAATCAGGTCAGTCTTTAATATGTGGGTCTTTCATTATACCTGATTTCAAACACATGACTCTAATAAGAGCCTAACTTGAAAGTCTAAACAAACAAAATAAAACACACACACAAAAAAACCCAACCCAAACCAAACCAGGCTGCAGTCTACGGCAACAGTCCGTTGTAGGGGCCAGAGTCCCTTAGTGCAGACTCTTACCTCTGTCACCAGCTAACGGCCAGCTGTTAGGCCACAAGATCTCAGAGCTGTCTTATGGGCGGTAACGAGAAAGTCTGTAAGACCTGCCCAGCAAAGGGCCACACAAAGCACTAAGGGAAATATCAGGAAAGAGCGCTGCAGTGCGGGGGTGCGATGCACACCAGGACACGTGAAGCTCTGGGTTCCAACCCCAGCGCCAAACACGTGAAAGCTAAGTGTGAGATATGAAGTCATGCGTGAAGTAAGCCAGACAGACATGCTAGTGTCAGGCGTGGCTGCCACGACTGCCCTCTATCTGAGCCTCTTAACGGACTGGCTGGCATCCTGGGGGAGGCTGACTTCCAGCTCTGCAGTTTCAGTTAAGTTTTCTCTTACACATGGCCGCTCTAAGCTTAAACACATGGGATTTTCTGAAACTGCAAGAGTCTGTCAATGTCTCTTTGGACCTAGCTAAAGATCTTTCAAAGGATTTCCCGCAATTATAATAAAAGCTAACCAGATATTTAAAACAGTTTTATTATGTGTGTTGACTGACCATTATCCCTAACAAGTCGTAAGGAAAGTCTTCATTGTGTGTGGTAGGGAATTGAACCAGGTTCCTCCTGCAAGCTAAGCGAGAACTTTACTGCTGAGCTGTACTGCAGCCTGAAAGCACACGTCTTGTCTAAAAATCCTCATCTTGGCTCTATTTACACCTGGATATAAGATCTTGGTGTGTTTAAATTTTAAAACATGTTAACAAATACAGTAGAAAATTGAAAAAAAAAAAAAAAGAGTATTTTATATTTTACACTTTCAACTAAACACATGGTTTTACCTCCTTCCACGCTTTTTTTTTTTTTTTTTTTTTTGGAGACAGGGTTTCTCTGTGTAGCCTTGGCTATCCTGGACTCGCTTTGTAGACCAGGCTGGCCTCAAACTCACAGCTATTCACCTGCCTCTGCCTCCCGAGTGCTGGGATTAAAGACATGCACCACCATGCTCGGCTCAGGGATATTACTTTTATAGTGCTTTTTAAAAGACTGTCTTATGTGTATTAGTACCACGTGTGCGCAGTGCCCATACGGGCCAGAAGAGGAACCCCCTGACGTTGGAGCTGCAGGAGGCGGTGAGCCATCTGACAGGGATGCTGGGAACCTACATAAGAGCAGCCAGTGGGTACCCACTGCCAGTACAATAAGACCCTCCCTGACAGCTTATTTCACCAACTCTCAACGAGACAACACATGTATTAAAAATATAACCTTCTCCAATGAGCCAGATAATGAATTCTCTTGTTAATTCTGGTCCCTGGCAAGGTTTCTCACAGAGCAGCGGTTTGGTATCTAGGAAGCTCACAGTGAAACTCACCACTGGGTCTGTAGGGTGAAAAATATTTAATAAGCGGTTACAAATCTCTCTAGGTAGAATGTGGTCTTGACTTCCAGTATTTCCTGGTCGGATGCCACGCAATGCCAAAAAAACTGCTAGTGGGGATCCCATACAGAAGAAATTCTCAACCTAAAATGAAAAAAGCCATCCTAAATTAAAAAAAACGACGAAGTGTTATTTTTAATAGAATCTGGGGATAATGTGTTACATAATAAAATACAAACAATAAAATTACCTCTATAAGTTTTATCTACATTATTTGTTAATTACAACCACCAATAGTTTTATAATAATTTATTTCCAGGAGGGTTTTCATTATTTTAAGATATAACAAGACACAACTGGCAAACAGGAGGACGTGAGGAGGAGCATGTCTCTGTTTCCATCCACTTTTCAGGAGCATATGAGCGAGGACCTGGGACTATGCTAGGTGCCGTGACGGGTCAAGGCCAGTAGGGTAGAGCTGGTAGCCTTGTGTGGGAGGCACAACTGAGGGAAGGTCACAGAATACAGCCTCCAACCCTGAGGGCTTTACAGAAGGGGCAGATGCCCTGGCCAGTTCAAGACAGTACGGATTTCTACAGCGGAGGCTAGGGGGTCAGGGCCTGGAGTGAGACAGACAAGACTGATGGACTAAGGCAGAGAGAGAAAGGCCCTGTGTGATTCTGAGAACTAGGTCAGACTTAACACCTGGGTGTGGGAGGAAGTCGCCTCGGGACGGTACCACGCAGATCTCTGGCAGTGAAGGACAACACTCAAACTGTGCTTGGGGAAGCTGAACCCCGGAGTAGTGTATGGACGCACCTGGAAATGGTTTGCTATTGGTTCTGGGCGGAAATCTCTTCTTCTTCTTTTTTTTTAAAAAACATTTTATTTTAATTTTTATGTGCCTTAGTATGAGAATGCCATGTGGGTGCTGGGAATTGAACCTGGGTCCTTTGGAAGAGCAAGCAGTGCTCTTAACCCCTGAGCCATCTCTCCAGCCCCCGGAAATCTCTTAAAAGAAACAAGGCAAGAGATAATCTCAAGCAGGGCCGCCCAGCTGCCATCATAAGGGACTCTCCTGTGATGGGCGGGGTCACATTCCTGCATGGAGACAGATGGATGAAGAATGGGTCAGAACTCCAAAGCCTGGAGTCTGCAGGACTGCAGTCCCACTGTCAGAGGAAACTGTCGCTAAATCTTATTTTTGTTCTTAATAAGTCTAAGATCTCTAATGTGTGGCTGACATGTCAGAGCAGGGAGGGGACGCGCAACTGTGTCTTTTGCCACCCACAGCTACGTGCCCATCACCATACTGTAGTGGCATGTGAAGCCGACAGAGCGAGCAAGCTTGCCTAGGGTGTGCTCAGAGCATGGACGGCTGGACGCAGGTGTACAGTTAGTCAGCAGGCAGAAGGGGTAACTCTGGAAGGGAGAATGAAAGAACCAGAATAAAATGGCACCATGCAAATCAGATTCTAATCCATTTATTTATGTGATTTTTATGTGCACTGGTGTTCTGCCTGCATGTCTATGCTAAGGTGGCAGATCCTCTGGAACTGGAGTCACAGACAGTTGTGAGCTGCCATTTGGGCGCTGTGAACTGAACTCATGTCCTCTAGAAGAGCAGCCCTGCACTTAACCACTTAGCCATCTCTCCGGCCCCCAGATTCTAATCTTAATACCCCATATCATGTCACCCTAAGTATATTGTGATTGTCATGGCCTCCAATTTTATATACCTGTAACTTTCCAAAAAGATGAGTGACTTTTATCTTTAAAATAAAAAAGTGGCCATGAGTATTTATTTTGAGTGAAAACTCTGAAACAGCGCCTTCATAGAGCCCTCACACATGCTGTCAGCAAGCTGTGCCCAGCCCAGAAAACACCCTGCAAGTTACAAGGACACAGACGGCACAACCCAGCTCTCCTGTAAAGTGAGGTGGACAGAGTTAAGCCATGCAAGGGTTCATGTCTGTAATCCCAACACTCGCGAGACTAAGGCATGACGGAGTTTGAGGCCAGCCTGGGCTACATAGTAATTTTGTGATTCTGCCTCTAAAGATAAAAACAAGGGCTATGTGTGTGAGTGAGTGTGTGCGTGTGTAAGTGTGTGTATGTTAGTGTGTATGTGTGTCGGTGGATAAGAGCACTTACTCTTTAAGCACGAGGACCTAAGTTTGAATACCCAGCATTCCTGTAAAAAAGCTGGGGTGTGGTTCTTCGTGCCTGTAGCCCCAGGACTGTGGGGCAGACAGGATTCTGAAACCCTGCAAGCCCACTGCCTAGTCAAAATGGCAGGTTTCTAGTTTAGTGGCAGATTCTCTATCTATGGGCAATAGGCAGAATGACAGAGGAAAACATCTGACTTTGTGCTGATCTGTCATGTATGTAGGGCAAACACCTGCAAACTCAAGTGCCTGCAACACACACACACACACACACACACACATACACACACACACACACACACACGGCTCCCAAGATACCAAAAATAGGAAAAATAGGTAAGAGGAGGAGGCCAACATGATCTCTGCACTGGCTTGCTGCTCCATAAACATCACTTAAATTGTTCCTTCCATGCCACTTGCTGATGACGACTGCAGTCTGACAGACATGCAGAGGCACTGTTCTCTCACAAGGGTTAAAGACTGCTTTACTTATGACTGTCAAATAATTTAAAAACATTTAAAATAACTTATTGTGTACATGTATGATCTGTGTGTGGGGGGGCATGTGTGTACCATGGCACACATGTGCACATCAGAGGACAATTCTTTCATATCAATTCCCTCCTCCTGCAGGAGCAAACCCAGGTCAGCAGGCCTGCGCGGCAAGCACCTTCCCTGCTGAGCCATCTCACCAGCCCCCAGCAAAGAATTCTTAAGTCCAAAAGGAACGTTAGATATGTAGCTTAGCTTCCTCGCTCAGAGATTAGTAAACAGCTGACCCCAGGAATATTATATGGCTTGGCTGATAGCACTGACTAGGAAGGCCATGTCACAACCACACCACACACTGATGCTGGCCACTGCTCTGCTTATGGTTTTGAAGTTCAGTGGTCAACTCCACCAGGATGGACACTGGCACCCTCAAGGTCAGTCTATGTGCCGGCATCCGTGTGGAAAAGCTCTGTTCCCTCCTGACCCACTGAGCCCCCAGTATAACTCACTAGGTTCTTAGATACTCTTCTGAAGTCTACATTTCTATGTTTCCCTCTGAATTACAACGGGCAGCCTCTATTAAGCTATGTATGACCTGCATCAGAGAAAAACCACTTAAAGCACACCGGTTCTAGTCATGCGGTACTGAATCCAAGATCGCAATAGACTTAATGTGCTCTACCCAACTCCCTAGCAACACACAGTTTACTTTATCTACTGGCTACACTGACACATCAGCATTAATTACATATGACAGTGTCAGTAGATTAGGGTAACTCCAGAGACCCTATCTTTAAACACGTGTTTCAACTTACCATTTCATCCCCGAACAGTGCAAGGAACTGTGCACAGTGCCTTGGGCGTGCTGGCTAAGCGCTCAGCCATGGAGTTAGGAGCCAGCCCAACACTGTAGCTCTTACATGTGTAAGTTGAAAGTAAAGCAGTGTGGGGAGCTGGAGAGACGGCTTAGTGGTTAAGAGCACTTACTCCTTTACGGTGGGCCCCGTTCAGCTCCCAGTACCCACAGATGCTCGTAACTGCAAGTGACTCCAGCTCCAGGGACCTGGCACCCTCTACGGCCTCTGCAGGCTCACACGTGGTTCACGCACATACAGACACTCACTCATACTCATAAAAATAAGTTAAGGAAGAACTGTTAGTCAGAGTTGGTGTAACCTCTCATCGCCCCTGGGCAAGAGGCCATCAGGCTCAGGCAAGGTGGCTCACGGGCTGCAGCGAGGCAGCGCTGAGGCTCCAGTCATCACCTGCTCACCGCTTCCCGACTGTGTGAGCGCTGCCATCTCTTCTACCTCATGCTTTCTATAGCAGCGCTGTTTTAGCTACTCTACTACTCTAAACACTAGGTTCCCTCTGCCTCACCGCCCCCCCACCCCAGCAGACGGCACTTCCTCTCTCACAGCCCCCTGCCAAGCCCTGAAAATTCCAGCCAAACTGACCTAGTGAAACTTGTCTTGGGCTTTTGCCCGAGACTTTTTACTGACCTTCTACTTTGAAATCATTCCTCTCCACTTCTTTTTATTTTTGTCTTGCTGTTGACCAAAACTTTGTTACTTCTAAACGGTAAACATTTCACACATCTGTCTCAACTTTTCCTCTCCTCACCTTTTCCCTCTTTTCTTTGGCCAAATGTAAACCGAGATAAACAACAAGCGATCATCCTTTTATTTTTTTTGTTGTTTGTTTTTCGAGACAGGGTTTCTCTGTGTAGCCTTGGCTGTCCTGGATTCACATTGTAGACCAGGCTGGCCTTGAACTCACAGGGGTCCACCTGCCTCTGCCTCCTGAGTGCTGGGATTAAAGGCGTGACCACTACCCAGCTGTGATCATCCTTTTAAAGCTTTCCAGACGCGAGGCAGGCCACCCTCTAGTGCACTGCTGCTCTGCGCACTGCTAAAGGGCACCAAGGTGCTGTCACACCCGGAGCTGGAAAGCCACCTTGTCCAAGCACACAGTATGTGCTCGATGACCAGTCATGACCGGACATTCATCTGTCTCCTGACGCCAAACTCAACGTTCAGGAAGTACTGAGGCGACGAGAAGCTGGCCCCTCCCCTTACCTTAAATTTTAAGGCAGGTGTTTGTGAGATGGACGACGCCTTCAGTCCACGCAGCCGTTCTTCTATTTCCCTCAGCCTAGGAGGCAGCACGAGAGCACACTTACTCACACTCAGTTTCAGTCACTGCACATCAGCATTGTATTAGAGGCTTCACTACCCCACGCAGCAAGCGGTGGCCCTCATGCTAACCCGTGACGATGTTTAATGTCATGACACTGCTCAGCTTTGCTCACACGTCACACATTTGCTGACTGAGCACTTCTTTCTCAAGAAAGCGGCAGCTCCCTTTCTTGTTTACATGTGTGTGTGCTTTGCTTGTTCTGGGACGCTGTCACGCCGCTCGGACTGACTGAGGTCCTGGTCCTCCTAGATCTACCTAACAAGTGCTAGGATCACAGACAAGTGCCGCCACCATTATGTCTTTTTTTAAATTTTATTTTAAAAATTTTAAAAGTGCTTCTTAGATTTTATTTTTAATTGCAGGGGTGTGTGCATGTGTGTGTGTGTGTGTGTGTGTGTGTGCATGTAAATGTGAGTGCAGTGCCTGCAAGAAGCCAGAAAAAGGTGCTGGGGCTCCTGTGGCTAGAGTGACAAACGACTGTGGCTGTCTGACACATGGGCTGGGAATGAAGCTCAGGTCCAGTGCTGAGCCCCATGCGATCGACTGACTCATCTAACATGCTGCTCTGACGACTGTCAAACTTACTTTCTTTTTTGGTTCTTTGGGACAGAGTTTCTCTCTGTGTCGCTCTGAATGTTCTGGAACTTGCTCTGTAGAGCAGGCTGGCTTACAACTCAGAACCCACCTGCCTCTGCCTCCCAAGTGTGCCTCCACGCCCGGCCTAGTGTCATTTTCCTCCAAGACTAAAAGTCATTTTGCTGCTGTAATGTTTATGTCTATGGAATCTAATCAGTCAAATCCGGAGACAACTATTCTAAAAGTAAAACAAAGCCAATACTTTCTGAGTAAATATCTGTGAAGTAACTCAACTGTTTTTCTAAAATGCTAAACTATGAGAATCAGTGTTTTTCACTGTGAACTTGTATCACTAAGGGATGAAAAAGATGGAGAATGCAAGTAAAACGGAGATGACAACGTAGCAAAGACTCAAAGGTCACTGACGGGTATACAGTCACTAAGTCTGTTTATAATTATATGACATGTAATTGCTAATACAGATAACATGTAAAATAATTTGCCCAAAATAAAGAAGTGTTAATACTATTTCATGAACAGTAATAATAAAGGAACAGATCGACCTCTATATACCAGCAAAACCGTGCACACTGGGGACATACTGTGAGCAAAGATTGAAGCCGGGAAACGAAACTATTTTATTTTATAAAAAAATGCATGTGATTAGTATAAAAATTAAAAACCTGTAGCTTTTTATCTAGTAATCTTTACCTTGAACAAAGCATAAAGCTTTCTTTACTTTTTACTTTAAATTTTAACTACATGTTTTTCTGTGGATGTGAGAGGACACAAGAGGGCGCTGGAGTCCCTGGAGCTGGAGTTACAGAGGGTGTGAGCAGACAGATGTGGGTGCTGGGCACTGAACTCTGTGGAGCCATCTCCTCAGCCCTAAGGCTCTCTTATGAACATGGGCAATCCCATAAAGAGATGTCCAACTCTTGCGAGCGCCAGGCTGCTTACCGCCGCTTTGTTATATAGAGTTCATCGAGAAGATGTCGCTCCTCGTAGCTCATCCACTGCTCGTCAGGCAGGTCCTCCTCCGTCTGCAGAAGGCACTCGTACAGTCGGACTGGGTTCCAGCCCGTCATGATGTCATAAGTGATCACACAGCCCAAGGAATGGGACACTATTGACACTTTACCCCCTTTTTCTTCAAAGTCTGGATTCCGAGAACAGAAAAGGGAATACAATCGATTCAGCTCTTGCTGAAGGCCTTTAACTAGCTGTTTGAAATGAGAAAATATAATCACATTAGACATTTCACTGAGTGCTGTACACTTTATTTCTAAATGCAAATGTATTAAGAAGAAAAACAAACATGACTGATGAAATATAAATAGGTTATTACATTTACTCAGATGCTTTAAAAAGATGAGACCGAGGTACATATGTATGCTACAAAGTATTACCACAGACTATACCACAGGCATTTTGCCTAAAAAGATCCTTTCGTAGGCTTTAAGTAAAATTACACTAGCCAGCTGTCCCACAGAAAGAACAAAAAGTCCTTCTAAATCCCAGCAAGACTGGAGAGAGACCCTGGGAGATTTCACTTCAGTACAACTTACTACATATCGATTCTCTATTCTTGTAGGGTGTGGCCTTTAGTCAGGGTCAATTTTTAAAAGAAGGTAACTTTATAACAGATACACTTCGTCTCCCTTACGCTGTTTCCCTTGAAGCTGAACATTAGTAAACATTACTGAAATGACCCCTCCCCAAATCCACCAGAGTAACTATACTATGGCCAACTTGGCCTGGACCCTCACCTGAGGCTCAGTGCAGACCTCCTGCCTCATTATGTCTTCTATTTGATTATAAAATTTCAGTTTTTATCCATCTCATCCCAGTACTTAACAAGCTACACGCCAGACAAGGTTTTTCTTTTTGTTGTTGTTGTTGTTGTTGTCTGTCTGTTTGGTTTGGTTTGCAGCTTCCACCTTCCAGCACGTTATAAGAGGAGACAACCACACACTGCTCATCGCACAGTGGCGCTCACTCTTGTGTTCTGTGGCTGGTAGCTCAGGGCTGACACGCACGAAGGCTGCCATCCTCTGCTGACATCTCAGAGCATAGTAAGACAACCGTGAGGCTAATGTGCACTACGTCTGCTGCAACAGAGTCCGGCAGTGAGACAGAGAGGAAAGGGCTCCCATGCCTCAGCACGGCTGCTCTTCAGCTTCCCTCCCCCATCAGTCACTGCATGGACTCCAAAGCAGACTGGTGGGCCCTCCCCCGAGTCCTTCATCACAGACTGAGGCCCTGAAATGTGCATCCGTGACAAGCTCCTGGAAAATGTCGGTGCTGCTGGCCTGGGAACTCTGTCAGGATCTACTAGTTCAAGGACAAACAGACACAAAGGCTTTCCAGGACGAACTTGTAGGTAAAACTTCCGTTAAGACTTAAAGATGTGCAGTGAGAAGTGAGTCTGGGCGCTGTTCCTTGAGGGAGGTGTAACCCGATTCTTTGGAGTGAGCTCTTATCGCATCAGCAAGCCATTAAAAACAAAAACAAAAAAGCGCCAACCTCCCGTCCTTACAATCCATGCAACAGTTGGGAGAAAGCGCAGCTGCGTGTGTTTTCCTTGGGATTGAATCCAGGTCTCTGCACGCTAAGGCAAGTGAGACACTGACCTAGCTCTGTGGCAGCATTTTACTTTTGAAGGTCTTAATTAATGTTTATACCATGTACACATAGAAATACTTCAACATACTGGCAAAAAGCAGCCAATTTTCAAGTTTTTTTTTTTTTCCCTTTAAAAACACAACCCTCAAAAAGTGTGACTTGAGAAGACCCAGCTGAAACAAAGCCCTGTCTCTCTAACCCTAGCTCTTCTGTGGCCATTAACCAACACAGGGTTCCCCGTGAGAATCCCAGTCTTGAGTCAAGAAAGCAGGGGTTAGCTGTGAGCCGCGGTGGAGAGGAGAGCCCTTCTGGGGCACCCTCGGGTGGTGGCGGCTTGCACCCAACCCAGTCTCGGCTCCATGTTGAAGGGCGGGTCCATTCTTTTGTTTGTTGGTTTTCTTGCTTTGGTCTTTGGTTTCCAAGGAGAGAGGGTTTCTCTGTGTAGCCCTGGCTGTACTGGACTGGCTTTTTAGATCAGGCTGGCCTCGAACTCACATCCACCTGCCTCTGCCTCCCAAGTGCTGGGATTACAGGTGTGCACCACCACGTCCAGCTGAGTGGCCAATCTTTAAAGCAGCTTTGGTACCACAAAGGTCTTCATCATAGCAAATGGACATGCTCCTTCCAGGCCCTCACTTTTTCACTTTCAACGTTAAAGATTAACAGGAGGGATTAATGTTTTTCAGATTATTTTATTTTCCATGCGTGTTCTGCCTGCATGTATGTCTATGCAGCACATGTGCCTGGAGAATGTCAGAAGATGGGGTTATAATCCCCGGCACCTGGAGTCAGGAAGGCTGGGAGCCACCGTGTGGGTGCTGGGAACTGAACCGGGGTCTTCTGCAAGAGCCAAGTGCTCTTAACTGCTGAGCCAGCTCTCCAACCCCAACATGAGATTTTAGTTTAGAGACTTTCCTTTTGTAAACAAACAAGAACACCTTTGCCCACCTCTTAATATGTACTCCTTTGTTCTTTGTAATGCCCTAAGAAGCACTACCCAGAATTCCCTGATGGTATCACCTAGGAGAACCGTTAATTTAAAATATAAACACAGGTTCCATTTTAGACCAAGTGACTCACAACCTCCAGGGGATAGACCTAGAAAACTATTTTTCTCCTTAAATATTTAATCAACTTTATTTAAAGATAAGTTGAAAATATAAAATGTTACACAGTTAAATTAGTACAAACAATCAAATGCCTGGGCTTGAGCTGGCTCAGTGTGTCCTGCTCTCACAGAGGGCCAACAACCGTGCCGTGGCTCACAGCGCCCCCTCTGGACTCCACAGGCATCTGCGCTCACATGCACATTCCCCTCTTCATGGCACGTCGTGATTTACTTAGACTCTTCTTTTGTTAGCATTTGTGACATTTGTGTTATCTATTCTCTCTGCTTCTGTAAATGTACAAATGCATAAATTCCCAGAATCTTCTGGTAATTACTTGAGGAATACAGTGCCCACACTGTTGTCATCTTTTCTCCTTTAATACTTCACTGTACAGTCCCTCAAATAGTGTTTCTAGTAAAATTATCCGTGCCACACAGCACTACCTGCATGCACGTCGTCTGACTGCGCCCACAACCCAGTTCTGTCATCCTTCCCTGCAGCTCCCTCTTCTACTGCAGGAAGCAGAGAACGAGACCTGGTATTCGTCAGGTCTCTTCACCTCCTGTGACCTGCAATGCTTTCTGTAATCACTGTCATTCATGACGCTGATAGTTTAAAAGAAGGCAGCCCAGTCTTCGTCCTTGCTTTGCGTTTTTCAAGTATTTCATCAATATTACGGTGCTGCGCAAGGCACGTTGTATCCTCCATGGGTAGCACATCCAAAGGCTTACGATGTCCACCTGCTCCCTCGGGAACACCCAGTGTAGATGCTGCCTGATTTCTCCTGTGTGTAATTACGGTTTCTCCTTTATGGACCAGTAAGCGCCCCAAGGCCAGGCAATAGTCTGCTCCTAAACAGAACACTGCCTTCAATTCAATCGTCACTGGGTCCCTACCCAGACTCCGGACACCCGATACTACCACGACAGCTGTGAAACGGTTTTCCAGCCCAAGTCAGCTTTATTGCTCTAAAAGCAAAGGACTTATCTGTTTCCCACTTATTTTTCAAATCAAAACCAATATGAATGCTAGATTTAAATATGTTTTGCAATCTTTTATTGCACTGTCATTATTATATCCCCAGACTAAAAATACTAATAATTCCTGTAGTAATGGCCAATGACCTGGGCATCCAAACAGTTTCAGGTTCAGGCAAGTGACCCGGCTCCCAGCTCCTATCCTGTGACCTGCTAGTATTCATCTGAACTTTTTTATTTTATTTAATTTTTATCTCCTATCATAAACAGTTGTTTTGGCCCCTAAACCAGCTACATTTACAAGGAGTTGTAATTTTTCTTTGTGGGAAATACGATACTACAGACACCTGGGTGCCAGCTGTGCTCACCGCCATAAGGGATGTTCTTGTTTCTCAGTTGTTTTAGTGTACATGACTGGGAAATATGTGCAAGTACGTAAACAGTCATCTGCACATGTAAGTGTGTGTATATGTATATACACATACATGCACATACACACATACTCACATAATACCTTT
Source organism: Acomys russatus (assembly GCF_903995435.1). Taxonomy (NCBI): domain Eukaryota; kingdom Metazoa; phylum Chordata; class Mammalia; order Rodentia; family Muridae; genus Acomys; species Acomys russatus. Next base: position 76,001,031 of record NC_067139.1, read on the forward strand.
AAGATTTTATAAATTATGAGTTTAGTATGATTTCTTCATCTCCAGTCTCTATCCCCATAGGGCACATATCGGGGATTAAAGGCGTGCACCACCACAGCTGGGCCCTTTCTCTGTATTTTTAAGGAGCATCAAGTGCCTCTTATCAGGCCAGGCCTATCTGGGAAACGCTGGGAAGACTTGGTCTGAAGCTGATAAAATTCACTATTAAAAAGCATTATGTGCTGTCACTATGAAGCACACGAACATGACGGGACGGTCACGGTCCTTACCTCGTCCCTGTAAAGCGGGCTGGTATAGTACATTATGTCCATGGCGCTGCTGTTCAGCATGTCCCGCAAGCCTCGCACTTTGTCCGGAGTAATGGAATCCACAGTGTCTACAAGAACAAACCAACTAAATCAAACTTACAGAAGAAGGCTACAGGGAAAAATTACATTTCCTAAGTTTAATATTTAAACATTAAACATTGGGGGGGGGGGCTTTTCTTGAAAAATATCTAAAACAAAATAAAGTAAAACAAAAAACCAGAAAGTAAAAGACAACAAAAGAGACACAAAAAGAAAAGGAACATTAAAGGACGAAAGCCGTTATCAATTTTGGGGCTCCATTTACCTCGGGCCTGACTGTGCCCATCTGGCATGCCCAGCCAGCACTGCTAACAACAAACTGGCATCAAAAACTTCCTATGCTTACTAGTTATCTATCTGCCATGAACCAATGGCTTGACGGGCATGCACTGTCAGATCATAAATATAAACAAAGGAAAACAAATTCACTACGGGCCTCAGTAAACTGGACAAAGTTTGTAACTGAGTGAAAAGGTCTCATGTAAAGTATTACTGGGGCACACCGAACTCTGTATTTCTTACAGCAGCAGGGAGAAGGGACGCTGCCGTGGGAAAGCAGAAGGCAAAAGCAAGCGCTGCACTGGCTCACCCTGCCTAGCTTGTATCGACTCTGTAGTTCAGTACAAGGCGGTAAGGACCAGGTGCCATGAGGAAGACTAAGGCCCTCTGTCTACTCTCAACTCTGCTCCCAAATGCTTCCTAAAGTGCTGAAAAGTCTTGGCCTTCATGCTAAGCCTTGGGTCCAGATGGTGTATGAAGCAGACACCATTTTTGTTTTTGCTTTACTACTTCCCCGTAGGACAACCCGCTTCCAAGCACATTCCAGGCACAGGCCACCCATCGCTTTGCACTGGGCTGCAACACAGCTGTGCTGCGATTAGGTTCCAACATTAGCCAAGGCGCATGACAGGCACGTGCTGCGGTGCTGGCCTGTCGCCAGCGTTGCCCCAACAGTGAAGTGTTTTAACTACAAAGGTTGAGTTGCTGCAGCCATCCAGGAGGACGGGCGCCCTGACTGCACTCCTGGCTGCTCTGGACTCTCTTCTACCGTCATTTCACAGTCAGTGAAAAATCTACAGATCAAGTTAGGACTTAGCATCTCTAGAATATTCAGCCATTTAATCTGAAGGAATCATCTTTGTATTAAATTTTCTTTATTTTAATAGTAATTGTACTTTAAAATCTAAATGTACATATGTTATTTAATGTTATACATTTTATATAAAAGTTTTATGTTTATTTTTTGGGATCTTGCATTTTTGGTGTTATTTCTGTTTCTGGTTATATAAAAAAGCAGTTGTTTTTGCTCATAAATCTATGTCATAATCTTGGTAAGATGATCAGTTCTAGTGATTTTTCTGTACATTTTCTGTATTCTGAGCAAACACCATATGACTTATAATTCAGAACTGAGGCTTTCAATCCTTTTTTAAAGTACATTTTTCTTTCTTTTTTAAAAAAAGATTTATTTATTATGTATACAGTGCACATTAATTAGATCAAGTTATAGATGGTTGCGAGCCTCCATGTGGTTGCTGGGAATTGAACTCAGGGCCTCTGAAAAAACAGTCAGTGCTCTTAACCGCTGAGCCATCTCTCCAACCCTTTTCTTTCTTTTTAAAAAAGATTTATTTATTATATATACAGTGTTCTGACTATGCTTGCACACTAGAAGAGGACACCAGATCTCATCTCATTGTAGATGGTTGTGAGCCACTGTGTGGTTGCTGGGAATTGAACTCAGGACCTCTGGAAGGGCAGACGGTGCTCTTAACCACTGAGCCATCTCTCCAGCCCCCATTTTCAATCTTGAATAATCTGGAAAAGAGAGTGAATCTAGTCTACGACAACCAGAAAGACTCTGTTCATGGTGTGTGTGCCCAGCTGGCCTGGAGCTCGCTGGATAAACCCTGTTCAAGCCACAGAGACCCATCTGCAGCCCCTCAAGTGCTGGAGTTACAGGCACATGCCACCACGCCTGGCTAAACTTTTGTTTAATAAAAGTATTTCTAAACCTTGTGTATTTACTCTAGAAAAGGATTGTCACTGGCTAAAATCAAAGCAAAATATACCTCCATCCAGAGTCAGCTTCGAGCGCCACTCAACAGGCAGGAATTCAACATGTGTTGCATGGTTGGAAAAATGCCTTTCTTCTATTTTTCTTGCAGCCTCTCTCATCCTAAAAAATAAAACAAATAAACATAAGACAAACTTTGAGGATGACTTCACATATGTCTTTATACAGTGTAACACTTCCATTTCCTGTCCAAACCCTATCTCATTGACTGTGACACTAAGTTGCCAGCACAGCTCAGCTTTGCCTCAGTTACTGCCCTGCTTGTCACTGAGGGCTTGAGATGTTCCCACTTACTGAGCATCCTAAATGACACAGCTCTTCAGGGAAGTAAGAGCACAGCGAACCCACCTGCGCTGTGCTCACAGCGACCCATCATATTGTCTCACCTCATCTCCTCTAACATTTTATTCTTAACTAATATATATCCCCTCCGTTTCTCTCCTTCCAGCATCTGTTATATCCCCGTACGCACCTCTCCTGCTCCCTCTCAATTTATGGTCTCTTTTTATGGCCTCTTTTTCTTGAACTATTATTGCTGCACACATACATACATGAATAAGTATATAAATACAACCTGCTGGGTCTGTTTAGTTTTGCTTATATGTATATAATTTCAGGACTGGCCACATGGTACTGGATAACCAATTGGGGGCTCATCCTAAGGCTGCTCATCCCCCCTCTCTGAAGCAGTAACTGCCTGCCCCTCTCATCTAGAGAGGCCCCATGAGCTCCCTGCATTCATGTTGGCAAGCCTCGTGGCGGTGCCGCGGTTCAGGGCTTGTTCAAGTAGCACACTGTAGCGATTCCATGGGCGTGGCTCTCCCGCCATACGTGGGCGTGGCTGCAGAAGAGTTCCTAGTCCTCTAGCTCTTGCCAGCTTTCTGCACCACCCATCTTTTCTTTATAATGCAAATTTCAGGTTTTGTTGCTGCTGTTGTTTTGTTTTTACTTTGAAAATCAAGGTATCAATAAACTTACATCTTTCCTTTTGTCAGTAATGGGAATTTTACCGCATGGACAGGACTGTGTGATTAGCACAATGTGATGCAGACACTGAGTGGCTCACTGTGAAGAACTCTTGCACGCCATCCCCCCAACAGGGGCACATCCTTGCATGTTTACAGCAAATCCAAAATGCCGCCCGCTCCACTATATTTCTGCTTGTCTTTCCTTCACACAAACACGGTGGCAATCGCCTTACCTGAGTCTCACTTTGCACATGTGAGGCAAATGCTCTACCACTGAGCTACATCCCCAGCCATCTTATCTCCAAATAGCTATTTTTCTAAAATAACATGTATTCAATGTTACAGTACTGCAATTTAGTAATAATTTTTAGTTTTAGCAACTATGTAGTTCAGAGGCCTTACTTCCTCAGCTAACCCTAGAAACAATATCACAACAACATTACAGTGTGCTATGTTTGTTTATGCTCCAAATGCCTGTCCACTCACTACAGATGGTGGATTGGGCTCCTTTCCTTTAGAGTTTCCCGTTAGCCAGTTGTGCCCTGTGATGTTATGAACACGTCTTTCTATTCTGTATCTCCTGTGAGGTGGCAGTGGGATACGGAGGTCAAGCAGATGCCAGTGAGTTCGCCAAGATTCCACCGGCTTCAGCCTTTTTGTGGTACATGTTGCCTCATTTGTACCTGAAGGAACCAAACGTCTCCCTGACTGATGACCTCAGGCCAGCAAACCGGCTTCTCATATCTAAGCAAAGCATCAGGGCATAATTCATCACGCCAAGTAACCTGTGGCTCATCATACGACAGAGTCAGACTTAGAGCTATGAGATGCCCACATCAGAAACAAGGACTGAGCAGAGGGGGGTGGCCTGCCGTGTCCACAGCAGCACAGCCTGCGCAGCACTTATACTTTATTCTTCAGTGGGCACGACGCCCTCAGCGTGCAAGCTGAGCATCTGCATATGCAGGTTACTCAGGATTTAACTCCTAGCACCAGACAGCATTTACCTCAGGAATAAGGATTTTCCCTGGCAGCCTCGGAGTCTGATGAACCATGCTTCCAGCCGTGACTGGCGTGCTCTTTCTGCACCCTAACTCTGTGCTGCATCAGTCTGCTTTACTGCGGCTGCTGGCAAAGAGCTGCATCCATGCTGGGGCCTTCAGCCCTAACATCCCTTAACACAGCCCTTAGCCACCTCTGCTACACACAGTCCCCACAGACATGTCCCAGTGGTCTCAAGGGGTTTTAGACTAAACTGAGTGTGTAGCAATAACCTGCCTTGTGTGTTGAGTGTCCACTGACCCCTCTGTGCAGCCTGGAGCTGTTTCCTCTGGGAGCAATGAGTGGGCAGACTATACTGAAAATTGTCAGTTTAAACAGCTCTTTATCTTGGACAACTCAGAGTTGGACAACTTTGAAGACTTTCAATGTCTGAAGCTTGGAGAGCAAGGAACAAACTTTAAATTAGATTTTTCCATGCTGTCCAGCTTGAATTAATTAAATATGTTAGTTACGGCTCTCTTATCTTCTGCAAAGGAGGGAAAGTCAAGCATTGTCTAGATAAAGTCACTCTTGGTTTTGTTCAGAACATCACAGGCATTAGAGTTGGCACAGAGACAGACGGCACTGAGCCTCTGTGTGTCTGCTCACGCCGTGGGCAGAAGCTGGGTTGGGTCTAGGTGCACAGTGCACACACAGCGCCCACATGGCGGTGTTGGGTCTAGGTGCTCAGTGCACACACAGCGCCCACATGTGGTGTTGGGTCTAGGTGCTCAGTGCACACACAGCGCCCACATGGCGGTGTCGGGTCTAGGTGCACAGTGCACACACAGCGCCCACATGCGGTGTTGGGTCTAGGTGCACAGCGCACACAAACAGCGCCCACATGCGGTGTTGGGTCTAGGTGCTCAGTGCACACACAGCGCCCACATGGCGGTGTTGGGTCTAGGTGCTCAGTGCACACACAGCGCCCACATGGCGGTGTCGGGTCTAGGTGCACAGTGCACACACAGCGCCCACATGGCGGTGTTGGGTCTAGGTGCACAGTGCACACACAGCGCCCACATGCGGTGTCGGGTCTAGGTGCACAGCGCACACACAGCACCCACATGGCGGTGTCGGGTCTAGGTGCACAGTGCACACACAGCGCCCACATGTGGTGTTGGGTCTAGGTGCACAGCGCACACACAGCACCCACATGGCGGTGTTGGGTCTAGGTGCACAGTGCACACACAGCGCCCACATGCGGTGTTGGGTCTAGGTGCACAGTGCACACACAGCGCCCACATGCGGTGTTGGGTCTAGGTGCACAGCGCACACAAACAGCGCCCACATGGCGGTGTTGGGTCTAGGTGCACAGCGCACACAAACAGCGCCCACATGGCGGTGTCGGGTCTAGGTGCACAGCGCACACATAGCACCCACATGGCGGTGTCGGGTCTAGGTGCTCAGTGCACACACAGCACTCACATGGCAGTGTTCTTGATGATCCGTCCTTGGTCCATCTTCTGTCCGATGCCGTGCACAACAAACACAATGTGAGACGTCTGCGATGGCTTGTCTTCCAGTGTGGCTTCCTCTACATAACCTCTGTGGAGTCTGGTCCCACTGCTGGAGGCTGTGGGAAATCACAACACTAAGTTTACTACTTGTACAGCATGTTTACAGGAGAAAGGAGTAATAATAAGAATACAAGAAGATATTTCACTGGGTATAGAAAGAAGAAATGAAAATTTTAAGATGCTATCTATTGACTGATGTAAAACAAACTGAACACAAAACCCAGGAACTATTAGGAAAACAAAGAATAAACAGAAACAAAGCAAAATGCTTCCACGTTATAAATGCACCAGGCACAGTGGCACAAGCCTTCAGTCCCAGCACTTGAGAGGTAGAGACAGGTCAATCTCTGTGAGCACAAGGCCAGCCTGGACTTTACAGTGAGTGCCAGCACAGCCAGGGCTACATAGTTAAAACCATGTCAAAAAACAAAACAAAACAAAAAAACACTAAGCAAAGATAAAAAGATGCATGAATACTAGAGAAAAACTAAGCAAAACGATATGTAATGTTGTAGCATATATACAAAAGAGAGCTTATCAATCAAAAAGTACACATATTCAATTAATGTTTTGAGCTTATAAAAAGGTACCCCATAAAATGAATACAACTATAAATATATATTTAGATAGATATTTATAGCAAATAAATTAAAAGAATGGTGCCCTAACATTTTATTAGATTTAAAAAATAAATTTTCAAACTTATTGAGGATGCTCTATTTTCTCTAAATGCTTAAAAAGTAATCTGTGTGTGTCTGAGAGAGTGCGTATGTGTGTGTGTGTAGTCATGTGAGCAAGCATGCGCGTGGTCAGCGGACAACCTCAGCTCTCTGGCTATGGAACTATCTGCCCAACCCTTCTTTTTTATTTCAGTAGAACTAAACCCTAACAGGCCAAGAAGCAACTCCGCTAGACAATCAGAGCTGCACTGTCCTCCCTACAGCCACGATGCCCTCCTCATCCACTGAAGCCGAGTGGGACAATGTAGCCCCTGTCCCAACAATTCCAGTCACAAAACCCACTGCCACTGAAGACAATGGAAACATTTCTAGCATCCTCTTCCTGTGTGCTGTGTATCAGCTGCCATGTTCAATTTCCACTGTCTGCTATCACACATAGAAAGGCAGTTACTGTCCTTGTCAGAGTGTTCTAAATTCATAATTATGAGTTGATGAGTAAATATATATATATATGCCTTAATGAAAGTTTCACTTCACAGGGTTCTTATCACTGAATTTAACTTCTACTTAAAATATATTAAAAACAGAATGCGAATTATCTAATTCTAATCCCCCAAATTTTGACAAACCACAGTAACACATAACAATTACCTTTAGAAAATCCCAGTTTCTGGGTAACAGTTCTCGCAATTTTGGATGTGGTTGCGTCGCTGTAGAGATAGACCTCGTCCATGCTGTGCCAATCCACGTGATTGCGGCTCAGTTTGAAACTATGGACAGCTGCGGGACAGAACAGAGGAGCTTCAAGTTCTCCAAGACAGTTGTTCTTTGTGTAAAACACCCTAACATCAGGTTTCTGACTCGGTACTTTATAATTCAGACACCATGTACTCTAGTTCAGTAGAGGAATCTTCACTAAAAACACTTAGGTCACATAAGCATAACTTATAAGTGGTCAGCAGTGCTATGAGCAGCGGCAGGGGGGCAGTATGGCTGCAGAGTATTAACCCTTCGTGTGCGGTTAAACTGGGTTTGATTCTGCGAGACGACTGGACCCGTGCTGCCGTCCACGGAACCGAAGGCCTGTGGCTTGGCTCCTCCTCCTGAGGGAGGCACATCTAGTCAAAGGCTTCCAACAGCCCTGACGTAGAAACTTACATTCTATCTCTTAGTTGATTTTATTAAAATATCAGGGTATGTAACATTTCACTCGAGGTGAGACAAAGGTAAGAAGAGAAAGCAAGGCCCTCTGGGAAGGAACATTAAAGCAGTCACCACTTGACTTTGCTCGTCACAGCAGAAGCACAGGACTGAAGGTTTAAGAAGAAACGTTTACGCATTTAGAGATGCAGTTGGCTGCTGCATTTCTGTAACCGGCTGTGCTTATGTACACAAGGTCTTACAAGCGCATGCACAGAGGAGGGTTCGTCAGCTCCCGAGGCAGGCTCTGTGAACTGGCCCCTCCTTCATCGCCAGTATTAAATGTAGTGTTCAGAATGTGGGGTGCTTATGTGAATTCACTAATAGTTGTGGAAGCAATGATCCACTCTATCAATTCATAATTTGATAATTCATGTATTTTGAAGGCCTAAATTTTCCTCTATGTATTTGATACTCAGGTAAGAGAATTTCACACTCTTATCATCTGAATACTGGTATTTGCCATCACTGTGTCCAATTATCATTTTAAAATCCTGTTATGGCAAAAACTGCATCCCTATTTTAGTCATAAAAACTTGATGTAGAAAGAGATTGATTTGCTCAAAAGCTAATGACTGGCAGGATGCACCTGTTTCACCTTGAGTGGTAAATGATCTCAGGTTAAGAATACAATTCTGTTGTGGGAGATGAGGCTCAGCAGTCAAGAGCCCTGTTCCCAGCACCTTCAGAGCAGCTCAGAACTATACAGTTCCAGGGTGTCCATGGCACCAGACATATACATACATACATAAACATATATGTATCTATGTATTCAGGCAAATACTCATATATAACATAAAATAAATATTAATAAACCACAGTTTTGTGTAAGAGGGTTGAGTCCTAGTCAAGACTGTAAGATGCTAAGGTAGCATGTTCCTCAAGAGGAGACATGACACACTAGAAGAAAATGTGTTCCTTACGTTAAGTTTTATGAAAACCAATTATATTTTACTTACCTCTCAGGATATGTTACTGCATTCTGTGTGTGTGTGTGTGTGTGTGTGTGTGTGTGTGTGTGTGTGTCTGTCTGTCTGTCTGTCTGTCTGTCTGTCTGTCTCTATCTCTCACAGGACTAAGATTCAATGACCACAACACATTCTAAGAGCTTTAGTTCTACAGAAAACAATCAAAGGGCCAGCTTTTCATAAACTAAAAGGGTTTAATAACTTTTGCAAGGGCTTAATAAGCCTTTACAAAGCAAATGTGTGTTGAAATAGTTCTGAGCCACACGTTTAAAGATTGACACTGTTTGATCAAAAATCTAGAGAAAAGTACCCAACAAAAAATCTAGCAAAACCTTGTTCCTTTGCAAATCACTTACCTATTGTCTTAAAGTATATCTTAATATTCAAACTTAATTATTCATCTTAATGGAATACACAGCTGACAAAACTTTACACATATGTATAATAATACAAAACTAAGCCAAACAGCAGAGCAGACACATGTTTAGAAAAAGCTAGCACTTCTACGCTTCAAGCACAACTGAACTAAGGCTGGGCAGGAGCTACAGAGCGTGCGCTGCGGTTACTGTACCTTGGGAACGCTTTCGTTTAAGCCCTGTCGCGTCTGCACTCTCCTCATATCCTCTCCATTTGAACAGAGAAGGGAGGGAGAAGGGAGGGAGGTGGTAGACAACTAAGAAAGCAAAAACACTGAGCTTCAAGGTAAATTTAGGTGAGTTTTCCCATTTTGCCTTTTCCTTTTAGTTTTAACTTTTAAAAACTACATTTGACAAACATTCTAAATGTTCTAAAATTTAATTTAATTTCTAGTTAAAAATCACTAAAGCAAAAATTAGTTTAATGTCTGTCAAATCTATACTTGTCTTTGATCAGAGGAACAAAGGCAAATATTATCTAAAGTCATCAGCGACAGACAGGGACACGGCCGTCATTTGTCACCTCTGCATAGCTACAGGAAATACAAGGCGTTCTGAATGCTGAGAGATTTATAAACTTTCTCTATGATACTAAAGGTTATTTATATCATCAAATTCTGACGACATAGTCAAGAGATAATACACAATCTGAGAATGCAACCATGTTTTAAGCAGTTTGTTCAGCTTGCCTGAGATCGCACAGCAGACACAGTCCACTGAGCGCTGCCCATACTGGGGCATGATGGCTTCAAGGTTGCTTCAGAAGCAAAGAGTCCTTTCATGAGACAGTTGTTAAAAAGACTTGAAAATCAAATTGGAGGCTCCACATTCAACGATCTCTTTTGGAATGATTAGTGGCAATATCACCAAAGCAGTATCATTAGGAAACATACGCTGTGACAACACAGAAAAGCCAAGCAGACACTTGACATTTGACTAAGTGGTCAATAACCGTAAAGCCATCGTGCTCCTTGTCCAATTTTGCTACTTATGTTACTGATAATTTTCCTTATATTTAAGTAATTATTTTAGTACACCTCAAACACAATCTTGTAAATCAGTTTATGACTTCAGTTAATAAAATTTATATTTTAATACATTCAATTTTTACTCTTACTCCCTTCTACATGAACTTCACATTCAATGGTTAAATACTATTCAACTAAAAAAATCCTTTAGCCAGGCCTGTTGGTGCACGCCTTTAATTCCAGCACTTGGGAGGCAGAGGCAGAGGCAGAGGCAGAGGCAGGTGGATCTCTATGAGTTCAAGGCCAGCCTGGTCCACAAAGTGACTCCAGCGCCAAGGCTGCACAGAGAAACTCTGTTCAAAAAAACCCAAACCAAAATCAACCCCACCCCCCCAAAAAAACACCTTTCATTTCTGTTGTACATATAATTGAAATATCTGCAAAGATTTATGCAATAAGGGTTTTTGTGAGATTCTTATTAGGCATTAACTACACCTACACATTAATTACTACACCTACACGCCATTAGATGGCTGCTAAGACTATGAGCTGGGGCTGAAAGCAGGGCGACAGCAGAGCCGTCCACTGCCTCTGGCACAGGACACGGAGCAGGCTGCTCCCTGCTGCTCTGCCATGTGCCTTCTGCTCAGTCACTCAGGGAAAAGCTGCTAACTTAGCTAAGGGGTCAGACAGACTTAATTGTGGTAATTTACTATACAAAGAAACAGATTAATTTTGTAGGTCTAGCAGTAAAACAAACCTGAATCAAATCCCACATTTACCAACAGAGCTCTTGGGACACACCTGGGCCACCTGACATCAAATTATGTAAATACTTAGAGAAAGCTGTTGAAGACAAAAAAGTAAACTCTGGCCTTTAAAAAACAATCGCGCAGCTTTAAGAAGATAAGCAAACACCGTCATACTGCTCTTCACTCCCAGCGCGGCACTGCACTTACTTAAAACATTTTATAGAGTTCAGTGGTTCTGGTTCTTCACCTTTACAACTTACTCTCCCTAGAAAATCATTTGCTAGGAAGCAATTCCTAGAACAACCGCTAGGGGTAACTCCTGTGAGAGGACCACTCAACAACTCCCTTTATGAAACTGACTGGAAAATGACTATGTACCCGCCTTTACACGGGGTTAGCCTGGGCTGCCTCAGACGGTTGCTTGTGGAGTTCCTTTCCCAGAAGTCAGAATATAGGCATGCACCATGATCCTGGCAATCTGGAAAATTCTTACTCTCAGGGAAAGCAAGTGGTTGTGTGCTAACCACAACAAAACTCTAGCACTCTAAGTTAAACAAACTGATTAAAAAATTAAAGACAGAAGAGAAAGCTGGTAAGGGGTCAGAACAGAAAGGAGTGAAAATTGTATTTACAATGAGTTAAACTAACAATATGATAAAGCTTTACCCAGACCACAGAACAGCTAACGTCTTATCGCACACTCAGCGTGGTAGTGTTTATAATCTTAGTATTCAGAGGTCAGGGTGAGTAAGAGCTCACCCTCACGCACACGGAGGGTTCAAGGCCAACTGGGATTACATGAGGCCCTGTCTCAGAAAAGAAAAAAGACCAAGAATAAAAGTAAAAATTTCTTGTAATGAGCTTCAAGAAATCATTTTTAAAATGATTTTTCTTTCTTTTTTCCTTTCTTTTTCTTGTCTTGTTTTTCTTTTTCTTTCTTTCGGCTTTTTGAGAAGGGTTTTTCTATGTAGTCTTGATTGTCCTAGAACTTGGTATGTAGACTAGGCTAGCACTAAAGGTGTGTACCACCATACTGGCTAAACATGTTATTTCTAATTAGAAATCTACCACGCCATGTGGCTCCTTAAAGACACCATACAATGCTGTTTCTCTAGCTAAGACTTCCCCCCTCACCCTCTGCCTCACACAGACAAACACAGAAAGAAAAACAGACACAGACACACAGAGAAACAGACACAGACACGCAAATAGAGACAGAGACCTATGAAACCTCATATAAATAAACTGCTCTAATGCATATTAAGTTTGGGCATTTTGCGGAAGACTGAAGTATTTGAGAGAAAACAGAAGTACAGAGGTCACATGAAAACTAGTTTATTAAAAAAAATAAAAGAAAACTAGTTTATTGTGAATATGATTCTGAACAGGTGGATGTAGAGATGGCACAGCCCTGACTACCCCCACGCTGACCGCAGAGGGGAGGGGTGTCCTTCTAGTCTGCACACGTGCTGTTTCCTCCAAGTTTTCATGCACTAACTGTGAGGAACAGGAGTGGCAAAACTATGTTTGCTACCTGAATTGCCATTTTCTAGGTAGAAGACTTAAGGAGGAAAAAAAAAAAACCCTAACTCCATTTTACCTAATAGCAATGAAAATGCTTTATGACAAAAGCCTTGTCCTTCAGGCACTGTGAGGCAGATTGGTGGTGAGAGACCATTCCTTAACGTCGTATCACAGACTTTTTATTTTTTTGTTACACAATTGTGAAATACTGTTTCTCTAGTTATCATAGAATGGCCTGCAGGCACCTGCAGCCACAGACCTTATGGAGAACTGTTTGTCTATACGGATGGTACAATCTGTAGCCTAAATATGACAGCAAAATAAAGATACACGTGAATCTACAGCTTAGGAAAATGAGACAATGCCCTTAAAACTCATTGAGCGTTATACCTGAAAATCGCAAAGTGTCACATCAGTGCTGATGTCACTAGCAATTTACATGGAAACAACATGTCTCTTTGGTTATCTAGACTGAACCAAGTAGACACAAAACTAAGGCAGTGCGAGAGCTTCTTTTCTTGTGGCCAATGTATGGATCTATACGCATGTTCAGAGAGGTGACAGACAGTGAGAGCAGAAGCTGAGAGGGAAGGAGCAGGACACACAGCCTGCAGACAGTGTCGACCCCGGTCTGTGGTCACCACATCAATACTGGGCTTACTGGCCTTAGAGAGGTTTAATGGGGCAGAAAAATAGTTACTCAAGTTGTACTGTAATTCCCTAGGTTCAGCAGGGCTCGCCAAGGCCTCCGGAGCAGAGGCGGGCACGGGTGAAGGGACACTGAACAGCTGCACTTTCTAAGCGGCCTGTACATTGTACTTACCAGAGTAGCCGATCCCACTGCCTGCAGTAAATGGAATAATACAAGGATTTTTAACTTTACCACATATTTTGAGGCTTATTTAAGATTCAGACATACTGAAAACATGGCAAACTTGGCTATTATAGATAATGTTTTTAACTGTTGTAACATACTTGCTGAGTAAGGAAACAAAAGGAGCATACTGCTTCAAATTAGAAACTGATATTTATCTTTCAGAGGTAGTTAAAAGATGACACAAAACCAATTCTGGCTTTTCAAATTCAGGAAAAGAATCAGTATTAAAGTACTATAATAAAACTGTTTTCATTTTAAAATATAAATTCTATTTTCAGTAATAATTCAAATTGCCCCAATGACTAACTTGTATTACAGTATAATTTATACCTATATAGTAAACTGTGCTAATATCATGCAATAAAACACACATACTAATTAAAATAAATCCAGAAATTCATAGCATTTTAAGTTTTAGAATAGTAAAGTATTTTTAAAAAACCAAGTTTTAGAGCTAGTGGTGTAGTTCAGGGCAGAACAGCTGCCTAGCTGCAGCGGCCTGATAGTCAGCATCTCAAAATAACGTCAATTCCGCAAATTCTGATCCTCCTGAGTTACCATTACCAGACTTGCCGACTGCACCAGTCGCTTCCTCTCACAGAGCGTGCTGCCTGGGTTGACTGGCCGTCTTACCGTCTTTTCCATCTACAGATTTTGACACTTCAACATCAAAATGCTCTTGCATCTGCTGGCCCCTAAAGCAGCTGAGGTGCTCTTGCTCAATCAGGTCGCTTTCTTCCTCCTCCAGAGGCTGCCAGGTCCCATCAATGAACCACTGCCCGCGCATCACTGGCACTTTGTCAGCTCCTGAAAAGAAGGTCACAGGTCAGCCTCATGGGCGACACACAGCTACAGTTCCGCACCTCACCGCTGTCACTCCCCAGGCAGACCTTCATGACCAAATATAATCATTTAAGGTAAAAAAAAAAAACAAAAACAAAAACAAGCAAACAAACAAACAAACCAACAAAACCCAACCCGATTTCAAGCCAGGGTGTGACGTTCCTGTTAGTTTCAGTCAGGGTTTCAGTGACTCTTGCGTCTCCTGGGTGCTGCAATGACAGCTGTGACCCACCACACCTGGATAGGGGTTTGGTTTTTTCCTCCCCAGTTATCAAGACTAAGTTACACTAGACACAACGTTGCTTTAACATTAGCAAGGTAGATGAGCACCTATATATTTGAGGCCCTAAATACCCTGAGTCTGGACGTTAAGGGCTTTATGTAAGGCTCTGCTAGTACTTCAGAGCCTTATATTGATGTGACATCCCAGATCCAGTGTTTAGAAACTGTGCATGCGATGCTGTACATTTTTTTTTTTTTTTGCCATTTTATTTTATTTTATTTTATTTTTCTTTTTTTTCTTTTTTTATTAATTTATTCTTGTTACATCTCAATGTTTATCCCATCCCTTGTATCCTCCCATTCCTCCCCCCCCCCCATTTTCCCATTATTCCCCTCCCCTATGACTGTTCCTGAGGGGGATTATGTCCCCCTATATATTCTCATAGGGTATCAAGTCTCTTCTTGGCTACTTGCTGTCCTTCCTCTGAGTGCCACCAGGTCTCCCCCTCCAGGGGACATGGTCAAATGTGAGGCAATGCTGTACATTTTAGGTCATGTTGGAATATATGTGTTCTCAGGAAAAACACAGGGAAAATAATAAAGCAACTATAATAAATTCTTCATCCATTTTTGAACAAAATTATTTATTGAATAATAACATTTCCTCAATAAAACAGTTACTATAAGCCGAAGACTTTTGTTTATTTTAAACAAAGCACACTAACAGTCATCTTGAATCCTAAAAATGTTTATAAAAAAGGCAAAAACAGGACTGAAAGTATTATTGTAGCAGAGTACTTGAAGACCACACAGCAGGTCCTAGGTTCAATTCTCAGTACCACCAAAAGAGTAAAAGACAAAACAAACACCACCACCACCACCAAAACAAAAGAATGAATCAGAATAAAAGTAACGTTATCCTAAAAGTAGAAGCAAAATGAAACAAATGAACACACACACACACACATATACACACGTGCAAATAAACTATGAGCAAACTAAAACATACCTTAAACTTTTCTGCAACAGTCACACTGTCAGTCATAACAACATAGCTACTTGGAAACTGTAGGCTTTGATGAATGTCTTAATTCTGTCACTATTAGTGTATAAACTGATGACACCAACACTCCATGGTCTGCTAAGGACTTGCTGTTCATAAAGAGAGAGGCTATCCTGGAGAGGAGCTAGCGAGGCCTTGGTGTGCCATAGGGCCACAGGACATGCTGACTGGAGAGCCGAGGGCCCTTCTGCCAGAGCTGAGGGAAATGGCTCCAGAGAAGCCGAGGGACGCTGGCTTTCATGTGAGCACCGGAAAGGCTTCCACAGCTCACGCTGAGCTCACTTCTAGATTATTTGGGGTGTCTTTTGAAGTCTGCGGAGTTGGGCGTTTCCTCTGGACCTGACAGTTAGGACTTAGATTGTTAGCACAAAAGAGATACAGCTGTAAAAAGCAAGAGAGCTCTGTAACTACAGTTTCAGCTGGGAATGTCAAGGTGAAGCCCTGACGCAAAGGTGCTCACTGCTCAGTCACGTGAGCAGCCCTGCCCTGAGCTAGGCTGACAGCCCGAGCGTCACTCCTCCCAGGATCCAGACAAGCAGAAAATGGCCGGTTCCAGGTTTGGGCAGGAGATACAGAGACGCTCTTATGTGTCTCATTCTACCAGACTTGTACTACGATGTATTAAAAAGTTTATTACTGTTTCGTGGTTTGAAATAAGGTCTCACTGTGTAGCCCGGGCTGGCCCAGGAAGGCCTTGAACCCGAGGGAGCCTCTTGTCTCTGTCTTGGGCTGCTACTGTCCCGGCTCCCGTCCGGCGCTGCTGCTCCTAGCCTTGCGTTTCCTCTGCTCCTACAGAGGCTCGGCAGCCCTGAGAGTTTGGCTGCGTTAGGTACACACTGACACAGTTTCATCGTGCTATGACTTTCCACGCGGCAAGCGCACTGGTGCGATTATTGGGGAGGGAGTGGCTTGAAGTTTCCTGTTGCTATTAGCTCTGAACTTCTCCATTTGGCACTGGGATCTGCCCACTGTGCTCTACGTGTGTCTCAGACACTACAGCACAGAACTGGAGTCTGAGGATAAAGCCACATGACATTTTCTTTGGAATAAGATAATTAAAGTTTACTGATATGATTAATATGTCCGAATCCAACTCTTTGTTCTTTTATAATTGTCATCTTTATTATTCAAACTTTCCCCATGGAGCATTTATGCACCCCCTGGCCCCCCAATTCGCAAGACTAGGCAGGTGAGCATTTCCCACTCAAGCAGTTATCTACGTGTGTACATTCTCTGTTTTTTTGCTTACTTAACATTTTTTACCATTTGGTCAGTCTATTTTACTTTATTATTTTATTTTATTTTCATTTTCAAGACAAGGTTTCTCTGTGTAGCCTTGGCTGTCCTGGACTCACTTTGTAGACCAGGCTGACCTCGAACTCACATCAATCCACCTGCCTCTGCCTCCTGAGTGCTGGGATTAAAGGAGTGCGCCACCATGCCCGGCTCAGGTCAGTCTATTTTAAATGTTATCTATGACTCCCACTTATTATATATCCAATAGGTTAGTTATTTTATTCTATTTTAATTTTCTATTTGTCTAGACAGACAACAATTGCACTTATCTTCCTAATGCTGTTTTATTCTTGGATGTACATTAAAATATAATTGTTTGTGGTGTGCATCTTCTAAATTCCTGTAGGTTCAACCTGTTCACCTGATACTCCAAGGGCAGGTTAGCAGCTTAGGTTCTCAGTGCTGCTGCGCTGCCGCCTCCCTGGCCACGTCCTGCACTGTGGCGTCCTCTGCCCCTCTACAGCTCCAGAAGGAAACATGAAGCTGACTCAGAGCTGCCTGGGATCTATCTCCACGGTGCCATCTTGGGGGACCCCAGGGACACACAAGTGCACATTCCGGCCAGTACTGCACGGGCTACTTTCTAAGTTCCTCTCCCTTGTTTTTTGCCCTATGTCCATGCTCTTGGCTATTTCACTTTTTTATCAGTGGAGTTTATTTAGATTTTTGTTTGAACTTATTCTTCCTTAGACAGCTTGTTGTTAATGCCTTTGGGCTTCTGTGCTATCATAAACATTATGGTCAGAAGCAACTAGAGGAAGAAAACGCTTATTTCATCTTACAGTTTATAGTTCAAGGGAACTCAGAGCAGAAATTCAAACAAAACCTTGGAGTAACAGTGCTTACTGCTCAGCTTGCTTTCTCATACAACCCAGGGCAAGGGTGGCATTGCCCACAGGATGGGTGGACCCTCCCCAAATCAATTATTCCTCAAGAAAACACCTTGGAGACTTATCTACAGCCTACACTGACGGAGACTTATCTACAACCTACACTGACGGAGACTTATCTACAGCCTACGCCGACGGAGACTTATCTACAGCCTACGATGATGGAGACTTATCTACAGCCTACGCCGACGGAGACTTATCTACAGCCTACGATGATGGAGACTTATCTACAGCCTACGATGATGGAGACTTATCTACAGCCTACGATGATGGAGACTTATCTACAGCCTACGCTGACGGAGACTTATCTACAGCCCACGCCGATGGAGACTTATCTACAGCCCACGCCGATGGAGACTTATCTACAGCCTACGATGATGGAGACTTATCTACAGCCCACGCCGATGGAGACTTATCTACAGCCTACGATGATGGAGACTTATCTACAGCCTACGCTGACGGAGACTTATCTACAGCCTACGATGATGGAGACTTATCTACAGCCTACGATGATGGAGACTTATCTACAGCCTACGATGACGGAGACTTAT
Source organism: Acomys russatus (assembly GCF_903995435.1). NCBI lineage: Eukaryota > Metazoa > Chordata > Mammalia > Rodentia > Muridae > Acomys > Acomys russatus. The sequence continues at coordinate 76,019,234 of NC_067139.1, forward strand.
CTACAGCCTACGATGAAGAAGGCTTATCTACAGCCTACGATGATGGAGACTTATCTATAGCCCACGCCGACGGAGACTTATCTACAGCCTACGATGATGGAGACTTATCTACAGCCTACGCTGACGGAGACTTATCTACAGCCTACGCTGACGGAGGTCTTTTCTCAATTAAGATCCCCCTCTTTTCAGATACGTGTAGGATTGTTCAAGTTGACAAAAACCAACAAGTACAAACTTCTTTCTCAATACAATCTTGTTATATTTCTTCCTGTTTTTACCTTGTCTCAGCGTTTGCATGTTTGCCTTTGAGTGACTCTTTGTCCTCCTCTCACACTGGTCCGCCCTCCCCAGTGTCCGCCTCCTCCACTTCCTTCACTAACCCCAGGCCCGCACTGGGGTTCAGCAGTTGGTGCTGGGACATTTTCTCTATATGGATAATTTTCTTTGATGGTTTAATTGGTCAAACTTATATTTACATTATTGTCTGACATTTTCATACACGAATACTATATTTTCATTTCAACTATATCCTCTTCCTGTTAAACTCTTAATTCATGACTCCTTTTAAAACACACACACACACACACACACACAGAGTTTGTTGAGTTCATTTGGCATTGCTCATATCTACAGATGTTTTGGGCTGACCAATTGGTATTGAATAACTTACATCTGGTTGAAGACAAATTCAACCCTCTCAGCAGCCAGTAATTGCCCATAGCTCTCCATTTCAGAGCTGCGGCGGCCTTCTGGGGTTCCCTACTATACACTGGGATCTGTGGGTGATTGTGCTTTGTGTTGACTTCTCTTCCCACTCCTCCTCAATCTCTCAGGCCTCTGTGTGCCAGTCTGTGTACTCACATGTTTGTAGCAGTGGTAGTAATTGCAGTAATTTGCTTTCTTTATATAAAAGTAATTAAAGAGTCATACCACTATCTTGTTGAAGGTGTGAGCTATGGGTATGTGGCCCTCTCTGGACTGCAATTTAGGTTTAGAGAACTGTTACTACCTTCCAGATCAAGTAGCTTATCTCCTTTAATATTAACTGTAATCTTTTTTTTTAAAACTGTAATCTTAATTATTTCTCCTGCTTCCTAAGAGCACAGTCTTAGAGAAAGCAAACCCCCTGCCCAAAGGTACACAGCTGGTGATGAAAGAACCAAGATTCCAAGTGAAGTTTGTCTACTATGGTCATTTGAGCCATCTTCAACTCTACCACACAGCTTTCCAGATAGGAAAGGCACTTGCACAGCCCTCTCTGCCGTAACACAGGTTCTTGAGTCACTGTCATGGAATAACTACTCAACACAACCCACCTGTGCTGCTCAGCACAGTGGACGCAACAGCAGCAGCTTTGGGTGGGTCATTCGTGGGAGTCATCCAAGACTCCTCTTCCTACAAGCTTTTTACAACTACAGCTCAACACTGTGCACTGTTTACTATATCTCAAAAATCATGCTCAAATTGGGCTCCATGAATAAGGCACTTGCTATGGCAGCAGGAGGAACTGGGCTGAGTGTCCAGGTGTGACTACAGGTGCCAGAAATCCAGCACGAGCCGGGCTGAGTGTCCAGGTGTGACTGCAGGTGCCAGAACCCTCAGCCCCAGCTGGGTTGAGTGTCCAGGTATGAATGCAGGTGCCAGAACCCCCAGCACTGGGGGTGGAGACAGACAGACCTTTCTATGTCCACCAACAAAGATGTGTCGGGCTCATATGTCAACAGTAAAGATACTAAGAATTTTTTTTTTTTTAAATCTTCCATAGAATGGCCTCAGACTTGTCTAGCTGAAGACAGACGGCCTTGAACTGTTGATTCTCCTGCCTCCCCTCACAAACACTGAGATACATACAGATGTGCACCACCATATCTGGCCCAGCTATTTCTCAAAAACTAAAGTATCAGTAATCTTTATAGAGCAATTGTACTTCTAGAATATATTTACAGAAATGTGCTAAACTGCTCAGAGACAATTTCAAGGTATTTCTCTTTCTTTCTTTCCTCTTTCTTTTTTCTTTAGTTTCTTGAGATGGTTTCTCTGTGTATCGTTGGCTGTCCTTGCTTTGTAGACCAGGCTGGCCTTGAACTCTCAGAGATCCACCTGCCTCTGCTTCCTTAAGGGTTGGGATTACAGGTGTGTGCCACCACACCCAGCTCAACTCCAAGATATTTATTCCATTACTGTTATACTATCAAGAGAACCACAAACACGAGGAGGTACAAGGAAAGCAGCTCTTGGTGTAGTATAAACTGGCTTTAGCCACTCTGCAAATCAGTGTGGAGGTTTTTCAAAAACTAAAAGTAGAACTCTGCCATAGGACTCAGCTATACCACTCCTGGCATATATCAAAAGGACTCTACGTACTATCATAGAGATTCTTTCATGCCAAATTTATTAGTGTTCAATTCATAATAGCAATAAAATTTAATCAGCCTAGATGTCTATCAACAAACAGATAGTGGAAATGTGATCCATACAAACAATGTAATTTTATCCAGCTGTATAGCAAACTGAAATTATGAAATTGGCAGGAAAATGAACCTGGAAAAATAAGTCAAGTAAGATAAACCAGGCTTAGAAAGGCAAATAGTACATGTCCTCTCACATGGGGAGCCTATGTGAGCATGGCTAGGGACCAGGAATCCAGGGAGGGGCCCACGAACATGGGAAAGAGGCGGTCTTGAGGAGCGGAGGCAGGGAGGTAATAAAACACGCGTGACCCCAAAGTGGAGAGCACAACACTAGGGATGTGAGCACACACATGAGGGGAAGAGGCTGAGGGGTGTGAGCACACACACGAGGGAAAGAGGCTGAGAGGTGTGAGCACACACACGAGGGGAGGAAGCTGAGAGGTGTGAGCACACACACGAGGGGAGGAAGCTGAGAGGTGTGAGCACACACACGAGGGGAGGGGGCTGAGGGTGTGAGCACACACATGAGGGGAAGAGGCTGAGGGGTGTGAGCACACACATGAGAGGAGAAGGCTGAGGGGTGTGAGCACACACATGAGGGGAGGAGGCTGAGGGGTGTGAGCACACAAATGAGGGGAGGATCCACGGGAATGCTACAGGGAAACAGACACTCAATGAGCTGATCAGAAAACAAAAAGCCACGGCCAATCAGCAACTGGATAAATACAGGATGGCGAGACAATTCGGTGCACAGAGGCACTTGCTGCTGAGTCTGAGGACCCATGTCCCATCCCCAGGACCATCCTGTAGGCAGAGACCAGGCTCTCCCGCTCTCCCGATGTTCACGTGCTCACCAGGGCACACGTGTTTCATGGCACCAGCTTGAGGTTCCTCTGTAGAAGGGGCAGCTCCTGACCACAAGGTAGATGCCACATTGCTGACTTCAGAGGGCCACATATCCATGTGTCTAACGCCACTGTGCTTCAGTGGCTTTCAAATCTAGGTGCTGTAGCATCTGGGTGGACAGACACACAGCCTGTGTGTGTATCTGAAAATGTCTCCTCACTTTGAGTTACAGTGACAATCCTGGACGCAGCTGTCCCACGACAGCTTACTCAGGACTTACACAGGAGACCTGAGAACAGGAGGCTGCTGGAGGCTAGTGCGTCAGAACTAGATGAACAAACACCACTTTGGTATTGGAAACAAACAGCATGGCAAGTCACTTTAAACTCCTTAAGACTAGGACTTTTCAGTGCTACCTGTCCAACAGCTAAGTCATTTGAAATATAACACTTGCCCAAATCATAGCTTCAAGCACCCCTGACTGTGTAACATAAAAGCATCTGGGTTTTTCCTTACTGGAAAATTATTTCAGGGTCTGTTTTCTGCTATATACTATTTATGCAAATCATGAGTGACTCTCATGTGTAGGTGCAGAAATCTTAAAGAAAAGTGACAAAATATAAAATTTGATAGAAAAGAAAAATATTTATGTATAAAAAGCTACATTAGCCACAAGTAGAAAGAAACACCTTTAGGGGGTCCTTGAAGGTGTGTTTCTGAGGCCTCACCCTCCTGTGTGCGTAGGACATATAAGATCTGAAAGACCTATACTTTGCTCAGCAGTGTGTTCTTCCAGCTTCCTTACTTAGGCCAAATGCACACCTAGAATCCTCCCTGTGCCCCCCTCCCCATTTTGAGACATTTGGGGTGTGTGTGTGTGTGTGTGTGTGTGTGTGTGTGTGTGTGTGTGTGTGTGTGTCTCCTCGACATTAGCTACTTCCATCTCCTGATTGCTGCATCAGCCTGAAGCTTCCAGCGCAAACCTCATACAGAGGGAGGAAGCCACCGCACAAGGGCGACAGGAGTGGTGGGTCCCTGTCATCCAAGGGAAGAAGAAACCAGGGAGGGTTAGAGGTGGAAAAAGACACAAAGGAAGGAAGTATAAAAGACACAGAGGACAGAAAAACAAGGTCAAAGTTGAGGGAAAGCCTGCTATTTTGAAGGCTTACTGTAAGCACACATCAAGGAACTTTGACTGTACCTTTCACAGACTCACTGCTTTAGCAGATGGCCAGACTGTTCCCACAGAGGCCTCCTTCGGCCGTCACATGTAGACTGGTTAGTGTCCCAGCTCCACAAAACCATCTCTTATAATATACCTGGGACTGTGAGGTGGCTCAGTACTGGGGAAAGGAGCTTACTGCTAAGTCTGCTAAGTCTGAGGACCTAAATTCAGTCCCTAGCAGGCTGTCCTGTACTCTCACATAAGTGATGTGACAGACAGACAGACAGACACGCACGCACACACACACACAAAGTAACAAAGAGAAGAAGGAATCCTACACTATGGCTTAGGCCTCCAGATATTCATTTCTCCATTAAGGCAGCAATTCTATCCCATGAACATTTTTATTTTCCTAACAGTGTCCAGGATTGGGCAATGGTGACGAGCTCTTCTTTGTGGCTGTAGTGTAGGCCTTGGACTCTAAAGTGCTGTGATTGTTTGGGACCTGTGGCATGGCAGAGTCTGACTCTCCTGTGCAGATCATTGTAAGCTGGCAAGAATTAGTAAGATAAGATGGTAAGTTGACATAAAGTAGCTAAACTTAGTTACCAAAACAAACTGCACCAAAGAATCTATCACTTCAAAGCCTGCCAAGCAATATACACTTAATTCAGATTCACTTTACAAAAATATTAAGTTCTAGTTATTCAGATAAAATTACATCGGTTGACATCTCCCATTAAAACGAATGAAATACAACAATGTGTTGGCTACTGAAACGTAGCACTCTGGCTACTTACGATGCCATGCAGGACAACTGTCTAGTCCTAGAGCTTGGGAACATTTCTGAAGTATTTAACCTTTTCCTTAGTAAACAGAATATGCTTCAAATAATTTTACATTTTCTAGCCAATATTTCTATTTGCTATGAAAAGAAGCCAGTTGTGGTCCATACTAATGGATAGAGGGAGGTAAAACTGATATATTAGCCACTGTCTAAGTCACCACACTCAGCTCTGTTTACCAGTAATCTGTTTTGCTTTGAGACAAGCATAAGAAGTTATATCGGTTAGTTTCCCTTGGATGGAGCTGTGTAAACCTCACTGCTCTATTAAGGTTCCTGGAAAGATTTCCTTCCGCAGAACACGGCGGCGGCCTTCTGCGGCGGCTGTGCTCTCACAGTTCTCAGAACCCAGGGCACTTCATCTGCTCTCTACTGACACAGTTGCTGCCAACTGCTTACCACAGCAACCCCGATCTCAAATCCTGCTTGTATAAAAACTCGAACAGTTGCCAGGCTATGGTGGCCCCACGCCTTTAATCCCAGCACTGGGGAGGCAGAGGCAGGCGGATCTTTTGAGTTTGAGGTCAGCCTAGTCTACAGAGTGAGTTTCAGCACAGCCCAGGCTACACAGAGAAACCCTGTCTCAAAAAACAAAAATCAAAACAAAAAAGAACCGGCCTTTACAGCACCGAGCATTTATACTCAGATACTTAAAGGCTGCACACTCCTTGCTCCACAGGACAGCACGACAGCAGCTCTTCACCCCTATTCTTAAGTAGGCGGGACTTGTGCAACACAACTGTCTGTGTGTTTTTTGTGGCACAGGAATCCTGAAAGTACTTGAACATAAAGAAAAACTAGAGTTGCCTGACAGAGAAATATCTAAAAATTTAAAGGTAACTCCCTTTAAAAACAAGTAAAAATAAGTCAGCTCCAGGAAGACGGTGCTTTGCATTGACCTGACCATTCTGTTTGTCCTGACAGCTGTCCTCTGAGTCCGACGTGTGCCACACTCACACCTCTCTCCACCCCTCCCCCGCACAAATGCATATACAATAGATTAAATAAAAACAGATCTAGCTGTGCAAAAGATGCTGTGGAGATAGAAAGGACCCTACTTCAGCGCTCACTGGGCTCTGCTGGGCCGCAGCTTCCCGCTGTCAGCAGGGTGCAAGGAGCTTCCCTTGGCATCCTACCCCCCTGGGCTATTTTCTGTGAAGTATTCAGCCTGGCCCAGCAGGCTTACAGGGATTTCCAAGCTTAGGGTACGTGCATCACCAGGGGGCCAATTTCCAGCATTCCTTAAAGGCTTCAGTGGCCTCAGCCAGTTTCAACTAGGTCTGAGTCCTTATCGTCCCAGGAATGGTACTCTCTGTCTCAATCCCATGGTTGAGCAGCTGTACTGCCAGAACCTTCTACTCTGAACTCTTTATGCAGTTATCTTTGCTGTACTAACTCATCTCTTAATAAATCTTTCTTTGCTTTTTTTTTCTTGGAGGGGGGTGTCGGTTTTTCGAGACAGGGTTTTTGCTGTGTAGCCATTGTCCTGGAATTTGCTCTATAGACCAGGCTGCTTTGAACTCATAGAGATCTGCCTTCACCATTGAGAGTCTCACCTACACTCCCATTCTAAGGACTGGAGGGTGGGGACTGTGCAAGGACACATCCAACCCATAATAGTCCGCAGAAGCTTCTACTCCATGATCTTCTCGGGCACCCACATTGTGCTCACAGTCCCTCCACTCCTAACTGGGAGACAGCTGACTTTCTATGTTCTTAGCACCCTACCATTCCAATCTGGAGAACAGACTTTGTATCATAGGCCATTATATACTAAGCCTCCCAAGTTCTGTGGTTTGGTAGCTTTATGCATGCAGAATTTTACATGCTTAAGGAAAATTTTATATCTAAGTACTTGGGTAACATAAAAAGTCTGATATTAATGTACGTAGATGTAGAAGAAAACTGCTGAAAGATGGAGTACACAACATTAAAACAGCCACTGAGCTTTCAGTGTAAATTTTACAGTTGTGGAGAGCATCAATTCTATACTGACAATATACAGCCACAACACCGACTAAAATAAAAAGAACATGCCATTACTACCATGGCTGGAGTTTTTAGAATGAATAGAGTATTATTCAAACAGTGTTCTCTTTTTATTCCAGATGTTTTCTGGAGTTTTAACCAGTGGTTTCCAAACCTGTCCAAGTATCGGAGGTCACTTGAGGAGCTGGAGACAGGCTTCTCAGAACTCTTACTAAAAACAGTCTCTGGAGGCAGTGTCCAGCAATAGACGTCTTTAATGAGGAGCTCCATGTTACAGAGATGCAGAAAATGCTCAGAAGTAGCCACTGGCTCACAACCAGTTTAATCCAGCCATTTCCACAATGGTCACTCACCAAAAAATAAATAAATAAATCGACATACTCCCATATGTATGTATTTACAACTCATGCACTTATACTATTGCTATGTTTTTATGTTTTTACTAATCAAAAAGCTGGAAGACAAAACAGAAATAAAATAAGTCCAAATACTTCCATTGTAACACCTCCAAAGCGGTGCCAACGTTCTCCATGTTAGAGGCCCCTGGTTTACAGAGTCTATTTGCACCCCGAATCCCAGCACACTCTTCTCCTGAACTCTAGCTCTACCATCTTCAACTCCCATGGGTATTCAGCCTAAGGAAGGGGGACTTTTTCTCTGCCACCGCAGGCTAGGGCTGGGTGGGAACATTTTCTAACCCACAATCTAATCAAGTAAAGACATCAGAGAGCCTAGGCTGGTCCACACGTCCTCTGACATGTGACCAACAAACCATCACTGTGCACTTCATCACCTCACCACCCCCTCCCCAACCATTCAGCACGGCTCCTCAGAGCACTGCACTGACTCCCTGACAATTCTTCCTCGCTCGCAGCTCCTTCCCTAGCTTGACACTTACCTTTCACACTGCTGCCAAAGTGGCAATCTAAAATGAAAATTTCAGCCTCTCAATTTTACACCTGCCAAATGTTTCCTTTTCACAGGATAGAACTTAAAAATTCAGCATGGAAGAGCTCAGCCGATCTCGTGCCTGTCTAGTTGTCCTCTCTCCTACTCGGGTCCTTGACAAAAGTTTCTGAAAGCTGCACCATTGTCACGACACCAGGTGTTTAAACAAGCCGCCATCAGTCCTGAGGGCCTTGAAGACTAAAGCCACCTACCATCTCTCTCCAGTCACTCGTCAGGGAGAGGTGGTGACTCCCTTCTCTTACCTCAAGACACAGATAAATATGAGCTGAGTCAAAGTAACTGGAGTTTTCAGAAAACTCCTCAGTGTCAAGGAGGAGCCACACTTAGGACGGCAACAAATGTCCCTGCCAAACTGACGGGGCCAAATGCATCTTAACTTGAGCTGCGAACTGAACAGAAATCAAAGCAGCTAGTCTTTTTTTTAAAGAGGAGAAACAGGAGAGGGGGAAAGGGCTCCCATGGCCCAGATCCAGACTGCTGAGGAGTACAGCTGCAAAAGCTCAGTGCACAGAAAGGGACACTAAAGACACTTGTAAGACTGAAATCAGAGTGACAGTGTGTCATGATGTCACTTTGCTTCAATACAGGCCCCACTCTGCATTACTGCATTGCTTTGACTCACAAGGTGTCTTTGGAAGTTTTTAAAGCCGCATGGAGTAGTTAAGTGTGACTTTATCCTCCTGGAATCTTTAGCCATCTGCTATAATTAAAACACCATTTTACCATCTCAAAATCCAAAATGAATACCTCCTGCCATGGTGAGTGGAGAAGACAGCCCAGGAGCCCAGAGTCTGCGAAGACTTGAAGATGAGCTCATGGAGTCATACTGGGACTAGCCAGTTAGTGTAGGAGTCTCATTCATTTCTTGGTGATGGCAAGAAAAGGCAGGCCCTTCCCGCCTGTTACAGTAGAGTTGTAAGAAACAAGAGGCGAAGGCAGGTGGAGGAGGTAGGGGAGCTGTCTTGTCGCCTGGGCTGATCCAGCGAGTATCAAACCGGGCAGCTCACACCCAGCAACCCCCTTCGGTTCTGGAGGCCCGGAACTTGAAGGTAAAGACCCTGGCAGACAGTATCTGGTGAGGCCCCACATTCTGTTTCAGACACAGCTCGCTGCACCGATACAGCAGTTGGGGCAGGAAGCTCTCTCGAGCCTTGTTTACAAAAGCACTGATCTCATTAAGGGGGACCTGTTGATCTCTGCTCCATCTTTTATCCCTGCACATCTTGTAGGCAGGACAATTTTTGGGCTGAGGGTTTTGTGGCTGGGTTGGTTCCCTCTCCCTCCACGTAAGTCCTGCCTGGTTACAGGCTGCGGCCACTTCAGTCCCAGTATCCCAGCCCCCTCCGCCCCCATCTATTGCTAGGAGTCTCAGCTAGGGCCCTTCCCTACCCCCACATCTTGCCAGGAGCCTCCCCCATCCCAGATCTCCCCACACCCAGTTCCCCCATTCTCCTCTTTACCCCCTCTCTCACACAGTTCCCTCTTTCCTTCCACTTCTGACATCTATGATGTCTATTTTATTTCCCCTTCTTAACGGGGTTCAAGTGTCCTCCCTTGAACACTCCTTGTTACCTAGTTTCTTTGGGCCAGTGGGTTGTACGATGGTTGTCTTGTATATGGCTAATATCCACTTATGAGTGAGTACATACCATGTGTGTCCTTCTGGGTCTGGGTTGAGGGAATGGTGAACCGATGCCTGGCCCAACTTGAGACCCACCCCATGGGAGAGAGCCAACCTGACACTATTAATGATACTCTGCTATTCCTGCAGACAGGAGCCTAGCACAACTGTCATCTGGAAGGCTTCATCGAGCAGCTGATGGAAACAGACACAGAGACGCACAGCCAAACACTAGGTGGAACTCAGGGAGTCTTGTGGAAGAGTGAGGGGAAGGATTTGAGGGAGGTAGAGGTGTCAACGTGTCAAGGACAACACAAGAAGACCTACATAGCCAACTAACCTGGGCCCGTGGGGGCTCACAGAGACTGAACCACCAACCAAAGAACGTGCATGCACTGATCCTAGGCCCCCTACACATATGAAGGTGATGGGCTACTTGGTCCTCAAGTGGGTCCCCTAACAATTGGAGCAGGGGCTGTCTCCTGACTTGGACTCTACTGCTCTCTCTGGATCCCATTTCCCTAGCAGGACTGCCTTGTCTTGCCTCAGTGAAAGAGAAGACACTTAGTCCTGATGTGACTTATGTGCCAGGGTGTGTTGGTACCCAGGGCGGGGTGGAGTAAGCGGGAAAGAAGGTGGGAGGATGGGACTAGGAGGAGAGGAGAAAGTGGGGCTGCAAGTGGGATGTAAAATGAACAAATAAGTAGATTAATGAAGGAAAGAGGAGGACCTTTTAAGCTTACAACCTTACCCCTCTCACTCCCACCCCACGTCCCAGTACTACCAACTTGGAAGTTAGGATTCCAGTATACGAATTCTGAGTGTGTTACGAACACTTAGTCCAGTGTAGGGCACAAGAAATTAATGTAGCTGGGCGGTGGTGCCGCACGCCTTTAATCCCAGCACTTGGGAAGCAGAGGCAGGTGAGTCGCTGTGAGTTCGAGGCCAGGGAGTCTAGGACAGCCAAGGCTATCCAGAGAAACCCCGCCTCGAAAAAACAAAACAAACAAACAAATAACAAAAAAAAAAAAAAAAAAAAAAAAAGAAGAAAAAAGAAATTAAATGTAGCAATTGATTTAACTAGCCCACAGGTATTATGCCAGCAATAAAAGGGCTAGCAGCAAACAGTTTGATATAAAAAGTTAACAAGCATTTATACACTATAGCATCTAAAAATGGCTATGGAAACATCTCAATTACACTCCATGTGGCAGACATTTGATCTGTCCCCCCACTTGAAGGGATTACCATTGTTCGTTCTAATACCCTCCCAGAAAGATATGAAGTATTTAAGAGACTATATAGTGTCTCATAAATACAGAAATATAGGAAGATTAAAGCAAAAACAAAAATGAAAAGAACAGGGGCCTGTAAGATGGTCAATAGGTAAAGGCAGCTGCCACCAGGTCTGACAACCTGGGACTACATGGTGGAAGCAGAGTCAGGCCTCTCTCCTCGGAATGTCCTCTGGCCTCCACACGCACACCTACACAGGCACCTACACAAAGTGAGTGCAACAAAAGCTTAACGAGAAAGCTGGGTGTGGTGCACGCCTGAAACCCCAGCACTCCGGAGTCAAAAGCAGGCAGGTCTCTGAGTTTGAGAACAGCCTGGTCTACACAGTGAGAACCAGAACAGCCAGGGCTACACAGAGAAACCCTGTCTCAAAAATCTCAAAAATTGCATTTGAATTAAGTTGAAATATTAAACAGAAAGAACAATCTGTTTGTTGATCTGGAAGAGCAGCCTCTGCCTCCAGCAGCAATGGGACCAGATGGAGGAGGCAGCGATGCCTAGGACAAGTGCTACCCTGTCCACATCTGCTTCTGGAAGGACTTCCCACGTTGAGATGTGGGGAGATAAAGTCCAAAACCTCCCAGCAATGTTGCTGAGCTGGGGTTATGATTTGAAGGTTGAAACACTGGACGTTAGAGGGCTACAGAGAAAGTCAGCACTAGACATTTATACCAGAGGCCTCGGGAGAGTCTTTGGCTAAGTACTGACCTGTGCATACATGAGAGAAAAGGACCCTAGAAAGTGAGCAGTGTGACAATTCTAGCTCACAAAGGGCTGTGAGCAGCTTACATTCCAAAGAGCCAGACTATAAATACCTAATTGTTTAAAACTTAATTTTTTATTTAGTGTATGGGCGTTTGTGCACACTTGTACCCTCAGCGCTGAGGCCAGATGTGGGGGTCAGATCCTTCGGAACTGGAGCTCACGGAGTTCATGGTGAATGTGAGCCACCATGTGGGTGCTGGGAATTGAGGCCAGGTCCTCTGGAGGAGCAGCCGGGTGCTCTTAACCACTGAGCCACCTCTCCAGCTCCGCTTTGATGTTTTTGAAGTCGAGCAGAGACAACTTTTGTGAAGGCGAGCTTTGCAGTCAAGGTCTAAGTGAGTGTGAGCGCTACAGACATCTCAGGTATGGGAAGTGTGCAATTATAAGACACAGTGACCCAGGAACAATGGGTCAAAAGTAAGTGCGAATGCCCTGGGGCTAGACCTCACCTCAGCTAGGACCAGTAAGGAGCACACTGTAGCTGAGCGCTGTGCTGGCTGGAGAGCAAGGGCACAGCTGGAGATGGGCTCAGGGCTGTAAGGAGCTGAGTGTGTGTGCAAAGTGTTCTCACCGGCTGAGTACTCTCTCCACACCCCAAACTCGACAAATGAGCCTCACAGGCCTCAGTACCGGGGACAAACTGCTCTGACCCTAGAAAATGCTGAAGGAAAGCCCTAGAAGGTCAATCTAATTGTGCAGTAACGTATCTGTGTGTGGGAGCAGAGCTGAGAGGCACTATGGAGTCTTGGAGTCCTACAGAACCCCACAGAGTCCTAATGAACCCCAAGAACACCTAGTGGGTGCTCTATGCTCAAAACAGCCCTGGCTAGAAGAGACGCTGAGACAGCTCACTACAACACAGATGGCAGAGTCAGAAGAACAAGATGTTACACCGACAGTTACACGCCCTTCGTGCAAGAAGGTAGAGGAAAATGTAAACACAATGAGGGAGGAAACAAGGTACAGAAAACATCTAAACAACTTACAGACGTGAGAAACACACCAAACATGAAAGGCATAAAAATGAGACCAGTAGTTGATTAGAGGTTGCAGAAGTCCAGTACAATTCTTCATGCTAAAGATAGAAACTTGACAATAGATAGTAATCATAGAACTATCTAGAAGAAAGCACACTAGAAGGAAAAACCATAGAGCTTGTGAGGTAAATCAAAGTGCAGAGCTGTGGTGCCACATCCAACAGACTAGATTCCAAGTCAAGCTGTAAAGAGAATAATTACAATCATAAGAAATTTAGAAACAAGCCCACATGTTTTACTAATTTGACTAAAACTATAAACCCACTTATCAGACTCTCAACAAACCCTATGTAAACCAAATATGAAGAAAACCACACCAAAGTATGATATAATCTGATTGTTAAAGAGAGCCATCACTGGGAGGCGGAGGACCAGGAGAAGGAAAGCCGACTTACTGAGGGCCAGTGCTAATAACTGCAAGCTTGTGTCAGGAACAGTGCAAATCAAAACCAGGGTGACACGGTGTGTGGAGTGGCGTCCTCCAAGCACACCAGCCACGGTCGCCCTCATCAGAGCAACTGGGACCGTTTAGCGAAGACTCTCAAGGTGGGGCCTGTTGGCCTCCCCTCGTAAAAGAGCAGAGGAGGAGATCACTTCCATTGCACTCTCCTCAGCGGTGTGCACTTCTGCCCAAGCTGCAGGGGGTCTTACGGCTATGGGTCTCTGGACTCATGAGGACGGAGTATGGAGAGTGAAGGGCTAACTGAAGGCGGATACCATCCATGCGACTGTGGGAAATTATCATCCATGGCTTGCCTGGGTCCTTCTTCCTCTCACCCAAGAAATAACGGAAATAGCTAAGCAGAAAGGTCAAGAAGATGGCAAGTTGTGAGGTTGAACCTTTTGAAATACAGCCTATGGCTACTGACTGGCAAATCTCTGGGTTTAAGTGACGAACCGAACGGTGAGGCATTTGTGAAGATGCACAGTTGCCCATGTGACAAAAACACTCCAGCAAACAGGACTTCTTGGGTTGGCTACGAAGAGTAGGAATCGTAGCTCAGCTCAGATCTTTTCACTCAAACCCCAACGGTTAAGACCTGAGACTCTATCTACCACAGTCTTCCCAACTGCTAGGCTCATGAGCATAGCAAATCACTATTCTAACTCAAGATGCCATTCTAGAGGCTGCACCCAACGGGGGGGATTACAGACTGGAGTCTTCCACTGTCTTCCTCTCACCTGGTTACAGAAAAGCCCTCGACACACAACACTTCAGTGTGAGTCCTTCAACTTTCTGCTGGTGAAAACAAGTTTAAGATGGGTGCACAGGAAGAAAGAAAGAAAGAAAGAAAGAAAAAAAAAGACGGGCGCACAGAAACATATTTATAGTGCTCCTCCGCAAATGTGTGAATGTCGCTGAGTTTAAGCCAAAAGTGGCTTCTGTGGAGCCACAGATTTCCACATCTCTTTCTCACAAAGAAGACAGGCCTATGACATCACTTTTAATTTCCAGGAGACAAGGCTTCCAGGACAAAAACAAAACGTCACTAGCCTGGCTTAGCTGTAGCAACTGCCACTTACTCAGCCATGTGAGGACCCCACGTAGGTTTCACCTGAGCATTTTGACACAGGCATCATCCCCACGTACAGAAGAGAAGCTAGGTCAGAGGTTGTAGCTTATGCAGTCATGTAACTACAGAAAATCAGGGATTTAACTAAAGAACTCTGAGAACAAAGATCTGTTCTCTGAGCCTGCCCAGCTTTTACTGCCAATGCTGGAAAGTGGTGGCTGTCTCAAATCCCTTGATTAAGGGTAAATTCAAGGTTATTCCATGTTAGTCTACTAGATGCCAGAACCCACTGTTAGCTCCTGCTGTCCCTGCCTGCCGGCTCAGCTAGAGGCCAACTGAAGGAATCCTGTGATGTTTCCAGGCTGAGGTCTTCACTGTTGGGAGCCATTTTTCTTTGCCAACATGGCAGAAAACCACGGGCACTACTGGCTCTACCTCAGCTGAACACTGAGCAGTCTTTTAACATTTTCTGTTGTTTCAAAATCTCAGAAGGTGGCAGAGATGGCCTTAGAGAGCTTTGGGGGTAAAGTCAGTCTCTCCGAAGCAGACGATCAAGGCTTTCGAGTGCTTTTGGGAAAAAGGACACCACCACAACCACCACACAAACCCAGGCAGCAGACTACAGGAGGATGGCTGACACACTTCTCTGAGGTCTAAGCTAGGGACACTCAAGACAGCTCACATTTTTCAGGGCTCTGTGAGATCATGGGGAGACTACAGCTTCTCTCAGGGTCATTCTACTTGAGAGGTGCCTATCAAAAGAGCCAAGACAATGTCACACCAGGGAAGAGTCTCTAAATCAAGGGAGCCAAGAATGGCAAGTAGTGTGCAGACTTGGAGGGCGAGGCTACCAGGAAGATGGGACTTCTCACTCACCCACTGCAGCGCTGAGAGGCAGCTGACACTGTCCACATCTTGTGGCATCGAGGACCCATGTTACCCACAGTCACACAAACAAGCACACGGCACAGTTGGCTCCAGTGGCTCCTCCATCTTTATTTTAAATGCTACAGAATGCAGCTTCTCCAGAAAAGGCTGAGGTGGCGGCGGCAGGAATGGAGCTGCAGTGTGATGAGAGGTGACGTGAAAACCAAAGGCTTAACTAGCTCCACTGGTGTGTGTGACCCATCACCTTGGATAGCCTGGTGGCCTTTAAGACGGTATTCCAAGCAAGTCCGTCCCCTGTTACAGTGCTGGGCACTCTCCACACACACCAGAAAAGCACAACAGGCAATGCAGCTTACTGCTTTACTTCCTTATTTTTCGTGTGTCTCTGGGTAGAGTCAGGCAGATCCCTGGGGCTTACCTGGCCAGCCAGCTCAGCTCCATGTCCCAGTGTGAGATCCTGCCTCAAAAAACAAGGTGGACAGATGCCCAGAGCTCAGTAACAGGGGGCTTGCCTGGCATGTATGAGGCCCCGGGTTTAACTCTCAGTGTCGCTAAACAAGAGTGTATCTCAGTTTCCTTCCTCATGAAAGGCAGAAAGTGAAACACAAGTAACTTGTGCTAATCTCAGATCAGAAATGTATGAGTGATCGGCTGGGAAACAAGACTGCTAAGGAAAGGCAAGGATCTGTTCTAGCTTTATTAAGGTTTATTATTTTCTGTGTATGAGGATTATGCATGCACATGTGCATGTATATGTACCATGTGCATGCCTCGTGCCCATGGACATCAAAAGAGGCTATTAGACTCCCTGGAAATGAAATTACAGATGGTTATGAGCTGCCAGGTGTGTGCTAGGAATTAAACCTGGGTCCTTTGCAAAAGCAGTACATGCTTTTAACTGCGGAGCCATCTCTTCAGCTCTTGTTCATTAATTTAAGGCCATTACCCATGTCCCACTTAGGTACAACAGTCAAGCTGCCCAGGTGTCCAGTAGGTGTTACTAAGCATGCTTGAGCAGGACACTTACCGTCTGTAGTCTGAGTGGTACTCACATTGGGTTACGTTGGAGTAGACTCTTTCCAAGGACTACCTTCTGTATCAAAGCAGAGGCTTTGCTGTCCAAATCGTAAACAAACTTGGAGGAAGGGTAAATACGCTGCATTTTAAAATGTAGGTTTGAGGGGGCAGGAGATGGCTCAGTTGGTAAAATGCTTGCCTGAGTGCAAGCACAAAGACCTGAGTTCAGATCCCAGTACCCACATACAAAGTGGGACACAGTAGTGTATGTCTATAGCCCCACCCCTGTCCAGCCAGTCTAGCTGGCAAAGATAGGAGAAAATGTCGCAAAAAATAAGGGAAGGAGCCAGGCATGATGGCCCACGCTTGTAATCCAGCACTCAGAGATAGAGGCAGGTAGATCTCTGTGAGTTCAAAGCCAGCCTGGTCTACAGAGTGAGTTCCTGGACAGTGCTATGCAGAGAAACCCTATCTCAAAAAAAAAAAAAAAAACCCAAAACCAAAGACAAACAAACAAACAAACAAACAAATGGAGGTAACAGATGGCTGTGAGAGAAGACAGAGTGGCGTCCCTTTCTTTTGGGGATGCAGCCTTGTGGCAGCACTAATTTGATTTAGTGGATCAAAAACAGGATATAAAAATGGGAGAAGAATTGTTGAGGGTATTTGGAAGGCATTGAAGAACAGACTAGATGAATATGATCAAAATACATTGTATAGATGTTAGGAAGTTCTGTGTAAAAAGTTAAGTGTTGAGCAATTCAGGAAGATAACATGGGTGGCCACCCTACACACACATGCACAGACATACACACAGGTTTTAGCGGAGAAGAAGTAGGTGGGTATTCAAATCCAGGTGGGCCCTGGGCCTAGCCAAGAGCAATTCTATGGGAGGAGTGGGTTCTGTCAGTGGAACATGATGAGAAAGTTGGGCACCTGCGGTAACTGAAATGCTGGGCGGGACTCATCCGACCACGTCCGCCCAGTCCCACGGGCAGTGCAGCAATGGCTCAGACAGCTCAGGTTTCACAGGGCTCATCTGGCTCTTTGCCCTGTAGCATGTGCCCAGGCCGAGTCTGTATCAGCGTGTAAAACAATGGTCCGTGAAACAGCCAAAGGGAGATGTCGTGATATAGGTTTCTACTCACAGAGTAAAAGGACACGCAAGCACATAAAAGCTCAGCTTACAAGTATTCAGGAACGCTGTCCACCATTCAGATACAATTTCTATTTCTCCAGAATACTTGGGTATCTCTGGTTGTGGGACAAAGAAATTATGATAACAATGTAATTTCCAAAGGCTGGCCTGGGCCCTCAATGTACCGGGAAAACAATGATAAAGTTACTTCATGTAGCTAATCCGACTGTAGGGTAAGCACTGATGGACTCGAGGAACCGGAAGCAGTGCTGACAAGAGAAGTGTGCTGTCACCGTCACACGTGGTTGTGCTGCCCACCGTTCCCCGCCACAGTCACCCCAGCTTTTTACCAGCTTACCTTTCACTTGCCTCCTCATGCTGGCACATCGGGAATATCTATGTATGGTCTCTACAGACCACTGGTCAGTGATTTAATGTGTGTGCGCGCGCACACGTGTGCGTGTGTGTACACAGATGCAGAACTGAGAATACAGTGGAGGCTGCAGTGATGGCTCAGAGACTGAGAGCACTGGCTGCTCTTCCAGGGGACCTGGGTTTGAATCCCACAGTGGCTCACAACCATCCATTAACTCCAGTTCTAGGGAGATCTGAGGCTGTCTTCTGAGTTCTACGGGCACTAAGCTTAGACACGGCTCGCACATGTACATGCAGGCAAAATAAACAAAATAAGTAAACCTAATCAAAATATGTTTTTTTTCTACCTTTTAACAGAACTTTTAGGAATATACCACTGGCTGACTCGCACCTTTTATCAGTGTCGTTGGTTCTCCTGGCTACATGTTTAAATCCTATCCCACTCACACAAAGATGACACCTTAGGTCAGGTTCCCCAGTTCCCCAGGCCCTTAGCACTACTTTCCTCTGCCAGCCATGGCGGCCTTGGGACTCCCTTCCCTCAGGCTCCTCCTCTCAGGGCCTATCATGGTCTGAAGATGCTCGCTGGCCAGCACATCCACTCCTTTCTTGTTCTCTACAGAAAGGGATCAGCTGTAGGCTCCAGACATAAAAGGCCTCAACCAAACACAAAACACAGGCATTGAAGGAGAGATGAAAGATACAGGAAATAAATTCTGGAAGAGGAAAGAGCACAAAGTGTCTTTTATAATAAAACAGTACCTGAAGAGGAGGGGCTTGGCAGAGGAGAGCGTTCCGCCCCGAGCATCATGCCACACAGAGACAAGGTGAATCCAATACATGATACAAGAGTATTCACAAAGGTGAACAGAAGTCTTGAGTGGGCTGTTGATCAAAGGGCACCAGGTCCTGCCCTCTGTATATGGCAGCAGCAGCCAGAAGATCCTGGGCTGCTTCTGTGGGCCACTGACAACCATCCCGAAGCAGGCTTGCCTGGAATGGGTGTGAAAAAATGTGTGTCTATGGATGCTCTTTAACCCATCTATTGGGGCGATTCCTCAGCATTTTCTCGGGGTTAGCCATGTTAATATAACAATCATTAATATTGATTATTAATGTTAATGTTGTAAGTGGCCTTTAAACCCCTTACATTCCTGTTTTGGAGGCAGAGACTGATCAAGAAAGAATGCTTGGAAGGCCTTGGACTGTGACATTCTCTCGTGACACTCTGTGCCACATTGTCACATGAAGGATTACTAGTCCCCCTTGAATAGTTTACATTTATGCTAAATTAATAAACATGTATTTGAGGGAAAAACTACTTTCTAAAAATCCCATTTTGTCAGGAATACAATGTCCCTTTCGTATTAACATCCACGAAGATAACAGACTAAGTTTTAAAGTTCCTGACATCATAAATGAAAGCTGTAACAATGTGAATAGAGCCAGAAAGGGGAGGAGAAAACTTGTGGCTAGTAGCTGACTGCTTCTGGAAACTACACATTCACAGGGGGGAAAAAGTGGCCAATTAAATAATTTGTTCAGTGAGTAAAAATTATACGCTCTCCAGTATACACAGTACACATCGATGCCGATGCCACGAAACAGCGGCGACACTATTTTAAGCTCATGAAACATCTCTAGCTCCAGATGTCTTCCCGACAGTATGTGACTAAATTCTTTGGCCACTTTCTTGCCAATGTTCTTTGCAAATATTCTGTCACCTCTGATGATCAGGCCAGCAACGTACTTGGAGCACACACTTTTGCAGTGGTCACCTTATTAATCTTTGTTAGGTGCACAGCTTTTTGGGATCCACTTGCAGCCAGCTGTGACCTACCCGGTCCTGTTTGTGCAAGCGCCATTGTACCATGCCAAAGATGAGAATTCTCCAAACAAACAGCTTAGAAGGGGCAGTGGGAACAAGGGAGGTGAGCTAGCTGGCACTCGGCAACCATCAGCTCTTATCTGCAATGTCCACATGCAGTCATGAAAGCATCTAAACAGGTGATAACAGCTGTTTGTCACTGTGTGAATCTCCTATCTCTAGAAGACAAATGTCATTTCCCCGTCTGACTGACAGATGCCCAAGTGCTTCAAATACTGCCTGTGAATAAAGTTCAGAAGGAAGGGTAGATTAACACTTTTCTTTTACAATGGACAGGGCTAGCTCATTCTTCCTAATGCCAAGAAACAGTGGGTTAAAGCAGGCCACAAAAACTCAAATAGCCAACACACAGACATTTACTACCCTACTAAGGAGGTGCTTGTTGATTTTTTTTCTTT
Source organism: Acomys russatus (assembly GCF_903995435.1). Taxonomy (NCBI): domain Eukaryota; kingdom Metazoa; phylum Chordata; class Mammalia; order Rodentia; family Muridae; genus Acomys; species Acomys russatus. The sequence continues at coordinate 76,039,395 of NC_067139.1, forward strand.
TCCTTTAAAAATCTTTCATTACTACCACTCAGAGTTTCCCAAAGGGTGAAAAAGGGGAAACAATGGGAAACGTCAAAAGCTATACAGCTTTGTTAAGCTCTGCAACTTGAGGAAAGGATGAGGCCACCATACTGAGAATGAACTCTCCCCAAAAGGTGTGAAAACGTATGTAAGACACAGAAACTGGGGAAACAAAAAACAAAAAACAAAAGTTAGTTAGGACTTTGTGAGACATGGAAACTTAATAGGACACTAGGTTATAAGAAGCCCCCGAACACCCACAGGATAGTATATTGTAAACAGTTGGTCAAAAACACTAAAATGAGAACAAGATTGCTTTTATAAGCTAATAAAAAACAAGTAATTTATAAGCTGTAACTGGCCTTGTAACAACGGCATTGGAAGGAAAGCTGGGCTTGCGCCCCCACGGCCTTGACATGGAGAGGCTTGCGTCCCCACGGCCTGCACATGGATAGGCTTGCGTCCCCATGGCCTTCACATTTGCTTTGCTGGCCATCATCAGTTCCTCACTGATTTATAAGATATGATGTTCTGGTTTCTCGTCTCCAACCCAACTCTGCACAGGCATGAATCACATCTCATACAGGGCCTTCATGTTAGCCGGCCATGATGCAAAGGGTAAAGTCCAAACCCAGCACTGCACATCCACCCTGGGCAGGGTTTCCCCTAGCGTGCCACTCGCCAGCTCTCACACATCCCGGGCCTCTGGGTGGTCAGATCCAAGCTCACATTGGAATTCTGAGCCAGAGGCACGGCCTGTTTCTCCAACTGCTAGGCAGTTTCAAGCCTGTGTGTCCTTGGATACGCTGGCCCTGACTGAGAGGAACCTCTTTAACTCCCCTGCCTCATCTGACCAAAGCCAACCTCAGGACTCAGTCTTACAGCCTTGGCAACCTCTCCCCTGGGCGGATGAAACTTTTTAGATACGGCACTGTGTTCCCTCACTAAAGACCTGCTTGCCGCATCACTTTCTAGCTGAGTGACCTTGGTCAAGTTCATTAATAACACTGAAAGTCAACATCAATTTGCTGTCACTGTGAAAAGACTGTTAAAACGACTTGGTGACCAGTAAGGCATTAAAACATGCACACATGACCAGTAAGGCATTAAAACATGCACACATGACCCAAGTGCCCTACGTCTAAGCGCAGGGTGAGGGTGAGCCTTCAGTTTCTAGTTCTCCTTCCTAGGATGCTCTGCACTCTCAAGTAAGTCTGTATGAGGTCATCAGATCTTAGAGTTACAGACAGCTGTGAGATGCCATGTGGGTGCTGGGATTTTAACCTGGGTCCTCTTGAACCCAGTGCTCTTCTCCACTGAGCCTTCTCTTCTCAGTCCACTGAGTTGTGTGATTCTATCTGCGGGGAAGACCCACGGTGATGTACAGATCATCTAACAAGAAATGAGATGGGGACCCTCTGAAAGATAGGGGTTTTTCTAATACTGCTGTGCTCGCAGATACAACTCCTAAGTAAACATGCAAGGGCGCCTTGAGTCCACGAGAGTCTCATCTTAAAAAAACAAACAAAAGGAACAAATGCCTGTAGTGTCACCACCAAGGGTAGCACGAAACTTCCTGCTACTTGTACCTGATTTGTCACGTGTGGGATTTGCCATCTTAGTTACTTGCACTTAACGCACGCATGCTTTGGCATTATCAGAATCACTGATGCAATTCAATCCCAAGTCGTCGAATACCTATTGCACTAGGTTTTATGAACACAAAGATAAAGGCAGTGGACTCTGCCCAGAAGCCATTAAATACATCGAAGGGAAGCTAAGCCATCAATGCACATAATTAATATAGGTCAGAATAATGTAAGATACATAGAGGGCCTAGACATCATGAAAGACATCTGAGTTACGGCCACTGAACCCCATAAAATTAATACTGTATGTTACAAATTATTGATGGCTTCAGTTACTATTATATATCACATATCAATATACGCTGTATGGCATGACAGAGATTTCTGGATCGCCTTTCTCCTTACCCTGACTACAAGTCTACCCGTGTTGTCTAAGTATCTGTTCTTTATAAGCAAAGGCTGTTCAGACCTTTACCGCAGTCCCATTCAACAGATGAGAAAATCGGGGTCTTGCAATTTTTTTCCCGGTTAAGAAGGAAAAGTAAAATTATGGGGGAGAAAAGAACCCCCCCCAAAAAACCCCCAAGAGATAGAAGAGCATTCCATACAGAGGGCACAAACTCACTTCCCTGAGCCGTTTCCTGCAAGTTCCTTCCTCCTCTGCCCAACACATCCAGTGGGAATAACACACTGCCTGGAGCGCTTCTTTCCCGCCAGGGCCTTTTCTCTTCCCGGGTCTCTAACTAAACTGTTGATTCTCATGAGAACACCCTCAAACCTTCCCTACTCAGGACGTGACATGTTATTTAAATCACGAGCGCTTCCGGAGATAGGAGACCCAATCAGATATCCAGGTGGACAAAGCCCCTGGTAGGGTCAAGAAACTAAAGCTACCCGATTGGGGGATCGGTTCCTGGATACCCTCCAGCGGATGGCGGCAGCACTCGGCTCACCCAGGAGGCGCCATCCCCGGCGGAATCCTCCCCTCCTGACCCCCACCCCCACCCCACCCTTAGCAGCTTGCGCGCTGCTGCCATCTGCTCTTTCACCCTTCACCTGCCGACGCACCCCGCACAACCTGCATCCTAACCCGACCAACTGCAGGCAGGCATCCCGGGGGTCACCGCGCCCCTAACCCGGTCCAGCGTGCGCCGCCCCGTCGTCCCCCCTGGCCAGCTACTTACGGTTCCAGTACACCGGGTAGCACTCTCCTTGGGTGACGTCCACCTCGTAGAGGCCGCCGCGCACGCACACCGGCTCGATGGTCACCAGCTCCTCCATCTCCCGCTCGCGCCCCGCCGCCCGCGGGCAGAAGCCGCAGGCGCGGTCCTCGTCGTCTTCCTCCCCGGAGCTGGAGGCTGGGCCGCACGCCCGGTCTCCATCGCGGCCCTCCGCCCGGGCTCGGGCACCGGTGGTCTGCAGCAGGGTCCGGAAGGCAAGCTCGATGCGCAGAGAGTCGTAGCCGATGAAGGGCTTCCAGGTCTTCTTGTCCTCCTTGTAGAACCAGCGCACCTCCTCCGGGCCCAGCTCCGTCACCACCTCGTAGCGGTGCCGGGCGGCGGGGCCGCCGGGCCGGGCGCGCTTCCTGTCCCCGGGGCCCCCTCCCGCCGCCCCGCCGCCCCCCAAGTTCGAGGCGACCAGCGGCGGCGGCGGCGGAGGCGACGAGGAGCTGCCGCCGCCCGCGCTCTCGCCGTCGCTGTAGTAGCGCAGCGACGACCCGGACTCGGCCGAGCTGAAGTCGTAGTTCTCGTCGCTGAGGCACGGGTCCAGGGCCAGGTGGCTCAGGTCCTCGGTGCCCGGCGCCAGGTGCAGCGGCTCCGCGCGCAGCAGCGCCACGCCGTCGCCCGGCTGGTGCTCGAAGCCGCCGCCGCCGCCGAACGCGCCCGCCGCCTCCGAGCCCAGCTCCCAGGCGCCGCCGCCGCGGCCGTTACGCTCGGGGCTCCGCGGGGCGCCGCGGCCCGGGTAGTTCATGCCGCCGGCGCTTCCGCCACTCGCGCATCCGCCGCCGCCGCCCTCGCCGCCCGGACTTTATAATCTTTCAAATCCCGAGCTAGGGAAGCGGCTGCGGCCGAGGCGACTCCGCCTCCACCGCAGGCCCCCGGGGCCGCCGCAGCGCCGTTCCGAGGCCCCGCCCCATTGTTACGCACCCCTGCGTGGGCCCCGCCCTCCTCCAACGCAGGCCCCGCCCCCGCCCCGCCCCCCCCCGCGCGCGCGCGCGCCTCTCCCCGGAAGGCCCGGAGCCGCCGGTTTAGTGCGTGCTCGGCGGTGCCCTGCAGCATCGCCTGGGGGCAGGGAGGGGTCGAATGGGGTCACCGCGGGCCTCCCGGTTCTCGGCGGCAGCGGCTCCACCGCCCCCCCGCCCCCGCCTCGCTTCCCCGCCCCTGCAGGAATGAGGTTTTTCCCACAGCATCTTTACACATTCGGGTCACGAGCCCTGCGGCTGGTTCAGCTGTGTTCGCGGTGTGGCCCTGGAAATTGCTCCCTCACGTTCCCGGCTCTAGGCGCTCTTGCAGCGTCCTCCAGGCCAGCTCGGTCACCAGGTCTGGCCTTTTCTCAACCTTCAGCCGGTACAGAGAGAAGGCACTCCACCCCGTGCCTGCTGCTCACCTAGGCAACACTGCTCCCACTTAGAAAAAAGGAGTGCCGGCGGGGCCCCGGTCCAGCTCTCGGGATTGCTTACCCTCCTGTTCTTAGGCTTCCTGTTCTTTCCGTACTGCAGTACGGCCTTGGATGGAAACCAAGTCCCCATGCCAGATAGGTCTGGTATAGATTGAAAGGAAAAAAAAAAAAAAAAAAAAAAGCCCAACCCAACACAAAACGAAACAAACAAGCCTAGGCTCTAGGCTCCGCTTTGCCACCCCCCAGGCAAGTCACACAATCTTCTTTATCTGTTTGGCTTATTCATCGGTATAATTAGGAGATATTGGGCCGGATGGCCTCTAGCCATACCCAGGAGTGAGTCTGTGGCCTTTAAGCCTTCCCAGGTTTGGTTTGGTGGTTGTTGTTTATTAATTTATTTTTATTTTTTATTTTTTTAGTGCACTTCTGTAACTTACCTCCTGGGATCAGGGAAACAGGGAGGCTGCCTTACTTTTGGTTTCCGACGCATGGTAAAGTGACAGAAGGCAGAAAGAGACCAGAGTCTGACCTCAACGGAACAGTTTTATTTGAACCGGGGAAGGACATCCACTCTCCCGAGGGAAAGGGGAGTCTTGGAAAGGAGAAGACTAGCCGGGGGCGCCTTTTACAGAGGCGCGTGGGAGGCTTGGCAGTGAGGAAGTTCTTGCAGCCATAGGGCTGTGTGTGGGTCGCTCGTGGGATCGCTTCTGGAGCTGTTTCCGGCAGTTCCAGCAGACATTGCCTGAACCGTGGCTGGCAGTTAACACTTGCTGTCAGGAATCAGGTCAGTAAGGCAAGGTGTCTTGTTCTTAGGATGGAGCCTGTCAGAGATCGCTCACATCATTATTTAAAGGAGGATTATCTCTGGTGTGCACAGTGTAGGGATCCGCAGAAAGGCCCGGCTTCCTGTGGGCAGATGCTGAGTGATGCTGTGAAGGCACGTGGTAAGGAGAAGAGCACAGGCCGGCGTTTCTGCCTTAATTTGTGCATATCGCTGGATGATCTTGCCCAGTGAGCAGTCTGTCTGTCCGTTTGTACATTACAGCCCCAGGAACAAAGCACCCGCACTACCGTCTGAGTTCCTGCATCCCCAAGTTCCTCCCCAATGCTTCTGTTGGTAGCGTGCAGAATAAGAAATTGGGTATGAACTTTGAACTGCCCGCTGTTCATGAAGACGTTAATTCCACACTGTTCTGATAGTTAGCTATGTACAGTCACCTCAGTATTAGCTTCTAATGCCGAGAAGAGAACCTGGAGCCTATAGCTTGGGGGAGGGGGGATCTTGCTAAGTAAACACAAGTTATATTAAAGTGTTACTAAAAGTGGTAGACATCAGTGTTAAGTCTGAAACCCCGGGACAAATGGCTGAAGGGCCTATTTAACATATCAAAGGGGACCTGGCCTCCAGGTTCTCCCAGCATCCCTCAGTCCCTACCTGCTACAGGGTTTGACTGGCATACTCTGCCCTCTACCCTGAACTCTGTAGCCCAGGCACTGGGGGGCCTTATCCAGGAGGCTGTTTCCTATATAACCCAGACATTGGCTTACCTGCCCCTTTTGTACCTTTGACCTCTCTGCTGCCACACATGGTTTTCCTCTCTCCCATCTCCTCCTCTAGCCCCACATGGCCCAGCTCAGCCTGGTCATGTCCACTCTGGCTTCCCCCAGCCGTCTCTGTCTATGGCTGTGCTCTCCCACGTATCTATAACAGACTTTCTTCTCCACTATATCTGGGAGCAGTCAGGTCCTTTTCTTCCCTTTTTATTTCTTTATTTCTTTTATTTCCAATCATGACATTTAAAATATTGGCCTGTTTCTTGGCAGGATGTAACCCTGCTAATGATCTTTTTTTTTTTTTTTTTTTTAAGCTATTTTAACTCTTAAGGATGATATCATTTTAATCAATGAACTTTTTTTTTTTCTTTTTTGTTTGCCTACTTTGCTTTTGTTCTTTCAGATGGGAGTTTCTCTGTGTATCCCTGGCTGCCCTAGAACTTGGTTTGTAAACCAGGCTGGCCTCAAACTCAGAGATCTGCCTGCCTCTGCCTTCCAAGTGCTGGGATTAAAGACCACCCTCCCCCACTCATTTTCTGTTTTACAAAGGACTCTTTTTTTTTTTTTTTTTTTTAACTAAATGAATGATTTTTTATTGTTTCTGTGCTAATTCAGGCCACACAACTAGGTAACATAATTTTTTCTTGAAGTAGATGTTGATTTTTCATGGTCATCCAGGTGGCAAGAAAAAGGTGTTTTGTTTGTTTGTTTGTTTTTTGCTTTTTCCTCATCTCAGAGTTCACTGGTAAGAGGAGATGTTGGTCTGTATTGTGGGAGTCAAGCTCGCTACTTCGCCTTGAACTAGGACAGCTTGCACTGGGCGAGAGGCTGGCACTGGCAAGGGCCATTTGAAGATAGCAAGTTACACGTGACAGCATGTGTTTATTTCTTTTTATTACCTACCCACAGGAAGGCAAAGGCTTTGAAGCTGCTTTTCTCAACTTTCTTTTCTGCTTTAAAAGATCATTCTTTATCTTTGTGCTTCCTTGAGGATCAGTTCAGATTATATGTCCCTCTCATGTGGATAATGGGTCTGCGGGCCTCTCACTCAGCAGCAGGACATCTCAGGTGGATGATGGGTCTGCTGGCCTCTCACTCCTCAGAAGCAGGACGGGAGTCAGGTAGTTCCTCAGCCCTGCACATTAGTACACTAATGCATGTGGCACTCTCCGAACTGCCTTGGCACTGCGCAACACACCCTATTGCATTTAATAAGTACCCAGCCATGCCTCTTTCACATAAGGCAATCAGGCATGGCTGATTCAGACATCTAGCATTTGCGGCCCTGTGCGACTGTAAGAGCCAGGTGGTTTTAAAAACTAAGCCCAAGGGAGCCTCAGTAGGGGATAGAAAAATTAGCTTTTTAAGTATACTATAAAAACAAAACAAAAACGCAGTGCCATCTGTTCATCCTACTGACCATAACGCACCTGGTAGGGGCTAGCTGGCAGGAGAGACCACCGTCCTCTTGCTGCCTCTCAGAAGTAACATGGCTCTATTTCTTGTCGACCTTGTCTCACGTTTTCACTTTAATCTGCTTTTGCCTGTAGAAAACAGGAGGATAGCCTGACGCCATCTAACTTATCCTGAGCTATTACCCTGCACTCACGCTTGAAATAGCTTCATCCAAATGAATGGTGGACCGTGTGTGTCCAGATCTGCTGTGTCTCTGCTTAACACACTTGAACGTCATTGTTTGATTCTAGGACTGGTGTTTTCCAGTTTTTTTTAGGACACTGACAAAATTACAACCACATTCTTGAAGCAGAGAACAGTATAGACACATCAGGTATCCCCCAAGTCCAAGGCCTTATTAGGCTCACAGCAAGTTTCCAACCTCTTTGTGGGGGGAGAGGGGAGGGTAGGCACATGTGAAATATATACATTGCGATTCATAACAACAGGAGCAAAATTACAATTATGAAGTAGTGATGAAAATAATTTTATGATTGGGGTGACCCCAACATGAGGAGCTGCATTAAAGAGCCCCTGCATTCAGAAGGCCGAGAGCCACCGCTCTACAGTGAACTACTTGCAGTCCTGGTGTCTTCCAATGAAAAACAAGCACTTCCTGCTCTTTCAGAGGACTGGAATTTGATTCCCAGCACCTACATGATGGCTCACACCCACCTGTAGCCCCAGCTTTAGGGTATCCCGTGCCCTCTTCAGCCTTCTGTGTGCATACACACACAGCAATGCACATAAGTTAAAATAAATGCACATAAAATAAACTTTAAAAATGCTCAGATTGAAACAAACAACCAAACAAATGTGGTAGTACCCTTTTTCATTTCTAAGAGGAAAGTGACTGTGAGGTGACACTGATGGTGGCTGCTACACAGAGCCAAACTCTCTGAAGACAGATCAACAGAGAAAACCAAAGTTCAGCCAAAGTGACATAGGAATACGTAATGAATAAAGCCATCCATCCTTCTGCCTAGTCATTCAACAAATGTTTGTCTAGTATTCCTGTAAATATGCTGTTTCTGTTATACACACACACACACACACACACACATATATATATATAAAATTCTGAAATGCATGTACTCACAAATTCATTAAAGGAACATCCACAAAACTATAAAGCCTGCAAAAATACTTCAAACCCCATAAAAGAACAAAAAAGTGTTCTTTCCGCAAATAAAGGCCAATTGTATTGACATATCTATTTTAATTGCAGAATACAAAACAATGCAATGTTTGATGTACAACATAGCATGAGGCACCCACGAATACTCACTGGCTTTCCTTTTTCACACAGAAGAGGAACCTTTGGTAGTCTTGTGCTCTCGATGTTAGGAATGACTCGGACACAGCTGTGGAGCTGTGGGGCTGTGGATGTGTTGGATAACGTCGGTGCTTTGGGCTCTGCTTTTTTCCCCCTTCCTGTATCACTTTGAAGGTAAATGATAAATAAAGTGTTTAATATATGACTCATGAGCCTTTGACAAAAACCATTGACAATTATAATACTGCACTGAGAGAGATGCACCTGTGTGTTTGGTTCTGATTTTCAGTGAACAACGAATGAGCAGCCCCTGCCCTCCGATGGGCGGCTGAGCGAGGACGGCCCGAAGCATCTGCTGAGATTTTATATTGCGGAACACAGTTGCTGCTTTTACAGTCACTGCTTGAGGAAGTAAGTTTATCTGTAGGTCAACGTTTAAAAATCTTCAGGTTTCAAGCTGAACAAAACAGTCAAGACCTACAAACCTATAACGTCATATTTCTTCTACTGGTTTCTGAACAGTACTATAGAGACCCGAGTAGGTAAGTTATAGGAGAAGCTACAGGAGGGACAGGAAAGCAGGGTTCTTTAAGAGTTTAAAGGTTAAACAACCTGTATTTTAAATACAGGAAATGGGAGATAGTGCCCCTACGTTTGGACACACCCCGTCTTCATCTTTTAAGGTTAGAACTTCAATCTAAACATCTTCTTCTTCTTCTTCTTCTTCTTCTTCTTCTTCTTCTTCTTCTTCTTCTTCTTCTTCTTCTTCTTCTTCTCCTTTTCTTCTTCTTTTTGGTTTTTCGAGACAGAGTTTCTCTGTGTAGTCTTGGCTGTCCTGGAACTCACTCTGTAGACCAGGCTGCCCTCGAACTCACAGTGATCCACCTGCCTCTGCCTCCCTAGGGCTGGGATTAAAGGCGTGTGCCACCATCCTAAACTACTTCTTAACCATCAGGTGCTTAGTTCTCCAGGGCGTTAGGAATCTGGCCGACCCAGGTTAGGAATCGCTCACTCCTCTACCTAGCCATCTTCACCATGTTCTGTTTGTATAACTTCATAGTGTCCAAGACCAAATCATTTCCAAAGAAAGAAATTTATTTTGGCTTGAACTTTGGAAAAATGGGGAAGTTAGCAGCATGATACCAGCATTTGCTCAGCTTCTGGTGCCGGCTTCAGGTCATGGGAAGGGAAGTGTGAGAGCACCTGCCAGGCTCACTCTCTTGCCCTGGGTCAATGGTAAGCTGGAAACCATGTCAATTGCTTCATGTGGGTGGAGCCTCCCTGACTGGATTACCTCATACAAGTCCTACCACCTGTCTCCTCATTTTGAAGACGCAAGGTTGCATTGCACTGAAGAAGTAAGACACACGCACGCGCTGTTTCATAAGGTTGAAAATGATAAATCATAAATCTTCTTGAGACAACTTAAAGGACAGTGTAGAGGACATTTTGGGGGATACTATCAAAATTACCGCAAGCTGCAGGACTATAACAGCAGCTTATTTCCTCATAGTTCTAGGGCCTGGAAATCACAAATGAAGGTGTCGCCATCAGGGTTGGTTCCTCAGGGACACTGTTCCATGTCTTGTCTCATGTCAAGCGGTTGCAACACTACTGGCATAGTTTGTGTTGCTTGGTTTGTAGCTGTATTGTTTCAGGCTCTGCCTCTGCTCTCACATGGCCTCGGTCTGTTCTGTTCATTTAAAAAAATTTAAATTATATTTTCATTTTGTGCATTTGTGGAGGTGGGGCATGGATGCACCATAGCACGTGTGGAGGTTGCAGGACAACGTGTGAGAGTTAATTTCCTCCTTGTACCATGTGGGTCCTGGGGATGGAAGGAAGTATGGAAGCAAAAGCTTGGCAGCAAGGGCCATTAGCTACTGAGCCGTCCCGCTGGCTCTCTCTCCTCACACAGACTACAGTCACTGGGTTCAGGACTACTTCTAATGTGACATCTTCTTAAGCAATTACACCCACAAGACTCTTTCCAAATAAAATAACATGCTGGGTTTCCGGGGTGGATATGCTTTTTGTTTTCTGGTGAGGGAGAGAAGAGACGTGTGAGCATTGGGTGTTTGCACCAACCAGTTGCAGGGACTAGTGCTGAACATAATAGCTACTAGGTGAGTTGTTGCTTTGGGAACTTTTATATATTTAAATGAGTGTACAATGTAAACATCGTGAACCCGCATGTAGAAGACCAGATTGTGACCTCAGAGCAGACTGAATAGAAAGGAGATTTCTGCAGGTCAGGTTCACTAAGTGGCAGGTAGCAAACCATCCGAAAACAAAGGTGGCTTTTGCCAGGGCAGCTGAGAAAAGGTGCCTTCCATTCGCTTACCTGTCCTGCCTGGTGATCTGTTCATCTCACTTATCCAGATGAGATTTAATGTGACTCATAAACACATATTCAAGGCAACAAATTGAAGAATTTTGGAGAAAGGAAGAAATAGAGGTTGGAAAAATAAGAATACACACATACTGAGTGAAGTGCCATGTATTCACAAATAGACATCACCTGCTGTTTGGCTCTGAGTTTTCAAGCATATTAGTTACACAATTTACAAGCTCCATAAAATAATTGCTTATTGACAGTAGTTTTTAATACGCTAACAAAGAAATATATCATTATCTGGCAAAGGGAATTACTAGCCTTTTTTTCTTTGAAATCTTAGATACTTTGTTTTGGATAGTCTAATCTGTAGTTTCTCAGACTAATCAGCTATTTTCAATCCACCTGGGGAGAGGGGAGAGGGGAGAGACTACCCTTCCTAAGCTATAGTAATGCGGACACAGGTACAAAATATTATCCAAAGTGGCTTGTCTCTGTTTTGAAAATATACCAAAAGAAATATAAAGTATATTGCTGTAAGAATGTAGTAAAATACAATATATCAAGGTAAATATCTTGACATAAGAATGAAAAAAGAACAGGGTAAACGACCCAATCTGCAACCATACGTAAACTAACAGTTACAAAGGAGAGACTTACTGGCCGGCAGACTGAGAATGGCAAGCCACAATACAGGAATCTAGGAGTTTATTTTTATGCTAAAACAAATGCATATATACATATACTCAAGTGTATTCCCATACTTTTTTTTTTTTTTTTTTTTTTTTTTTTGCAGATGGAGATCATTGTAAAACTCAGATAGAATAATCCTCAAAAAGTACTCAAATTTTTATTCTGGATATTGGGGAATAAATAAAGGTTGACTTTAGGTTTCATTTATTTGAGTTTTATGTGACATATTTGTCTCATTGAAATAGCTTTTCTAATAAGTAAAACTGAGTGGAAAATGTTAAGATTTTAAAATAAGATTTAAGCCTGTCTGCTTTAAAGATTTCTCGAAAAAGTCTTATTGTGCGAACATGCCAACATGAAGAAAAAGCATGCTTGAATAGACCCACTATCAGCAGATTTCACAGAAATCACAAGTACATGGCAGTCGGACCTGAGGTCAGTTCTTGAGTCCATCGAAGGGTGCTCATGTGACGGGAGGACTTGGTTTCCTCACCCAACACATGGGAATAATTAGACTTTCCTTTCTTCGCGACTGTTGTTTAATACAAAGTGAGATAGCCAGTGTGAAGGCTTTGGTGGCGATTCCCGCGACTGCCTCCTGCCGTAGCAGGCAGCAGGCATGTCACACAAAGGAAGCCGGTCCTGTATTGCAAAGCGTTTCCCTTTTTCACCCTTGCTTTTGTCTGAAGTCCTGCAGAGCCGAGCAGATGAAGTTGCTTGTTTGTTTTCACTTCACTCCAGCCTGGTGACTTCTTAGTTGCAAAACCTTCTTCTTAGAACTCTTGGCCAATCCCATGGAGGTCAGGGGACAGCGCTTGACCTCCCCAGCCGGCAGGGGCCAGCGAGTGCCCACAACCTTTTCCCGCTAGAGCTGTTCACAAGTTCTTTTTTTGTTCCTACTTTTTGGAGAGGCCTCAGACGAGAGCTTCCACTCACAGGGAGTCCTTGCTGCAACTCTGCACACTTCCCTATTTGATACTATGGAGCTTCTTGGTGTCGGCGTCCCTACCCGCGGGGTTCTGGGAAAGAAACTTTGGCACACTTTTCAGCGTTCTTAGGAGCATTCATTCCTTAGGGGCCCTATAGATTCTTTGGAACTTACAGATTTATGATCTTTCTCAAGTTTCAAGAAAATCCCACTAGATCAAAATGAATGTTAATAAATCAAGATTTCTTGAAGTTTTCTGATTTGATAAACTGGTCTAAATCAGAGAGGGGAAATTAATGATTCTATTTTTTTGTTTGTTTATTTGCTTTTTTTTTTTTTTTTTTTTTTTTTTTTGGCTTTTTGAAACAGAGTTTCTTTGTGTAGCCTTGGCTAGCCTGGACTCCCTTTGTAGACCAGGCTGGCCATGAACTCACAGAGATCTGCCTGCCTCCCTGAATGCTAGGATTATAGACATACGTGGCTCATTACAATTTTTTTTTTCCAGAGCTGAGGACCGAACCCAGAGCCTTGCGCTTGCTAGGCAAGCGCTCTAGCACTGAGCTAAACCCCCAACCCCCATTATAATTCTTAAGAAGGATAAATATGCAGATAGGACATTCTAGTTAGGGTGATCATGGCTGTGATGAAACACCAGGACCAAAAACAACTTGGGAAGGAAAAGGTTTATTTGGCTCACACTAGTTTGTGTGAAACTGACACAAAATCAGCCAGCACAACAGACTCTGTGCCAGCTTGGCACATGAACACATCCCTGTTAGGCTACCACCGTTCCTTTCTTGTTTAACCCTAAGATTGCACATTAATATAGCCATCATAATATAAAACGTCTTACAAACTTAAAAAGTCCCACAGTCTTTGCAACTTCAAACACCTTACAATTCAATCTGTCTAAAAATCCCAAGTCTCTTTTAAAACCTAAAATCTCTTAAAAACCTCAAAGTTTTTCAACTGTGGACTCCTGTAAAGTAAAAATAAGTTAAATTCTTCTTCACTTCAAGAGGGCAGAATCAAGGCAGAGTCACAATCTGAACAGAGCAAAACCACATTCTTAACAGTGTAACTAACTCAGTGTCCAACATATGGGAGTCACTCATGATCTTCTGGGCTCCTCCAAGGGGCTTGGGTCACTTCCTCAGCTCCACCCTCTGCAGCCTAAGCTCGGGCTGGCTCCACTCCACAGTTGCTGCTGCTCTTGGAGGTCATCCCATGGTATTGACATTTCCAAATTACTGGAGTCTCTTGATCTGACCAGTCTGCGCTTTCACAAATAGCTTCTACTGGGCTTTTTTCATGTGCCAGGCCTCAGCTGCCCGCCATGACCTCTCTATGCCTTTAGACCCAGTACTGTCTTGTTTTGTGACTCTTAGGCTACCAAGTTTGGCTGTCAGCATGAGGTACAACTTTGGCTGCCTCTGGAACAGAGCTTCTGTGTGCTGACTCTCAGGAAACACCTCCTGGAAGATTTCACCTCAACGATGCTGCTGTCTTCCTCATCACAGCTAATTTCCCAGCTCCAGCTGGCCAGCACTGACCATCCCAGCAAAGCAAAGGCTTTGCTTTAGTACTTCTGGAATCTTGTTAACCACAGCCAACTCTTCAGCTCCAGCTAACCAGAACCATAAACCATGGATTCTTAACTCAGAATACACAATGACCCCAACAGCATCTTTGTGTGCCTCTCAAACTTCCCTCCGGACCTTCACAAACCAGGCTTCCATCTTTGTATTTTTCTTGATAGTCATCTCTTCCAAGTTTCCATAGAACAACTCGACAAGCATTGGACACTCAATGGCTTTTCCAGCACGGAGTTCCAAAGTCCTTCCACAATCCTCCCCAAAACAACATGGTGGAAGCCTGCCATAGCCATGCCCCACTATCCTGGTACCAATTTCAGTCACCGTTGCTGTGATAAAACACCGTGCCCAAAATCAAGTTCCCTGTTCATCACTGAGTGAAGCCAGGATGGGAACTCAGGCAGGGCAGAAGCTTGGAGACAGGAGTCGGTGCAGAGGCCATGGAGGGGTGCTGCCAACTGGCTTGCTCTTCATGGCTTGCTTAGTCTGCTTTCTTATAGGGTCCAGGGCCACCCGCCCAGGAATGGTACCACTCATAATAGGCTGGACCCTCCCCCATCACTCACTAATTAAGAAAAATGCCCTACAGGCTTGTCTACAGCCCTATCTTACAGAGGCATTTTCTCAGCTGAGGCTCCCTGCTCTCTGATGACTCTAGCTTGTGTCAAGTTGGCATCAAACTTGACTCTCTCTGGCATCTTTCAGTTACTACAAACAATGGCCCGATAATATTTGGTGATTATAAAATGAGAGACGAGTCACATGATTTCTCTCTCAACAGTGATGAGCTATTAGGAAGACTGACCAAAGATCAATTCCAATGGACAAACATACATGACATGAGTTATTAGGGACAATGACAACCAGATTCTTACAGAATTTACAATTTTATGGGGGGAAGATGGGCAATTAAATGTAAATTGTATCATGTAAAAGACGTCACGAGAAAGGCCTCGAAGGGTAAGATTATAGCATTAGAGGGATGTCCGAAACATCTATAGGAGACGTATGGGGACATCAGGCCATAGACTCTTACCCAGAAAAAGAGATGTCTAAGTGTGGCGGTTTGATTGAAAACGGCCTCCATTGCCCTCATCACTTTGAATACCTGGCCTCAGTTGGTAGAACTGTTTGGGAAGGGTTATGGAGTGTGGCCTTGTTGGTTGAAGGAGGTGTGTCACTGGAAACAGGCTCTGAGGTTTCAAAATCTTGTGCCATTCCTGCCCCCCACCCTCTCATACCCACACGGCCATCTCAGGATGTGAGCTCCCAGTCACTGCTCTGCCACTCTGCTGGTCTGTTGCAGGGCTCCTGCTCCCATGATGGTATGGACTCTAACCCTTTGAAACCAGAAGCTCCAAATCAACTCTTTTAAGTTGCCTCAGTAATGGCCTCACTTGACTGGCCCCACTGAAAAACCACAAGCCATAAAGCAAGCCAGTAGGAGGTTCACTGTAGTTTCATATCTGTGTGTTTTAAAAATTTTATGCCTTTTCATATTTCAAGTCTGCTCAACTACAAATCACGGAAACTTCTCTGCACATAGCTGTGCTCGGTATTGGTCAGACGTCACTCTTCAACAATGGGTTGTCCTTCCTAAGAACAAACGGCTGCATGGTCAAAATGCTTTCTCACGAAAACCTTAGCAGATGTGTTCATGACCAGTGCTCACGGGCACCAGTGCTGACTTGTCTGTAATAAAGAATGGAGGATGGGGACTGGAGAAATGGCTCAGTGGTTAAGGGCACCGCCTGCTCTTCCAGAGGTCCTGAGTTCAATTCCCAGCAACCACACTGTGGCTCACAGCCATCTATAATGTTATCTGATGCCCTCTTCTGCAGATAAAGCACTCATATACAATAAATAAATCTTAAAAAAGGAAAAGAAAAGAATGGAGGCTGGCTGTGCTTTGTTTACTCCATGCTAACACACAGTGGGTACCTTTGCCTTGGCTGTGTGTGTCTTTCGGATCTGGTCGGGGAGAGTGTATGTCAGATCAGTGAAAGGGCATAACTATTGCACTGTTCATGACTTCAGGAGATGTGGGAGACCAGTAAAAAAATTACAGGGATGTAATGTGGATTCAGAGTTAAAGTGACTTCCCTTTATCACAGCCACCACATTTTCCCACCCATCTTTGTTCTGTGGCCATTTCTAGTCACGTGACTTCTTTTCATTAAACATGCATCAAAAGTGAAAAAAAAAAAAAGTAACTAAGAGAGGCTGTAGACCATTAGAAAACACGGGCAGTGGGGAAGTGCTGACCCTGGGAAAGCTGCCGGTGCCTGACGTGCTTTGAACAACCTGCAAAGTTATGACACATTTGCTATGCTGAGACGATTATATCATGTGTGAAAATAGTGGGCTTGGACCGTCTATAGCAGTGACCCCGCCCTCCTTCCCTCTTCCTCCTTATTTATTTATAAAGGGGATTTATTAGCGTGGCTACAGGCTGGGGTCCAGCTAGTCCAACAGCGGCTGTCTGCCAACAGAACAGCCAAGAACCCAGTATTTGTTCAGTCCATAAAGCTGAGTGTCTCAGACTCAAGACTATGGTCTTCTGTACACACCAACGTCTAGGGCCGGTGAAGGTGTGGACTTGCCAGTGAGAGTGAGGGCAAGCAGGCAAAAAGAGCAAGCTTCCTTTCTTCCCTGTCCTTTTCATAGCGGCTTGCTAGAAAACATGGCCCAGATTTAAGGTGGATCTTCCAATCTCAGAAGACCCAGATCAAAAGTGGCTCCTCCTGTTTCAAACAATTTGGTTAAGAAGGAAAAAAAAAATGCCTCACTGATATACCTAGCCACTTGGTTTTAGCTAATTCTAGATGTTGTCAAGTTGACAATGGAGAACAGCCATCACAGTAATTATTTTGATTTTTGAGGGTATGGTACTATGAAGTGCAATATACCTTAAAATATTTCCTCTTTAGGGCACTTACTTCCTTTTTGGCTTAACATATCCATAACATGAATTGGTAGGAACATTGTCCTCAGAGTGTGCCACTCGGATGCCCAGGTTTTTTCCTAAGCAAAAGTGAGGTCATACTAGCTTTGGTGTTCTAATTTATAACTTGATTGCAAGTCACATATTTCCTGGGAGAGAGGCCAGCATCTGCTCACAGCCTGGTCTGCTCACTCCAACTTTCTTCTGGGTCCACCATGTTCCTTTCCTGCTGGCTTTGCAACACCATGTCATCTTGCATGCATGTCATGGATACATCTCTGTCTCTATCTCTGTATCTCTATGTCCACTCCACCTAGTTCTGTATTTCTAGACTGACTAATGCAATGCCCTCCCGAGCTCCCAAGTAGGCTGAGGAAGCTTTACAGCTGCATTGCGTATGCTGCCCCATTCGTGATATTTCTAGTGACCTTGCCCAGTGTCTTCCGATGTCCCCACCGTCCAGATGCCAAAGCAGTGCTGGGCTGAAGGAGGAAGAAAGAGGACCATTCTCTCCCCATTGCTGAGTCACACTCCCCCGCTAGCGCTCAGAGCACGTTGGCTCCAGCCCTGTCACAAACCTCGCTTTCTACTCTCACTTCAGTCTCCAGTCCCCAGAAACAACTCCGCTTTCCCATCTTTCCCTCCTAATTTCTCCCGCACCCCCACCCCAGGGGGGAATTTCTGCAAGAATCATAGAGGCAGTGAAACCATCTGCAAAGACGCAGCGAGAAGGAGGATTTGATTCAGCCTGACTTAATCATCCAGGCGTGATCAAACTCTGGACTCTGACGCCACTGGCTTTATTGCCAACATATTAAAACATGGTACAACTTGGGAAAAAATGTTACTTGGTATAACATAATCCCCAGTGCACAAAGAGGCATAATTACATCAAAATTCAACTCAAAGTACATGGTGTTTCTTTTAAGAAGGTGGGTTTTAGAGCTAGGCTATGTGTATTAACATAGGGCATTGGGAAGGACCTGGTGTGGTCTTGGTCACCCAGATGGTGTAGAGGTCATTTGGGCTGTTAGCCACCTCTGGTCCTGCTTATGAGAGCTTGCTATGGCCTGGCCCTTCAGATAAACACAGATCAGCAGGCTGTTAGTCACCTCCAAGCCCCAGACTTCTGGCAGGAAGAACAGGTTATACATTTTTCCTTGTGAAAAGACAACCATGTGTACTTGACATTCCTGGTTTCCATGGTGATCTTCGGGCACAAGGACCTTTGATCTCCCAATACCCCTTTCCCCAAATACTTGACATAGAACGACTTCGGAAACCAAGCTTGAGCCCAGGAAGCGCAGAGCAACGTGAGGTCACATCAGCACAACTGCTACCTGTGGTCAAGCATCTTTGTGTTTCACTCCAAGAAGAGTTTTTTACACTTCCCGTCTTCCTTGCCAGACACAGCAGAACCTGTAACTCTGAAATGGCAACTTCCTCGTTTGTAGCTCATCCAGGCTTCAAAGACCTTAAGGCTCAAGCTCTGCAAAGGTCCCTTTGCTCACAAGGAACATCTGGTACCTGGGAGGGAGAAGATGGTCTTCTCACCAATCCTGTTGACTTCCAAAGGCTTGTCAGATGGCCAAAGGCATGAAGGGCTGAACACAATAGTCAGTGTCAACGTAACAACAGTCAGGTCTCTATATCGGTGAGATTTGCATGCAACCAATCATTAATGGAAAATGGGAAAACAGTTGCTTGTTACTGAGTAAAGACCATTTTCCCTGTCTTTATTCACTAAACAGCATGGTGTAAGATCAGTTTATGTAAATATTTATTCTATTAAGCATGGTGTATACTCTAAGTCAGAGGCAATTTAATGCATACTGGCAGATATAGGCTGTAAGTGAAGACCACTCTTAGTGTGCAGGGAAGATTGGTCCCAAAGTCTTGTCACCTTGGATTTCAAAACTCAAGACTCCAATAGGCATAGCATTGCATATATCCTAACCGTAGCTTCCTGTATGCCTATTATAATGTAAATGCCATATTGATAGCTGCATGAGTTAGAAAATAAAAAGAAAAAAAGAGTGTACGCATTCAGCATAGACACAATTTTGTTTTTCCACTTATTTGGATCCAAGGTTGGTTGGGCCCATAGATATGCCAGGTCGTCTGTACTTTGCCATTTCATATCAGGGCCTTGAGCACCCATGGGTTTGGGCTTCCCTGAGAAATTCTAGAACACATTTCCCGTGACTGACTGACTGTCTCTGAGACAGAAAATGCTGGCTAGGTTCATGTGAGAAAATAAAAAAGACAGAAAGTGAGGATTTTTGAAGAGCTTTAGGAACTTTCTGCTTGTTGGGAGAGGCGGGTGGATGACGTGCAGGTGTGCGTGTGTAAAGTCAGACGATGATTCGTTCTCGGGGTTGGTTCCTCCTACGGCTTTGATGTGGGCCCTGGCGATCAAACCCAGACTGCCAGGATTTCATGGCAGGTGCTTTTCCCACCGAGTCATCCCTCTGCCGAATTCTGTAAAAATGACTTTACGTGCGTGCATTTCTTCATGTAGTGTGTGCGTGTGTGCTGCGTGTGCACACGTGTGCGTTGAAGCACACATTTGGATGTTAGGGGACTCTAGGGACTCCGTTCTCTCCTCCTCACAGGTGGGTTCTGAGGATCGGACAGAGCTCATCTGGCTCAGAGGTGAGCGCCTTGGCCCACTGAGCCATCTCCCTACTCCCTCAAAAGAGTCTTGATAGGAGCCACACGGACGACAAACTCTTGCTGTGTACTTTTAAAAATCATTCATGTGATATTACCAACAAACCCTTATAAATCTCAGCAAAAAAAAAAAAAAAATTGTATCTCCATTAGAAACCTAGACAAAAGTTAGGAGCAGAAAAATTAGCAAAAGAGGAAATAAAAACTTAAAAAGTATTAAAAGAGTGGATCAAAACAGCTCATCCAGCACTGTAGCTAATAACCAAAGAAATGAAACAAAATTTGCTTGTTTTCAGCTGCAGGGAACCTGGAATGTCCTCTTCAGGAGATAGTGCTTTGCTCTTATAGAATATGAAGAAATAGGAAGGGTCTTTAGTAGAACAGTAACATTAACTCAGAAATTGCCCATTTTCTTTTTCCATTGTGTGTGTGTGCATGTGCACATGCATGTGCGTTTGCACACGAGTGGGTGTGCATGTGTGTGGATCTAGTGGTTAATAGCCAGAATCATTGCTTATTGCTCTTCCACCTGATTCCGTGAGGTCGAGTCTCTCAATCAAACTCCAAGATGCACTTACCAACCTGCTGTGGGGACCCACTGCCTCCACCTGCCTGGCATTTTATGTGGGCTCTGGCGAACTGCATTCCAGTCCTACACTCACCACTGAGCCATCTCCCTAGCCCTTATCTTTGTTTTTTTTTAAAGGAAAATTAGTCTGTGAGACATAGAATGGATTAAAACAGATGAGATTGCTGAGCATAGGCATGAGGTGAGGGGAATCTTCCAGAAATAGCTAGTGTACACTTCCTGTTAATGACCTCTTCCGCTCGCTGTCTGCCTGTTACTAGAGCTTGTTGCTGGCCAAGAGATGCAGCCCATTCTATGCTATTGTATATGAGATTGTATCACACAAGAACATCAATCCCTCAGGTTTTACAGTGAATAGAAATGTCTTCTTAAAGAAACTCAGTCTGGAAAGATGGTGGCCCAGCAGCTAAGGGCACTTGCTGCTCTTGCAGAGGACCTGTGCTCAAGTCATCACTCAGGTCAGGTCAGGTAGGTGCCTCATAACCACCTATCACTCCAGTTCTGGGCAATCCCATGTCTTCTTATACCTCCATGGACACT
Organism: Acomys russatus; assembly: GCF_903995435.1. Classification (NCBI taxonomy): domain Eukaryota; kingdom Metazoa; phylum Chordata; class Mammalia; order Rodentia; family Muridae; genus Acomys; species Acomys russatus. The sequence goes on from NC_067139.1 coordinate 76,060,206, forward strand.
CACAAAGACACACACAGACACATACACACACAAACACACAGACACATACACAGAGACACACATACACAGACACACAGACACATACAAACACATACACAGAGACACATATACAGACACACACACACACAGTCAGACACATACACAGACACAGACACACAGGCACACACACACACACAAATATAAATACAGTTTTAAAAAGATATTCACCTTTCCACAAATAGTAACAGGCGTCAGCATCAAGAATTATAACAAACACCCATTTTTAAAAAGTGGCCTTTCCCTTTTTCATTGCCCACGAAATGTAAGAAACAATTTTACCAGCCTCCTTAGAATGGCTATGCCATTCAGAAAATGTTTTTGTCCTGGATGCCTGAAAATATGAGGCTTTCTTAAGTGTGGAGTTTAACATTACTCAGGACAAAAAGGTTTTTTGATATACCATCTTAAAAATCCTGTACCTTTCTCAGATGTCCTGCTCTATCTGCACAGCAATGCTTCCTCCTTTCAAAGAAATAACTAGACAGCAGTCCTGTCAAGCTGCCCAGCACTTAAGCAAAATCCCACGTTCCCTGCACACATTTCTTTTGTTTACTTCCAAAGTTCCAATTGTGTTCCCTGGAACTCCCTCAGGACACAGTGACGCAATGACAGGTCTTCTTTCCCCAGCTAAGGCCCACTAACAGTCTGTGCTGTCAGCTAGGCTCTCAAATGATGGGTTAATTAATTAAAATAATATACATTTACTATACAGTAGAAATATATAAAATATATTTATTATAAAAATAAATACTAGTTAAAGTAATAACGAAGCCCATCCTTGCTGCTATTGCACGAGAGTGGTTTTCGGAACTCTCCCAGGCAGAGCACCAGGTACAGGCAGCAGGTTTTCTGGCGACAGTGATTATTGTGGAGAGCCTTCACTTTTACAGCTCTGGAAGGGAGAACATGGGTATTGTTGAAATGCTGGGCAATCAGGGAAGGCTCGCAGTGCGTGGCGAAGAGAGGCACACAGCAATGGGAGCAGGGCGAGCTGGAGGCGGATTCGGAAGCCTGATCTCCAGACTGAGCTTTGCCACCGGCTGGCTCACAGTGTAGTTTCTTTTTCTCATCTGTAATCTGAGGAAATTGAGCTAATTGAACGAGAAGTAAAATGAAAAAAAAAAAAAAAAAAAAAAAAAAGGGGAAGGACATGGCTGCTCCTTGGCATGTATGGTGGAGGAGACGGTTTACTATTGATATGTGGGAGAGCATAGCCAGAAGTGGCGACACCTGGGAGAGTCCAGAGTGGACATGACCAGGGTGAGCTGGGCCTTGTTGGGAGAGGGGAGGGAAAGGGAGAGGTGGGGAACCAGGTATAGCAGCCAGGAGGCCAAAAGGACAAAAGGGAAGGGGTGACCAAAATGTCTGGCTTATATAGGGAGGAGCTTCCTAGGTAAGGGCAGCCCAGGGCCTGAGGCATGCTGGGAGAACCTGGTGACTAGGTCCACTCTGCTATGTTAAAATAGGCCCCTCAGCCAGTTTGTCTTAGGGTTGAGACTTAACACCAATGTCATTTTGACTGTGACTTTGTGTGATTGTTTTTCTATTCCTTAGTTCAACATCCACAGCTGTGAAAGCTTTTTGGCACTTTTGCAAATTGAGAGCGGACCAATTTGTTGCTATTAACATCAGCAGGTTATGCAGATCGCTGGAGGAAGGTAGGACTGTTGAAATAGCATGTGTGTGTGTGTGTGTGTGTGTGTGTGTGTGTGTGTGTGTGTGTCCTGGAGGAGGCAGAGAAGCCTGTTTACATGGCTTTACATATTAGCTCTCCAGTTGATATTTCTCTAATTTTCTATTATCTACTCTTCCTGCTCTGAGCCCCTTATTTTCTTTATAGTGTTCAAACCTCAGTGTTCTTTCTCTTTTTCCAAAAGAACATTTTTATTCATTCTTTGGAAATTTCATATTTTGCATCCCCCCTCACACTTGTTTCCCAGTCTTTCCATGTCTGCCCTAACCCTTGTGACCCCCCTCAAAAATTTTTTAAAAAGGGGATCCAAGATGGTGGCACAGACTATGGACAGAGCATAGGGACCAGGCTGGGAGCTATAGACCACAAGACCTGAAGAAGAGGGCTCCACACAGCACAGAGCACACTGGTAGGTCTGGCCTCAGGCTAAACAACTGCTCCACAGGAGACTGGTACCCAGTCCCCAGAGACTTGTCACATACCCGCCTGCGAGCTGCAGCTGTGCTCTAAATCTCAGACTGAACTGTGGGTGGTGAAGCACCAACCAGCATCTGGATCTGCTGGCCCAGGGGAGCATTGGCGGATGGTCTCATGTGTTTTGATGCTAATTAATAAAAAGCCATCCTACCTGGGCAGGGCAGAAGATAGAGGCATGGCTAAGATTCCTAGGCTTAGGGGGAAAGAGAGAGAGAGAGAGAGAGAGGGAGAGAGAGAGAGAGAGAGAGAGAGAGAGAGAGAGAGAGAGAGAGAAGGGGAATCCTGGGAAGAAGAAAGGAGAAGGAAGCAGAGAAGAGGGTCCCAAGAGAGAAAAAAGAAGGCCACCATGGGTTAGATGGAGGAGACGCACATGGCCATCGAGGATGGAGAGTTTGGCCCAGATGAAGAACATTAGCAAGTATTTGGGATTGTGGATGGGAGGGAGCTCATTAGAAGTTATTGGAAGCAGATGGCATGGGATTGGGGCAGGGAACCCATATCTGGCCCGCTATGGGAAGTAGTTTGGAGGATTAATGTCTGCCCTGCCCCAGGTTAACTAAGGCTATTTTAAAATATAACAAGTGTTAATGTTTTAACTGGTTGCTAGCAGGGCCTACTGATAATACGAATAATACATATAAGTAAAAACAACAGGGGAGAACCCAGGAGAATGGGTGGATCTGACCGCAAACTACCCAGCCAGTCCACAGAAAGCCCCCACAGTCCTGTGGCCACGGGCAGGGTATCCAAAGCCCAGCGCAGCCGATCTGGCTGTACCTGCACTCTCTCTGCCTGAGCTGTGGGCTGCAGAGCACCAACACCTGCACTCTCTCTGCCTGAGCTGTGGGCTGCAGAGCACCAACACCTGCACTCTCTCTGCCTGAGCTGTGGGTTGCAGAGCACCAGAGTCAGTGTCTGCTGGACCAGGGGGAGCCCAGAGTATGGATATGAGATAGACTTGACTTCAGATCACCCTGCCCATCCACAGAGGGACCCAGGGCCCAGTGGGGAGCCCAGGTGGCAGTGGACAGGCTCTCTGGTTATGGCATGGTTCCCACACTCTCTGGCAGACTGAACTGAGGTCCCATGGCCTAAGCTAGAACAGGCATAAGCCTAGCCAACAGCCACAAGCCAGGGGGCGGTATCCCAACTCTCTGGTGGATTGAACCTAGGCCCCATGGCCCCGTGGATAAAAGCAGGGTCTCCAAAGCCCAGCCAAAGGCAGATAGTACCTATACTATCTTGGACTGAATCTTGGGCCGTAGAGCACCAGCACCAACCTCTGCTGTCCCAGCGGGGAGCCCAGGGTGTAGAGCAAAGTCCCCAGGCCACTTGCCTGATCCAGGGAAGGGTTCCCTATAGACACTGACCAAGGAACTGCTCTCAATGACCAGTGAAGGACACCAGAAACTACCTCCCAATGTCAGAAAGAACAAGATGACAAAAGGCCAGCATGAAAGCACAAACAACAAAAGCTAGAATAATATGGCATCTCCAGAACCAAGTTATCCCAAAGAATTCAACCCTGGGAACTCAAACACAACTGAAGCACAGGTAAATGACCTCAAATCCTTATTAATGAAGAGTATAATGGAGGAAATAAATAAAATCCATAAACAAATACAGGAAGATACAGCCTAACAGATTGAGGACATTAGAAAGGCCATGACAGAAGCCTGTAGAGAGGAAATGAAGAAATTACTGGAAGGAATTCAGGAAAATGCAAACAATCAGATGAAGGAAATCAATAAAACAGTTCAAGATCTTAAGATGAAAATGGAAACAATAATAAAAGCACAGACTGAAGAAAGCTGGGAACGAGGGAACTTTGAGAAGAAAACAGGAAATGCAGAGGCAAGCTTCGCTAACAGATTTCAAGAGATGGAGAAAAGACTCTTGGGTGTAGAAGATGCAATATAAGAATTTGATGCAACCATCAAAGAAAATGTTAAATCTAAAAAATTCTTGACACAAAGACACAAGGACACCATGAAAAGACAAAACCTACAGATAATAGAAATTGAGGAAAAAGAAGATGCCTGACTCCAAGGCCCAGAAAATATTTTCAACAAAATCATAGAATAAAATTTCCCCAACTTAAAAGGAAGAGATGCATATAAACTTACAAGAGGCCTACAGAACACCAAATAGAATAGACCAGAAAAGAAAATCCTCCTCTCACATAATAATCAAACCACAAAATGTACAGAACAAAGAAAAAATATTAAAAGCAGAAAGGCCAAAAGGCAAAGTAACATATATTGGCAAACATATCAGAATTATACCTGACTTCTCAGCTGAGACCATAAAAGCCAGAAGGGCCTGGGCAGAGGTCCTGCAAACCCTAGGAGACCCCAGATGCCAGGCCAGACTGCTATGCACAACGAAACTGTCAATGGCTATTGATGAAGAAAATAAAATATTCAATGACAAAAACAAATTCAAACAGTATCTATCCACAAATCCAGACCTACAGAAGTTACTAGAAGAAAAACTCCAACCAAAAGTGACAAACTAAAACCAAGGTAACACAGGAAATAGATAACTACATCTTCGCAAAAATATAACCACACAAACACTTTACTGCAACCAACATCAAAATCAAGGGACTTAACAGTCACTGGTTATTAATATCCCTCAACGTCAATGGTTTCAACTCTCCAAGAAAAAGACACAGACTAAGAGAATGGATACATAAACAAGACCCAACATTCTTCTGCATTCAAGGAACATATCTCAGCCACAATGATAGACATTACCTCAGGGTAAAAGGCTAATAAAAGTATTCCAAGCAAAAGGACACAGGAAGCAAGTTGGTGTAGCCATTCTAATATCTAATAAAATAGCCTTTCAATCAAAATTAATCAAAAGAGACGAGGAAGGACACTTCATACCCATCAAAGGAAAATTCAACCAAGATGATATCACAATTCTGAACATCTATACCCTAAATACAAGGGCACCCACATTTGTAAAAGAAATATTAACAAAGCTTAAACCACACATCGATCCCCACACATTAATAATAACAGAAGCTAAGCTGAGAAATAATGACACTAACTGATGTCATAAATCAAATGGATCTAACAGACATCTCCAGGACTTTCCACCCAAACACAAAAGATTGTACCTTCTTCTCAGCACCCCATGGAACCTTCCCCAAAATTGACCATATAGTAGGTCACAAAGCAAGCTTTAACAGATACAAGAAGATTGAAATAATACCTTGTATCCTATCAGATCACCATCGGTGAAAGGTGGACTTCAACAACAGAAGTAACAAAAAACCTACACACACATGGAAACTAAATAACTCTCTACTCAACGACAACAGGGTCAGGGAAGAAATAAAGAAAGAAATTAAGGACTTCCTAAAATTCAATGAAAATGAAGGTAAAACATACCCAAATTTGTGGGACACACTGAAAGCAGTGCTAAGAGGAAAGCTCATAGCAGTAAGTGTCTTCAAAAAGAGATTGAAAACAATCTCATATAGGCAACTTATCGACACATCTGGAAGCTCTAGAGAGAAGAAGAAGAAGAAGAAGAAGAAGAAGAAGAAGAAGAAGAAGAAGAAGAAGAAGAAGAAGAAGAAGAAGAAGAAGAAGGAGAAGGAGAAGAAGGAGAAGAAGAAGAAGAAAAGAAGAAGAAGAAACACCCAAGAGGAGTAGAGAGCTGCAAATAATCAAACTCAGGGCTGAAATCAATAAATTAGAAACAGAACAATTCAAAGAATCAACAAAAGCAAGAACTGGCTCTTTGAGAACCTGTGGGAAAGATAACAGGCTACCAAGAAGAGACTTGATACCTTATGAGCATATACAGGGGGAGGAGGTCCCCTTCAGTCACAGTCATAGGGGAGGAGAGTAAGGGGAAAATGAGAGGGAGGGAGGAATGGGAGGATACAAGGGAGGGGATAACCACTGAGATGTAATATGAATAAATTAATAAAATAAAATAAAATAAAAACCCAGGTACAAGATGCCTATGGTAAGCTTAATGCCTTTTCTTTTGCTCAGGGCAACCAGCTTGTTTCTAAAACGAGATACATTTTCTCGGGAGACAGGTAGTGACCTGGCCTACACATCAGGCGCCACAGAGCCTAGAGAAGCACATTTAGAACTATACAATCTTGTTTTGATTTCAATTAGATAATGATTGTATGTTCTTTGGCAATGGTAATATTATACTTCCTCTTTGAAAGAGGTCAAAACGAAACAGACCTAGGTAAAAAAGGAGACTGCTAAATTATATCGGCTATACTTACATGACTTTAAACTGCCAAGCAGGACAGGTAACATAATTTGTTGATCCCTCCACATGGGAATGGCTCAGAGACTGGCTGAGACTTGAATGTCTACGCATAGCCAATTCTTCCTGTTGGTCACAGAATGCCCACGACATGTTATTACATGCCATTCTTTGTATGGCATGAGTGAAGATTTACAGATGCCTTTCTTCAGCCCATACAAAGAGCAGAGAACCAGCCTTGATTGTTCTGTGCATCCTGCACACCTCATGCATTTATAGTTTTAGGACTGTATAATACTTGTGAGAAATCATATATTTTCAGAACAAAAGAACTAGATGCTGATGCTGGGTCAGACCCGACAGGATGCATCCTCCAGCTGAGATGCTGACGTCCCGCGTTCCTCATGTTCCAGCCACAAGAGCTTCGGTTGCTGTTCGTCATCAGAACAGAGCAGCTCCCAGGACAGCTTCGAAGAAAGCTCCTGATTCCAATTGGTCCAGCATTTCAGACTGTCCCACACAGGACTTTTATTAAACCTAAATTTCTCAATATTTAGAGACTGGACCACAAATGCTGTCTCTAGCTTGGTTAACCATCTTCCCTTTTTTTTTTTTTTTTGAGACAGTGTTTCTCTGTGTAGTCCTGGCTGTCCTGGACTCACTTTGTAGACCAGGCTGGCCTCGAACTCACAGCGATCTGCCTGCCTCTGCCTCCCGAGTGCTGGGATTAAAGGCGTGCGCCACCACCGCCCGGCCTTCCCATTTTTATTTGGGCCCGTACATAGGTATTATTCGTCCCAAATCAGCCAGAAGAAGCCTTAAAAAGAGAACACCATCCCATTTCCCTCAAAGGGAGTTGGGTAAGGTTTGGGGCTATGGCTGTTTATCTTCATTGGGAACTAGTTATATTATTATTGGTCTTATTCAGAGGGAGAACAAGATTGGGCTCAGGGATTTTTCTCTGAGAATATAGAAATATATAGGGATGATAGGACAAAGGTAGATTATTGAATCCACTCTTCAACTTAAGGCCTTAATTGTTACTCACAAGGCTATTTTTAATTCATTGGTATAGAGTTTTGTATATTGATGTAAAATAAATTTGTTTTTAATTCATTGTACTATTCAATTTTATCACAAGAATATACATCCTAGGTTCAAAAATAGACAAGGTAAAATATTTAGTTAAGGTCTTCAAAAACATCAGAGACCTACAGAATATGGCATTTAAAGATCTTTTTGTTTTGTTCTGAGGATACTTTGAAAGTGAGACAGGTTGACTCCTGGCAACACCCAGCTTACCTCAAAGAAGGTAATGACCATTGAGGAATCTTCTTATGGAGATTGCTTAAGATGTGGCAAACCAGCCACTGGGCAAAAATGTCCTTGTTTTCTGCCACAGACAGAATTCTGCCTGAAATGGGCAAGCTTGGGTGCAGGTAGAGTTGACAGCCACACTCTGTCAAGACAGGGTAAGCAAGTCCCCAATAGTTCCTGCCTCACAAATATGTCTGTCAGATATACTGGACCAGAAGGTGGAAGATGATGCTCCAAAGTGTTAGATAGTTTTGAGTGACTGTTCACATAGCAAAGTGTCTCTGTCATTTTTCCTTTCATTTTGAAAGCTCCTAACCTGCACTTCCTGTTACTCAGGTAATTAATTTTAATTTCTTCTCAAGTCTCTGATGGGGTTGAAGACAGCAAAACACTATAAGTGTAACATTAATATAATTTCTGATTATTTCAGGGTTCTTCTTGCTGTATATAGTTTATTGTCTATATATGTGATAATATAAATGTATAGGAAAAGGGGGCTTTTTATTAGACTAAAAGGGGGAAATGTAGGCATAAGATTATTGTGTAGTTTAAATTCTGATTTTCTGTCTAAATGTTGTGTAAACTCTGATCCCCAATTATCTTCCTGTTATGTCAATAAAGCAGCTCACAGCCAATCAATAAGCAGGGGAGAGAATAGGGCTGGACTTCCTGCCAGCCAGGGGAGGAGGAGTCAGGGGGGAAGCGAGGAGGAGGCCACCAGGAGAGGTCCAAGGAGGATCAGGAGGAAGGAGCTGGAGCTGAGGAAAGCTACAGAGTGCAAGCATTGCTGGGGTGATTGCTGGGAGCAAGACAAAATAGCATAGAGGGTCAAGAACAGACTTAAACTGCTCAGATTGTGTTGTGATGCCTTGTATTATAAAAGAGTCTCAATTATTTGTGTGGTAGCCAGGTTAAGAAACAAGCTAAAAGAAACAAACACAGTTATATGAAATTAATTTCAACAAGACACTATCCAAATCAACAAAATCAGAAATGAAAAGGGAGACATAACAACAGACACTGAAGAAATACAAAGAATCAATAGGTCCTACTTCGAAAGCTTATATGCCACAAAATTTGAAAAATTTAAGGAAGTGGACAATTTTCCTGATGGATTCCACTTCCCAAAGGTGAATCAAGATCAGATAAACAAATTAAATAGTATTATTTCTCTCACAGAAATAGAAGCAGTCATCAAAAGTCTTCCAACTACAACAACAACAAAAAAGCCCAGGGCCAGATGGTTTCAGCACAGAATTCTACCAGACCTTCAAAGAAGAGCTAATACTGACACTCTTCAAACTGCTCCACAAAATAGAAATGGATGAAACATTACCAAACTCATTCTATGAGGCCATAGTCACTTTGATACCTACACCTCACAAAGAAAGAAAAGAACCGCATGATAATCTCCTTAGATGCAAAAAAAGCATGTGATAAAATCCAACACCCATTCATGTTTAAAGTCTTGGAGAGATCAGGGATTCAAGGCACATACCCAAACATATATACAGCAAGCTAATAGCCAACATCAAATTAAATGGAGAGAAACCCAAGGAAATTCCACTAAAATCAGGGAGTAGACAAGGCTGCCCACGCCCTCCATATCTCTTCAATATAGAACTTGAAGTTCCAGCTAAAGCAATAAGACAACAAAAGGAAATTAAGGGGCTCCACATCAGAAAGGAGGAAGTAAAATTATCTCTATTCACAGATGATATGATAGTGCACATAAGTAACCCCTAAAATTCCACCAGAGAACTCCTGTATACAAGTGACAATCATACTGAGAAAGAAATTTGGGGAACTACACCCTTCATGAGAGTCACAAGTAATGTAAACCATCTAGGTGTGACTCTAACCACGCAAGTGAAAGACTTGTATGAAAAAAACTTTAAGTCTCTGAAGAAGGAAATTGAAGATGATATCAGAAGATAGAAAGACCTCCCATGTTTGTGAATTGGGAGAATTAACATAGTAAAAATGGCCATTTTACCAAAAGCAATTTACAGATTCTACAATCCCTATCAAAATACCTACAGATTTAAAAAAAAGTCTTTGAAAGACCAATTCTCATCTTCATATGGAAAAAAAACCAGAATAGCTAAAACAATCCTGTACAATAAAAAATCCTCTGGAGGAATCTCCATTCCCTGATCTAAAGCTGTACTATAGAGCAACAGTAATAAAAACTGCATGGTACTGGCATAGCAATAGGTTGGTTTATTAATGGAGTTGAATTGAAGACCCAGAAATAAGTCCACACACCTATGGACACTTGATTTTTGACAAAGAAGCCAAATCTATACAATGGAAAAAAGATAGCATCTTCAACAAATAGTGCTCGTCTAATTGGATGTCTACATGTAGAAAAATGCAAGTAGACCCTTATTTATTACCATGTGCAAAACTCAAGTCCAAGTGGATTAAAGACCTTAACATAAAATCAAGGACACTAAATCTGTTAGAAGAAAAAGTGGGGATAGGAGACAACTTCCTGAGCAGAACACCAACAGCCCAGGCCTTAAGGTCAGCAATTAATAAATGGGACCTCATGTCTCTGAGAAGCTTCTGTAAGGCAGAAGACACTGTTAACAGAACAAAGTGACAGCCTACAGACTGGGAAAAGATCTTCACCAACCCTACATCTGACAAAGGGCTAATATCCAAAATATATAAAGAACTCAAGAAATTAAAAACCAAACCAAATAACCCAATTAAGAAATGGGGTTCACAGCTAAACAGAGAATTCTCAACAGAGGAATAGCAAATGGCTGAGAAACACTTAAAGAAATGCTCAATGTCCTTAGTCACCAGAGAAATGCAAATCAGAATGACTCTGAGTGTCCATCTTACACCCATCAGAATGGCTAAGATAAAAAACTTGAGTGACAGCACATGTTGTCAAGGATGTGGAAAAAGGGCAACACTCCTTCATTGCTGGTGGGAGTGCAAACTTATACAACCACTGTGGAAATCAATTTGGTGCTTTCTCAGAAAATTGGGAATAGGCCTACCTCAAGACCCAACTATACCACTCCTTGGCATATACCCAAAAGATGCTCCCCTACACAAGGACATTTGCTCAGCTATGTTCATAGCAGCCTTAATTTGTGATAGCCAGAATCTGGAAACAACCTAGATGTCCCTCAGTCAAAGAATGGATAAAGAAACTATGGTACATTTACACTGTGGAATACTACTCAGCTATTAAAAATAAGGAAATCTTGAAGTTTGCAGGCAAATGGATGGAACTGGAAACAATCATCCTGAGTGTGTTAACCCAGACCCAGAAAGATACACATGGTATATACTCACTTATAATTGGATACTAGCCCAACATGGATGTCCTCTGAGAGTCTTCACTCAGAGGGGCATTGGGACAGATGCTGGGACTTGCTACTGCGACTCCTGGTGAGAGAGGTATGGGAGAGCGGGGAAATAGAAGGACCCAGAGGGTCCTGGAACCCTACAAAAAGACCATTAAGCCTGGCAGATCTGGATCTAGGGGGGGGGGCTACACAAACTCCTGTACCAACCAAGGACAATGCATGCAGTAAACCTAGACCCCCTACTCAGATCTAGCCAATGGACAGGTCATTCTCCACAGTTGTGTGGAGAGTGGGGACTGACTCTGACATGAACTCTGATGCCCCCTATTTGATCACTTCCCCTTGGTGGGGAGGCCTGGTGGCACTGAGAAAGAGGAAGCAGGCTACCAAGATGAGATCTGATAGGCTGTGACCACATGGTGGGGGAGAAGGTCCCCTTCAGTTACAGGCCTAGGGGAGGGGAATAGGGTGAAACAGGGACGGGGGGCGGGGGGATCAGGAAGATACAAGTGAAGGGACAACAATCGAGATGTAATCTAAATAAATTATTTAAATAAATTTTAAAAAATTAAAAAAGAAAGCTAAGTCCAATTTGTATTAGCTCTACGCTCTCTGAAGTACAGACAAACTCTCAGTGGCCTGCCCCTTCAATGGAACTGAGTCCTTCCCATCCCACACCCCTGCCAGAAGCCACCTACTGTGGAGAGCTACACCTCAGCATCCTTATCACATTTTCGTTTTTTTCAAGACAGGGTTTCTCTGTATAACCACCCTGGCTGTCCCAGAACTTGCTTTGTAGACCAGGCTGGCCTCGAATTCACAGAAACCCTCCTGCCTTTGCCTTCTGAGTGCTGGGATTAAAGGTGTGCACCACAATTTTTAAGAGTTTTCTTCGATGACGTCCTGTTTAGGAACTGTCACAGAAACCTTCCATGTGCCTCTTTCTCAGCTGTGTATCTACAACCATCGATATCACTACAAAAGTAGCTTCCTTGTTCTTTATAGTTAGCCGGAGCATGGAGCATGGGCTTCCGCGTGGTTTCTGGTGATGGCACAGATTACGAACGCAGCCCTTGGCAGCTGTGAGACCACGCACCCAGACAAGGTCCTTGCAGGCAGCCCAGACCACAGACATCACCACGGCCATAAGGTGGTACAGGCCATTCACATCAACATTGCTCCCAGTGGCAGCACGGGCCATGGACATCAACGTGGCTTCACGAACCAGCACAGACCACGAGTGTTCGTGTGGTCTTCCGTGGCAACGCGGGCCATAGACGAGCGCACACAGCCTGGCCCCATCAGGACCTCAGACCCAGATATGGCTTATGGCTGCAGCTGGACCTTGTGCCCAGACATAGCCCTCGGTGGCAGCACAGACATAGACATCACCATGGCCTCAGTGGAAGGAAGCACAGGCCGCTCACATCAGCCTGGTCCTCGCCTCCGTTGTGTCTCCAGTTCTGTCGGTCTCCACAGAACATGCAGCGCTCCAACCCTCCACCTTCCCGATCTCTCCATCACACACGTGCTTGTCTTAGGGGTGCCCACTGCTCCAACCCTCCACCTTCCCGATCTCTCCATCACACACGTGCTCATCGTAGGGGTGCCCGCTGCGCCCCGCTGAGAGGTGGGTAGGCCCAGCTGCCTTCTGTTGCCTTCAGTGTTCTTGCCAAAGAATTTTCAGAATTTGCAACTGAAAGAAATGTATTGTAATGCTTGTTGGAGCAGGGGTTGGGTGGCTCTGTTCAAGGCAGTAGAGTCCCAGGGACAGGATTCGTATCCAAGCTCCACAGGGCTGACACGGTGCGAGGTACCTCACTTCTCTGCTATGTATGGTATGTGCCTTGACTTCTTTCTTTCTTTTTCTCTCTCTTTCTCTTTCTTTTTCTCTCTTCCTTCCTTCCTCTTTCTTTCTTTCTTTCGGTTTGAGACAGGGTCTCTCTGTGTAGCCTTGGCTGTCCTGGACTCGCTTTGTAGACCAGGCTGGCCTCGAACTCACAGCGATGCGCCTGCCTCTGCCTCCCGAGTGCTGGGCGTTACTTCTTGTTTCCTAATCTGGTGTACTTGCAGCCGGTTTTGTTAGTCGATGTAATTGCATGAGAAACATGCCGCTTCCTTTTTTGTTCTTCTAATGATCCTGGCTGTTGGTTAAAAATTCATCCCAGGGGTCCTGTGTGGAGGGGTCAGGATGGCGGGGGTGGGAGGGTGGGGGTTTGGGGATAAGGGGAGTGGGGTGAGGATGGGGGAGGGGTGGGATTTGGGAACATCTGCTTTCGGCATCCTCATCTCTCCTCCTGGAACTCCTGTCATGATGGTCAGCACCCTGCTCTGCTCTGCCGTGGGTCACGACTACATCTTGCTGTCCCAACCTTAGAGTCTCCCCAAGCTGACTATTCCTGATTCAGGCAGATTTGGAGCCTTGTCTGAGTGTCACAGCGGCAGAGAGAAAACTCTGTGAAGTAAACTTTGGCCTACTAACCAATGAGAAACACCACATAGTTATTTCTGCTTCTCCTACACCTGGCTAAGGTGTGTGTGTGTGAGGGTGGGCTGGAGGCGGGGGAGAGGAGGGGGAGCTGCAGGGGAACGGGGACAGACCAGGGTTGGGGGACTGCAGCACCTGGCAGGTTCCCCAAGCTCTACCCTTAGACAGTGAATAGGGAATGCCCTGGCTGTGAGGCGGGGTCTACAGGGGACAACAGGGTCTACAGGACCTACAGGGGTCTGGGTGAGGGAGGGAGGATGGGAGAGGAAGGGGAGGATCTGTGGAGTAACTTCTCAAAATAAGATTCCTGAAATAAAGATCCCGAACACCAATATCAGTGAACAATCCAGTTCCTGACTTGGGCATAAGACAATAAACAGCTAACAAATGTTGGCTTGGGCACTCTAACAGTGTAGTTCTGGGAGAAGGCATTGTTTTCAAGAGTCCAGTGCTGTGCACATTTGTAGCCATGTTAGGAAGCGGCAGTGCTGTCCTGTGTGTCTATATTTCCCTCTTTTGTCTCTGTCTTTCTTTTCTTTTTCCTTTAGCAAATTCTTCAATACTTGATCTCTTTTGCCACAGGGAAGACGTTTAGATAAACTGAGTGGCAATAAATTTACACTACCTTTTAAGGCATTAAAAAAAAACAGAATTGATAAGTATGCACTTAAAATAAATGAACAGGTCACTGTGGATGGAATTTATGATAATTGGGACAGGCAGAATTTTATCTTTCTCTCTATTGGAGCAACCATCACATAGGTGCAGTTTTGCTTTCTTGAAATGCTGGAACAAATCAGTTAAGGGAAGGATAACTCTGAGAGAAACAGCCTTGAGGTCAGAAACCAGGTTGGGATGTAAGGGGAGGGAGGGGTGTCAACAAGGCCACCGGGTCTACGTAGTAGGGCAGCATCGAGAAGGCCACCTCGGCTGGCAGAGTGTTCAGACAGAACTCAGGGCATTGAGGGGCTCCCCGTGGCTAGGATTAAGAAGCAGAAGAGTGGGAAATGCCATTTGCTGATTGCAGGTGCCTCCTGTGCACCACGGGCTTAAAGATTCTGGAAGGAAAGCTCATTGCTAAAGTGTTTTCCTTGCTAACATCATCCCTGTGTAGGAGAGGCAGAGACAGGCAGATCCTGGGAGCTCACTGGCTGGCTACAGCCTAGCTTACTTGTTGAGTTTTAGGTACATGGCAAACCAGAGACAGATGAAAGACACACACACACACACACACACACGGGAGGGGGGAGACAGAGAGAGGGAGGGAGGGAGGGAGAAGGAAGGTGGGAGAGAGAGAGATAGGTGCCTACCAATGAAATAAAAGATCCCGTTTCTCTGCCTCCATGGAACACGCTGGCAGGACCAGAGACTTGTTAGGAGTCAGAGGGACTGATGCTTACCAGAGCTTGCCTGAGAGACTTTTCTGAGGTGAAAAGAAGGGCCAGTTTCAGACGAGAGAAAAACGGATGTTCTGAGATAAATGTCCTGGGGTTTTGGAAGAATGACAGAAACTGGCAAACCAGTAAAAGAGCTTAAACGTTTGGCTGGGGTGGGCCCTCCTGGGTAACACCCTAGAATTACGTTTAGTTAGAAAGATGTGCCTCACAAGCACACCCCTGTCTTGCAGAGAGATGCAGGAAGGGACAGACTGGCACACTGACCACCTGTCAATGTGTGAGTTGGAGAGTCAGCCAGACCTGAGCTGGATCCTGGCTGCTGTGTGGAGGGACAGGCTGTGTGTTCCTCTATAAACAACCAAGCCCCTTTCAGGCTTTGGTTTCTTTTTGTTTTGGTTAGGGTTAGGGTTAGGGTTAGGGTCTTCGTCAGTGAACAATTAACCATTCTGTTTATTTTCTTTCACTTGGTTGTCATACATTGGTGAATAAAGATTCCTTGGTGATGACAATGTCTGGGTGGCAGTGATTCTAATGTTCTTTGTCACTTGACCATCAATCGAGACCCTAACTGAACAAGCTATTCACACACGACTGACTGAAGATGGTGGAAGGTACATTATGAAACAGAACACCGTCTGATCATTAACATTAACACTTGGGAAATGAGAACCCAGGTACCAAGCAAGCAGGACTCCATCTGAGCACCACCACCAGGAAGTCCTACCCATCTCATGACAGTGACCGTGAAGCTCCCACAACACTGTTTCAGAAACCGTGTCCCATGGGTGCTACAACACTGCACATTAAAACTGTGCTTAATTCTGAGCCTGACCCGACAGAGGCAGCCGGTGCTGCCTACCACGCAAACAAAAAAGCCTCTTGTTTCCAACGGACCCACGAAGGAGGTTTTGTATCTCTAAGCTCACTAAGCTCATCCTGGACGGTGGTCGAAGCCAGCTGTGAGTGTCCCGTCCTTTCAGTGAGCAGAGGAGTGGTGCCAAGGCTGCAGCCCCTTGTCCGACTCTCGATCTGCCTCTCCTGACAACACTCCTGAAAGACACCAGGCCAAGAGATTCGGGAGATGCCTGCTGCCGGCAGTGACAGGTGACGGTCCCAATCAGCTTTTGCCTCTACTTGGCAAAAATGATACAATTGGAAGCAGGCTCTGTGGGAGAGGTCAGTAGTCACAAACCGTCCTGAGCTGCTCTTCCGAGTCGAGGCGGGCAACTGTTGGTGTTACTTATTCTTATCAGAAAAGCAGCAGCTGCTGGCTGCAGGTCACTAGAATGTGACCTCCTCCACTGAACCAAAAGCAATCTCCTAATGGTCAGGAGATGCATAGGCTCTCTCTCTCTCTCTCTCTCTCTGTGTGTGTGTGTGTGTGTGTGTGTGTTCCTGTGTGTGCAGGTATGCACAAGCTTATGGAAACCAGAGAAAACTTGCAGTGTTACTCCCTGGAAGCCATTTGCATTTTTTAAAGTTTGTTGTATTTTTATGTGTACAGATGTTTTGCTTGCATGTATATCTGTGAACCACATGTATGTAGAGACTAGAAGACCTTTATTTCACTCTTAATTACAGCCCTTCCAGAGTGGTCCTATTTTATTTTACTCTTTTTTTTTTTTTTTTTTTTTTTTTTTGAGTCAGTCTCCTTATGTACCCCTCTAGCTGACTTGAACCTCGATATAGCCCAGGTTAGCCTCGAGCTCACAGAGGTCTGTGTGCTTCTGCCTGCCAAGTACGGAAGTTCTGGGTCTATGTCACTGTGCCTGGGGGGGAGGGGTCCAGTTCTATGTGTACCACTTTCTTGCAGCTTGGAGAGGTTAAACAGTAAGCCTGAGGAGGCAGCATGACTGGTGAGCAAAACAGATCCGATTCCTGGCTGGAGGGGAAAGACATTAGCCAACCAACCAAATACATAATGCGTGCTGGCTGGGAAGAAAGTTCTGATCAGGGCAAAGGGGACACCTTTTCCCAAACCTTTACTTGGGGTTCTTTAAATGCTTATGCCTCCCTTCCAACCCACCTACCCTAGGTAGGAGAGAAAGGAGATTTATGGGAACAGGGGAGTAGACATTGTTGAATTTAGTTCCTGGGAGCCATTCCCCTGGCGTAGTCGGCAGGATTTCAGCAGATCAGCAATTCCACCAAAGTTGCTGCCGGGACCTGGAACAGCAGCTGGAAACCCGGAGCCCTGAAGTGTTCTCTGGAGCGGTTCCTTCTAGGAGCGATGAACAAGAGACCCAAAAAGTCCTTGCCTCCTGTTTTGTTTGTGTATATTTATATATATATCAGAGTCTGTACTACAATGTGTTTCAGCTGGCGAAAACCAAGGCCCCCTACGGGGTGGTTCAACTTCTGAGTGGATAAACATCACCTGCCCCCTCACACGTCTGCTCCCCATCCCACACTTGGGATTAAAAATAAAGACACATTTGCATCCAATACCTATCCCACACTGGAGACCAAAACAAAAAGCGCATTTACATCTACTACAAGGGCCAAGGAAAGCATTCTTCTATGACGAAGTGACAATGCCACACTGGAATCCCATAGAGTGTAGGAGTTGGCACGGCAAAGGCATGGGTGGGAGGCGTGCGTGAGGGTGAAGCTGAGGAACTGCCATGCTTCAGGAAGAGGAGCACAGCTGGTGGGAGGGTTGGAAGTGAGTCTGCAAGGAAAGAGAGAGAGAAGGCAGCGGAGGCTGGAGAGCCAGGCTGGGTCGTGCTACAGGCGCGGTAGGCTCTGCCAGAGGCTTGGCATCTTATCTCAGGAGCACGGCAAGCTCACTGACAGACAGGCTTAGCGGAGAGGCGGCCGTTGTGCATGTTTGGCTCTGTAATCCATCCCTGAGCTTTGGCTTCAGAATACGTCAGAGGAGTTGTCATGGAGGGGCACAGTGGCGCATGCCTTTAATCCCAGTGCTCAGGAGGCAGAGGCAGGCGGGATAGCAGTGAGTTCAAGGCCAGCCTTTATATAGTGAGTGTCAGGACACCAGGGCTATATAGTGAGACCCTGCCTTGAAAAAACAAAACAAAAAAAGATGCTAAACTACCTTGTAGATATGAATGAACCACTAATCTCCCTTTAATAAGGGGCAGGGGTATGTGGAGATCATAGACTCAACTGAAAAACTGAAACTGAAACACAGATGCAGTGTCACCCTTGGGGCCAATTAGGCTAGACTTTTCAGGAGCCAAACATTCTTGTCTTTTAGACACTGCCGTCCCTGCATTTCAATTTAACAAGTGTTTATTGAAACCCACTGATCCTGAATCTGCATCCTGTTAGAGTCTGCACAGAAGGTGAGGGTGAGCAGCTGTTAGCAGCTATTAGCTATTTAGAAGCCGTGGCTGCTGCAGCTGCAAGGCAAGGAGAGCAAGGATCAGGCAGCCCCGGGAACCAAGAAGCGACGAGAAAAACAAAACAACAGACTCTGGAAGTCAAAGAAATGAAAATAATAAATCATGTGCTTGCATGCCCACAGGGTCTCATCTGGTCTGTTCACTATGTCACTTCCTGGATGGAGAACCCAGAATTGTTGATCTTGGAGAGCTGTAATTCAGAGCATCGAGTTGGCTCTTTGTTCCCACTGAGAGTCAGCCAGACGAAAAAGGTTCCACGTCTATGTATTCAATAAACACTGCCTATGGGTCTGATGCTCGCTCTGGTTTAGACAAGCTCCCAAGTCTCTGGTGGCCTATTTATGCTGCTATAGTGAAACAGCTGAAGGCTAGTATTGGCGGGGACTGTCCAGGTCACAGTCTGTTGATGATGATCTTCTTGGTACAAAGTGGCAGAAGCATCGCAGAACCAAGAGACAGGAGGTGTGTGTGCTCACGGGCATCTGTGTTCTGCCTCCCACCCTCCTGAGGAAATCATGGTAGTGCTGGTGCTGGGGCACTACCCTATTGGCCTCCTTTAAATCTAGTCATTTCTCCAAATCCCCACTTCCAAATACCACAGCTAAATTGGGGTTTATATCCTTTTTTTTTTTTTTGAGACAGGGTTTCTCTGTGTAACATCTCTGGCTTTCCTGGAACTCGCTCTGTAGACCAGGCTGGTCTCGAACTCACGGAGATCCACCTGCCTCTGACACCCAAGTGCTGGGATTAAAGGCGTGCGCCACCACCGCCCGGCAAGGTCTTTATCCTTTTAACTTTGTATTGGAGCTTACACAGCACTAGACGGCACAATGGATGTTTCTCTAGTACACATTTGTAGCAAGTTCCGGTTTGTAGAGGAGGACACTCCGAACCAAGGACTGGAAGGCAGCCATTCAAAGTCTTGTGACTAGTTAATTACAAGACACAATCGTGCTTTCTAAGATAATGCACAGACTGCCAACTTCCTCCCCAAGTTACTGTGGTCTCAGTCCCATTGAGTCAGCCCGTGCTTTATAAATAATTGAAGTGTGTTTTTCTTCTTAATGTTGGATATGATAGAAGGACATCTTGGAGCAGATACTCAGGCCTACTCATTAGCAGGAGTGAGGGGGTTTGCTCGAAATTGCCTCACACAAGTCCTTAAATAATAAAAAAAAAAAAAGGGTGTATTGATATGGCATCTTAGAGTTTGGAGTTTAAAGCAAATTGAACGATCATTTACTTTATTAAAAGATCACAGTGTAGTCGGGCAGTGGTGGCGCACGCCTTTAATCCCAGCACTTGGGAGGCAGAGGCAGGAAAATCGCTGTGAGTTCAAGGCCAGCCTGGTCTACAAAGCCAGTCCAGGACAGCCAAGGCTACACAGAGAAACCCTGTCCTAAAAACATACACGCGTGCGCGCGCGCACACACACACTCACACACACACACACTCAAACACACACACACTCACACACACACACTCACACACACACACTCACACACACACACTCACACACACACTCACACACACACACACTCACACACACACTCACACACACTCACACACACACACTCACACACACACTCACACACACACTCACACACACACTCACACACACACACTCACACACATACACACTCACACACACACACTCACACACACACACACACTCGCAGTGTAGTCTTTTTGTTGCTATTGAACTATGTCTTCAGAATGAAATATACTTACAATAGTTGAGTAAGATTAAAAGTCATACTATCATTATTCATGGAGATCACATTTAAATTTTTCTTTTAAAATGTATTTTATTTATGTATATGCATGCACGCTTTGCCTGCTGCATGTCTGTGCACCATGTGCACACTAGCCTTAGGCGGTCAGAAGAGGCCACTGGATCCTCAGGAACTAGAGTTACAGGTGGGTGCTGGGACTTGAACCTGGGTCTTTGGGAAGAGCAAGCAGCAAGTGACCTTAACCCATAAGCCATCTCTTCAGCCCCCAAGCATAGGGATCTCCTCCTCTATCTCCTGCTAAAGCTTTAAGATACATTTCCTTCCACCTTAATTTTAAGAATGATCAAAACCCTGTAACTAACCAAAATAAATACGTATCAGATATAAAGTTGTGTCATGGTCTCTCTCTCTCTCTCTCTCTCTCTCTCTCTCTCTCATTTATTACAAAAGATTCAAGGGACCAGCTTGTGTCTCTATACAGTCAAATGCCGACTACGAGGAGGAAGGGGAGGAGAGATGAAGGGGAGGAGCTCTGCGGAGCCAGCCCTTTCAGATTCCCGCCCATCAGGACCCTGTGCGTTCCTCTGTCTGACACAGCTATCTCTCTTTATTCTGAGAGAGACAATGCCAGACTATTGATGGTAATGAATGACTCTGAGGACCACGAAAGGTCCATCCACCAAGTGACGATGTACGAGCACTTGAGGGGAGGAAATCCACGCCACAGAACTCTGAGCGATCCCTTCCTGCAGATGCCACCCTGTCTGGACTCTCAGGGGACTTGTGACGACCTTCTGCTGAGTCACAGTCAGTTCGTTTAAGATGTCTGCATTTCCCACGGCCCCTGCTGTGGCAGTTTCTGTGCCATAGGCGCTCATGGAGTGTCAGGACCACATTTCTTAGATGAACCCAGAAGGGGTTTGCTCTTATAAAGATGGTGCACAGAGGCCTGAAAGTGTCCCCTCGTAAGTACCCTTCTCAAGGGAACAAAAATGTTTCTTGTCCTTCTAACATGTCGTAGACAGACATACTTAATGACTTAGGGAGTTTGTACGACGCCTCCTGACCCCTAGGGAAGCTGGGGCTCTGCAAGGCAGAGAGCGCTGCAGAAACGGATGTTCTCTCCACCTGCAGTTTCCTACAGAGGCACGGTCTACTCTGACAGCTTCTCAGAGACTGTCCCCTGGCTCTAAGCATCAACTCAAGAGTCTCCATTCCCCTGGTTGTCAAAGCAGGGCCCTGACTCCATGACTGTGGCTCTGGTATTGCTCGGTGCTCGTTAGCAATATGGCAACATCTGATTCTTTGCCCAGATCAGTCAAGATGCCCTTAGCAACTTGATTTTTAATAAGCTTTCATATACCTGCTGCAAGTGAGTGTGAGAAACTAGAGCATTCTATCGAGTCTTTGTCACATTTAAGTGGCTCAGATCGCCGAGGAATAGTCCCCTGGCTCTTGGACTCCTGGACAATGGATAAAATGGATTCCCTTTCCTTTTCTTATTGAAACAAATGCCTTATCAAGATCTGTCTTCATAGGGATTTGCTGGTTCAGCTGAGAACCTAACAGTGCTTAGCTGGCATTGTAACTGATCTGGGATGTGCTGGTCTGAGGCATCCCCAGCTGTTATTTATCTTCTATCGTGGCCATGAACAAGGAGTTTAGGAAGATAATCAATAGCGTTAAGTGATTTTAATACATTTAACTTATGTAAGAAAAAGCCTCAGTTGCACAAGGCCCTTGGATCTGTGATGATTTTTCTGATTTATCATTTTACACAGGCCCCACTGCTACCTAATGATAATAGTCAGATCACAAACCCAGCTGTACCAATCACAAAGAGGTGTGTGTCCTAGAAACTCTTGTAACAGTGAACAATTCTGTCACTTGATACTTACATTTTCCTCCCATGAAGTGGATGATGAGTATAAATTCTGGCCAAAGGGGGGGGGGGGGAGATCAAAATGACATCCTATCTTCAGGAATCAATGAGGCTTCACAATCATCTTCATATTCCTGCACATTACTATTGAAAATATAATTATACTCTGTAATGTACTTTTCTGTTTGTTTTTTGGGCTTTCGAGACAGGGTCTCTCTGTGTTAGCCTTGACTGTCCTGGACTCGCTTTGTAGACCAGGCTGGCCTCGAACACCACGCCCGGCATTGTAACTGTACTTTTTAGTTACTTTATTTTATTCTTTTACCTACTATCTTTCTCTGCCTCAATCCCTTCCAACGCCCCCAACACTAGGCAGGAGAGAAAGAAGGGTAGAGGGGAGAGAGGGTGTAGACCTCTTTAGACTACTTCCTGCTGGTTAGAGGTATCAAGTTCCCTGGGGCAAGTCCAATCTTCATCATTAGGACATCTCCAAACAGCAATCCAGCAACCAACAGCAACAGCAGAGGCAGCAGCAGGGGGAGCAGCAGCTGCCACTTCTTTCTGGGCTCTAGCATTTTTTTATACCCTCTCAAGAGTCCCCAGAATTGCAAATATTGTCGACTTTTAGCTGGCAAAACCACGCCCCTCCTAGAGCTCGAGACAAATCATCGTCAGAGGCTGTGGACAATCTGAAGCAGCCCCATATCTCACACCTGGGACTGAAAAATAAAAATTCCTAACATAACTGGTTTTAAAAAGAAGCTGAAGTTCTCATTACAATACTCATCTATTGTTTTGTGGAATGATCCCAGAAAGGTCTCTAAAAACTGTTGTATGGGAGCCGGAGAGATGGCTCAGCATTTACGAGTACTTGTTGCTTTTCCAGAGGACCTGGGTTCGATTCCCAGTATCCACGTGTCAGCTCACAACCATCAGTTATTACAATTGTAGGAGATCAGATGCCCATGTCTGGCCTCCGAGGGCACCAAGAACTCGTGTGATACACAGACATGCGTGGGAGCAAAACAAATACACTTAAACTTTTAAGGGAAAAATTTTAATATCTATTGTCTCACCAGCAGGAACCGGGCTATGCAACTTTATAAAGAGCTGAAGTGGTTTTCTAATTTCAAATGGTCAGACCTGAAAATGTATTAATAGAAGTAACATTATACTGACTGAGCAGATTGTATTTACATATTTAGAAACACACACACACACACAAACAATTAAAGAAAAAGAAAGTTCATGAGTTTGAAAGACAGCAAGGGGTAGGGTTCTATAGGATAAGTTGGAAGACAAAAGGGACAGGGGGAAATGATGTAATTATAATCTCTCTCTCTCTCTCTCTCTCTCTCTCTCTCTCTCTCTCTCTCTCTCTCTCTCTCTCTCTCTCTCTCTCTCTCGTATACACAGCCTGAGAAATAATTTTTGAGTTTCTCACTGGTGGCGAGAAACGCCTAAAGCCTTGACTGGAGGGCTGACTGGGTATTTTACAGCTGCACTTTCAGTTCTCGTTTTTTTTTTTAGAATTGAAACTTTGTTGCAGGCGAGAGAGAAAAAAACCTCCTTTCTCTAGAGAGAGTGGGGACAGGGGAGGTTTGGACACAACCGAAGCCCTGTCCCTCCTCCCGTCTCCTCCCTGAGGGAGCCGCCAGCAAACGACTTGTACAACTTCTCTGTAACATTGTTCTCCTTCCAGAAGCAGCAGTTGTCCCTCACTGTCCTTCACACTTGAATGCTTGGTCCCCACTTGGCTGTTTGGGATGGCTTAGGAGGTGTAACCTTGGTGGCTGTCACCAGAGAGGACTCTGAGGCTTCTGAGGGCTCAGGGTTGTGTGTCTCCACCCTCCCTCCCCACGTTCCCTTTCCTACTCTCAGCGGCTTCATCTGTCATGTCTGGTGCTTGCTGGTCCTCCTGCCTGTGGTGATGGACAACTGTCCCTCGGGAACCATAAGCCCTTCCTTCTACAAATTGCCTGCTCATGGCATTTTAGCACAGTAATAGAAAGGTAGAAGACACAGCAAATCTTCCTGTTTCACAGGAACCATGGTTCTTAAAAAAAAAAAACCCCAGTTTATATGGAGTACAGAAATGCCCTTCTTTTAGTTAACAGAACAAAACAAGAGCTTTGATTTTTTTTTTTTTTGAGATAAAATCTTCCAACTCACATACCATGAAGTTCACTTTTAGAAAATAAAACTCATCCGTCTTCAGAACTGCTTTTCACTGTCCATGAATCTGAGGATTCAAATACATGATAAAACTTAGTCGCCTGCCGAGCCGCTGTGGCACACGCCTTTAATTCCAGCACTCGAGAGGCAGAGGCAGGCGGATTGCTGTGAGTTCAAGGCCAGCCTGGTCTACAAAGTGAGTCCAGGACAGCCAAGGCAAGACAGAGAAGCCCTGTTTTGAAAAACTAAACCAAAACAAAAACTTACTTGTAAGCCCCAACTCAGCACACATAGAGCTTTCCTGGCCACTCACCGACACATGAGGAGTCATGGCAGCTGGGGTCACAGCATAGGCAGGTGGCTTCCCTGGTGACCTCAGGCATGGCAAGTGGCTTCCCTGGTGGCCTCAGGCATGGCAGGTGGCTTCCCTGGTGGCCTCAGGCATGGCAGGTGGCTTTCCTGGTGGCCTCAGGCATGGCAGGTGGCTTCCCTGGTGACCTCAGGCATGGCAGGTGGCTTCCCTGGTGGCCTCAGGCATGGCAGGTGGCTTCCCTGGTGGCCTCAGGCATGGCAGGTGGCTTCCCTGGTGGCCTCAGGCATGGCAGGTGGCTTCCCTGGTGACCTCAGGCATGGCAGGTAGCTTCCCTGGTGGCCTCAGGCATGGTGAGTTGCCTTTTCCCAGCTCTCATTGCATATCAGGTGCTCTTCTGGCCTATTTATGAGGACTGCAGTGTTTTCATACCTTTCTGCTTGTTGGTAATTTCATTGTTTAAAATGGCCCTCAGTGTCGTGAAGTGATGGCCATTCTTCCTCTTCACTAAATGTTTTAAGCCTTTGACACACTTGGCAACTATAAGATTAAGTCCTTTTGTCTTTCCTTAGGACTCACCTTGGGATTTTTTCAGGGCCTCAGGAAGTCCAAAGACACACATGAGACCTATATACACATGTTTACCCATAAATACACATCACTAACGTGTGTTCCAAAGTTGTGTGAGTTCTCCACCAATCTGATGTTTACATATACGCTGTTAGTCACAATTTAAAAATGCATTTCATTTCACTTCCAATTTTTATTTATCTTAAGAAAATTTCAAAGATTTATTTATTTTTATTTTATGTGTATGAGTGTTTGCTGGATGTATGTAAGTGCACTCTGTGTGTGTGTGTGTGTGTGTGTGTGTGTGTGTGTGTGTGCGTGTTGCTTGAGGAGGCTGGAGAGGGTGTAGGATTCCCTGGAACTGGAGTGACAGGTGGCTGTGAGGCACCATGTGGGTGCTGGGACCCACACCCCGGTAAGTGCCCTTAACCACTAAGTCGTCTTTCCAGGCCCAATTAAGCAAATATTACCGATTAAAAGTTTCAGGACATGTATAATGGGATTTTCTTGTGACATTCCCTTGACCGGTTGAGTGGCACCTGAGGAAGATTATGAACAGGACTGGTAGTCATCCAGTAAGAACCGTGAATGTGTTGGGCTTTGCAGGGGACACTGACCTTAAAGATCCAGAAAGACAGCCGCGAAGGAGGGTGCCTAGCTCATCTTCCTTCTGATTGGAAGAAAACGATGAACAGTTTATCGCCTTTAATACAGAACATGGAAGGGAGAGCAGAGTGAAGCCTTGGTAATTCCCCTGACTTTCTGCCTCATGACTCCTTTAGGATCACTGCTCCAGGAACAGGGGCCTTACAGCCTTGTAAGGGAAAGAGAGAGAACTCTTCTTTGGTAACATTTACAACCAAAAAAGTGCATACGGCCTTCATCAAGGTCCCCTGGTCCTTGCCAGCCTAGTCTGCAGCAGTTGTCAGGAGTGCAGTCAGTCAAAAGTGCAGGGCCGAAAGAACTGACAGGCTTCTGGCTCGACAGGGTGCTGGGCTCAGTCTGGTCAGACCCGCTGTTAGATGTTTCCAGAGAATAACTATAGGCTAGACTCAATTAGAGATGACAAATCACATAAGAGGGATAAGTAAATACAGGGCCAAATGAGCAAGGAGTCCAGACGGTGGGGAGAGAGGTTAGAGGCACGCCCAGTGGACAGGAGATTGTCCACAGCCAAGACCTCGTCCCAGCGACGGCAGTGCATGCATGTTCAGGATTGCAGCCTAATCCAGTAAGTCCTTTTTGCTCTGCTGGCACCTTTCCGATTTATTTACATAAAAGCTGTGATGACCAAGATGACAGAGTTACTGACACCCACTCCAGCTAAGCCAATTAAAAGTTCTAAGTCTGTCTTATTGATGGCCAGACCAAAGGGGGGCTCGAGCCCTCAAAAAGTCTCTTGGTGCCTAAGTTCAGGAATACAGAGTTGTTGTTCTGTTGTTTTTGTTTTTGTTTCAAGACAGGGTTTCTCTGTGCAGCCTTGGCTATTCTGGACTCGCTTTGTAGACCAGGCTGGCCTCGAACTCACAGCAATCCTCCTGCCTCTGCCTCCCGAGTGCTGGGATTAAAGGCGTGCGCCACCACCCGGCAGGAATGCAGAGTTTTTAAAGACAAAAAAACACACAGATAGATCAGATTTAGGTGAGGGTCAGAGTAACCTTGAAACGTTCATTCCCGGAAGAGCAGAGCAGTTATTTTAGACACAACTGGCCAATTATTTTGGTTAACATATCTGGACATTGGTCAAGGCCATGGAAGTCATGATTGCTGTGGGGAGGGAGGTGGAGGGGCAGAGAACTGTAAGCAAACACAAAATGGAGTCAGAGTGGGATGTCCTTACCTTAGTCATTTCACTGCCTCCATTTCTTTCGTGACTTTCAAGTCTTGGATCTCGGCTAAGGGGCAAATAACTCCTGGGTCCTGAGGGTAATTAGCACTAATGGAGGCAATTCTTTCATTAACTTTACGAGGCAATTTACTTCACTGGAATGAAGAAAGAGGCAGTTCTGTAGAGCTTAGGCAGCGCAAAGGAGAATGAGAGGTGGCCCCTCTGGTCCAGGGTAAGCATTCACTTGGGGGGAGAGCACGCACAAGCACACATAAAACTGGATTATTATACAGATGGTCTGAGTCATCCAGCAGCTGAGACCTGTGGTACAGGAAAACCAAGTTCCTGTGAGAGCGAAATAAGTTTCTGAGTTATGAGTAATTGTGAGACTAACATTGTAAGAGGCAGAAAAAGGGGATCGATCTATCTATTTCATCCATCCATCCATCCATCTCCCTGAGTGGATCTGGTAGAGGTGAGACAGATCTGGTCGAGGTGAGACAGTGCATTTCTGGCCTTGGTCTGGAACAGGCTTGGCAAGGGAATAGTGAATCCAGACAGATGTCTATCACTCTCCATCACAACTGGTGGGAATTGAACTCAGGACCTCCTGAAGAGCAGCCAGTGCTCTTAACCATTGAGCCATCTCTCCAGCCCCAGAAATGCTTCCTTTTATAAGAAAGCATCAGTCATGGCGTCTCTTTGCAGCAACAGAACAGTGACTAAAACACATGCCATTTGTCCCTCTTAGGATGCCTTCCACAGCATGGGGGCTGTTAAAGTCAGGTTCTGGCCAGGGTGGGCTTGTCAGTTTCCCTTACTTGTACAGCAGTTGCAGCTGTGGCATCCAAACAGGATGGCTAACCTGCGGCCACAGCGGTCAGGTGCTTGGGTAGATAATATTACAAGGCTTGCCTAGGGTCTGAGACAAATTGCCCGCAGCAACGCTCCAAGTCGCATGGATGAAGAGGTGGGATGGTTTGGTGACATCTGGGAGCTAAAGCTGGGCTCAGGTTAGAGTCTGCTGCTTGTTCTCAGAAAGCTTGCTCCTCTGTTTCAGTCGGCTTCAAAGGCTGGTCTCTCCACAGAGACAGAGTACAGGCTCTGCGCTCCCTCATTTAACTTAGGTATACACAGCCTGCAATGGCTGTGCCCCAGGGAATCTCGGGAATCTCAGACCTGCTCCTTGGTTAGGGGGCGGGGATGCCCTCGGGGTAGTGCTGAGGCTCCTCCTACCCTGAGTGGGCTGGAGTGCCAGATAGGAGACTGTTTGGCACAGCTGAGTCTTCTTCTCAGAGAGAGACGCAGTGTCTGCAGCAGCTGGCGCGGGTCCTTCGTGGCTGACAAACAGGCGGCAGCGCTGGCTGCTGCTAACAGAAGACCGTCCACAGGCTGGAGCGGAGTTGAATTAGGGTGCGACCCCCTGAACCCTGCTAAAGTCTTTTTGTAATTTGAACCCTTGAGGTAGCTGTGCCCAGCTTAGCTGACTAGTCTCATTGCACATTCAATCTGTTCATTCGAAGGTAAATACGGGCTGGCTAGCTGGGGAGAATGGGGAAGCAAGCATCCTTAAGGTCCCGGGCCTGTATCGACCTGGTGGTCTGGTGGGCGGAGACTGAGCAAAGTGTAGCGATTTGCAGCAGCTGAGGACACTGGCTATCTCATCAGGTGGCATAGTAAAAGCCACTGAGGAGGAAACTAGGAGGAGAAGTGCAGAGGGGTGAGGTAGGACACGGGTAGAGGGAGGAGGTGGACAGAATGGGGTTGGGCCTGAGCTGCGGAGAGGTGGGGAAGGAAAAGGTGGATTGCAGACAGGGGAACTCCGAAGGCAGCCGGACAGGTGCGGGGAGCTGGTGACAGGAGGTGCCTCCGCCCGCTGGCCCAGGCAGAGCTGACAGGAGCGACCTTACAGCTCCTAGCCCCCCAGCTGCGGAAGGCAGGTCCTTTGTCCCTCAGGAAGGAGCAGGAATTGCGGCACCCAGGACCGGGCGAGCACAGCTTTCCCAGTCCCTGCCAGCTGAAGCAGGCCCGTCCAAGGCCGGGAACGACACCCCCCCACCCCCACCCTACTGCGGAGGCCTGGGCCAGGAGTGTGACTCCACCACCTGACAAACAAAAAAAGACAAACAGCTAAAAGCGGCAGAGGTTGCCACCTACTGGCAGAATCCGGAAAACCAAGCAGAATTTCAATCAGCTCCTTTGGGGGGGGGGGGTGCGCATGAGAAAACCCCCTTTTTGAAAGGGGATGAGACGAAACAGAAAACATCAGCTGGACATTCAAACCGTTTCTCATGAGAGGCAAAACCAGGATACAGGGTCCCCCACCACTGGCGTCCCAACTTAGTCCCAACTGGGGAGAAATTCTAGTCAGAAATTTTCTTTCTAATCCAGGAGAAGGGCCTTGACTCTCCGTTCCTCTTATTGAGAAGGAGGAGGAGGGGGAGGAGAAGGAGGAGGAGGAGGAGGAGGAGGAGGAGGAGGAGGAGGAGGAGGAGGAGGAGGAGGAGGAGGAGGAGGAGGAGGAAACTGCGACCTGTCCCACTTATTCAGAAGGGCCACTCTTCAACCAGAATGAGAACTGAATTCGGTATACAGGCTCACATCCTAAGAGTGCGGGAAGGATTCTGTTTTGGTGCTGGGAGCATGGCAGCCACTCGAGACCTCTTGGGACTCAGTGAGAAAAGTTGGGCCCCAGGGCGTTTGTTGGGGTCGTCTCTCCTGTATCATAACATCTCCCTGGAAAGGGAGGGAGTGAGGCCGAGTCCCACAGAACACGGTGGAATCTCGCCGGGGCCTCCAATATAATGATCCACACAAGACAGATACTGACAACCCTGTTGATTAAGCCAATTAAAGAGCTGTTAAGTCCTTTATCGATGGCCAGACCAAGAGGGGGCTTGAGGCATTGACCGGTCTCTTGGTCTCTCAGTGCTTAAGCTCAGGGATACAGAGTTTTTAAAGGCTAAGCCACAAGATACACCAGGTAGATGAGAGTCAGGGTAACTCTCAGAAACACTTGTTCGAGGAAGATCGTAATGGTTATTTTAGACATGACTTGCCAACTATTTTGGTTAACACCATGGTCAAGGCCATGGTATTGCCAAGGCAGAGGTTGTGAATGTTGTGGGGAGGGAGGTCGGGGTGCTGAGAACTGCCCTAGCAAACCCAACACTGAGCCAGAACAGGATGGCATTACCTTAGTCATTTCAAAGCCACTTTATTCCTTCCAGGGAACGCAGGTACCTCCTTCACTAAGCACTGAGGCGTTCGGAGGCTTGGGGAATCACAACAGCGGGCCTCAGAATGATAAAGCAAGGGGAGAGGGGAAAGCTTGGAGACGGTTAGAGGGAAGAGAGGGGGCTGTCTGCCGCACTACGAGAAACAAGGCTGGAAATGCTTGTCCAGGGAGAGTCCTGAGTAGATGAAGGGGGCTAAGTGGAAGCACTTGGGTGTTCCCTGCCCACCTCTCTCTTCTTGCTCATTCTTTCTTCCCTCTTTTATTATTGAGTACCCCAAGATGAGGTATCTGGGGGTCCATAGGTATCGCTTTATAGCTTTCTTTGCATGTCAGAGGCTGGCTGGGAACAATTACCCCTTCAGGCATTCCAGGACTATTTTTGTAGAATTTCCAAACGCCGCTCACTGGGAAACAGGATTTTCCTCACCTCCCTGGGTCACTGTCAGTCTTTGCAAACGTTGCTGCTTTGGTAACATACTGTTTCAGTCCTTCCTGCAAACACTGACTCATAGTGTGGGACCTATGTTCCCACTGATTGCCCTTATTGATTGACCTGATAGCTGCGGCTGAGGAGCTGCCTCAGGAAATGCTGTCGCCTCAGCTGAAAACTGGGTTAGTGACGCGTGTTGATCTGACCTACACTTGGACGGCACCCTGGACATGGGACTTCTCATCTGTATTGACGCAGTGTGGAAATATGGCTGAGATGTTCTTTGTGGCCATGCAAAAGTCAGAATGCTGGAGAAAATGCCCTTTAAGAACTTTGCGGACCGGGATTTCTGTAGCCTGTTTCTAATCTTCCATTGGAAGGGGACAGACATGGCTATAACTACAGCCTGTAACCACAGCCCTCCAGAGTCTGGAGGCAGGAGGCTTGGGGTGAGATTGTGGCCAGCCTGGACTACACAGCAAGAAATTGTCTCAGACAACAAGCAACAACAAAGAAAAGGAGAGAGAGAGAGAGAGAGAGGTGAATTCTCATGTTTTTTTTTTTTTTTTTTTTTTTTTTTTGTTTCATTGCTACTTCCTCATGAAGGGGAGTGGCCCCTCTTTCCAGGAAGCATTCCTTAGAAAAGGCTCAAGGGGCAGCAGGGGATTGTGGAGGAGAGAGATCACTGGCAGAAGATTTTTTTTGGTGCATCTTAGTCAGGATTTCTATTGCTGTGATACAGCACCATGACCAAAATCGGCTTGCAGAAGGAAGGGTTTATTTCACCGTACAGCTTGTAGTCCATCACCCAGGGACGTCCAGGCGGGACCGTGGAGGCAGGAAGTGAAGCAGAGGCCAGGGCGGAACACTACTTACTGGCATGCTCCCCGTGGCCTGCTCTGCTGCGGACCACCAGTCCAGGGGTGGCACTGCCCACAGTAAGCAGCGCACTCCCACATCGATGTGGGTTCATTTTCTTTTTCTTTTTTTCAGGTTTTAAAACTTTTTATTTGCATATTAAAAAATTGTGCATTCCAATAATTAAAATCGTTTGAAATAAAAAATGGTACTCTGATTAAACTGCATTTTACGTCCTGCAGGACACCTTGGACCATCTTGAATTTTACTCTATATTTCACTATCTCCTACCCAGCTTTTTCCTTCACCAACATGCAAATTCTTTCCCCTCTCTGCCAGCCAGACCAGCAGATGGGTGGGAGAGGCCTTCCTGGTCAGTAGTTCTGATTCTTTGATGTGAAAAGGGCAGCACAGTCATTTAAACTTGATCCAACCTCTTTGCATCTTACAAAGTTAAACAGCTAAAAGAAGTAAAATAAGAAGGCAGTGCTTGTGGAATGTACAGTGCATATCGGCGGCGCTCACCTCATTACGATTCGCCAGCTTGCTTCTCCTGTTCAATCGTTTCTTTTGAGGCAGAGGATTTTTCTCTTGCGTTTCTGTCTTCTTCAGTTTCGACTTATCGAATTTCTCGATCTCAGCCATATTGGGCTTGTCAGACATGGTTGCCGGAAGGAGCCGAGTGAGGTTCACGAACAAGGAGAGTCCGATCTGCTCAGAGGCTGCTGCCGATTGTCCGTGGTTCATTTTCAATCAAGAAAATGCACCACAGACGACAAGTGTGCCCACAGGGGGATGGGAGCGGGTTTTTTTTTTTTTTTTTCCTTTTCCATGAAGATCCCTTAACTAAAAGGATTCTAACTTGTGTCAAATTGGCACAAGCCCTGTTAGGGTGTGCTGTGTAGCACTCAGGAAGGGGCGGGGTGTGCTGTTCAGGACACAAGAAGGGGTCAGAGTCTTTTCAGGATGGCATGAAGATGAGCCTGTATTTGGGCTGTCTTTCCGTTTCTGCAGAAGCCCCAGGCACTTTCCTGTTGTTTGGGCCCGAGAAATGCCTGTTTTATCTGTTAGCTCTATAAAGACCCGAATGTTTGGGATTGTGGACCCTCTCCCTAGTTGAGTTGTAAAATAATATTGCAGTTTAAACCTCCCTGCTTTAGCTAAAATTTCCCATGTTCCAGTTTGTATCGGGGCCATGTTTCTGCACAAAAACGGACCAGGAGCTGGGCAGTGGTGGCACATGTCTTCAATCCCAGCACTAGGGAGGCAAAGGCAGACACGAATCCTTGAGCTCAAGGTCTGTAGAGTAAATTCCAGGACATCCAGGGCCACATAGAGAAACCCTGTCTTGGAAAAAAGAAAAGAAAAGAAAAAAGAAAAGAAAAGGAAAACAAAGAGGACAGGGCCTTTTCTGAGCCGAGTCTGCAGTGCCTGAGTACATATCTCAAAAGGACGAGGAGATGGGCAGTTCCCAGGGTCCGGGAAGATCTACGATGGGGAACCACCGAGGTCTGGAGACCCTGCGGCGTGTTGTTGACTTGTCTCTGAGTTCCTATTGCAGGAAGCGGTCATGTCCGGATACCTGAGTCTTCACCGCCTTCCAGATCATGGATCAGGCACCCTGTCCTATCTCTGGCAGAGATTATTCCAAGGCCAGAGCGTAAAACCTGAACAGAACACTTCTGTGTCCCTGAGCACTCCCAACACGGAGCTTAGAGAAGACAAGCCCTTTATCTTTTTAGAACTGTAGCCACTGAATGCAATTGCTGTTCCTTCTTGCCAACCTCTCCCCTCCAAATAAATATTGGCTGTGAAGCATTAGGCAGCCTGGCTTTTCTTGTAGCATACGCAGGTATACACAGGTACTTTAGAGATTATAGTTCTTACCACGTGAGGGACCAGGGACCTTTTTTTGTTTTTGAGACAAGATCTCACTGTGTAGCTCTAGCTAGCCTGAAACTTGCTATGTAGACCAGACTGGCCTCGGTTTCCCAGAGATCTGCTCGCCTCTGCCTCCTCAGTGCACCCTCATGCACATGTGTGATACTGACTTTATAAAAGTCAACATAATTTATGAATTTTAAAAAATGACTTAAAATGCTTGATATTTTAATGGAAGTGTTAAAGTCTAGAAAAGCTATTGATATTTTCAAAACACTCATTTGTTTTGCTTGTTTGTTTGTTTTTGTTTTTTTGTTTTTGTTTTTGTTTTTGTTTTTTTTTTTTGGTTTTTCGAGACAGAATGTCTTTGTGTAGCCTTGGCTATCCTAGACTCACTTTTGTAGACTAGGCTGGCCTCAAACTCACAGCGATCTTCCTGCCTCTGCCTGCCTCTGCCTCCCGAGTGCTGGGAGTAAAGACGTGTGCCACCACGCCCGGCCACCCGTTTGTTTTTTATCTGTACAAGACAGCTCTATTTACCACATATTTCCTCCCTCCTTGCTGGAACTCGGCTCTATCACTAAGAAATGCTAAGCTCCTTTAGTGTGAGAAGGTATATGACACATCAATGCCCTGAATTCTTCCTTTTTAGTCTGTCATGCATTGTAAAATTAGACACACATACACACACACACACACACACACACACACACACGCATACACGTTATTGCATATAAAATGTTAAATGCATAAATTGACATGTATAAACTTTGATTAAATCATTGTAAATATTGCAAGTATTTCTGTTATAACACTTGTAATATCTGTAATAAGATTCTATAGTATGTGTGGAAGAAAACAGTGTGTTTACTCCACCTTTGATGAGTGCCAGGCCCTCAGGCTGGTCTTGCTTCAGCTCAGATCTTATGGCGATGCCTGTCCATTCTCTTCAAGCCCGTGCGGTGTAAGCAGATGGCTTTCTAGTGAGTGAATCGTGACACAGAGCGTTTATGACTATCCTTCCATCCCACCTGATCTTCTGTTTCATTGGCAGCATTCTTGCAAGAATGGATGGAATCTCTCAAGGTTTGTAAGAAGATCAGAGATATGGAAAATCTTTTCATTTACCTGTTACTTTGACTTAAGAGCTAAACTGCAGGGAAAGTCCTCAGATGCCCTCTGAACTTCATACGTGGCCTTAGTTCAGGAATCAAATTCAGCTTCTGGCACTTAGTTACCTGACCCAGTGACCAAAACAATTAAATACAAGTAAGGAGCTGTTCCCTTGGACATCTGGGCGCAGTCCCAGGCTCACCCATGAGTCCCTACGAAGGAAGCTCTTTCCTCCACCAGCGCCTGGAAGCTGGAGGGTTAACAGTTGGCCCAGTAGCCCCTTTTCCTCCCATATGTGAGAGCAAGTAAGTCACAAATTAGGGAATAAATCAGGATATTGTTTTGTGAAGACAAAACTTTCAGAGAAAACAGTTTGTCTGACTGCAAAATAGTTCTTCCTTATGTGCCAGGATAAACTACTTATGTATGAAAGAAACAAAGATAAAACTGTTCAGTTTTGTTCACATAGTCCCTTTTCCTCAAATTCATGTCTATAGATCTATTTACAGAGAAAAAATCTTATCTGAAATGAAATAATTTGTCTGGTCTGGAATGCAGGCAGGTGAATACATGCAGGCACAAAACTCAGCTGTGCTAAGATGTGGGTTTTCTTCTCGTGTCTGTCACTAGTTAGGCATACGTTTCAGTTTCATTAGTCATTTTTTTTCAAACAGTTTGAGGATCTAGAAGCATTCAGCTTTCCACCTCTGTTTTTCTTCCCATCGCTTAGGGGCTACTTAATATTCCAGGTGTTTAAACCAGTGTGTGTGTGTGTGTGTGTGTGTGTGTGTGTGTGTGTGTGTGTGTGTCCTGATTTTTCCTTTGCTGGAAGCTACTGCTGCTAATGCTCAACCTTGGTGGTGTGCGTGGCTGAAGTAACTCTGTATCAGACACTCAGAGAATTGAAGAGAAGACAAGAGAGGAGAAGTGAAGAGAGGATCGCCAATCTGGCTTTCACTGACTGCTTGACTACCTTTTTTTTTCTCATTCAATCAGTCTCACTGTAGAAAAAAATGTTTCAAGGTGCACGCAAACCATGCGATGTCCCTTTGAGAAACTTCCAGTAACCAAAAGTCTCACCGTCTTTGAGAGGCTTCCAGTATTTGAAGGCCACTTGATGTATTTGTATGATTTCCTTAAAACCGTAAAGGTCTCTTGGTAGTCGTCATAAGGCACAAGGCACCATGATTTAGGGGAAAGGGCCAAGTTAACTGCTGGCTTCTGCACAAACAGTCTAGACCTGGGGCTCCATGATGCTGCTACAAGGATAAGGCTCCCGGCTGGTAGGCCTGCGTCTCGGCTGGTAGGCCTGCGTAGGTAGAGTTTACATCAGGTAGGGAGTGCAGACCGGCAATGCCTATATTTTGACTCCTTGACAGCTGGCAGACAAAAAAGTTCCCAGTTCCTTTCTGGTTTGTTTGTTTTGGATTCTGGGACTGATGCAGAAGTCTTGTGCTTGCTGCCAAGTGCTGTACCAACTCTGGGTTCCCAGGTGAGCTGTGTGCGGACAATCAATCTCAGTTGTCCTATTTATGTGCATGCTATCAGGTGATGTTTGTCTGGCCCACAGAATGGCCAAGAGTGGCGACAGCATAAAAGGCATGACTGGCAATTTTCCCGGGAGCTGCCGGAGCTGCTGCAGTTCTCTGCTTTTCCTGGGCCAGGTTAAGGGGAAAAGTAGTCAAATCCTGGTTGGAGCTGCCCAGTGGGGGAGGACAGAGCCAGTAGTCAAGCCAACTTAAGGTTCTTGGAACCCTTTCTAACCGAGGTTTTGCCTAATTGCAGTGAGGTCATTTTTCTTTGAGAGGATGTCTGATTTCTGTACCCTCCATATCTGGTTGCAATCCTTGTTCTAAGAATCTCCTGTCTCAGAATGTTGTGTAAAACCTGCTCCCCAAGGGGTCCCACTCAAACTAAGGCACCAGCCAAGGACAATACAGGTGGTAAACTTTAAACCCCTACCCAGATCTAACCAATGGACAGAACATTCTCCACAGTTGAGTGGAGGGTGGGGTATGACTTTCACACGAACTCTGGTGCCTCATATTTGACCATGTTCCCTGGAGGGGGAGGCCTGGTGGCACTCAGAGGAAGGACAGCAGGTTACCAAGAAGAGACTTGATACCCTATGAGCATATACAGGGGGAGGAAATCCCCCCCTCAGGAACAGTCATAGGGGAGGGGGATAAGGGGAAAATGGGAGGGAGGGAAGAATGGGAGGATACAAGGGATGGGATAACCATTGAGATGTAACAAGAATAAATTAATAAAAAAATTAAAAAAACCCTGCTCCCCAATTGTCCCCTGATGTGCCAATAAAGCAGCTGACAGCCAATCACTGAGCAGATGAGAGAACAGGGCTGGACTTCTGCCAGCCAGAGGAGGAGGGGTTAAAGGAGGAAAGAGAGGGGACTGAGGCATGGGAGATGCCCAGGAGAGAGAGAGAGAGAGAGAGAGAGAGAGAGAGAGAGAGAGAGAGAGAGAGAGAGAGAGAGAGAGAGCTCAGCAGGGGAGGCCACAAAGTGCAAGTTTCTCTGGGATGCGCACTAGAAGGAAACCAGATTAGCCTAGAGGGCTAAGAATCAGTTCTTGTGCTGTGAAGCTTGTTAAAATAATGTAAATGAGTCTCAATTATTTGTGTGAGAGCTGGGTTAAGAGAGAAACTGAGAAACAAACACAGCTTTATAACGATAACTTTAACAGACGTCTTATAGAATGATTCTTCCCAGCACTGGGGAGGCAGAGGCAGGCAGCTCATTATGAGTTCAAGGCCAGCCTCATCTACAAAGGGAATCCAGGACAGGCAAGATAACACAGTGAAACACTGTCTTGAAAAACGTAATAAAAAAAAGGAATGATTCTAATAGACAGTTGGTACCCCACCTCTAGCACGTCTTTGGGGGTTCTGGTTTTCCCACCTGTTGGCCGAGGAATTATTCTTCCTCTATGAAATCAGCCTGATGGTTTCTTACAGCTGTAATGTACTGCATTGCTTCTACAAGAGAGTCCAGGAGGCCGAACAAGAGAAGATAGGGGTGTCTTGGGATGCTCTTTGGCTGGTTTGCCTCTTAATGGTCACTAGAGGAAGAAATAAGGACACCAAGAATAGCCAAGGCTGAACCGTGGTTTTCAAAAGGTGTATCTTATTCCGATAATCACCCAGAAGAAACTGAAAGTAATAGAAATTTAAGTATCAGGGTAAAAGAGAAAAGGTCTTATATAGACCTTTTGAAAATGGTGAAAGACAAAATGCGAATATAAACCTATAGTCTACTCTGACTCTATTTATATAAGTGGCCAGGGAACTGCACATAACTCAAGGCCCAGTGCTCTCCCTGTCCCTTGCTGGGTACAAGCTTATTTTTATATCCTTTTTGAGAAAGACTTCTTGTTTCTTACACCTGTGTTTGTGTTATAACACACTCTATGTACCTATGTTTCTAAATTTGTAATTTCACCATTGATAATTATGAAAATAATTATTATTTTTATTTATTATTTTTTAAAGATTTAATTGTGTATTTGTGTGCATGTGCACGCATGTGTGTGTGCATGTGTGTGCGTGCATGTGTGAGTGTGCGTGTGTGTACGTGTGTGTGCGTGTGTGTGCGTGTATGTGTCTGTGACAGAAGAGAGCATCAACTTCTTTGGAGCTGGAGTTATAGGCAGTTGTGAGCCCTCATCCTACTCAGCCTAATTCACTTCCCCACTGTCCTTGTATGGCCTGACCAGCTCCCGTTCCCTCTCCACCAACCTCCAAATATTGGACAAATTTCCATAGGCTCAATGGTTCTTTTGACCAACAGAGATTTATTTCTTACCATCCTGGAAGCTGAGAGGACCAAGATGAAGACGCCACAGATTTGGTGTTGAGTGTTCATTGTCTTAGCTTTATCGGGTCCTTATTAAGTACCAGGAGGAAACATTCTTTAGGACTTATTGCTTATGAGGACTTTAATCTCATTCATGAGAGCGAAGCTACCAGGCGCGTCACTTTCTAAGATCATCACCTTGATGACTAGAACTCAGTGGACCGGAGGATGCCAGTGGAAGTCAGTATAGTAGGTGAAATAACTACTCGTGTTTGGTTTTGTTCCTTGTTCTTAATCTGAGCTGAATATCATTACGGAATGTTATCGTCAGAATAGGGAGGGGTCATACATTACAGGAAACCTTAGAAATTGATTGATAAAAGCCTCCTTTGCTGTAACAAAATACCACATATGGAGTGGTATAGAAACAGGGTAATTTTATTTTTCATAGGACTAGAGGGTAAGACATGTAAGACCTGGGTTTTGGGAAATTCAAATTATTGTGTAAGGGTTATTGACCCTACTGTGTCCTCACATGGTGGACAGATGATAGTTCTCTTTCCCTGATCTCTTTTATAAGGGTTATCAATGAAGCACTGCCCTTATGACCTAGCACCTTACAGAAGCCCCAGTTCCTGATGCCATCACATCGACACATCCCAACAAATGGACATTTTAGCTTCAGAAATATCTAATTTATAATAAGAAGATAGACTTAAGAACCTGAGTCACATAGAAGATCTTAGCAGCACAGGA
This sequence comes from Acomys russatus, assembly GCF_903995435.1. Taxonomy (NCBI): domain Eukaryota; kingdom Metazoa; phylum Chordata; class Mammalia; order Rodentia; family Muridae; genus Acomys; species Acomys russatus. The sequence continues at coordinate 76,099,154 of NC_067139.1, forward strand.
AGTGAAAGGAGTTTATAAAATCTAGAGGTGTTATAGCTTTTAATACAAAGTTTTTTTAAAAAAATGTTTTCCTGTGCAACCAGACTGGAGTCTATTCCAACCACTTAAGCAAAGAAAGACTGAGTCTAATTGGAAACACGAGAGACCGACATTTTAACACTTTCAGACAACACAAAGCAAGGCTGAGCCTATAATGGCCTCCTCTCTCTCTCTTTTTTCAACATTTAGAGAGTTACATTAAAGCCAGAAATTGGGGGTTTAATAGGCAGACCAGGGGTAAAACAAGAAGCATCCTTGTTGCTGGATCTCTGACACATTGATAAGCATGTAAAAGAGTAAAAACAGACTAAGGTTCAGACTGTTTTACAACAGAACGCCCGATTGCACCTATTCCAGTCATTAACTGCTAGGAGAAGCACTCTCTCAAGGAAGGTACTTACGGTGTCTATACGTAGGAAGACATTGACAAGACGATTGTCCAAGTTAAATGAGAAAGTGAGGTGAGCGGCTAGTAACGGTCGAGAGGAGCAGCTTAATCTTTTATTTCACCTTTCATCTTACAAGGAGAATTTCCTCTAAATCTAGGCATCACTATTATCAATTGTGATATTGCGACGATTGATACCCAGTCATCTGCACTCCCACCATCCCAAGGCCAACAAGCTTCAGAAGGTGGGCTTCTGGAAAGTTCTTGGAGATTCTCTAGGAATGGACCCCACAGGTTTGTATATTTGAATGGTTAGTCATTAGGGATTGGCACTATTTGAAAGGATTAGAAGGGTTAGGAAGTGTGTCCCTGTTGAAGGAAGTGTTTCACTGGGGAGTGGGCTTTGAGGTTTCAAAAACCTGTGCCAGGCTCAGTTTCTCTGACTATATATGAGGATGTGGAGCTCTCAGCTACCTCGCCAGCACCCTCTGCCTGCATGCCGCCATGTTTCCTGCCATGATGATTAGGGGCTAACCCCAGCTATCCCGCAACCAAATGCTTTCTTTTAAAAAATTTTTTTAAATTTAATTAATTTATTCAGATTACAGCTCAGTTGTTGTCCCATCACTTGTATCCTCCTATTCCTCCCTCCCTCCCGCTTTCACCCTATTCCTCCCTCCCTCCCGCTTTCACCCTATTCCCTTCTCCTGGGTCTGTGACCGAGGGGCACCTCCTCCCCCACTGTATGGTCATAGGCCATCAAGTCTCATCTTGGTAGCCTGCTTATTCTTTCTTTGCAGTTGCCTTGGTCCTGGTGTCTCTTCACAACAGCAGAACACGAACCAAGACACCATCCTTACCTGGTACTCTTGGATCTTTCATCCAGAATATCCTTTCCTCTTTGGGACACTCTATTCACTAAATTAATCACAAGGATTATTGAGACCAGGCTGTGGCCTACTCCACATTCTCTGCAGTCTATAAAATCTGTGGCTTTTTACAAGCAACTTTTGACTCCACTTTGGGGAGGAAGGACAACTGCAGCCCCCAAGTGGACACAGAAACTGTAGCATCTGTCAGGCACCACTGGCTCCAGTTTGCTTTTTCTGTTGTTGTGATAAAACATTCTGACCAAAAGCAACATTAGAAGGAAAGAGTTTATTTGGATTATAGTTTCAGGTACCAGTCCATCACTGAGGGGAGTCAGGATAGGAGGCAGATGCTGCTTGCTCTCTTCCTCTGTGTTCCTCTCTGCTAGCTTTCACTTGCCTAGGGATGGGGCCACCTAAAGTGGGATGGATCCTCACACATCAATTATCAGTTACAACAGTTCCTCACAGACACGGCAACTGGCCAATCTAATCTTATGGAGGCATTTCTTCCATTGAGGTTGTCTCTTGACGGGAGGCTCTAGTTTGCGTCAAGTAAAAATATAAAATAAAAACTAACTAGAGTACCAGACACCCAGAACAGATTGATAAATGACCTATTATTGGGAATAGAGAAGGGGCCACCATATAAGTTTATTGGTGTGTGTCTCAAGGACTGGCAAGTAGAGGTGTCTTAGTCAATGTTTTATTGCTGTGAAGAGACACCTTGACCACAGCAACTCGTATAAAGGAAATCACTTAATTGGGGCTTATTCATAGTTTCAGAGCTTTAGTCCACTGTCATCATGGTGGGAAGCGTGGTGGCACGCAGGCAGACACGGTCCTGGAGAAGGAGCTGAGAGTGCTACATCTGGATCCACAGGCAGCATGAAGAGAGAGTGACACTGGGACTGGTTTGGGTTTTTTTGAAACCTCAAAGCCCCCCTCCCCCAGTGATACATTTTCTCCAACAAGGCCACACCTCCTAATCCATCTCAAGCAGTGCCACTTCCTGATGACCAAGTATTAAATCTATGAGCATGTGGGGGGCATTCTCACTCAAAGCTCTACAAGAAGAGACTTTCTGGCTGTTTCTGAAGCTTCAGATCAGCTTGGTCCCCTCCTGTTTATGCGGCCTGCCTGTCTAGCCGCCTGGCCACCCATCTGGACCAGTACTTGAACCTGCTGTTTTCTGCTTTCACCTCACATCTAAACTGCAGCTTGGAATTCAAATCCTGACTCTAGCAGCTCCTTCCTGGCCCTGGTCTGGCTCCTTATCTCATCACTACAGACTCTCTCGACCCACTTTTGAAACCTCTTGAACTCCAGTGCAATCTCTTTAAATTGTATTTATTTTGTAACCCAAATATGTCTTTACTGTGTGACATGCGGTGTGAGAGTTGACATTAGTAAGTGAGATTTAAATATGAGTAACTGCATTTGCCTTGGCCAGGTTTGTTGTTACTCACTAGGCTCTGATCTTGTAGAGACACACAAACATGTTTGTTTATGCTATTGTCATACTGTCACATCCACAAGAGGATTTATTATGCAAATCATGCCACCAAATTGAATAGTTCTGCTTCCTTGAAATATCTAGGGCATACTCTACTAATAATGACTCATAAATAATTTCAACATTGACTTGCAGGTACTCTCCAGCCCAAGTTTAAGCGCAAACTGAGTAGTTCCAGTTATGTCAAAAGTCAGTCACGCTGGCAGGCAGTGTCATGAGGACTGAACTCATGGCAGTTAGATCTGACCCATCTGCATCGCCAGCCAAATGCACACAACACTCTCTAAAGGCAGATGCGAAGAGATGCCTAAGCAGAAAGAACTAAGAAGCCTAATAAAGACCCACTGTATTTTCTGCCGCTAATAAAAACTTCTCATCTTTTTAATTGAAAGTTGCCAAGAGTTCACCATCCCAGGGCCATAAGGAAAGAGCCGTTCTTGCTTGAACTAGGAATTGATGCTAATTGCTATGTTGTGATACAATTACATTAGGACTCAGGTGGCATTGGATTGCATATGTTAAAAGGACAATCGCCAACACGTCCCACTTTAGACCCCAGCTGCCAGTGCAGTGTGCAGGCCACATGTTTCTGACCAACTGGGCACAAGGTCAGAGGGTTGACACAAACTCCTCTTGCTTGATAATTTTTAAAAGCATGGCTCATGTCCTTTACAATTAAGGAGGATGCAATACTCACAATTATACTTTTATTACCAAGGACTCAAACCAGGACCAGCCAAATGAGTCAGGCTGGGGAGTCACCAAACAGAGCTCTCTTAGGCGTACCACCCTCCTGCAGCTTGCTGTGGTCTCCAGCTGGGACGAGCACCTGAGCTCTCATAGCTAAAGCTTGTTATTGGGGCTCAGTCATGTGACTGAGTTAGGTCAGCACCCTCCCACACTAGAGAGAGCAAGCTGGTTCAAATCCCTAGACATTAATCACATGGCTGATCTTTCTGGCGAGTGATTGGCTCTCATCCTGAGTCATCTTATGTCATCCCATTAACTGAAGTATGATTCAAAAGGCTCATCAATAATAGAAACAGTAAAGTGTTCCTATTACTCAGGGAATTCTAAGTATTTAGATGACCTTTGGGAATCAGAGACAAAGGCCAGTAACACCTTCTATTATACGATAGGTCACCCATTCTTTCTACAAGGGGCAGCCGGTATAGGGAAGGCATTGGTGAGTTTGAGTTAAACTTCCCAATATACTTGGCCATCAATATCAGTCTTCTAATCACTCCCCCCTCATCTCACCTGCTATATCAATGTCCAGCAGTATAACCTGAAAAACAAAAGCCAAATGATACTTGTTCATTATTAGAGTTCCGTTCAGACATTAGTAATCAACCCGGCATCATATCACATGAACAAAATGTGTCCCAGAGCAAGGCATCCAAGGGTCTCAGGTCTCCACTCGGGCAGATCAGGTTTCAGAAGCAGGAAAGATCTTAGCGTTCGGTGGCCTCTCCCTCAAGCATCTGGGGGACGTGAGCTGGGATGCAGCGCTGCGGCTTGCTCTGAGCCTCTTTCAAAGCATTAATGTGATATTGAGTTTTCCTCACTGTACAACCCCTTTATTTATTCCATTACTCTCAGCTCTGCCTTGGCCGTCTTGGACACAGCAGGTTGACCCCCTACGCTGATTTAGAGTGCAGGCAGCAGCACCACGCAGCCGCCTCCCGTCGCACGGGCATCAGGATTTATTTGCTCTCTATGGTGTTGGGCAGTTGCATTTGTGGCCAGTGGTAGCAAATCCAAACTCAATTTCATCTTTGGTATCATTAAGATTTTATTACTTATTGATTATTGCATGACCTAAACAGAATTGACAGTACTTACGCATTTACTTTATAATTGCAGATCTATGTGCGTCTTTTGATAGCACTCCACTTAGGTTCAAAATAGTCAATCCTTATTTGCCGTCTTGGAAAAAAAAAATCAATAACGTACCTGATTGGTTCGTCTCTAGAGCTTTATTGAGACAGTCTCCTGCAGCTCTTGAGTCTCAGCTAGGACTTGTGGTTCTGTTATCATGAAACATGTAGATGACTGTCCCTTTGTCACCTTCTAAAGGTGAATTCTAAAACAGTCCCTTCTATCAACTTGCTGCTTCAGGGGGGAAAGGCACCCAATTTCCAAACAGAAGCTGTAATCTTGCTTTGAGGTATGATCTAATTTGTTCAAAGGTGGTTAAATTCTTTGTTTTTGAAGGAGTATAAATTATTTTAAAACCTCCCCAAGCTGACAATAAGTAATAGTTAAAAGATTCCTGGGCCTTACTGCTACCACATGTAATGTGTTTCCAATTTTTCTGAAATTTCTCTGCCACCACATGATCTAACAAAGCCATGGAAAGCCAAACCATTTCCCTCGTATCCTGGATTGCCCGCTCATCTTAAGAGCACATATTTTGTGTTTTTATTTTTTACTTGACAGATCCAGACAGGTCCTTAATGCTTAATTCAATTTCTTGAGATTTTTCAAACAGCAGTTGCTTACTATGGTCTCTTCACTCAGTGACCAGACCTGCTGGCCTTGCCTGAGGGTCAGCAGATCGCTGCGTCGGTTTAGCTGGGTTGGCTGTTGCTTTGTGAGGCGGTGCATGCTTGCAGTTCCAGCCCAAGGATGAAGACAGATCCCCGAGGCTCACTGCTTAGCTCTCCCAGCCTAATGGGTGAGCTCCAGGGTCAGTGGGAGACTCTGTTTGCAAAAGCGTGGTGGACCGTTCCCAACGAACTGCACCTGAGGTGGGCCCGAATGTTCCATTTAAGGATGAATACTTGATTGCCATCTTTTCTTGACAATTTGAACAATTATGAGCCTATAGCATTGACTGATTCCCACTGCAAAGAGAAGCCTCTGGACAAGGACTGAGAGCATCTCTAGTCTTCGCTTATGTCTTCACCTAGACCCCTGCTTTCCCTCAGTACTTCAGTGTAGGGCTCATGGTGACGCCTTGGATCCACCTGGAGTTGACTTTTGTGTGGGGTGTATCTAGTTTCATTCTCCTGCATGTAGACATCCCATCTCCCCAACACCATTGGTTGAGGGTGCTGTCTTTTCTCCAACACATAGTTTTGGAATCTTTGTCAGATGTCAAGTGGCTGTAGTTTCTAGGCTTTGCGCCTGGCTCCTGTATTCTGTTCCTTTGATCTATGTGTCTGTGTGCTAATACAATGTGTCTCTTTAGTATAACCTGAAGTCAGGAGCGGTGGTTCCTCCTGTAGTATTTGTTTTTGCTCAGGATTACTGTAGCTATCTGGGTCTTGGTTTGGTTTGGTTTGCTTCCATGCAAATTTTAAGAATTTTTTCCTATTTTATTATTATTATTGTTCTTTTTGTTTGTTTTGAGACGGGGTTTCTCTGTGTAGCCTTGGCTGTTCTGGGCTTACTGAGAGATCTGCCTGCCTCTGCCTCCCAAGTCCTGCGATTAAAGGCATGAGTCACCACTGCCCGGCTCTATTTGTTTTTTTTTCCTCCCCCCCCTGCCCCCACCAAGATAAAGTTTCTCTTTGTAGCCTTGGCTGACCTTGACTTGCTTTGTTGACCAGGCTGGCCTAGAACTCACAGACATCTGTCTGCCTCTGCCTCCCTGGGTGCTGGGATTAAGAGTATGTGCAATCCCCGATGCCGACTGTTATTTCTTCTGTTTCTACAAAGGATGCCACTGGAACTTTATTAGCACTGCAGGAAACTGTAGAATGTTTTTGGCAGAATCGCTAGTTTTACAATGTTGATCCTTCTAAATCATGGTCGTGGGTAAGTTTTCCACTTTCAAATGTCTATTCAGTTTCTTTCTTTGGTGTTTTTGTAGAGGTATCGGCCAGCTTTATTCCCAAGTACTTTATTATTATTTTTGAGGCCCTCATGAATAGAGTTGTTTCTATGGTGTCTTTCTCAGTATGTGTGCCACTGGTATATAGAAAGTCTACTGGGTTTTGTATGTTGATTTAGTATCTTCTGCTTTGCTGAAAGTGTTGATCCTAAGAGTTTTCTGGCAGACTTTTCTGGCCAGGGGCGGGGCTTCCTCCAGACATCTTGGTTCTCTCGCTGCTTTTCTCTCTCTTCCTGCATTGCCCCCACCTCTGCTTTCTCTCTCCTTTCTCTTTGCCCAGGCACTCCTGCCACTTTAGTGAACCCACCAAGAGTCTCGCCGCCCCCCCCCCACCCCCAGAAACCTGCGCTTATAAACTCTAATCTGGTTTGAATTGGCTCATTTTCTAGGGCGGAAGAATACCTACCGTCTCTCTCACGCAATTTGCCTCGAAATGGGCAGGGACTTTGCATTCTTCAGCATTCCTATCCACGGAGGCTTCTAGAGACACACCCAAACTACTGCATCTCTTCAGGACACACCTAACTGCATCTGACAAATGCGATATCCATTTAGGTTTTTATATTTTGCTAATGACTAGGCTTTCTATGTACAATAACAAAATATCCTGTAACATAGCCACACTTGAGTTTTTCCCTTCAAGACAGAATTTCTTTGTGCAGTCCTGGCTGTCCTGGAACTGTCTGTAAACCAGTCTGCAGATTCATCTGCCTCTGCACACCCACCCTCCCTCCCTCCTTCCGTCCCTCCCTCTCTCCCTCCCTCCCTTCCCCCTCTCTTTCTTTTGTTCATTCGTTTTTTTTTTGTTGTTGTTGTTTGCTTTGAGACTGGGTCTGTCTATGTAGCCCTGGCTGTCCTGGAACTTGCTCTGTAGACCAGGCTGGCCTTGAACTCACAGAGATCCACCTGCCTCTGCCTCCTGAATGCTGGCACTAAAGGAGTGCTCCACCACACCCAGCTTCCTCTAGCACTGTTAAGCAGCCCAAGCCACCTGCTTAGGCATGGCCCTGCTCACTCAGGGCTGGGCCCTCATATACCATTTGGAAATTAAGAAAGACATGCCCACAGCCCGATCTCTTCCAGACCCTGTCAGATAACTGTGAGTTATGCCAAGTTGACAGCTGAGGCTAACTAGGAGAAAACCCATGATCCAAGGGTTAAGAGAGGCTGAAAAATGAATTTTTTTCTCTCTCTCTCCACAGTGAAGCCTGGCACCATAGCTTGCTGGTAGTTCATGGATCAGTCTTCTCAGCTTTGTGGCGCAGTGAAATGTCTGTCACTGGATCTGAGGAACTTGCACTTTCTTCTGCCTTCGGTCTCAGTACCTGGATATAGGGCTGAAAATTTTCCTTGCTAGCCAAAACTATAATGACGTTCAATAACATGGAGGCGTCTTCCTTCGAGCACTTGGGTCTCTCAACAAAGTATGAATTGCAATAATTTATCCATGAATAAAGAGTTTGTTGCCCTTCTTGCTAAAGGACAGGCTGCTGCTTTGGTTTTGGGCCTATTATTATTTTTTTTTTTTTTTGTGACTACAATAATTCACAATCTAAATACAAGTCGCAGCTCGAGGCTTTCCTGACCGTAGCCATTGGCAGTGGAGCCACACTGAGCCCTTTTCTGTGACAGGAGCCGTGGCAGAATGTCTTTGAAAGACACCCAGAGAAGTAGAGAACCCAGGTGTGTGTCCCCTCGTACCTGCCCGGCCATCCTTGCTTCCTGCCTTCCTTTAACCTTCAGTCTGCACACACTTACCTGAGGCTCCTACAGAACAGTGGTTAGTGTTGCTTTGCCTTCATTCCCTTTCTCTTTGCCTTTCCTGCCCCACACTCACCTCTTTCCCACATGTCGCCCTGGTTGTGGGTTAGTCACCAGAGAAAACTGCTTAGACATGGATTTACGCCAATAGAAAGGCTTTCTTAGGTAGCTGGTGGCTACACTGGGTGTTCTGGGTCCCAACGTAGCCCTGAGCCTTTTCCAGGCTGAGCTTTTAAGCACAAAAACCATGTTCTGGGCTGACATACTTTAGTTAACAAGAACAGTTAGTCAGAAGCAGAACCACAGAAGCCAAAGAGCCAGCTTTGTACATTTTGAGTCTTTTTCAGAGTGATGAATTTTGACATATTAGGTCTTTGTTTTCATTTATGGCAAGTGGTGCTGTTTACATGGCTGAGTTTTACAGTCCGAGTGGCACTTCCATCATGGAGTCAGTTGTGCTAAGATCTGGGGCCCTGTTATACAACTCTGCCCGCCTGCAACAGCATCTGGACCATCTCCCCTCACCCACTGCAAATCTAAATGTGTGTATCCTTTCAGATTTCATATAGTGAAATCTTATTCCCAAGAAAACAGAATTAGGAATTAAAGTCCTCGGGGACTAATTAGGTCATGCATCAGAGTCCCTGTGGATGGGATTAGAGCCCTTGTGAGAGGTGCCTGAGCCATGCTTAGAACATAGATCTTGCGTAACACACATGCAAGCATGCACACGCACACAAGCCAGGAAACGGGTCTCTTTCAGGTGCCGGCCCTGCTGATGCCTCGGTTATAGACTTTGCAGCCTCTCAATTTACAGAAACAGTTTCCATCTTGCAGTCACCCAGTCCATGGTGGTTTGTTGTGGTAGCTTGCGTTAGTTACTCTGATCAAAACATCTGATAGAAGCAAGGTGTGGGAGGGAAGATTTTTTTTGGCTTGGGATTCCACCTCCTCTTAGAGAGGAAGGTTTGGATGCAGGCTCAGTCTGTGGCAGTGAGGCATATGCGTCAGGCTTGGTATCTGTCATCAGAACGAGGGGGCAGGCCAACAGTGGCCTTCAGAGGCCCATCCCCAATGACCCACGTTCACCAACTACCCCATAGTCTTCCAAAACAGCACTACCAGACACGCAGCAAGCGTTCACTACCTGGGCCTGTGGCGGCATTTCAGGGTTTATCCCAAACACAGCCTGAGCAGGCTAGATCACTGGCTCCAGCTGGCAAGGGACTCTACCAGTGCTTTGTCATGCAGGCCACACACGTTGGCACCTGCAGATCCATCTGCCATAGCCCTTCTCAGAGCCTTCTGTTGGTCCTTAAATCTCTAAACTGCCTCTGACACATCACGCCCAGCTTCCGGCAGAGGTCATTTCCCAAGTCCCTGCTTGAGCTAAGGGCTCTTCCCTCTGGGATTCTATACTGCTAATTACCCTTTAACGTCTTTATTCCTACACCGAGTTGATGCTCTTTCCAGACACACGGCCCTTCCTACTACTCCCTTGAACCTGCCCTGCCCGACTTCTCAGGCCTCTCATCACCCATTATCCCAGGAGCTATATTAGATTTACTCTTTGAAGTGCTAGGGTTTCAGCTTCTGTGCCTGGTTTTGACTGATGTAACTAACCTCCAAGGGGGCCAGCACTATTTATTATCAATTTGGAAGTGAGGACTGGGAGGCTTGGGAGGGTCAGGGGCTAAGCTGCAGGCTCACAGGCATGGGGCTGGGGGTGGGGGAGGCTGTGCTGACTGAGACGTGGCCCCTCAGGTACCAGGGTTGGGTTCTGCATGAGCTGAGGCATGCACCTACCTCTCAAATATGCCTGCTTTCTTCAAGATCTTAGTAGTAGAGGTAACAAAATGTCCGTGTAATCTCTCCTACAGGAAAGCCTAGATGTGGGGTTGTTCAACTGTTATCCAGCCTGGGCAACATAGGAACACACACACACACACACACACACACACACAACACACACACACACCACACACCACACGGACAGTCTGTATTGGTATTCATTTTGTTCTTTTTAATGTGAAACTGTGGCTTCAAATTTAGAGATGAATCCCATCACTAATATCAAACTCGAGCTAATGCCACATGCCTACTAATTTGGACATGAACAGACATGGAATTACTTTATTTCATCTAAAATTGAAAAATCTATTCATTGAGTTCTTAATTTCCTTTATGACATTTTCCAGCTATAAAATTTCCAGTGTTTTAAACTACTAATATTCTCATCCACGTGTCTCAGTTTCTCAAACATATTATCACAATTATCTTAAATATTTATAGCGAATGTGCCTATGTGTAATCCATTTCAGATCTGTTTTCACTCATCCTGCAGGCCAGGAAATACTTCATTCATTCTCCTCCTATTTCTCATTCTAGAAAGGGCTCCCCCGCCCCCCTTTCTAGTTATCTTTATCCATTTTAAACCTGAACGCAGTGTGAGTTGGCATTTCTGGGCGACCTTCACAGCCTGTTTTTGTGTGTTGTTGCTCACCTCCTGTTGTTGCTCACCTCCCGTGTTGCTTCCCTCCCATTGTTACTTCCCTCCCGTTGTTGCTTCCCTCCCGTTGTTGCCAACCTCCTGTTGTTGCTTCCCTCCCGTTGTTGCTTCCCTCCCGTTGTTGCCAACCTCCTGTTGTTGCTTACCTCCCTGCTATTAGTACTCTGATCACTTGTCAGTCCTTGTGTTATTTTTACTCTCTCTTCTTAGACACACTTTCTTTACTTGGTTACCATTCCTTCTTGTTCCTTCTCTCCCTCCCTTACTGCTGTCCATTGTCCCTCCCTCCTTCCCTCCCTCTCTCCTTCCCTCTCGCCCTCCTTTCCTCCCTCCTTCCCTTTCTTCTTCCCTCCCTCCCTCCCTCCTTCTGTTCTTCCTTTTTCTCTCCCTTCTCTTTCCTCCATCTTGGCTCAGAACAACTCTAAGCTCTTTGATCCTGCTCTTTCTTCACTCCTCCTGTGATGTCAGTTTTTCTCTAGGTTGTCTATATTACAGCCTCAAAAACTATATTTCCAGCCCAGAGTGTTCTTCCATATCCAAGCTCATGTACAGCTGTCCGTACTCAATATTCACACTTGGGTAGGATTGGCATCTCGTGTCCAGCACCCTGTCCTAAGCTGAACTCTTATCCACCCCCAGCAGAAGAGATTTTTGTGTGTAACTTCACGTTCCAGAATTCTCAGCCCACCCCTTTGATGAAAGAATTACTTAAAAACAACTTTTTCCACCTATCATTTATAAATATTAAGGTTCACTCACTCAAAATCAACAATTCAATGGTACTTAGGAATAGACTAGTATAGCCAATCCCAAACTAATTTTAGGGTGCTTTCATCATCCTAAGAAGGAATCTTACAGCTTTATTTGTTGGTGATGTCCTCTTTTACGCTCATCTTTCCACCCTAGTGTGAGCATCTGTTGTATGTCTTTATTTTCTTCCACCATGTTGTCATTTTGCATGCTTTTAAAATTAGACGTGTCAGACATCCCGAGGGTTCAGTAGAGAAGGTGTCAGATTCCAGGCAGTGCTATCATCTGGAGGGAGGTTCTCTGGCAAACATCCAGCTGTGTGATCAGCCGTGAAGACCAGTTTCTCATGCTCTGGTCAAGATCGAGTGACTTGTCTGCTTTGTGCCTTCACGAGGACGAGGGTCTCTGTGGGTCATTCTCACCCTGGCACACAGTCTCTGAGGTGTCACTCACGAGCATCCAGTGTACTCACCACTGCCTGTCTTCTGTGGACTTTGTATCTTTCTGGTCGCAGTGGCTTATGCATGTTTGGAGGGCTGTCTTCTGTCTACCCTTTTAACTAACAAAAGACAGGTTAACAGGAGGAGAAGCTCATTCATGTTTGCAATTCATATGCTCAAAAGAGGGCTTGCTGATGACAAGTTCAAAGCAGAGACTAGAATGTGGGCTTTATACTTCCTTTAGTGGGAAGGGTCTGGCTAATAAAGGCTCCTATGAGAATCCTATGGGAACTGATAGGCTTCTGTATGAGAGATTCGTGGATTTTCTGGAGAAAAAATGTGAGATAAGAAAGTCTATAACACTTACCATGAAATTGTAATTTGAGACATCAGGCCTGGAAGTCTTCTCTGGCCGCCTGGGTCAGCACCATGAGCTCTACTGGCACTGGGCATGACCTGTGTCACCCTCCACATTCTGTCCTGATGGGAGAGGTCTTCATGTTAAGTGTGCCATCAAGCCTGTAGAAACAGTAGTCATCTATTGGGATCAGATGTAAACATGATGTTGTCTTTGGGGCAGAAAAGCTAGTCCTTTCTAAACTTTATGAAGAAGGTTCTACCAAGTGCCCCACCCCCACCTCTCTTGGTTTTTCAAGACAGAGTCTCTCTGTGTAGCCCTGGCTGTCCTAGACTCACTTTGTAGACGAGGCTGTCCTCGAACTCACAGAGACCCTCCAGCCTCTGCCTCTTGAGTGCTGGGATTAAAGGCATGGAATGGCAGGAGCAGGTCTGTTGGCAGAGGCTCGCTTGCTAGCAGACATAACTTCAGGTCTCCCTGTGGCTGTAACATTCCCAACGTCTTGCAGACAGAGTGACCGATCATATGGGCTTCCACATGCTTCAGTGCAGCTAGGCCTTTGGCTGTGGTCCCAACGCCAGCGTCTGCAGTGCGAACGATGGTGCACAGCTCTCCATGATTGACCCATCAAGTGCTCATGCGGTCATTGTGACCGTGCCCCTGGCACAGCCAGGCAAGCTGCAGAGACGGAAAAAGCAAAGCTTCAGATACAGAGAACAGCCTGCTGTGGTTAAAGATGTCCCCACAATAACTTACATGGTACACACCAGGACTTGAGCTCAGCTGGGTTGGCAAATTAACTACAGGAAGATGTTAGATTGTTCCAAATGACGTAAGGGAGGAAGCAGAGCAACAGGCTGAGGAGTCTTCAGAGGAAGGAGCTGAATCAGGTGGTGACAACATGTTCTCTCCACTGTTTCTTCTCTTTTACTTTTTTATGACAATCTTTAATGACTAGCACAATGGGTTTTACAAACCCTCTGGCTAATTCTCATTAATTTTTTCTTATTAACATTCAGATTTAATCAATATGCACTTGAAAACACCATTGAGTAATTGAGGACATGTGCATAATTTTAAACTGTAGATTCATATTTGATTAAAAATTCCAAGTGCCAAGATTAAGGCAGAAAGATTGAGCCCACAGGTTTAAAGTCCAGCCTGGGCCATACAGATAAAAAAAAAAAAAAAATGCTTAGGGAACATACTATACAATATGTGTAAATTTTAGAATTCAAAATAGATGTTTTATCTAGAATTTAAAAATTATATTAAAAATAAAACAAAGAAGAAAGATTGGTGCATCCTTCCCTCTCCTGTGTGGTGGGGGAACTCCCTGAAGAGGGAGTTTGAGGCAGGGTTACTCCATGCTTTCCTGAGAATAGGCTACCTGACTGAAGAGTTTTCATTTTTCATAAATTTTTGCTATAAATCAGATCAGAAAAGCGGTGAGAAATCTTTGTTCAGCTTAAAAAATTTTGTACCGCACTGAGCAAAGTCAACATGTAGCTTCTTAGGTACCACTTTTAGAAATCAGCACATCTGGAAAAGCAACACTAAATTGCCTGTTAGATTTTTATTTTATTATCTTCCATCTCAAGAGATCTCCACTGCCTTTCCACAGATCTAAAAAAGAATTTCATCTGGCTTTTTGAGGTGTTTTTGGCAGGAAGTGCTGGTTTAAAAATGGGCACTGGGCACTAGGAATTTTTAATTAAACAATCTGGGCACTAAGGATTTTTAATCAAACATGAATCTACATTTTCATATTAATTAATTGCTTTGTCAATGCAAGAAGCTAACTAATTTTGTCACCTGAAGGATTCACACAGCTCCTGAGGTTTGGGCCTCTCTAGACCTGCAGGTTGACTTCTAGACGGTCACACAGGCTGTTTGGGTTTTCACAGGACTTGGTTCCTGGCTCACTCAGCCGGACACAGAACACACCCTGCTTTCCTTAGCGACTCACCAGAAACTTCTCTGGTTAACCTCCCACGGTGAGGTTTCAACAGAAGGAAGAGACCTTGCAAAACCACAGGGTCATCTTTGGTGCTGCTGAGCAAGACAGTCAGACAGCGGAAATTTGGTGGCAGCTACAGAACTTCCTCCTCCTCCCACAGCAACCTCTGCTCCACTGACATCTCGGCTTTGCTCTGAAGCTCGCTGGTGGTTACAAGGCCCTGTGTGATCAGCGTATTTGGGGGTTTTAAAAATTCCTTTAATTTAACCATTCCTTTCAGATCTAATTTCCTTTCAAATGAGAACCGATTCTTGGTTACGGGTTTTATATGTGATTAACACATCATTTTGGAAACTGTGGTGTTGTAGTTTACCTTAACAAGATCTGTTTATGCATTGCTTCCACTGGTTGTTGTTGTGTTTTTAAAATATCTATTGGAAGCTGATAATGGTCTGAAAAGAGTGGTAGCTCTCTCCACTTGTAAACTTGCCCTTTTAAAATGGCGTACACCCTGGCAACAGTAAGAATTCTTTCCAGTTGTTTTCTATTGCCAGCTGTCTCTAGGACGATGCAGTTTGCTAGTTAGCCTGGCCTTGCCCACATCAGTTCTGGTAACCTGTAATTAGACTGCCTTCTTTTGTAAGCACTAACCAGCCACGTTCAGACCTCACACACCCAACAATGGCGAAATGTTAATCAGTTTATGTAATTACAGAATTCCTTCAAGAAAAGCGAAGTCTTTCGTTGTGGTCCTCCTCAGTAAGTCATATTTCAACAAACACAGGTAGCACTTTACTTGTTGCATCTTTCCTCGGACTCCAGGCTCCCACTCACTCTGTGTGGCGAGCTTCTCGGGATGTGATTGCCAGCACTCCTTCAGTCCCACCTCAGATAAGACCGTGCTTGAAAGTCCCCTTATCAATGGCTTCTTACTTATAACGGGTATGCTTGAATTTAACTATTGGGTTAAATGTTTTGTCTGCTTCATATTCCAGTCTAGTGGCTTCCTAAGTTCCAGCAGAGCCACGGCTTGCTTAAGTGACACGGGAGGCCCTTGTAGGAAGGTGGCAGGGGCGCAGGTCAGACGCTTCCAACTCTGAGCCTTAAAGTCAGTGCTGTATTATGTAGGTCTTTTATTTAACAGAGCCCATTCTTAAGTTTTACTATACTCTCCTCTTTCTCTTTTCAAAGAAATATTAAAATATCAAGTGGGGAAAGAGAACTGTCAGAAAGATTGTCAATACACTTGCAATTTCAGAACATTCCAACCAGCTGAAGGTTTCAACAGAGATGGTATTAACTGCCAACAAGAAAGATCAATAGTAGTAACAGCAAAATATTTACTTTAATGTCAAAAGGTGTCTTGATCTTAAAAGCACAACAGAGGACGAAGCAGTTAGTGCTGACAGTGGCAAAAGAAGCAAGAATGGGTTACAATAAACCATCTCCAAAGGAATACCAAATCACAGAGTGTACAAAAATAACGCAAAACCATTGGTTTATTCACATGTCAATTCTCTATTGAGCATTTACTGATAAATTCTGGGTGCAAAGAACAAAAAGCAGGCCACGATTTCCTATGGGGGAATCATAAAAATGGAAGCGTTTCATCTTGGGGGTTATTTTAATAAAGAGTCATCGGTAGGAGTCCTGCTGATGCCGTGACTTTTGCCAGAGAGCTGAAGGCGTCGGAGCAGCAGGACATGTGGGTATCGAGGGAACAGGTCACTGAGTGCAAACCCTTTCAGGCTGGAGCTGTGTGACCTGTTTGAAGAATGTCAGAAGTCACTTCTGCAGCTGAGGGACGTTCTCAGGAAGGGGGTCACTTGTAAGGCTCCTCATACCAGGAACAAGCAATGCCTGTGTGTGTGTGTGTGTGTGTGTGTGTGTGTGTGTGTGTGCCCGGTGTGGTGGGGGAGTGTTACAGAGGAGTGTCCTAAGGTTAATATCTTAAAAATAAGAAATGTCAGGGATTTAGGAAACATGTTGGTATTGTTAATGTACACGTAGAGGTAACAATCACAGACCGTGTAATCACAGGAGAATGAGAGTAAGTAGGGAAGCCTGGAGAAAGGTGTCTGTTGGATGGAGTTGGGGAGCACGTTCCTGTGAAGGAGACACACACACAGCCACTGATGAAACAGGAAGAGCAGGGGCATGGGTGTTGGGGCTGAAGAGACGGCTCAAGAGTTAAAGCACTTGCTGTCCTTGGAGAGGAGCCAGCTCAGCGCCCACATGACAACTCACAACCCTTGGGGACTCCAGATCCAGAGGACCCAGACCTCTCTTCTGGCCTCCGAAGGTACCAGGAGCACATATGGTGCACATACATAGATGCAGGCAAACACTCATACATCAAAAATAAAATAAATAAAATAGACAAAGACCAAAAAGAGGTGTCCTTAAATCAAAGGAACAGAACTTATAGAAGGAACGTTTGATTCATGGGTCAAATGTAGTTGGAAGGCTGGATAGCATGGAGTCTGACTGATGACCAATAGGATTGAGATCCATGGATTTGGTCTACACAGACCAGCAGCGTAGAAGGTCAGGACAGAATCCTACTTGAAGCAGTATATATATTTTCTTTAAAAGGCTTCCATGAAGGGAGCATAGAAATGGGATGGTGACTCCAGTAGGGAAAAAGGAAAAAAAAAAAAAAAAAAAATCACCATGGAAGTGATTCAGTAGTAAAAAAAAAAAAAAAAAAAAAAAAAATTGATGACTTAGGGAGAGAACACATTTTGTAGAGTCGTGCCCTTGGGTAAGTGAAAGGTTTATGTGGTCACACATGTAACTAGGACAGAAAGGAGCCAAATATAGACCGGCTAGGAACATGGATGGCTCACTGCACCATAGCGGGAGGAGAGTCAGGCTGCAGCCACGGTTCCTGAGGTGGCAGAACCATGTGGATGCTCACAGAGAAGCCTGATGATGGAAGCAGAGCGTGGCGGAAAGACAGCCACGGTGAGAATGGAAAGCGCTGTAGGGACGCGAGACAGCCGTGGCCTGCTTGTCCTTACGTGTCAAGAGCTTAAGTCAGGACCAGCTGGCGTGAGCATGTGGTTTCCCCGCCTACATCCAGCGGAGGAGCTCAGGTTAATATCACAAATGGTTGTAGGAAGAGAGAACAGTGAAGCTGGAGGCGGGTAGTCCACGGCAGCTGTTTGTGCTGATTTCAGATTGTGTGTGTGTGTGTGTGTGTATGTGTGTGTGTGTGTGTGTGTGTGTGAGAGAGAGAGAGAGAGGAGAGAGAGAGAGAGAGAGAGAGGTAGAGAGAGAAGAGAGAGAGAGTGAGACAGACAGAGAGATCAGAGACAGACAGAGACAGACAGGAGAGAGTGAGACAGACGACAGACAGACGACAGACAGAGACAGAGACAGAGAGGGAGGGTGTGGAGGGACAGGGAGAGGGAGAATGGATAACGATACTGTCTGTGGTTATGGATGGAGACATGGCCTAAGATATGTTCACAGGTGACTGAGATGGAGTAGAGAGTGAGACTGGAAAGTGGAGACTAAGAAACTGAGAAGGTAAGATGGCTAGAGGTAGCACTGCGAACATGAAATTTCCAAACAGTAGACGATGTTTACCAGATGATAATGTTCTTTAATGGACACTGTAGGGAGCTGTGCTTGGCTGTAGTTAAGCAAGGCTGAAATAGGCAGACCCTGAAAACATTATTTTATTGTATGCCTACGGGCGTTTTGCCTGCCTGCATATGTGGGTACCACATTCATACCTTGTGCTTGTGGAGGCCAGCGGAGGGAGTCCGACCTCCTGGTAAAGGAGTTACAGGTGGTTGTGAGCTGCCACGTGGGTGTGGGAACTGAACCCGGATCCTCTGCCAGAACAGGCAGCTTCTTAACGCCTCAGTCATTTTCCAGCCCCAAGTACTAGTATTTCCTTAAAGGATTTGTCCACTTCACTGATCTTCACCATGACCCACATTTACTGCCTTCTACTTGCTCACAATAAGTGACCTTCGTCAGGACATAGTTCAGTGATGACATGAACGAGGAAAACCTAGGACTTGAAGAGTCCTTGTAGCAGTCACGTTTCTGTTGCTGTGACCAAAGCAACTCGAAGAGGGAAGAGTTTAGTTGGCCTTACGGTTCCAGAGGGCTGTACACTTAATAAAAACTAGTTCCCTCACATCTTTCACCTAAAACTCATGCAGGATGTTTTCATGCTGGCAAATGGCCGTTCCTTTCACGTGTTGACGTCTGTGGTATTACTGAGCACACAGTGTGTGGTTGTACTGTACTGCTGTACTATTGTACTGTAGGTGTTGACTTGTGCAGTGTTACTAACTGAGCACACAGTGTGTGGTTGTAAATGCTCTTATCACATTGTGTAGAAAAGTGGCCGATTTGACAAGAAACATCTATATTAATGACTGCTGTTCAATACAGAGCAGAAAAACATCACCTTTGTGTCTTGGGGTCAAAATATCCCTGCTTTGCTTACTGTAAGTTTCTTCAGTCATTTTCATGGTGTGATACAATTATGTTGATATGCTGATAGAAAGTACCTTTTTGTATATATTTATTATATAGAATAATTATTCATTTTCATCATGAAATCTAGCAGCACCACAAAATTATTTCCCCTAACCTATTCAGTTTCTCCAGCTGCTGCCCTTTAGGAATGGCTGCCTTTCTTCACCTCAGTACCTTCCCTTGCTTTGTCCTTGTCATGTCACTAGGAGGCAGAGTTCTAGAGAGAACAATATGATGAACATTTATCTTTACCTGGCTTTTTGATAACTCGATTAAAAAAATTATCACGGCTGCTGGGATCTGGTCCTCATGCTTGTCAGCACCTTACTGACTGTGTCATCTCTCCAACTCCCTGATATTTGTAATAGTAACTTTTATTCGCCTGTTTCAGTTGTCTCAGAGGTTGACTGCCTCCTTCTGCTAACCTAGACCTGGTTCTGGAAGCTTCTAGCCTCCTTACAATCTAACTTAGGCTTAGAATGTTGTCAGCCTCTGAGACTTAGTAAGCTTAATAAACTCACCCTTCCTTGCTCTCTCTGAGCTCATAGCCTGGCTGGTTCATCTCAGCTGTTCTAGCTCCTCTCCCAGTGAACTTACTCAATTTAACTTTTTCTCTCAGCGTCTGAATTGCTCTGCTTGGCCTCAAACTAACTCCAGCAATCTGTTCTAATCTTCTGGCTCCTCATTCTGGCTTGTTCTGTCTCACCTGGTCTAGTTTGTTCTCTCATTCAACCTCTCTCTGTAAAACTCACCCAGTAAAACTGCTCATCCCCTTTCCTCTCTCTCTCTGCATTGCCCCTTAAGTAGCTTCCCTTTCCTCTTTCTTTTCATGAGAGTGTGAATGTATCCTATTCTGTCAAATCTTTCTCTGATTTGCTACTTTTTCTGCCACCAGAGACATCACTTTCAAAACACGGGTGCTTCCCTCTACAAACTCACTTTACTGTCATTGTTTGAAATTAAAGGCGTGCCCCACCACACCTGGACCTAAGCTTTTCTTTACCTGAAACTTGCTCTATACCACGCTGGCCTTGAACTCAGATCTGCTCGCCTCTGTCTCCTGGCGGGATCACACAGACTTGTTGTACCTTGCTTAAAACTGTAGCTCCTCTGTTAGCACTTGCTTTCTCCTTTTGTATAACAGAACCTGTTATATTTTTAAGTCTCTGTTTTGATCATAAGGTGAAATTAAGTTCTGGTTCTTAGGCTGTGCCTGCCTGGGAGCTTGAATCGCCTTTTATTTACATTTCAATAGTTTTCAAGAAGGTTCTGCTTGAGTTAATGATATATGTTCTAACTTTCACCCAGAAGGATGAGGAAGTGGAAAATCCCCAAGCCTATATTATGCCAATCACCTTAAAATGCCTTGTCCAGCTACCTGGATACAATGTATTTGGAACAAAATCAATTCTTGTGTTTAGCTAGTCAAAATTGTGTAACACAATTATGTTTGCTTCCCACCTGGTTACTGTTTTTATTATAAAAAGTCTGTCTTAGGAACTGGCTTGTGTTACAGGCTTTCCAGTCCTTTCTGTGGCTCTGGTTCCAATCAGCCTTGTCTTGGAGTGTACATCCACTCAATTAATCGTCAATATCTCACTGAGATTGGCGCTTGAGTGGTTTGTGTGGTGTTTCTTGTACTACAAAGGCCTTTGGATATGATCTCTTGCCAGAACAGCCATGTTCTGAATTAAAATTCCTCTATGACTTAAATGTTGTTTTGATGAAGGAAAATCCCAATTACCAATGAAGACTCAGGAGCCAAATGATGAGGTGAAAACTTGCTAGCTCAGAGAGGCAGAGAAAACACCCAGCTCATCTTCCTACTCAGCGCATGTCCCAGAAGGAAAAACCCAAAAGCCAAAAGCCAAAGTTTGTTAGCTCAGCTGATGGCCCAGGAGGAAAAAGTCAAAAGCTAAATAAACCCAAAGAGCTAAAGAGCTCCTCCTCCACGCTGTCTTCATTATCCTTCTCTCAAAGTCCCTCCTATCTACCTAATCCCTGTCAGCTGGTTTCTTGCTCTGCCTCTTGACCTAGGGTTAACTTTACTAAATCCTTTGTACAGGAAGCTTTTGGACTAAAGGGCTTTTGGACTAAAGGTGTGTGTTAGGGCTGGTTGAACCACACCATGATTACCTGTTTACAACAAACAGAAAGTTCTTGAATTAAAGGTGCTTGTTAGGGCTGAACCACACCAAACAAGAATCAGGTTTTTACAGTTCACAGTCTTGGTGTTTACAATGGGATCAAATATCCTAGAAGAGGTATTAATGTTTCAAAAAGTTTTTAATGCTGGGATAAATGCGTATGAGAAGTAATATAGAAATCCATGAACTCTTCAAGTACTTTCTCCTGGCGGTGACATCTTGAAAGTTTTCAGTGTCATTATCATAATCAGAATGCTAGTCAGACAGTGATGTCCAGAGCATTGCTATCACCCAGAGTGTCCCCCTGATTCCTGTACAGCCACACCCACTTTCCTCCAGTGCAAACCCCTCCTTAATCACTGATAACCATAGATTAATTCCCATTTCTATAATTTTGTCACTTTAAGAATGTTTATAAATGGAATTATGTAGGATGTGGTGTCAACATTGGGATTTGTGTGCGATTATCTAGAAACACATCCAGATTGTCCCATGTATCAAAATAGTCCAGTTGTTTTGATTGATGGCAGGTTCTATGGTGTGGACATATCAAAGCTTATTTCCAGCTTGACTACTGTGAACCAGGCATTGATGTACATGTTTTTGTGTGAATGTCCATTCACTGCTCTGGGATATATGTCCAGGGGTCAGTGTTGATGCCTATGTTAGCTGTATGTTTGTGATTTCCATAAATTTCAAAATTGTGGTATTATATGCTTAGCACAAATGTCGTCATCATCGTCATCCTCATCTCTAAGTCTGGCTCAGTGGCATCACATACATTGATAAAGTGTGATCAACAGTCTCCCAAACTCTTTCTACCTTTAAAAACTGTGACCCTATGGGCAGAAGACATGTGGGGCCCACCTACCACCTCTCAGTGAGGCGCTGAGCATCACTAGGACGAACAGATATGTGACAGAGAGGTGGGAAACATCAAAAATTGGAGCTGTGGGTGTGCTGTGGAAAGAGGTGGACCTGGAGATGCGACGGCAGTGACAAGTGAGAGGATGAGGTTGACATGCTGCCCAGGACGGTTGACAGGATGGTGTGCAGCAGCCTGGAGCCTAGTGGAGACGCAGACTCAGCACCCCCAACCTGCTGCCCAGCCATGGGGTTCCCTTGGTAAAGGGTCATTTTCTGCATTGGGTCTCCTCAAAGAACCACCATGGCTTGTGATGCCACTGGAGGCCACTTTGGTGTCTGTGCTCCATGCTGTGGCCCCAGGCATCTATGAAGTCTGAGATCCATGTGGACATATGCAGTCTGTGCCTGTGCCTGATGTCTTGGGCTTTGCTGCCTTGAGTAGGGGTGGGGGTGGGGCCCTCATGTGAGTGGCATGTGTAGCCATCTGAGACCATATTGGTCCATTCAGCCACTGAGGGCCATGAGTGGGTCAGTGGCCTTCATATGGCCAGGGGCTGTGTTGCTGTGTGTGGCTGGTGATTCCACTGCAGCCCATGTGGATGACCACAGTCTAGGTTGCTGCCTGAAGCCATGTTCATGTCTGTAGGGCTGGAGAGGTGTCCTTGCCCCTCACCGGAGAGCTGTCCCTGCCCCTGGCTGGCCCATACCCACTCAGTAGGGGTGCAGCTGAAGAAAAACTCAACTTCCCTTGGGGGACTGGCCACTAGGAATGTGACCATGCTCCAGTGAGCATATAGACAACATAAAATGGACTTATTTTTCCCTTCTTTTTTAGGGGGGGGGGGGAGGGGGAGGCCACTGGGAAGGGGGCGTGGATATGGGAGAACTGGGAGGTGAACTCAATTGGGGTGCATGATGTGAGATTCCCAAATAATCAGTTAAAGAAAAACCTGATTCTGCCCTCACTAAACAGTACCTCCCCAATCACCCTAGCAACCACCCTAGAAACCACCACTTTACTTCCTGCTATTGTGATCTTGACTATCTTCATTCAGCATTGTGTGTCAGTGCATGCATTAATTACTTCTCAACCTTTTTAAAGGTCAAGTTTAATATCAGTTTCTTACAGTGTTATGTGCAATCACTCCATTTTGCCCTTTTTTTCTTATTATGACATTACTTGTAATAATGTCCTCTAGTTTTCCCCATGTGTAGAATACGTCAGATTTTTTTTTCCCCTAAAGACTGATAGTGATATTTTAATACTGCATGAATTTACCACACTTCATTTTTCGATTTATCCAGTGAACACTTGGAATGCTTCTGTGTTTCAGATAATCGGACTTTTGCTGATATGAAATGTGATGTTTGAACCTCTGATTTTAAATTATTTCTGGCAATCTATTTGCTACTATAACAATGATATATCTGAGGTGATGAACTTAACATGAGAAGAAAAGGTTAATTGTTGTTCATACTTTCTCCAAGCTGGTTTCTCTGCCCTTCACATGCACACTTGGCACAGATGTGCTTGCACACACACACACACACATACACACACACACACACACACACACCACACACACACTTCCAACATGAGATAGAACAGTGACATCCTATAAGTAAAACAGAAGGGTCAAGTTTTCAGTTGCTGTTATGAATACTGTGGGAAAAGACGCTAGAGACTGTGTTCCACAAGACACTCAAATGGCCTTCATGTCAGGGTAGAGGAGAATATTATCTTTGCTCTTGATTTTTATTATGATTTTAGTAAATGATTTTTTTCATTCTTTATAGAATATATTTTATGTATTTGTTGACAATTTAACAAATGCACTTTGATCCTATCCACTTCCACCTTCGTTTCACTCCTCCTAGACATCCCCAATACATCTATTTTTCCTCATTTCCCATCCTTCTCCTTCCTCTCTTTTGGTGACCTACTGAGTCCAATTAGTGCTGCCTCTTGGAACATCCACTGATTTTATTTTATTTTTTGGCTTGGCCTTTTTGAGGTCGTGTGCAGGTAACTACAGCTGCTGTGAGCTCATGAATGCAGCGGCCATGTCAGGTCCAGAAGCCAACACTCGTTCCCACTTTTGGCTATCACATTCTTTCTTCCCCTTGTTCCTTGGTGTCTCCTTAGCCTTGGTGGCAGTGTTGATATGGACGTGCCACTTGGGATTGACCACTCAGTAGTCACTTATTCTCAATACTTTGGCCAGCTATGGGTCTACATTAACTGCAGGTCACTGCAGAGAGAAGTGTCTCAGGCAAAGTTGAAGATAACACCAACCTGTGTATGGAAACACAAATATTTAGTAGGCAGCTGGACAATATGTTCACTTAGCAAGACAGCAGTAGTGGCTGCTTCTCTAGGGCGTCTGACCTACTTAGCTATGGGCTTTTTGACAGCTCTTTTTCTTTCTTTCTTTCTTTCTTTCTTTCTTTCTTTCTTTCTTTCTCTTTTTCTTTCTTCTTTCTTTTTGATAAATAATCAGGCCTCATATTCAAGCCAAAACTGGTTGGTTACTCCCATAACCTTTGTGCCACTACTGCACCAGTGGGGAAATCTTGACTGGTGATTAGTATTATAGCATGTAGGGGTCACCTCTGGGTAATATCATTCATTCATGTTTTCACTTTCCCTGTATAGCACCTTCTAGTACTATGCAAATCAGCTGATAGGGATAAATTTTTATTATCAGTTTCAGCTTGATTTATCTATGAAAAAGTATTTTAACAATAGAAACCTATATAATATTCATCATCATCATCAGCTTGATATCTTCATTTGGAGTTGTTACATGGAGTATTATAACACTCATGAAGACTATGGCTTTGGTGTCCCACAGATAAGTTTGAATCTTGGCTCTTTTACTTGTCAAATGTTCTTTGACCACTTAAGCTTGTAATCATTGTCTTCTGTTTTTAAAATTGCAAATAATAATTAAAATATAATTGCATCGCTTTCCTCATGCCTGTCATCTCTCTAAACTCTCCCATGTCTCCTTCTTAATTCTCCTCAAACCAATGGCCCTTTTGGATAGGTGTTTTATATAGGTGTGCATGTGTGTGCGTAAATACAAAACTACACCCTGCCGAGTATGTTTAGTGTACATTATGTGGGTATGATATGTGGTTTTAGGACTGATAAATTTTTTTAACTGAATAACCAGATACAAGGCTCATTCCCAGGAGAGGCTAATTCTCCCTTTCTCGGCAGTCATGCTTAATTGTTGATAATGATACCAACTTGATAGGTTTCTTGGGACAATTGACTGAGGCAACACAGTTAGACAGCATATGTTTCTGGTATACGGAAAATATTCAGTGCATGGAAGTGTGCATTTCTGGTAACAGTAATAAAAATTTTTTGGCTCAATTTCTGACACTTGTCAAATCACAGGTATTTTTTAAATTCCCTTTAAGACTTTATTTTTCTTATCCTGTAAACAGTTATGAGATGGATAAGGGGGAAAAAGGCCATAAGATTTAATTATCTCAAGATAAAAAATGTAGTGACAAAAAAATGCTAGAGTTAATATTGAAGTCCATATCAATTTGGTTTGAATCTCCCCCCCCCTCCCCAACCTAGAAACTCAGTATTGAAGCTTCTCAGTAAAATTTGTATAGTAGTAAAAGGTGCGAATATGACCACCAGGTGGCGCTGGCAGAGGCTCCTTCTATGAGGAAACTATTTGGCACCTTCCTGGCGTGTGAAATAGCAGAGTCCAAAAGGAAGGAAGTGCATTTGCTTTGGAAGGGATCCTGTCTCACACAGTACATGTGAAAAGTTACGAGCACAACACTTTACACTACTTGAGAAGTTCTACCTTCAGGCACACAGTTAAACACATGTAATCCATTTTAGTATGTATTGAAATAAAACCTAGCTTAATAATTTTCGTGATAAATCAGAGCTAAACCTGACTTTCATTAGTTAAAATATCTGTTAAGTTCTTGAAACCTGAAAGTTATGGTAGAAATGGCAGGTAGCCCTCTACCTACCAAGTGGAGAGAGGGCATCTGTTTCATTGGTCTTGAAGGAATTAAACAGCTATGTTTCATAGGCACAGCTTGATTAAATCACGGCAAACACGCTGCCACTCAATATGCAGCCTATAATAGCACTTACACACAGTGTATTTCTGGCCTGTCCACCTGGGTCAGTTATGCAGTTCTTGCCAAATGTGTTCTTCTAAGTCATATAATTAATCTGTAACATTTTGTGTCAGTTGCAATTATAAAAAAAAAAAAAAAATGCACAGCAGTTACAATTTGTCAACAAACTGCCCCATAGTGTTAGCGAAGAGCAAATGACATGTGATGAGAACAGCATTCTGACCTATCAAGGGTCAGGTCTTTCAGGGTTTAGGTCACATACATTGTTTCAACTTCTTCACTCAGCAATCATGAATTGCCACATATTTAAAAAAAAATAAATGTAGATGGTAAATAACAACTGAATTCCCCCTCCCCAGCAGTGGGCAAGAGACACCTTGTTGTCAGTTGTTGCTCTAATATCAGTCCCGGATAGAGCATCGGACACAAAAAGCGAATCAAACCAAATCAAATTCAGGCAGCGCAACACGGGAGGAAGAAGACAGACGGAGATGTGTGTTCTGCCATGCCATGTGGTGTGGGCAGGCAAAGGTGCCCATAGACCTGCCCTCCATCCAGGGCATAGACAGGCCATGGATGCACAGAGGCCAGTCTACCACCATGCAACAGCGCAGCAGGAGGAAGACAGACAGAGACCTGTGGACCACCATTCCAAGCACAGCACGGGAAGGCTATAGACACCTGTTTACAGGAGGGTGTCACCAGGGCACACCAGCTGTGCGGCCAGCTTGCAGCAGATGCCCTCACCAGGTGCTCTGTGGTGGGCGGATGAGGGAGAAAGAGAAGCAGCAGAGCAGAGAGAATTATGAAGAGAGCGGAAACTGGAGATCCGGGGTGGAAGGAGCAGCTTGCTGAGTGTGGCCAGCCCCACCACCTGGGTCACGGTCAGGTCCCAGCCTGAGCTGTGGTGTCTGAGTCTGTGGCCATGCAGCAGCAGGAGCCAGTGTCACCACCAGAGAACAAGAGGACGCCCCTGCTCAGGACAGCTGCCAGGGACCACGCGGAGGTCCAGAGGCTGTGCAGAGTTGGCTCTGCTCCCTGTGGGTTCTTCCTTGGGGAGGCTGGACTGAGAATCTGGTTGTGGAGTTTCTTCGCCTTCGAGAGGGTGGCTGAGGAAGGCTTTGTCCCGAGAGCCGGTCAGGCAGGAGGCCACCTCTACAGGGAGGAAGCTTTCTGGTCCATTCCTCCTGCTTCACGCAGAGCAGTCGGCACTTAGCTAAACCAATGTGTCAGAAGTCTACATTTCCTCCGGTGGGGGAGGAGAGCCCGGCTTCAGAAAGTCCCCAGATAACGGAGTGTGCTTGGTTAAAATAAAGACAATTGGGAGTCAAAGAGCTAGATTTTAATCACTAAACTATTGTTTATCCAAACTTAATGATAAAAGAAAGACAAAGACAGGGAGCTAAAGAGGGAGGATTGGGGAGAGAGAGAGAGAAAGAGAGAAGAAGAGAGAGAGAGAGAGAGAGAGAGAGAGAGACAGAGACAGACAGAGAGGAAGATACAGAGAAGAGAGAGAGAGAGAGAGGAAAGATTGCCCCATCCCAACCCCTGGATTTTAAGCCAAGGGTATGTAGATTGTAGTCATATTGCCTCTGGGATCCATCCAGGTAGCTTTGATATGTGTTTCTTCAAAGGGTCAGCTTTTGACACCTTTTGGCCTAAGGTCTGTGCAGTTTGCTTTGAAAGTGTCTCTGCAAGGAACTAGCCTTTGACACATTTTGTTTAGGGTCTTGTGGACTGTTGCCAGCAGGGGCTACACCCTTCCAAGCACGAAGCTCACCAGGAGAGGACATGTCCTCCACCTACAGACAAAGGCCCACACCCCTCACTGGCCGTAGTGATCTAGAGTGCTGGCCTCATCTTTCATGGGTGGCAGCACTTAGGAGAGCAGGCCCTACACCTTAACTGAGCAGCACAGTAGAGCTGGCCTCGGTGGCCCTGAGGTGTGGGAGCAGGAGAGCTGCGCAGCCCTCGAAGGCTGCCATATTTGGGAGAGTGGGCCACAGTATTTTGACTGGGCTGAACAATGGAGCTGGCTTTGGAGACATGGATAGGGGTGAGCTGGCCCAAGGGCATCACATCAGGAGAGTTAACCTTGCCTCTTGCCAATGGCTACATTGGGTGGCCTAGTGGGAACAGTTCTGGAGAGCTTGCCTTGGTAGTGCTGGTAAGGAAAAGCTGGCACACTGACTAGATCAGCTACCACCCATGCCCAGATCCAGGGCTTTGAATTGGCCTACCACAAAAATCTACATCTTCTGCAAATGGTTGGAACATATGAAAGGCCAGTTACTGCTGGTTCAAAGCTGCAAGGATCTCCATGACAACAGGGCAACAACAGGATAACCCTGAGGAGGCCTGGTGAGATCCAATATGGTGATGTCATAGAAGCCAGAGAACCTTGAGCCAGACCAATGACTCGTGTGCAACGAACATTTGCAAGTGAAGATATGTGTATAAAAGGGTGTACTGTGGGGCGCGCTGTGACACGCTACAGCTTCTGCTGTTTTGAGATGTTTTCTGTGTTTGTTTTGTTTGTTTTCTTTTTTGGAGGGGAGGGAATTGCAAGGCAGAAGGGCAGATATGAGGGGCAAGGGAGAGGAGTGAGACTGGGGGCATGATGTGAAACTCACAAAGAATCAATAAAAAGAAAAAATTCTTTAAACAGAATTATTTTCGCTGGCTTGATTACATTGGAAAACTGATGTTTTCATGGGTGCCTTTCATATGCGTCAATTGGCTTTCTTGTAATTATGAATATGACATTGCTTTCAGAATAAAAAAGTAAACAACTGAACAAGAGTCTTAATTACAAGGCACAGATTAGAGTGCTGGGGGGCAGATGATGGACAATAGCTTACATGGTCTTGTTGTCTGAGAGACCTGTGCTATGGCTGGGAAGTCAGGAGCACACATAAAAAACTGAAACAGTATGAGAATTAAGTGGCAAGGCATCCAAGGAAGTCACAACTGGGCTCTATCTGTATGTTGCTAAAGGTGTGTTTGCTTCAGGCTTGGCGGGAGGGCTTCTATGGTACAGAAGAGTTTTGCAGAGAAGTCAGTGTGTGGGCTGGCCCTTTCAGTGTGAGGGACTTGGTGAAAGAAGATGGCTTCCAAACTGGGGAGCAAAGAGATGCTACAGTGCAGTAAGCAGAGGCAGTGAGGGTGGGAAGCCAGCCTTGCCGTGCACGCGGCCTGGAGGGAGCAGGGACGAGAAGAAAGAAGGACACAGACTCCAGTTTTTCAGACAAGATCATGAACATCCCTGGTTGAGTGCTGCACCCCACGGTGTAAGTGGGGGCCGTCTCTCCTGGTGTCAATTTCAACTTGAAAACACGATGAATTTATTAATCAACGTCCCTGGCAGGTGAGTGAAGTGTTTAACATGGAGGAGAGAGAAACAATTGTGGAGGAGCATGGAAGAGACAGAACTCCGGAGTTGAAGTGGCCTGTCCAGGGTCACCTAACAGTTCAAATGACAACTCCAGAGGGGTGGGCTGAGGGGCAGGTCAGCCACGCTCACACAATTTGTTTTTTTTTTCTTTTTTCTTCAGCTCTGTCATTGCTTCTATTTATGTGGTCTGACCATTGGTGAGTTCCTCTGCCAAAACTGACCAGGAACAACAATACGAGAAATTGGGAAAAACTCGTCCTTCTCCTCCTATCTGTGGGAAGCTTTGTATAATAAACACATCATCAGAGCTGACGTGAGGTTTGAAGATCATTGAGCTGCACCATTTTCAGTGTTTTCTGATTTCTGTTGCTGAGAGACTTGAGGACAAATCTAACACACAGCATGGGGGCTGCTACTAGGACGGCTACACTTTTCGACCCGGGATGCATTTGGTTTTGAGAAGAAACAACTGATTACCTAGCAGGGATGTGTACCGAGTGTGTCCGGCCAACTAAATACTTTCCTGGTCCCTGGAGAAAACAGCCTCTCCTTTAATAACGACCTGGTTGGAAAAGGAGCCTAGACCTTGAGGTGGGCAGCAGGATTCTTATTAGTCCTACGACAGACCTTTGAAAATAGTGTCAGAGTGTCCCATCAGCAGGGTGAATTTAAGGCCTGAATGAAGATGTAAAGGAAATAGCTAAAATTTACTAAATTCTTACTAGGGTCCAGAAAGTATGAGTGGGCTGGGTTGGAGCAAGAGTTTTCTCCCACATGTCTGTGATTATCTCGTGGGGGTGCCACGGGACCACTTGCCTCCCTGAGCGTTCTTAAAAAGAAGAAAAGGGAGCAAAACAATGTGTGATGTGCGGGTCCTTGACAGCTCAGGGTGGGCGCTCTGGTGGCATTTTGGCAAGGAATGCGGGGTGGGGTCTGGTCTAGCTCACTGAAACATGCACCGCTGACACCATGACTGGAGAACCGGTGTCCCACAGCGTCATGCTGCTGCTTCCTCCATGGGCATCTGAGCTTTTGTTACCGTATCATAAAATGACTACGAGGGCTCTCAAAAGAGTGCATCCCCTCTGTAGCTGTGACGGTCACCACACACTCAGTGATTCGGAGCGACCCACTCATTGTCTCACCCATCTGCAGACTAGAAGTCTAAAGTAGGTAGCAGGGTGCTGCTCCTGCCCAAAGCTGCAAAGGAAAACCTACAGCTGCTAAAGGTTGCCTGAAGCTCTCGGCTTGAAGCTGGCTCTTTACCTTCAAAGCCAGCCAGCAGAACCAACACCTCCAAAGCTCTCTCTGCCTTGTGTTTCAGTCTTACCATCACCCCCTGAGTCATGCCTCCTTCTAGTAAGACCTTAGTGAAGGACTTACCTTGGGCCTGCCTGAGTTAGGCCGGAATAAGCTCCCAATCTCAAGCCCTTCATGAATCACACCACACCAACAAAGTACGCATTCTGCCACGGTATGGTGATGACATTCCAGAGGTCTAAGGTTGAGAACGTGTGTGTGTGTGTGTGTGCACGTTGTATATGTGTGTTTGTAGGGACCATGTGCCAGGTGGTGCATGTGGGTATATGTGATCTGCTAGATAGCGCCAGAGGTTGACCCACCAGTGTCAGTTGTTGTGATTGTTTGTTTGTTTGTTTGTCTTAATCATTCTCCCTCTTGCTGTTATTGAGACATCCTCCTTATCCCCAACAGGCCTCCCTACTCTAGATCACAACAGTAGGCCTGCAGATGCTACCAGAGGCAACGTGTGCACTGTGGACACTACCAGTCTCCTAGACTGAGATGACGATGTTTTTTTATTATTGTCTCTGTTACTGATGGACTAACCGCCAAGGAGGCTAGTAACGCTGAGATGTTCAACCTTTTCTCTATAATCTTGGACTCAGACCTGAGTCCCTGGCATGGAGACGAGCGGGCAAGCTGTGCTACAGCTTATTCTCCATGAATCACTGCCCCGCACCTCTAACGTTGGTCCTCTGTCTTGGCCAGTCTTTTTTTTTTTTTTTTTTCCCTCTGTCTCTTTGTGGTGAGCCTGTCTCAGGAGGCTCCTCTCTCTCTCCTACACCACCGGCTCTGCTTCCAAGCTTAGCTATATCTGAATCTTCAGGATAAACACAGCTGGCAGCTCTGGCTGCCACAGCACCCATGTTTTCCTACGGGTCCCTTTCCCGTCTGTTTACATTCATGCTCAGAGAAAAGGAGTCAGCGCCACTTTTTAATTGTTCATTAAATTTCTACCTAGTGTGGGCTGAGCATCTGGATTTGATTGGAGGTCATTTGTCCTAATTTAGCACTTCCTATTAATTTTGTGAAGGATTACTATTGAAATCCATAACTTAGCAGCTCCAGCTTTTACAGGCTGTGTGGACTGCCGTACCACGGAGGGCTGGATCGGATTTATTACCGCTGAAAAGGAACCTTTGATTGTGTTCCTTCCTGCTGCCATTGATTCATTTTGTACCAGGGTGTGTGAAATCAGGAGCTAGGGAAAATATTTATTCCCCTCCCCTGATCTGGTTGGAATAGATGTTTTCACTTCATGAAATAAACAGCGAGGGCATTTCATGAATTCCGACGTATTTTTAACGAGTTTGATTCTCATGGTGGAGTGTATTAATATTTTACATGCCCTTCCAGGAAATGTAAGACTTTGAGACACTGGCTTGTCCAATAGGTACACACAGCCACAGTGCTCGGGGGGGTGGGGGTGGGGGAATGATCTGCAGGCTTTCAGGGTGAAGTGGCTGGTTTCCTGCTCTTCGTTTGGGGACAAGGTCATGGGTTTCACATGACTCAGGAGGTGCATGAGCCTTTAAGAAATAACGAAAGAAGGCAGGTAAGGATGTGGCCATGTGGGAGAGTTGGGGTCCTTGGGGGACATGAGAGGTACAGGTAACACAGGCTTTCCCATGGCTAGCCAAGATTGTTTGGCTGGAGAGACAGCTCAGTCAGTAAAGTGCGTGCTGTGCAAGTGTGGGGAGCCGTGCAAGTGTGGGGTGCCGTGCAAGCGTGGGGTGCCGTGCAAGTGTGGGGAGCTGTGCAAGTGTGGGGTGCCGTGCAAGTGTGGGGTGCCGTGCAAGTGTGGGGTGCCGTGCAAGTGTGGGGTGCCGTGCAAGCATGGGGAGCCGTGCAAGTGGGGAGCTGTGCAAGTGTGGGGTGCCATGCAAGTGTGGGGTGCCGTGCAAGCGTGGGGTGCAAGCGTGGGGGCCGTGCAAGCGTGGGGTGCCGTGCAAGTGTGGGGAGTGCAAGTGTGGGAGCCGTGCAAGCGTGGGGTGCCGTGCAAGCGTGGGTGCCGTGCAAGCGTGGGTGCCGTGCAAGCGTGGGTGCCGTGCAAGCGTGGGGAGCCGTGCAAGCGTGGGGTGCCGTGCAAGCGTGGGGTGCCGTGCAAGCGTGGGGTGCCGTGCAAGCGTGGGGTGCCGTGCAAGCGTGGGGAGCCGTGCAAGCGTGGGGTGCCGTGCAAGCGTGGGGTGCCGTGCAAGCGTGGGGTGCCGTGCAAGTGTGGGGTGCCGTGCAAGCGTGGGGAGCCGTGCAAGTGTGGGGAGCCGTGCAAGCGTGGGGTGCCGTGCAAGTGTGGGGTGCCGTGCAAGTGTGGGGAGCCGTGCAAGCGTGGGGAGCCGTGCAAGTGTGGGGAGCTGTGCAAGCGTGGGGTGCCGTGCAAGTGTGGGGAGCCGTGCAAGCGTGGGGAGCCATGCAAGCGTGGGGTGCCATGCAAGTGTGGGGTGCCATGCAAGCATGGGGAGCCATGCAAGTATGGGAGCCGTGCAAGCGTTGGGAGCCGTGCAAGCGTGGGGAGCCGTGCAAGTGTGGGGAGCCGTGCAAGCGTGGGGAGCTGTGCAAGTGTGGGGTGCTGTGCAAGCGTGGGGAGCTGTGCAAGTGTGGGGAGCTGAGTTTGACCCTCAGAACACACATAAACATGTGGGTGTGGTGCCATATGCTTGTAGGGTCAGTGCAGGTGGGTCTGTGGGTCTCTGGCCAGCTAGCCTAGTCTGCTTGGCAAGTTCTAGTCCAGGGAGAAACTGTTTCATAAAACAATGTAGGCAGCCCCTGAGAAGGACACCGAAGGTTGTTGTCCTCTGGCCTCTATGTGGATACAATTACACACACAGAAACTCAGACTCCTCTACACACACACACACACACACACTCTTACACACACACTCACACACACACACACACACACACTCTCTCTCTCTCATAAGAACACAAGACCACAAGCCATAGTATATATGATTCATAAGGTTAAAAAAAAAAGTCTGACAAAACATGAGACGAAGACGAAGACCTTCCAAAGATGCCCAAAGCTATTGAATTCGCTTTGTGTCTGCCATCTACTGCTGGGCGTGGGGTCTGCCCTTCAGAGCGGCTTTTACGCCCAGTGAGGCTCTGCTGGAGAAAACCGAGTTTTCATTTTCGAGTGGTTATCAACTGGAGAGAGCTTCTAAGTTAGGGATGCGGCCTTGCTTCCTCCAACACTAGGACCCAGTCTGGTGCGGACCAGTGCAGGCCCTGTGCACGCCGCCAGTCTGTGAGTTCACATGTGTGTCTGTTCTGCTGTGATTGGAAGGCCTGGTTTCCCTGGTGACCGCCATCTCCCTCTGCGCTCCTTTTGTTGGGTTCCAGAGCTCTGAGAGGAGCGAATTGATGGAAACATCCCATTTGGGACTGCGGCTTCCTAGGCCTCCTCCCAATCTCTGCGCGCTGTCGGCTGTGGGTCTCTGGCTCTGTTCCCATCTACTGCGGAGGAAACTCCTCTGCCGATGGCTGAGCAAGACACCGATCTGCAAGTAAAGCAGAATGTCACTGCGAGTCATTGTATTGCTCTGGGCTTAGCAAAGCTTCGTGGGAGTACCTGGCCTAAAGGACCCAAGGCCAAGCATGCGTTCCACCTCACGGACTGAGCCTTAACCCCAACCAGATAGTGAAGTGGCTGTCTCCACGACTTTTCTCGTGCTATCGCCCCAGTGTAACATGCAGGCGGGTCACCGCAGTGGGTAGCAGGGTCTGTAGCTGGGTTCCTGTTGACCTGTCTCCCTTGGCCGTGTGCAGAGTACCTCCCAGTATCAGGAACACTAGTCCCTAGGGGCAAAGATGCTAGGGAGGGGTACCAGATGAACTTCTCCATGCTCTGGGAGTTATAAGGTATCGTCTTCAGCAACGGGTTTCAGGGTTTCACTGTCAGTTTGTGGGGGGCAACCGATATAACCTCTCTCCATCGGCTTGCTCTCCTGGGGCGGGGCGGGGGGGGGGAGGTGGGGAGCCTGTTTGCGAGTTCCCGCGGGGTCCCGTTTGCCCAACAGTTCGATTAGCTCTAAGCCTTTCCTTGTAGTGGAAACTTCTTTGGTGAGAAAAGATGTCCAGCTGTGGTTCTGCTGCTCGCCGTCATTTGGAGAGTCCTTTTAGATCACCTTCATGTATGCATACATTTTAGCAAGCCTGTACTGTGTAGGTTTCTGTACGACCCCTCAAATAGCCCTTAGTTTTAGCTGTCCCGACACTGCCCTATTGGACCCTCCCGTTCCAGCCACCCCTCCCCCGGCCCCCGTGCCCCATGTATTTGATGTTTACATTTGGGTAATTTTACACGCTCTCTACGTGTTCCTGTTAATTCCGGAAGGGAGCGGGCGCAGCCGTCCATGCACCAACACAAAGAGCGCTTCCGCCACCTCGTGGGCGCTCCGAGGAACTCCGAGGGTTTTTCCACAGGAAAAGGGGGGAATTTGATGAATTTCATTTCAAATTTACTTCAGCAGCCGAGAATTTAGCCAAGTACTAAACAGATTAATTTTTTTGCCTTTGTGAAGGCTTGGGTGCCTTTGATCACTTGGCCGTTTTAATGAACTCAGTGTGGTTGTTTCCGCTTTGGCCTTGGGAGTCTTGGCAGGTCGCCCTGGTCTGAGTGGGAGCCTGGCTGCCTCGAGTTGGGCTCCTCAGCTTGCCAGGGCTGTCCCTCCCACTGACGAAAGGTTTACAAAGAGGGGGAAAAATAGTTTTGTCTCAAACTCCGCCAGGACGCTTCAGTTGTTTCCAGACTGCCATCGATTGTGTGATTCTCCGAAGATTTACTATTAAAGAAAAAACTGCAGCGCACCTGTCCGGGGGTGGGGGGAGCACCTTGCCCTACAGCGGCACACTTTTACTTAATTAATAAACTAAAGTATCCCTTCATTAGGATTTATGGCTTGGCTTTTTTTTCTACAGCTCCCAGATCTTAGTGTTGAGAGGAGCGCTTCCAGTGTCACTCATCTGTCCTCTGGGATGGCTGAGATGGCTTCTGGGACCAGCTTTGCCCAGCTAGCTTTGTGTGGCACTATTTGAGGCCACATCCTAAGTGAGTCAGCTGCCCTGATATCCTTGGAGTCTCATTTCATCTTGCACAAAGCTCTTTTCAGAACTCCTTTGACATTCCGATATCATGCCATGGCCTTGCAGGGCCAGAGAGAATAATCTAGTTATTTGCCATCTGCCTTACAGCACAAATGGGCTATTTAGCATTTGGTTGACAGGCTGGCTGACGACAAGAAAAGCCCAAGATGCTGCCACTTCTTGTAAGAACAAAACATCTTAGCCTAAAGTGTGGCTTTCAAGGAGTATGCGCTGTTTTCTTATTGCTGCTCACTTTTGACATCAGGCCCAGGTGGCTTGGGTATGGCTGTACAGGGCAAGCCCTTCTCCACGGGGCCCCTCCCTGGATGTCCTGTTTGTGGTAAGTAAACTTGACCCAGAATTCGCTGGAGTTAACATAAGCCATACAGACGTTTAGCTGAAGCTGTTGAATATTAAAATTTGGTTGTTGTTCTTGGAGGCTAAAACGTGTCTACGGCAAGCTTGTCCAGTTTTAATCCTCTTGGTTTTCCTGGCTGTTTTCTATACCTGGTCCAGTTTAAAAAGCTATTTGTGGTCATATTAGATGTGAGAATAATAGAGCACTCAAAAAGAGGGAGAGATTGGATGTGCTTCGTGGATATTTTATGCCATGGGTAGCTTTCACACCAGAGCTATTTAAACTGGGGTCCCCACTTGTGGAGGAAGTGTATGACCAGGATTGTGAAAAAGCATCAGTTTCAACATGTCCCTTGAAGCTTGTGTACACAAAAAATGATTTGCCTTTTAGGGGGAAAAAAAGATAAAAGAAATGCTAGCTACGATTTATCCTTTGCTGATTAATACGCCATTGTCCTTCTGTTGCTAAGCAACAATATGAGCAGTAACATCTCCAGCCCTTTATTGACTGACTCAGGAAAGCGTGTGTGCCAGTGTTCTCACAAGCTGACAGCCCCACTTGGAGTGACTTGGAGTTTCAACAATGCCCACATTATTTGTGCTTGAAGAAAGCCAGAGTGGAGAGGGTAGAGTTTATCCTTAGATTTCAGGTGCTATCCGGTCGTGTGATAGCACCAGGGGAGAAGTTCCGTAATGGAGATGTGCCTGGCTGGGTGTTGGCACACTTTGGAATGGTGTCATTTTACCATCATGTGATCTTGGCGGAAGGACCTCTTCAGCCTAACTTTCCCCATCTGGAAAGTGGTTGGTATGATAGTCTCTGTTGTGGTTTCTATTTCTAGAATTCCGTAATGTGCGTTGGGAGAGGAAGATGACTTCTGATTTACTTCTCC
The DNA here is from genome assembly GCF_903995435.1 of Acomys russatus. NCBI lineage: Eukaryota > Metazoa > Chordata > Mammalia > Rodentia > Muridae > Acomys > Acomys russatus. The sequence continues at coordinate 76,136,255 of NC_067139.1, forward strand.
CTTACAGACAGCAGCCTCATGACTTAATCTTGTGTTTACATTCTAGCGGGCTTTAAAATATCACCCAAGCGGCTAAAGTACATCATCCACCCACCTGTAGTCCTGTCTCAGCCCTGTATCTTTCCAGTCACTTTCATACCCACGAGGAAGCAGGTTAAGTCTGTACTCAAGAAGTGGGTACTGACATTTGCAGAAATAAATTAGTATTGATGTATTAGAAGTTACATCAGCAGGACTGGCTCTTTCATGCATCCCAGTGCAGCCATTTGCAGGAGGCTTTCCTGCAGGCTCATTGGTACCACAGCCTCCAGAGCCAGCTCCACTGTGTCGTCCAGTCGAGGGTGGGGCCCACTCTCTCAAGTGCTGCAGCCTGTGGGGGGCTGGACCAGCTTTCCCACTCTCACACACTGGAGGCTGGCTCACCTGTGCCTTCACCATCAGGGCCCACTCCACTGTGCTGCCCAGGTGAGGTGCAGGGCCCACTGTGTCTAGTGCTGCAGCCAGCGATGGGGTAGGGAATAGCTCTCTTGCTTTCAGTGAAGAGCCGGCTCTCCTGACGACCACAGGTGTTGAGGGCACGAAGGCATCACCTCTGAACCCAGGTCATTTCACAACAGACAAGTGGCAGGGCAGTTCTCCTGCCATCTTGCCCTCCGCCGGGACACCTGTGGCCCCACCACCAGGGTCAACTCAGCTGTGCTACCCAGGTGAGGGGCAGGCCCACTCTCAGAGTGCTGCAGGTGAGGGGCAGGCCCGCTCTCAGAGTGCTGCAGGTGAGGGCAGGGATAATTCTCTTGTGTTCTTGACCCCATGGGCAGCTTTTCTCACTGCTAGAGTCGGCTTTCCCACACTCACACTTTCAGGCCATTTCACCCACACCCCGGTGACCAGGGCCAGCTCCCCTGTGCTGCCTGGGTGAGGCTCTGGGCCTGTCCTCCCCCTCTCCTGGGCGGAGCTCTCTTCCTCCTCCTATACTGCAGCTGCCTGGATTTGATTTGATTTGACATTTTTGTGTCCTGGGCATAAAACAGGATCTTACCCAGTTTTGATGGGCAGTTGAGAGCAATGGCATTAGCCCGTATTGTTTTTGATGGTCTCTGATACACTTCCAACCAGGAACTTGAAGAGAGATACTCCACACCTGACACTGTGGGCAATTTATTTATTTAATTTATTTATTTATTGATTGTTGAATTATAGTTTCAGGGAAAGTGTTATCCCTCTACAAAAGGAATTTCTATTCAAAGTCATTATTATTATTATTATTATTATTATTATTATTATTATTATTATTATATTTTGGTGAGGTTATAAAAAAGTAGGTTCATGAAAACTCACAAAGAAGAAAGCAATATGGTTTAGACTTTCTACATTGAGATTGTCAGTATTCAAATGTCATTTGCCAAAACAAGGGTGACACTCTGTGAAGGTGATGCAGTGCAGTAAAAATTTCTCTAGAAAGAGAAGAGATGGTACTGAATGTGGCCAAACCAAAATCCTTGTGACTTGGAGAATTCCAAAATGTCTTGTCAGGTACCTACGAGCTTCTCCAACAATACCACTGAGTTTTGAGGAAAACAAAACAAAACAAAACAAAATTGGGCCTTTGTTGGTGTTTAAGAAATAACCTAGGTTCTGAAGTTCTTTTAAAAAGATTTATTTATTTATTTCATGTATATGAGTGCTCTATCTGAATGTGCACTTGGAGGCCAGAAGAGGGCATCAGATCCCAGTATAGAGGGTTGTGAGCTACCATATGGTTGCTGGGAGTTGAACTCAGGACCTCTGGAAGAGCAGACAGTGTTTTTAACTGCTGAGCCATCTCTCCAGCCTCTGAAGTTCTTTTATTATTGTTGTTTAAATTCCAAAAACTGAGGTTGAATTTCTATTAAACTTCTGTGAAAAAGTCCTTACCGTTGGGTAGATGCAAGATTTCCTAAGGAAAAAACAGACGCCTCAGAGTAAAGCTGCGTGCAGCCCCCTTGCTGCTGTTTTCCCCCTGACTTCGACTGAGCTGCTTCTTTGATGTGAAGGTGTGGCACACCCAATTTGGAGAGAGCAAGTCTAAGCCTAAGTTTTAGATTTTGAAGGTGTCCTGTCTCAAGGAAGAAACAAATGCAATAGACCACAGAGCAGAGCTGGAGACAGAGCTTTAGGCAAACTGGCGACTCGGGAGAGCTTGGTGAC